>NC_139522.1:7001094-7680852 GCF_947247035.1 Vipera ursinii
GAGGCGGTCCGGGTCTGGATGGGGAGGAACAGACTTCAGCTCAACCCTGACAAAACTGAGTGGCTGTGCATTCCGGCATCCCGGGACATTCAAAATATTCCACCTCTTTCTATGGGGGGTGAGTTTTTACCCCCCGTGGATAGGGCTCGCAACTTGGGAGTCCTCCTAGATTCACGGCTTACCCTGGAAGACCATATAGTAGCCGTGACTAGGGGGGCTTTCGCCCAGGTTCGCCTGGTGCGCCAGTTGCGGCCCTATCTAGACCGGGATGCCCTGTGTACGGTCACTCATGCGCTCGTGACCTCTCGCCTGGACTACTGCAATGCTCTTTACATGGGGCTCCCCTTGAAGACCACTCGGAGGCTCCAACTGGTACAGAATGCGGCCGCGAGAGTTGTCTTGGGAGTTTCCCGGTACTCCCATGTTACACCTTTGCTCCGCGAGCTGCATTGGTTACCAGTTGTCTTCCGGGTGAGATTCAAGGTTTTGGTTATGGCCTTTAAGTCCTTACATGGCATGGGTCCGGAGTACCTCGGGGACCACCTGCTGCCGGCGTCAACTTCCCTCCGCCCTGTGTGTTCCCACAGAGAGGGCCTCTTCAGGGTGCCTCCGGTCAGAGAATGTTGGCTGGTGGCCCCCAGGGGGAGGGCCTTCTCTGTGGGCGCTCCGGCTTTATGGAACCAACTGCCGGTTGAGCTCCGGACGGCACCGGACCTTCGCTCCTTCCGGCGCGGTCTGAAGACCCATTTATTTGAACAAGCTGGCCTGGCCTGATGGGGGACGTTAGGGTTTTTAATGGGGTTTTATACTGTTACTGTTTTTATCTGGGCAATTATTTAATTCTCTTTTAATTTTTGTATTTTCTATTTATATATGCCCTGTTCACCGCCCTGAGTCCTTCGGGAGAAGGGCGGTATATAAATTTAATAAAATACTAAATACTAAATACTAAATACATCCAACTACTTTTGGAGAAGGAAATGGCAACCCACTCCAGTATCTTTGCCATGAAACCCCTATGGACAGTACTAAAAGGCAAAACAATATGACACTGGAAGATGAGCCCTTCAGGTCGGAAGGCGTCCAATATGCTACTGGGGAAGAGTAGAGGGCTAGTACTAGTAGCGCCAGAAAGAATGAAGCGACTGGGCCAAAGCCGAAAGGACGCTCAGCTGTGGATGTGTCTGGTGGTGAAAGGAAAGTCCGATGCTGTAAAGATTTTTTTCTCCATAGGAACCTGGAATGTAAAATCCATGAATCAAGGAAAGCTGGACGTGGTCAAACAAGAGATGACAAGACTGAACTTCGACATCTTAGGTATCAGCGAATTAAAATGGACAGGAATGGGTGAATTTAATTCAGATGACCATCAGGTATACTACTGCGGGCAAGAATCCCTCAGAAGAAATGGAGTAGCCTTCATAGTCAATAAAAGAGTAGGAAAAGCAATACTGGGATACAATCCTCAAAATGACAGAAGATCTCAGTTCGAATCCAAGGCAAACCATTCAATATCACAGTAGTCCAAGTCAATGCCCCAATCACCAGTGCTGAAGAGGATGAAATTGACCAGTTCTATGAAGCCCTACAGTACCTTATAGAACTAATACCAAAAAATGATGTCCTTATCATCATGGGGGATTGGAATGCTAAAGTAGGAAGCCAAAAGATAACCGGAATAACAGGCAAGTTTGGCCTTGGAGTGCAAAATGAAGCAGGGCACAGGCTGATAGAATTTTGTCAAGAGAATACGATGGTCATAGCAAACACTCTTTTCCAACAACCCAAGAGACGGCTCTGCACATGGAGATCACCAGACGGTCAACACAGAAATCAGATTGACTATATGCTCTGCAGCCAAAGATGGAGAAGCTCTATACAGTCAGTAAAACAAGACCAGGAGCTGACTGTGGCTCAGACCATGAACTTCTCATTGCAAAGTTTAGGCTTAAACTGAAGAAAGTAGGGAAAAGCGCTAGGCCAGTCAGGTATGAATTAAATCATATCCCTGTTGAATATACAGTAGAGGTGACAAATAGATTTAAGGAATTAGATCTGATAGACAGAATGCCTGAAGAACTATGGACAGAGGTTCGCAACATTGTACAAGAGGTAGCAACTAAAACCATCCCAAAGGAAAAGAAATGCAAGAAAGCAAAATGGCTGTCTGAGGAAGCTTTGCAAATAACTGAAAAAAGGAGGGAAGCGAAAGGCAATGGAGAAAAAGAAAGATACGCCCAATTGAATGCAGAATTCCAGAGAATAGCTAGAAGAGATAAGAATGCCTTCTTAAATGAACAGTGTAAAGAAATAGAAGAAAACAATAGAATAGGGAGGACCAGAGATCTTTACAAGAAAATTGGAGAGATGAAGGGAACGTTTCATGCAAAAATGGGCATGATAAAGGACCAAAATGGCAGGGACCTAACAGAGGCAGAAGAGATTAAGAAGAGATGGCAAAATTACACAGAAGAACTATACAAGAATGAGCTTAACATCCCTGATAATCACAATGAGGTGGTCACTGACCTCGAGCCAGACATCCTAGAATGTGAAGTGAAGTGGGCCTTAGAAAAACTGAGCAACAACAAAGCTAGTGGAGGTGACAGTATTCCAGCTGAGCTATTCAAAATCTTAAAGGACGATGCAGTAAAAGTGCTACACTCAATTTTCCAGCAAATTTGGAAAACTCAAAAGTGGCCAAAGGATTGGAAAAGATCAGTTTACATTCCAATTCCAAAGAAAGGCAGTGCCAAAGAATGTTCAAACTATCACACCATTGCACTTATTTCTCATGCTAGTAAAGTTATGCTTAAAATCCTACAAGCTAGACTCCAGCAGTATGTGGATCGAGAACTACCAGAAGTACAGGCAGGATTTTGAAGAGGCAGAGGAACTAGAGATCAAATTGCCAACATACGCTGGATCATGGAGAAAGCTAGAGAGTTCCAGAAAAACATCTACTTTTGCTTCATTGACTATGCTAAAGCCTTTGATTGTGTGGATCATAACAAACTGTGGCAAGTTCTTAAAGAGATGGGCGTACCAGACCATCTTATTTGTCTCTTGAGAAACCTATATGTGGGCCAAGAAGCAACAGTGAGAACTGGACATGGAACCACTGATTGGTTCAAAATTGGGAAAGGAGTCCGGCAAGGCTGTATACTGTCGCCCTGCCTATTTAACTTATATGCAGAGCACATCATGAGAAAGGCAGGGCTAGATGAATCAAAAGTTGGAATTAAGATTGCCGGAAGAAATATCAACAACCTAAGATATGCAGATGATACCACTCTAATGGCAGAAAGTGAAGAGGAACTAAAGAGCCTCTTGTTGCAGGTGAAGAAGGAGAGTGCAAAACTTGTGTTGAAACTTAACATTAAGAAAACCAAGATCTAGATTTTAGAGGGATATTGTTATTGATCTTAGTGTTGGTACTTTGTATGTATTTATGTTAAAGGGGAGTTAAAGCACATTATGAATTTGGTTAATTATATATTATGCATAATTTTTATTTAGAATATGATTATTATAACTATAATCCTGTATTTAGCTCTGGGAAGTGGGGAGGAAGTGGGCGGGTTTGGGGTGGGGGGGATTTGGGGATATATTGTAAAATCTTGTTTTTTAAAAACTCTTTAATAAAAAAAAAGAAAACCAAGATCATGGAATCCGGCCCTCTCAATTCCTGGCAAATAGATGGGGGAAGAAATGGAGGTAGTGACAGATTTTATTTTCCTGGGCTCCAAGTTCACTGCAGATGGGGACTGTAGCCAAGAAATTAAAAGACGCTTGCTCCTCGGGAGGAAAGCCATGGCAAATCTAGACAGCACACTAAAAAGCAGAGACATCACCCTGTCAACAAAAGTGCGTATAGTCAAGGGTATGGTCTTCCCAGTTGCAATGTATGGCAGTGAAAGTTGGACCATAAGAAAGGCTGAGCGCCAAAGAATTGAGGCCTTTGAACTATGGTGCTGGAGAAGACTCCTGCGAGTCCCTTGGACTGCAAGGCGATCAAACCGGTCAGTCCTAGAGGAGATCAATGCTGACTGATCTTTAGAAGGCCAGATCCTGAAGTTGAAACTCAAATACTTTGGCCACCTAATGAGAAGGAAGGACTCACTGGAGAAGAGCCTCATGCTGGGAAAGATTGAGGGCAAGAGAAGAAGGGGACGGCAGAGAATGAGGTGGCTGGAGCAGTAGGCGTGAGCTTAAATGGACTCCAGAAGATGGTAGAGGACAGGAAGGCCTGGAGGAACGTTGTCCATAGGGTCGCGATGGGTTGGACACGACTTCGCAGCTAACAACAACAACAACAACAACAACAACAACAACAACAACAAACTTCTTTTGCAATTACTTTTTGAGGCTTTCCCTCCTTATGGAGGGTGTCAATGATGGTTTTCTGCACAACTGTCAGGTCAGCAGTCTTCCCCATGATTGTTGATTCCTACTGAACCAGACTGAGAGACCATTTAAAGGCTCAGGAACCCTTTGCAAGTGTTATGGCTTAATTAGCTGATTAGAGTGGAACACTTTGAGCCTAGAATATTGCACCTTTTCACAATATTCTAATTTTCTGAGATTGTCAATTTGGGGTTTTCATGAGCTGTAAGCCATTACCATCACAATTATGATAAATCACGGCTTGAACTATCTTGCTTTGCATGTAATGAGTCTATCTCATATATTAGTTTCCCCTTTTAAGTTGCATTACTGAAATAAATGAACTTTTGCACGATATTCTAATTTTTCAAGTTTCACCTGTATATTAAAGAGACAATGGATTCTAAACAAGTCTATGCAGATGAAGAAGGAAGAATATTAATGGTGGAAATGATAAATCAAAATCAGATATTGATGGTAGCAATATAAGCACCAAACAACAAACAAGAAGAATTTTACCAAAAACTACGTAAGAAAATAGTGGAAACAGAATATCAAAACATTTGCTTGTTACGAGATTTTAATGCAACTGTAGAGAAAGCAGCAAAACAGGGAAAAAGGAAGAAATATACTACCTAAGGCTTTTTTTTGAAATGGCAGAAGAAATCTGTATATAGGATATGTGGAGAGAAAAAAATCCAAAAAAATGTCAGTGTACATTTTATTCAAATAGGCACAAATTATGGTCCAGAATTGACATGATATGGTTATCCTTTGAATTAAGAATGAATATACATGAGACTGAGATAGAAAGCAATATATGGGCAGATCATAATACAATAAAGATGACCTGGAGAGGAACAAATAAAAAACTCAGATGGTCATTGAATCAAGCTTTATTAAAAGAGAAAGAATTTATACAAATAGCAGTAAAGTAAATGGAATTCTTCTTTAAAGAAAATAAGAAAGAAGAGGCATCACTTCAAATATGTGGGACACGGCCAAAGCATAGTTTAGAGCAGGGGTGTCAAACTCTCAACGTCACATGACGTGTCGTGACATATCACAACTTTTTTTTCCATTGCTGGCAATGGGGTGGGCACAGTTTTGCCATGACGCATCCAGCCCACGGGCAAGCAGTTTGACACCCCTGCTTTAGAGGCTTAGCTATAACGTATATGGAAAAAAAGAATAAGGAAAAACAACAACAACAAAAGAAGTTAAAGGAAGAACTTAAAAAATGGAATTAGAATTACAAACAGACCCACAAATTAACCTTAATAGAAGCTGAAGAAATGGCCCAACAAATTAAAAGGGCAAAACAATTTTTTTTTTAAATGCTAAGAAACCGGGTAGATGGTTAGCCTACAAAATGAAAAAAGAAAAGGAGAAGAAATTGATAAATAAACTACAAGATGGGAAAGGATGTTTGTAATTTCAAAACAAAACAATAAAAAATAGTTAAAAAATTTTATGGGAAATTATATGACATAGAAGAAATTTCTAAGGAAAAAATAATTCAAGATATGGAAAAGCTAAATTACCAAAAAACCTTAAAATTTTAAAAATATGTTAAATGAAAAAATAAAAATGATGGAATTGACAGAGGCTATAAAAAGACAAAAAAATGACAAGACTCCAGGACCAGATGGGTTACCAGCAGAGTTCTATAAATGTCTACAAGACACATTAGGCTTACCAATGAAAGAGATTTGTAATGAGGTATTATCAGAGGCCAAAATACCAAACACCTGGTCAGAAGCCAACATTACTTTAATTCAAAAAGAAGACTCAGACCTGACTCAGATAAAGAACTATAGACCTATATCACTGTTAAACGTGGATTATAATTTTTTTGCTTCAATAATAGCAGAGAGATTGAAAAGATTTTTGAAATTATTCATCCAGATCAAAATGGATTTTTACCCAAGAGACAAATAAAAAACAACTTAAGAATTATTTTGGATACACTGGAATATTATGAAATGCATCCAGGGAAACAAATGGCACTAATATTCCCAGATGCACAGAAAGCTTCTGATAATGTAAATTACCAATTTATGATACAATAATTAAACTGTATGGACTTTGGAGAAAAAATTATAAATATAATTAAAACAATATATCTTAGACAAACAGCCGAAGTAATTGTAAATGCAGACTTTACAGAGAATTTTAATATAAAAAAGGTACAAGACAAGGGTGTCCACTATCTCCATTGCTATTTATATTATTTACTTTTTTTTTATTTTAATTCCATTTATATCCCGCCCTTCTCCGAAGACTCAGGGCGGCTTACAAGCTTAGCAGTAGCCTTCATTCTATGTATATGCCTGCTTATTAGGGCTTTCACACACACCCCAAGCGGCATTATTACAAAGTCAGCTTAATTGCCCCCAACAATCTGGGTCCTCATTTTACCTACCTCGGAAGGATGGAAGGCTGAGTCAACCTTGAGCCTGGTGGGATGCGAACCTGCACTAATTGCAGGCAGCTGGTGTTACTTAAGGAGGCATTAGCCCACTGCTCCACCAAGGCTCTCTATATATATTAACTTTGGAAGTGTTGAACAGAAATGTTAGACAAGACCCAGAAATTAAGGGAATGGAGCTAAAAGATGAAAAATACAAACTACAAGCATTTGCGGATGACTTGGTATTTATACTAGAAGAACCCTTGGAGACAAGCTCTAAATTACTGAAAAAGATAGAAGAATTTGGAGAAGTAGCAGGATTGAAAATAAACAGAGAAAAGACTAAAGTTATATTTAAGAACCTTACAGATAAACAAAAAAATCAACTTTCAGGAAAAATAGATCTCCAGATAGTTAAGAAAGTCAAATACTTGGGAATATTGTTGCAAGATGTGCAACAATAAAAGAAGACAATTATATAAAACTATTAAAACAAACAAAACTAGACCTCGAAAAATGGAAAAATTTACAACTCTCAATGTTAGGAAGAATAGCGACGGTAAAGATGAATGTTCTACCAAAACTATTGTTTTTATTCCAAACAATACCTATAAAAATAGTAGATTTTTTTTTTTGATGAGTTAAATGCATCAATTTTGAAATTTATCTGGCAAGGGAAAAAAGCTAGAATTAGACTGAAATTGTTACAAGAATCTAAAGAAAATTATGAGGATCAAAAAATGGATAGAGGAAATCACAGGGTGTTTAGTTGATCTTAAACCAGAGACGTATCTGCTTGGCTCCAGGCCTGGAAATATTAAGAAGGAAATATGGTATTTGGTTTTACATATCTTAACGGCGGCAAGGATGGGGTATGCTCAATTTTGGAAGGCAAATCATACCCCGCCGGATGAAGTTATAATTAGGAGAATACTTGATTGTGCAGAAGCAGACACATTGACCAAGAAGTTGAAGGGTAAAGAAGAGACACCAGCATTTCTATCATGGAATAAATGGTATATTTGGATGGATAAAAGATTAAAGAAATGAGGGTGGCTTGGAGGTTGGTCAAAAATGAAGTGATATAGTCTTTGTTAATGAATAAGCTTGGGAGTTGAATAGTTATAAGAGACTTAATGAGTGGAATATAATTGTTAGTTTAGAAGTAGATATAATGTGAAATTTTTGAAATGGTTTTCAATTTTTTGATTTCTTCGTTTTTTGTATATTGTAAATGTTTTTTTTTGTCTTTGTTGGTGTATGGTGTGTTTTTAACATGAAATATAAATAAAGATTCATTTATAAAAAAAAAAGAATCTAAAGAAAATGGAGGCTTTGGACTCCCGGATTGGGTCTTATATTACCAAGCATGTGAATTAACATGGTTAAAGGAATGGATTACTCTTAGACATAAAAGGTTATTATACTTAGAAGGACATGACTTAAATTGGGATGGCACGCTTTTCTATAGTATGGGAAGAACAAAATCCATAGATACTTTCAAAATCATTATATAAGAAACGCTTTATTTTTAACATGGGAAAAGATAAAAGTGAAAATCTATACAAAAATTCCAGGGTGGCTTTCAAAAATGGAAGCGTTCGCTCACCCAAATTTAATTAATCCTGAGAAAATTGTAACTTACAAAGATATCTTGAATATTGAAGGGAATTTAAAAACTAAACAAGAGTTGGAAAAACAGGGCATCGATTGATCATGGTGGCCTCATTTACAAATACAAATGAGATATGAGAAAGATAACAAAATATATGGTTTTTATACAGAACAGACAACATTTGATCAGGTATTATTAACATCAGGTGAAAAACTGATTAAGAAATTGTATAATTTTTGGTTAAGCTTAAAGATGAAAGATGAACAAGTAAAAGAAACAATGATAACATGGGCTAAAAATTTTAGGCACAATATAGAGTTAGAAAACTGGCAAAATCTCTTGGAAAGAAACTATCTACACTGTTAGATGTTTTTGTGCCAGCCATGGCAGTTCCTTAAAAGGTCACCAGATGGGAGCAAAGAAGCACCTTTGCTCCCACTGGTGGGTCAGGGGTCTCCGGCCCCTGCAGCCCCATTGGAGAGAGTTAATGACCCTCCGGCCCCCTCACTCTTATTGGTAAGGGAGGGGCCGGGGACCCCCATAAAAACCTCTGCACAGGGGCTGCTCTTTAGCTCTTGTTCTAGCTCCCTTTGGGACTGATCCATGGGCTCAATCCAGGCATGGATGCCTCCATGCCAGGGAACTCTTTCTCTCTGCTTTATATCTAAATAAAGCTTCACCTGATTGCATCCCTGCGTGCTGCCTGAGGTACCTCATGTGCGCTTAACAACCCGTGCATTTGATTAGCAAATGCCTAGGCGAAAGGCGGGAGTGATCGCAGTCAAGTTATACAACTCACTCCTATGGATCCTCGGGTTACGAATGTAATTGTCAGGCTCCATTACATTTGTAACTCGAGGACAACCTGTAAATCCAACTTACAAAGTCGGTCTATCATCCCAAGGAAACCCAGATGGAATTGTTTTGCAGTTAAATGTGATAAATCCATTCTCAATGGCCTTCAATCTTCTTAAGGAAAGCCAATTTATCACTTCTCCACTCAGTCAGGCTTCTGCTGTTGTAAAAGAATGCAGGCTTGAACTTCAGAGAGGCATGTGGGATTAACTCAGTTCTAAGTCTGAATTCTAAGTCTCTAGAGTTCATCTTTCTTTCCAGTGAATCTACTGCTTTCAGATCACATTCCTTTTGTGAGTGTAATTTATCTATGGCTAGAATAGAATAGAATAGAATAGAATAGAATAGAATAGAATAGAATAGAATAGAATAGAATAGAATAGAATAGAATAGAATAGAATAGAATAGAATAGAATAGAATAGAGCTGGAAGGGACAATGGAGGTATTCTAGTCCAGGGCTTTTCAACCTTTTCACCCATTGTACCACTTTTAGGATAAGGCAATATCCGAGTACCACCAGTCACCCAGCAAGGTGTCAAAAACTGGACCAAAAAAAGGAAAAAAATGATAAAGTACAGGTAGTCCTCGACTTACAACAATTCGCTTAGTGACTGTTCGAAGTTACAACAGCACTGGAAAAAGTGACTTATGACCATTTTTCAAACATATGACTGTTGCAGCACCCCCAGGGTCATGTGACTTACATTTGGATGCTTGGCAACTGATTCATACTTATGACGTTCACAGTGTCCCAGGGTCATATGATTAATGACCGGGGGGCATGGCCAGCTCATCAGTAAGGTTGCGGGGTGCCTGTGGGGGGAATCCGTGGGTCTCTGGTGGAGGGGGATGGGACTGGGGGGGGTGCCTTCCTTCCCTCCCTCTCTCCCATTGTCCCTTCCTTCCTTCCTGTTGTGATTCAGGGTCAGCCTGTGGGGTCAGCAGTTGGGTCGGACGATTCAGAGGAGGAGGAGGGGGGTGTTGGAGAGGTTGCTGAGGGTGTTGGAGAGCTTGCTGATGACAGCCCTCAGCCAGGCCCCTCCCATCTGGTTACGACGCAGACCCAGCTGTGTGAGCCTGACAGCGTGGATGAAAATGACCCACAGCTGGCCCTGTTCAAGGACGCCCGACACAGGAGGCAGTCAATCAGGAGTAAACAGAGGAAGGCAATGGGGCACCTTGGAAGGAGGCAGAGTGAAGCCACGCCCTGAACTGTTTAAAAGGGGAATGCGTGGGAGGGCTGGTTTGCTGAAGGCAACCGTTTGAATAGCTCCTGTTTCATGGTTCGTGTCTTGTTTTGCTCTGTTTGCTTTTGTGACCATAAATTGTTGTTCCATGCGCATGCCCAAGATGGCGGACGTGCTTGGCTGAGCTCCGCGAGGAGCTCTGGCAATTTTAACGACCCTGGGAGCCCCACAGGAATGTCATTCTCTCTGTGTCGGGGGTCTGGATTAGGGTCGAGGAAAGCTTCTGGTAGTCACTCCTGGAGCTGCTGTGCTGCTTGTCTGGCTCTGTAAGCCCGGATTTTCGGAGGGCCCCGGCTGTTCGGAGGAGTTTGGGAGAGCCGTGCAGGCCCGGAAGAACTGGCTGAGCCCGTGCTGTGCTCTGCGGCGCCGACCAGCTGACTGTGCTCTGCGGCGCCGACCAGCTGTTTGCCGGGGCCGCGGGAGCTCAACGAAGCCAGAGGGAGCGGCTGGGCTGTCTGTCGTCGGCTCTCTAAGTCTGGAGTTTCGGAGGAGTTCGGGAGAGCCGTGCAGGCCCGGAAGAACTAGCTGAGCCCCGTGCTGTGCTCTGCGGCGCCGACCAGCTGATTGTCGGGCCACCGGAGCTCAGCGAAGCCTAATGGAGGCCTCCGGAGGCTCTGGAAGAACTCGGAAGAACTCGGTAGAGCCCTGTTTTGTACAGCACCGACCGGCTGGTTGTCGGAGCTGCAGGAACCCAGTGAAGCCTAGAGAAGTTTGGTGGAGGTCTTGGAAGATCTTGGGAGACCCGCACCCCACGCCCCGCCAACCTGCTGACTGTGGCTGCTGCTATACTGTTACGGGAGCCTGGTGGAGTCTTGCCAAGCCCGGAATAACTCGACGGAGCTTGGCGACTTTGGGGAGAACTTTCCAGTTGCTTGAGGAGCCGGATGCTGGTTGATTTACAACTATTATTATGAACTACGGCTTGGAGCAGCGTCAGCGTTTTAAGTGTTGGAGTGGTGGAGATGGTCCTGGTCGGCGTCTGGGTCGGTTGGCGGTGAGGGAGTTGGAGTGCCGCGACCGCTTTGGTATGGTGACCATGGCCGAGTGGTGGAGTATGGACTTCTATGCCTAGACATCTGGAGGCATGGACTATTATAGCTGACTGGACCATGTCTTTTGGGCCCCACTGAAGTACTATGGGGCCCTGGCTCCCTCCCTAACGGTCGATTGTCACCTGGTCCCTTCCATGACGCGAAAAGGAACCTGAAACCGGAGCTTCTCTTACCACTCTGTGACTTTATGGGTTTTTACCCCTAATCCACCTCGCTGACTGGTTTGCCCAATTGTCCTCCCTTTTTTCCTTTCCCCTTGGGTTTTGGAAGGTGCCGGGTGTATAACCACTGTGAGAGAGTGGTTAAGAGTTAAGAGTTTCCATCTGTTACCGCCTTAGAGGTGAGAGCTCTAGGCGGTTTCTCTCTCCCCGGCTGTATATCTCAGGCTGCTCCCCGGTCCTGACCGTTGTGAGAGAACGGGGATTGTCCCGGGGTTACCCAGCTCTAGTGGCAGCGGAGCTGGGTCTGCAGTCTGGATATTCTCCTTCCATTTTAAGATCCTCCCATCCTATTTATTTTGATCTGGGTCTGTTTTTGCTGTATTACCTAATTATTATCATGGTCCTGAGGTACTCCAGCACGGTTTTGTTCGCCCTCAGGGGTGCCCCTCCATCCTGGGTGCGACTCGCCTTACCTTCTACTCTGCCTCTTGATGACGGGCCCGATTGCTGGGACCCTGAGAGATGGCCGGGCAGGAACAGGGGCCTAAGATATAAATTTAATAAGAGGCCCCTGATTACTTTTTTAGCCAAATTTTTTGTAGGGTTAGGGAGGGGGGAGGGTTGTGGTTGGTTGGAGATGGGGGGTAATCCACCAACTGTTGTTCAGGCCAGGCCCAGGATAGATCGCGTAGAGGGGGAGCCGGGGTCGGTCATCTCCGGAGCTCCAGAGCGGGTTGTGGGATTGCCAAGTCCCACGACGATAGGGAATGGCAGCAGGTGTAAGATCAGAGGGCCGTACTGACCTCCGGGAGGGCTTCTCCGCTATTTACAAGCGGTGAGGCGCTCCGAACCTCTTTCTTCGACCCAAGGTTCTGGGAGCAGGGATGTGCAGCCACCTGAGCTCCGGCTGGTGTACCTGAATGCCAGGTCCGTTGCTAACAAGGCTCCTCTCGTCCAGAATTTGGTCGAGGGTGAGCATGCGGACCTGGCCTGCATCACGGAAACCTGGTTGGGCCCAGAGGGCGGTATCCCCCTGGTTGATCTTTGCCCACCAGGCTTCCGGGTGCTACACCGGCCTCGGACTCAGGGTAGGGGTGGGGGAGTGGCTGTGGTTATGAGGGAGACCTTATGTCCGCAGGAGGCCACCGTTCCTCAGATAGTCGGGTGTGAATCTCTCTTATTGAGGTTTGGTCCTAGGGCGCAGTTGGGCTTGCTGCTGGTGTACCTTTCGCCTAGTCGCGCAGCAGCAGCCCTGCCTGAGCTTCTCGATATCCTCTCAGGGCTGGTGATTGAGTTTCCCAAACTTACGGTCCTGGGAGACTTCAATCTACCATCCCTGGGAGGAGCATCTGAGTTAGCTCGGGAGTTCATGGCTTCCATGACGGCCATGGACCTGACGCAAGTAATTCATGGACCGACTCATGAGGGAGGCCACACCCTTGACTTGGTTTTTTTATCTGGTCGGTGGTTAGATGATCTTGGTGGGGGCTTCCCAATTGTTATGCCCCTGTCATGGACCGATCATCATCTCCTGCGGCTGGTCTTCCGTTTTGCCACTCCCCACCGTGGAGTTGTTGAGCCAACCAGATGGTTCCGCCCCAGGCGCTTAATGGACCCTGAGAGGTTCCAGGCAGCACTGGGGTCCCCACCTGCCTCCTCAGCTCACAGCTCGGCAGATGCCTTAGTGGAAGCCTGGGAAAGGACGGCCACGGAGGCACTTGACCGAGTTGTACCCCTGCGGCCCCTGACCCGGCGCAGATCCCAATGGGCTCCATGGTTCTCCGCGGAGCTCCGGGAGATGAAGCGTCGGAGACGGGGCCTAGAGAGCGTTTGGAGGTCCAGCCGATCTGAATTCAACCGATTGCGACTAAGAACCCATATAAGGTCTTATCTCGCAGCGATGAGGGTGGCGAGGTCTAACTACTTCGCTGCCCTCATCGCGTCCGCAGATAATCGCCCGGCCGCCCTGTTTAGGGTGACCCGCTCCCTCCTTAATCAGGAGGTGAGTGAGGAACCCTTGCAGGGGCATGCCGAGGAATTTAGTCAACATCTGTCGGACAAAATCGCTCGGATTCGGACCGGTCTGGACTCCGACTGGGCAGTATCGGACGATCAGGACACGAGCGGTCTTGTCAATGTTACCTGGGAGGAGTTCGATCCTGTAACTCCGGAGGAAGTGGACAGGATTATGGGGAGGCTGAGCTCCACCACATGTTTATTGGACCCGTGCCCTTCCTGGCTGGTTTATGCAGCCCGGGAGGGGACACGAGGCTGGTTCCAGGCGGTTATATCTGCCTCTTTGAGTGAGGGTAGTTTTCCCGCCGCCTTGAAAGAGGCGGTGGTAAGACCTCTCCTCAAGAAGCCTGCCTTGGACCCGGCTGTGTTGAATAACTTTCGTCCGGTCTCCAACCTTCGCTTTCTTGCGAAGGTTGTTGAGAGTGTGGTGGCGCATCAGCTCCCTCTGGTCCTGGATGAAGCGGATTATCTAGACTCGTACCAATCGGGCTTCAGGCCCGGGTACAGCACAGAGACGGCATTGGTCGCGCTGGTGAATGATCTCTGGAGGGCTCGGGACAGGGGATATTCCTCTGTCCTAGTCCTATTAGACTTCTCAACGGCTTTCGATACCATCGACCATGGTATCCTGCTGCGGCGTTTCAGGGGGTTGGGAGTGGGAGGCACGGTTCTTCAGTGGTTCTCCTCCTATCTCCTGGGACGCTCGCAGTCGGTGTTGGCAGGGGGGCAGAGGTCGACCGCGAGGCCTCTCGTTTGTGGAGTCCCTCAGGGGTCGGTCCTCTCGCCTCTCCTGTTCAACATCTACATGAAACCGCTGGGTGAGATCATTCGTGGTTTTGGAGTTGGGTATCATCAGTATGCTGATGATACGCAACTTTTCATTTCGACCCCAAACCACCCCAGTGATGCCCTCGACGTGATGTCCCGGTGCCTGGAGGCGGTCCGGGTCTGGATGGGGAGGAACAGGCTTCGACTCAACCCTGACAAGACTGAGTGGCTGTGCGTAGCGGCATCTCGGGATATTCAGGATATCCCACCCCTCACTATGGGGGGTGAGTTATTACCTCCTGTAGATAGGGCTCGCAACTTGGGAGTCCTCCTAGATTCACAGCTCTCCCTAGAAGACCATATAGTAGCTGTGACTAGGGGGGCCTTCGCCCAGGTTCGCCTGGTGCGCCAGTTGCGGCCCTATCTAGACCGGGATGCCTTACGTACGGTCACTCACGCGCTCGTGACCTCTCGTCTGGACTACTGCAACGCTCTCTACATGGGGCTACCCTTGAAGACCACTCGGAGGCTCCAACTGGTACAGAATGCAGCCGCGAGAGTTGTGTTGGGAGTTTCCCGACACTCCAATGTTACACCTCTGCTCCGCGAGCTGCATTGGCTACCAGTTGTCTTCCGGGTGAGGTTCAAGGTGTTAGTAATGACCTACAAAGCCCTTCATGGCATGGGTCCGGAATACCTTGGGGAGCACCTGCAGCCGGCGTCAACTTCCCTCCGCCCAGTACGCTCCCACAGAGAGGGACTCCTCAGGGTGCCACCGGTCAAAGAATGCCGACTGGTGGCCCCCAGGGGGAGGGCGTTCTCTGTGGGTGCACCGGATTTATGGAACCATCTTCCGGTCGAGCTCCGGATGGCGCCCGATCTCCGCTCCTTCCGGCGTGATCTTAAAACCCATCTCTTTAAACAAGCTGTCCTGGCCTGATGGGACGGGGTGGGATTTTTATAAATGAACTTCAATTTTTAATCTGTATTAATTTATTATGGGCATTGTTTAATCACGTTTTAATAATTTTTAATTTTTGTATCTAGTTTTTATGTATTGCCCTGTTCACCGCCCTGAGTCCTCCGGGAGAAGGGCGGTATATAAATTAAATAAATAAATAAATAAATAAATAAATTTGGCAGGGTTAGTTCCAGCCTCTTGCCGTTTTGTAAAGGGGTTGTCCCTGCCTTATCTGCAGGGCTGGTAGTAGGCTGGTACAGAACAGTTTGCCTTCAGCCTCCCACCCCTTATTATTATTATGGAGCAGCTACATGCTGAGAATGCCCAGCTCACCCAGCAACCCGCTTTGTTGGCAGCTCAGGTGGCTCAAGTGCAAGCTCAGGTCCATGCTGCACCCCCACCATCACCCCCACCCAGGAGAAAATGCCAAGTTGCGATGCCGGATAAATTTACTGGCAATCCAGTGAGGGTAGTTTCCCCGCCGCCTTGAAAGAGGCGGTGGTGAGACCTCTCCTCAAGAAGCCTGCCTTGGACCCAGCTGTGTTAAATAACTTTCGTCCAGTCTCCAACCTTCGCTTTCTTGCGAAGGTTGTTGAGAGTGTGGTGGCGCATCAGCTCCCTCTAGTTCTGGATGAAGCGGATTATCTAGATCCGTACCAATCGGGCTTCAGGCCCGGGTACAGCACGGAGACGGCATTGGTCGCGCTGGTGAATGATCTCTGGAGGGCTCGGGACAGGGGATATTCCTCTGTCCTAGTCCTATTAGACCTCTCAGCGGCTTTCGATACCATCGACCATGGTATCCTGCTGCAACGTCTCAGGGGGTTGGGAGTGGGAGGCACTGTTTTTCAGTGGTTCTCCTCCTATCTCCTGGGACGCTCGCAGTCGGTGTTGGCAGGAGGGCAGAGATCGGCCCCTAGGTCTCTCGTTTGTGGAGTTCCTCAGGGGTCGGTCCTCTCGCCTCTCCTGTTCAACATCTACATGAAACCGCTGGGTGAGATCATTCGTGGTTTTGGAGTTGGGTATCATCAGTATGCTGATGATACCCAGCTTTTCATTTCGACCCCAAACCACCCCAGTGATGCCCTCGCTGTGATGTCCCGTTGCCTGGAGGCGGTTCGGGTCTGGATGGGGAGGAACAGGCTTCGACTCAACCCTGACAAGACTGAGTGGCTGTGCGTAGCGGCATCTCGGGATATTCAGGATATTCCACCAGTCTCTATGGGGGGGTAAGTTATTACCCCCCCCCCGTAGATAGGGCTCGCAACTTGGGAGTCCTCCTAGATTCACAGCTTTCCCTAGAAGACCATATAGTAGCTGTGACTAGGGGGGCCTTCGCCCAGGTTCGCCTGGTGCGCCAGTTGCGGCCCTATCTAGACCGGGATGCCTTACGTACGGTCACTCACGCGCTCGTGACCTCTCGTCTGGACTACTGCAACGCTCTCTACATGGGACTACCCTTGAAGACCACTCGGAGGCTCCAACTGGTACAGAATGCAGCCGCGAGAGTTGTGTTGGGAGTTTCCCGACACTCCAATGTTACACCTCTGCTCCGCGAGCTGCATTGACTACCAGTTGTCTTCCGGGTGAGATTCAAGGTGTTAGTAATGACCTACAAAGCCCTACATGGCATGGGTCCGGAATACCTTGGGGAGCACCTGCGGCCGGCGTCAACTTCCCTCCGCCCAGTACGCTCCCACAGAGAGGGCCTCCTCAGGGTGCCACCGGTCAAAGAATGCCGACTGGTGGCCCCCAGGGGGAGGGCGTTCTCTGTGGGCGCGCCGGATTTATGGAACCATCTTCTGGTCGAGCTCTGGATGGCGCCTGATCTCCGCTCCTTCCGGCGCGATCTTAAAACCTACCTTTTTGAACAAGCTGGCCTGGCCTGATGGGATGGGGTTGGTTTTATAAATCGGTCTTAACTTTTTAATCTGTACTAATTTATTACGGGCATTGCTGTTTAATTATTTTTTAATTTTTGTATCTTGTTTTTTATTATGTATTGCCCTGTTCACTGCCCTGAGTCCTTCGGGATAAAGGCGGTATACAAATTAAATAAATAAATAAATAAATAAATAAATCCAGAACTGTTCCCTGCTTTCCTTATCAGCATGAGAGCAGCTGATTTCCCCACTGACCGGGATAAAGTGGGGTTTGTGTTAAGCCTTCTTTCGGGTGATGCAGCTCGTTGGGGGATGCCTCTGCTGGCTCAACCTAGCCCATTGTTGGACAACTGTGGGGTTTTGTGATCATATGCGTCTGATGTATGAGGACCCTATAAAGACGCAGACTGCTACTCGACGCCTGAAAGCTCTGAGGCAGGGTCAACGCCCCGTACAGGGCTATATCAGCGATTTTCAGCTGCTTAGCCAGGATTCCGCCTGGAATGAGGCTGCGCTTGTGGATGCCTTCCAGGATGGATTGTCGGAGGAGATGTTGGATGAGCTGGCCCGTGTGGATATTCCCTCAGACCTGAATGGGCTGATCCATCTCTGCCTGCGGATCGATGCTCGGTTGCAGCAGCGAAGGAGTCGCCGTGCCACCCCACAGACCCCTGCAGCCCCTGTTGTGCGTGAGACCCCAGTTCAAAGGGAGGAGCCAATGGAGCTGGGTGCCGCCAGGTCTCGTCTATCGGTGACTGAAATGAACAGACGACGATCGGGGGGGTTGTGTTTTTACTGTGGGGACCCTGGTCATTTGGCTGCTTTTTGTCCAAAGAAGCGACAGCGGGCATCAGTGACTGAGTCTGCCCCGAGAAAGTCCCCTACTTTTCTGTCGGGAAACGCCCCGAACCCAATCTAGACGGTGTGATAGATCGGGCGTCCCACAACAACACTGAGCGACGTCTTTCCGATGCTGCCTGTGGACCTCCACGGCATCTCATATTGTAGGCACGTCTGATCCTTCCTGGCAAGCCAGAGGGGATTCCAGTCCATGCCTTAATTGACTAAGGGGCCACCACAAATTTTATGGACTCAGCATTTGTGGTCAAATGGGATGTTCCCCAGTGCCCGGTGGATCCGCCCATGTTAGTGGAGACTATCGATGGTCGAGTGCTCCTGTCTGGGCCAATTACGGCCGCCACGCAACCATTATGTATGGCCATCAGTTCCCATGTGGAGGCCATCCAGTTCTATATCACCTCAGATCTGCATTTCCCCGTGGTCTTGGGACTGGCGTGGCTCCGGGCGCATGACCCACAGATCTATTGGACACAGAACTTGGTCACCTTCCCAAGCTTGCAGTGCGTGGACCACTCCCGCCATATCTGTGCCGGCCAGGTGAAGGCTTCCCCAGGGGTTTCCTTGCCTCCCGAACTGTCCAACTTTGCTGATGTGTTCAGCAAGACAGAGGCGGATCAATTACGCCCGCACAGGCCCTATGACTGCCCCATTGATTTAGTCCCTAATGTGCCTCTCCCAGTGGGGCGTTTGTACTCCATGTCGGACCCCGAGTTGGCTACATTGCGGGACGTTCTGGAGAAGAATTTGGCTCGCGGTTTCATCCGGCCCTCGTCCTCGCCAGTGTCTGCGCCCGTGCTCCTCGTCAAAAAGAAGTCCCACGAATTACGGCTTTGCTGCAATTATAGGAAACTCAACGGCATCACGGTGCACAATCGTTACCCGCTGCCCCTCATCCCCGAACTCTTGGACCGACTCCGGGAGGCTAAGATCTTCACGAAACTGGACCTGCGTGGAGCTTACAACCTCGTCAGGGTTCGGCCGAGTGATGAGTGGAAGACGGCGTTTGGTACTCGCTATGGACATTTTGAGTACACAGTGATGCTGTTTGGCCTGACCAACGCCCCCGTTGTGTTTCAGCATTTCATGAACGACATTTTCTGGGATTTGTTGGATCAGTTTGTCGTGATCTACTTGGACGACATCCTGATCTACTCCCCGTCGCGTGAGGTGCACCATCAGCATCTCCATCAGGTCCTGCAGCGACTCCGAGAACATCGGCTGTTTGCCAAGTTGCAGAAGTGCCAGTTCTACCAGGTGACCATCGATTTCCTGGGTCACTGCATTTCTCCTGAGGGCATCGCCATGGAGCCGAGTAAGGTTGAGTCTTTGCAGAGTTGGCAACCCCCACGTCGTGTGAAGGATGTTCAGCGACTTCTTGGGTTTGCCAACTATTACCGAGCTTTCATCCCTGGGTTTGCTGCCTTGACAGCCCCCCTCACCCAGCTCCTGCAGAAGAAGACTCGGTTTCAGTGAAACGCTCCAGAACAACGGGCTTTCCAGACTTTCAAGGAAGCATTCATGAAGGATCCCATCTTGAAGCATCCTGACCTGCAACGGCCGTTTGTCGTGGAGGCGGATGCCTCCGACATTGCCATTGGGGCGGTGTTACTCCAGGCAATGACGCCCAGTGGTACCCTCTTCCCTTGCGCGTACCATTCACGAAAACTGAACCCTTCGGAGCGTAATTATACAATCTGGGAGAAGGAGCTGCTGGCCATCAAAGTGGCGTTCGAGGCCTGGAGGCATCATCTGGAGGGAGCGCGGCATCAAATCGAGTTCTGGACGGACCTTAAGAATTTGGAAATCCTGCAGACCGCTCGGAATTTGAACCAACGCCAGATCCGGTGGTCTCTTTTCTTTGCGAGGTTTGACTTCCGAGTTCGGTACATACCCAGCGGGCACAATCAAAGAGCGGATGCTCTGTCCAGGAAGCCCGAATATTCCCGAGTGGAAGACAAGCTTCTGCCCAGGACAGTGATCCCCATCGAGTCTTTTGCTGCGGTGCAGGAGCCGGGTCATATACGGGCTCGGATCCGGGAGGCACAGCAGCAGGAGGTGTGGGTGGCTCAGCAGAAGGAGGAGGTGGGGCCAGATTCTCCTTGGACGGTCACGGATGGACTCTTGTATTAATGTGACCGGCCACTCAGGGGACTCATCCTCAGCTAGTGTCACGATAACCCGGCGGCGGGGCATTTTGGCCTGTTCAAGACCCTGAACCTGGTCTCCCATACCTTCTGGTGGCCCCGAGTCCGACACGACGTCCAGTCCTATGTCACCTCCTGCATCCCATGCAGGCAGGCCAAGTCAGCGACAGGGGCCCCGCCTGGATTACTGCAGCCCTTGCCGACACCCAAAAGACCCTGGGGGGCTGTGTCCATGGACTTCTTGATGGATTTACCCCCGTCCTCTGGTTTTGCGACAGTGTATGTGGTGGTGGACATGCTGACCAAGATGGCGCACTTCATCCCCTGTCGTGGCTTACCGTCAGCCCGCGCCACTAGTCGTATGTTCATTCAGCAGGTGTTTCTGCTGCATGGCCTCCCTGAGTCGTCTCTGATAGGGGGGCCCAGTTTACAGCCCGCTTCTGGCAGGAGTTGATGCATGCGTTGGATATCAAGATTTGCCTCTCGTCCACGCATCATCCTCAAACTGACAGGGGAACCGAGAAGGTCATCGGTATTCTGGAACAATATCTGCGCTGCTACGTCAATCTGCAGCAAAACAATTGGGTGGACTATCTGGCCATAGCTGAGTTTGCATTTAACAATTCGCAGCGCACCTCCACACAGATGACACCGTTCTTGGCCAATGTGGGATATCACCCCCGGTTTTTCCCCCTTTCTCCCGTGGACTCACCGGAGCCGGCAGCGAATGACTTCATGGCAGAGTTACAGGCGATCCATCGATTGGTGCGACGTCAGTTAGAGAAGGCCAAGGCCGATTACAAAAGGTTTGCTGATCGGTCAAGGCAGGATACGCCTCCACTAGCGGTGGGAGATCGGGTCTGGTTGTCCACCAGGAACCTACTGTCAACACGGCCGGTGAGAAAGTTAGATCACCGATATTTAGGACCGTTCCCAGTCGAGGCTGTCATCAATCCGGTTGCCTATCGCTTAACACTGCCACGTTCCCTGCGCGTGCACCCAGTCTTTCATCGGTCTCTGTTGGTCCCCGAGCAACCGGCCTGTCCACTCCGCTGAGCGGAACCTTCCCCATCAGGACCTCATAATGGAGACAGCACCCCCGAGTATGAGGTCGCCAGCATCAGGGACTCCCATTAGCTGAAAGGTCGTTTCCAGTACCTGATTGAATGGAAAGGCTACGGACCAGAGGAGTTCACCTGGGAGGATGCGACTGCCGTTCATGCCCCTGCTTTGGTGACCGCTTTTCATGAACAATTTCCATCCCGACCACATCCGGATCGGCAGACCCGGCGGAAGGGCCCTGCGGTGCGGGATAGTGTTTAGTTTAGTTTAGTTTTATTTGATTTCTATACCGCCCTTCTCCCTAGGGACTCAGGGCGGTTCACAGGGCCTATATAAATAACGATACAAAAGTTAAAAGGAAATTAAATCAATGCCCAGTTAAAACAATAATACAATACTAAAAACACCAAATTTAAAACCCATAATCCCCCATCAGGCCAGACCAGCTAATTCAAATAAGTGGGTCTTCAACCCGCGACGGAAGGTTCGGAGGTCTGATGTCATCCGGAGCTCCACCGGCAGTTGGTTCCATAATGCCGGAGCGCCCACAGAGAAGGCCCTCCCCCTGGGGGCCACCAGTCGGCATTCCCTGACCGGAGGCACCCTGAGGAGGCCCTCTCTGTGGGCACGTACTGGGCGGAGGGAAGTTGACGCCGGCAGCAGGTGGTCCCTGAGGTCCACCTCAGGGTGATTCAGGGTCAGTCTGTGTGTTCAGCAGTTGGGTCAGACGATTCAGAGGAGGAGAGAGCCTCAGTCAGGCCCCTCCCACCTGGTTACGATGCAGACCCAGCTGTGTGAGCCTGACAGCGTGGATGAAGATGACCCACAGCTGGCCCTGTTCAAGGACGCCCGACGCAGGAGGCAGTCAATCAGGAGTAAACAGAGGAAGGCAATGGGGCACCTCGGAAGGAGGCAGAGAGAAGCCACGCCCTGAACTGTTTAAAAGGGGAATGTGTGGGAGGGCTTGTTTGCTGAAGGCAACCGTTTGAATGGCTCCTGTTTCATGGTTCGTGTCTTGTTTTGCTCTGTTTGCTTTTGTGTCCATAAATTTGGCAGGCTTAGTTCCAGCCTCTTGCCTTCTTGTAAAGGGGTTGTCCCTGTCTTATCTGCAGGGCTGGTAGTAGGCTGGTACAGAACACTTCCTTCCTTCCTCCCTCCCTCCCTTCCTTCCTTTCCTTCCCTCCCTCTTTGTCCCTAACTTCTTCCCTCTCTCCCTCTCATTGTCCCTTCCTTCCTTCCTTCCTTCCTTCCTTCCTTCCTTCCTTCCTTCCTTCCTTCCTTCCTTCCTTCCTTCCTTCCTTCCTTCCTTCCTTCCTTCCTTCCCTCTTTGTCTTTTCCTCCTTCCATCCCTTCCCTTCCATTGTCACTCCCTCCCTCTCATTGTCCTTCCCTTCCTTCCTTCCTTCCTTCCTTCCTTCCTTCCTTCCTTCCTTCCTTCCTTCCTTCCTTCCCTCTTTGTACCTTCCTTCCTTCCCTCCCTCCCTTCCATTGTCGTGTGCTACACCGCCCAGACCCCAGCCTGGTTTTGGCAGGCAGCGGCACATTCTCACCACACGGACCAGCCGGTGAGGTGAACTGGTGACATCACGGCCCTGCCTGTGTGTGCGCAGAGGAGAGAGCATGCACCTCAGCCTCTGCGCATGCACAGGCAGGGCCAGGATGTCTCCGGCTCACCTTGCCGGCTACTCCGTGTGGTGAGGAGAATGCGCCACTGCCTGCTAGGCTCGGTGTGTGCAGCTACAGCTGAGCTGCGCTCAGAAGCCACCTGTGGTTAGAAGCTGCTTGGTGCTCAAAAGGCGCTCGGCGCTCAGAAGCCACCCATGTTCAAAAGCCGCCCAGTGCTCAGAAGCCACCCATGTGGGATGCTCAGAAGCCGCCTGCGCTCAGAAGCCGCTCAGCGCTCAGAAGCCACTCGGTGCTTGGTGCTCAGAAGCCGCCCATGCTCAGAAGCCACATGGTGCTCAGAAGCCACTCGGTGCTTGGCACTCAGAAGCCGCCCGCCCTCAGAAGTTGCTCGGCACTCAGAAGCCGCTCGGTGCTCGGCGCTCAGAAGCCGCCCATGCTCAGAAGGGAGGGATTGTTAAAGATAAAATGTATTGTAAAACTTTTCAATAAAAATAAATAAATAAATAAACTGAGCTGTGAGTCAAGGAGGACACGCAAGTTGCGAGCCCTATCTATGGGGGGTAACACCTCACCCCCCATAATTAAAGATGGAATAGAGTGGATAACCCGAGATGCCGGTATGTACAGCCACTCGGTCTTGTTGGGATTAAGACGACGCCTGTTCCTCCCCATCCAGACCCTCACCGCCTCCAGGCAACGGGACATCACGGCGAGGGCATCACTGGGTTGATTTGGGGTCGAAATAAAAAGCTGGCTATCATCAGCATACTGATGATACCCCACCCCAAACCACGAATGATCTCACCCAGCGGCTTCATATAGATGTTGAACAGGAGGGGTGAGAGGACTGACCCCTGAGGGACTCCACAAATGAGAGGCCTCGAGGCCGACCTCTGCCCTCCTGCCAACACCAACTGCAAACCACCCAGGAGGTAGGAGGAGAACCACTGTAAAACAGTGCCACCCACTCCCAACCCCCTGAGGCGCCGCAGTAAGATACCATGGTCGATAGTATCAAAAGCCGCTGAGAGGTCTAATAGGACTAGGACAGAGGAATAACCCCTGTCCTGAGTCCACCAGAGATCATTCACCAGCACGACCAATGCCATCTCTGTGCTGTACCTGGGCCTAAAACCCGATTGATAGGGGTCCAAATAATCCGCTTCATCCAGGAACAGAGGGAGCTGATGTGCCACCACACTCTCAACAACCTTCGCTAGAAAGCGAAGGTTGGAGACCGGATGATAGTTGTTCAAAATAGCTGGGTTCAGGGCAGGCTTCTTGAGGAGGGGCCTCACCACCGCCTCCTTCAAGGTGGCAGGGAAGCTACCCTCCGTCAAAGAAGCAGTTATTACCGCCTGGAGCCAGCCTCGTGTTCCCTCCCGAGCTGCATATACCAGCCAGGAGGGGCATGGGTCCAATAAACACGTGGTGGAACTCAGCCTCCCCATGATCCTGTCCACTTCTTCTGGAGTCACAGGGTCGAATTCTTCCCAAATAACATTCCCAAGACTGCTCGTCTCCCCCGCGTCAGACTCCACCCAGTCGAAGTCCAGACCGGCCCGAATCTGAGCAATTTTGTCCGCCAGATGTTGACTAAACTCCTCGGCATGACCCTGCAGGGGCTCCTCCCTCACCTCCTGATTAAGGAGGGAGCGAGTCACCCTAAACAGGGCGGCCGGGCAATTATCTGCAGACACGATGAGGGCAGTGAAGTAATTAAACTTCGCTGCTTCCATCGCTGCAAGATAAGACCTCGTAAAGGTTCTTAACTGCAATCGGTCAGACTCAGACTGGCTGGATCTCCAACAGGGGCAGCTAGTGGCTGACGAAACTGGCAGTGAACTGTTTGAAGTCTGCGGGCCCTGCTTTTCTTCATCTGTCGCCTTTTCCATCTGTTCGCCTTTTGCTGTTTGCCTTCTGCCGCTTGCCTTCTCCGGACCGTCCTCAGCTGTTCGTGGCCGCCTCCGGCGTTCCCTACTGTTCCCTGCTGTTCCGGACCGGTTTGGGCTGCCTCGGCGTTCTCAGGCTGTTCCCGGTCGGCGAGGAGGACGCCTGCGGGTTCGTTCGGGCGGCGGTGATGGCGGCGGTGGCGTGGGCGGCGGCCTCGGCGCTGGCGGCGGCAGTTTCTCGGGCCGTGCTCGGCGGCGGCGTTTCCTGCTTCCCCGGGCCGTTTCGGGCCGCCTTTGACATCCTTAGGCTGCCTTTGGTCGCCGAGAGAGACGCCTGTGGGTCCGGCTTGGCGGCGGCGATGGCGGCGACGGCGTGGGCGTCGGCGCTGGTGGCGGCGGTCCTTTGGGCCGCATTCGACGGCGGAGACGGCCTGCATCCGGCGACGACGACGACGGCAGCAGTGGGCTTTGGCCGTTCTCAGCGACCAGCACTAAGCGGTGGCATTCCTGGGGCCTTCTGGCCCGAGTGGCAACATTTGACCTGTTTTCGGGCCACTTCGGCGGCATCAGCGTTTTCTGGCCTATTCGGGCCGTTTGTGGAGGCCGGTGATTGGCTGCGGCGTTTCTCGGGCTTTTGGCCCCTCTCGCCGGCGGTGGTGTTTCCATCTTGCCCCAGGCCGCATCAGGATGCTTTTGGTGACGTTGTCGTCCTCGGGCCGTTTTGGCGGCGGAGAGGGCGACTGAGAGTTATCCCAGCGGCGATGATGTTTTCTGTGCTGCCTCGGACCGCTTGTGTTGGCAACGGCGTCTTCGGACCGTTTCAATGGAGCAACGGCGACAGGTGGTCCTTATACCGCTTTTGGACTGTTTTAGCGGCGGTGATGACGCTTTCAGACCACCTCTTCTATCTTGGCCCGTCTACCCTTCTGCCTGAATATATACATCTATTAACTCTGCCTACCTCCCCCTCTCCCCTTTGGATTTGGTCGGTCCTGGGTACCAGCCACGGTGGGAGAGTGGCTGACTTTTACATCTGCAGCCCCATAGAGGTGGGAGCTCTATGGGGCATGCCTACCCAGAGTATATCTTTGACCACCCCCAGGAACAGAGCTGCAACCTGCCGTGAGAGGGCGGGGGTGGCCTGTTTACTGGGGCACCCAACTGAGTGGCAGTGCAGTTGGGTGTGGATCCAGATATTTTCTTTTCCGGCCTTCGACCCTCCTATGGACATGATCACCTCCGGGACTGCCTATTCTGGACTTGCTGGACTAACATGCGACAATATACTAGCACGGACTTGCTCGCCCTCAGGGGTGCCCCCCTCGCCTGGGTGCGACCCGCCTCTTTAAATCCTAACCTCGATGAAGGGCCCGAGTTTTGGGTCTCTGAGAGATGGCTGGGCAGGGGCAGGGGCCGTCAACATAAATTTAATAAGAGGCCCCTGATTACGTTTTTATCAAAAAAATTTATGGGGTTGGGGAGAGGGGTGGGAGATGGGGGTTGTCTGGCTATGGGGGGTGGCCAATCAACCATAGCTCAGGCCAGACTTGGGTCTGACCGCGCGGGGGGAGAACGGGGTGTCGTTGTCTCCGGGGCTCATGAGCGGGTCGTGGGATTACCAATTCCCACGACGGGGAATGGCAGCAGGCGGATAGACAGGGGGCCATATCGTTACCGGGAGGGCCGTCTCTGCTATCTGCAAGCGGTGAGGCGCTCCAACCCTCTGTTTCTTTCCCGAGGTTCCGGGAGCAAGGATGTACAGCCTCCTGAGCTCCGGCTGGTGTACCTGAATGCCAGGTCCGTGGTTAACAAAGCTCCCCTTGTTAGGGATTTAGTTGAGGGTGAGCATGCGGACCTGGCTTGCATCACGGAGACTTGGTTGGGCCCAGAGGGTGGGGTCCCTTTGGTTGACCTTTGCCCACCAGGCTTCCGGGTGCTACACCAGCCTCGAGCTCAAGGTAGGGGTGGGGGTGTGGCGGTGATCATTAGGGAGACCTTATGTCCGCGGGAGACCACCGTTCCTCAGATAGTCGGGTGTGAGTCTCTCTTTGTGAGATTTGGTTCTGGGGCGCAGTTGGGCTTGCTGCTCGTGTACATTTCGCCTAGTCGCGCAGCGGCAGCCCTGCCCGAGCTGCTCGATATCCTCTCGGGGTTGGTGGTTGAGTTCCCCAAACTTATAGTTTTGGGAGACTTCAATCTACCATCCCTGGGAGGCTCATCTGAGCTCGCTCGGGAGTTCATGGCTTCCATGACGGCCATGGACCTGAAGCAGGTAATTTCTGAACCAACTCATGAGGAAGGCCACACCCTTGACCTGATTTTCTTATCTGGACGGTGGTTGGATGATCTTGGTGGGGGCTTTCCATTTATTATGCCCCTGTCATGGACCGATCATCACCTCCTGCGGCTGGTCTTCCATTTTGCCACCCCCCGCCGTGGGGGTACATAGCCAATTAGATGGTACCGCCCCAGACGCCTAATGGATCCTGATAGATTCCAAGCGGCGCTGGGGTCCCCACCTGCCTCCATTGCTCACAACTCGGCGGATGCCTTAGTGGAAGCCTGGGAAAGGGCAGCCACTGAGGCACTTGACCGGGTTGTACCCTTGCGGCCCCTGACCCGGTGCAGATCCCAGCGAGCTCCATGGTTCTCCGCGGAGCTCCGGGAGATGAAGCGTCGGAAACGGGCCCTAGAGAGCTGCTGGAGGTCCAGCCGATCTGAATCCGACCGATTGCGGTTAAGAACCTACATTAGGTCTTATCTCGCTGCGATGAGGGAGGCGAGGTGTAATTACTTCTCTACCCTCATCGCGTCCGCAGATAATCGCCCGTCCGCCTTGTTTAGGGTGACTCGCTCCCTTCTTAATCAGGAGGTGAGGGAGGATCCGTTGCAGGGTCGTGCCGAGGAGTTTAGTCAACATCTGTTGGATAAAATCGCTCGGATTCGGACCGGTTTGGACTCCAGCTGGGCAGAGTCTGGCGATCAGGACACGGGCGGTCCTGTCAATGTTATCTGGGAGGAGTTTGATTCTGTGACCCCTGATGAAGTGGACAGGATTATGGGGAAGCTGAGTTCCACCACATGTTTATTGGATCCGTGCCCTTCTTGGCTGGTTTATGCAGCTAGGGAGAGGACACGAGGCTGGCTCCAGGCGGTTATATCTGCTTCTTTGAGCGAGGGTTATTTCCCCACCGTCTTGAAGGAGGCGGTGGTGAGACCTCTCCTCAAGAAGCCTGCCTTGGACCCAGCTGTATTGAACAACTTTTGTCCAGTCTCCAACCTTCGCTTTCTTGCGAAGGTTGTTGAGAGTGTGGTGGCGCATCAGCTCCCTCTGGTCCTGGATGAAGCGGATTATCTGGACCCTTACCAATCGGGTTTCAGGCCCGGGCACAGCACGGAGATGGCATTGGTCGCTCTGGTGAATGATCTCTGGAGGGCTCGGGATAGGGGATATTCCTCTGTCCTAGTCCTATTAGACCTCTCGGCGGCTTTCGATACCATCGACCATGGTATCCTGCTGCGGCGTCTCAGGGGACTGGGAGTGGGAGGCACGGTTTTTCAGTGGTTCTCCTCCTATCTCCTGGGATGCTCGCAGTCGGTGTTGGCAGGGGGGCACAGGTCGACCCCTAGGACTCTCGCTTGTGGAGTTCCTCAGGGGTCGGTCCTCTCGCCTCTCCTGTTCAACATCTATATGAAACCGCTGGGTGAGATCATTCGTGGTTTTGGAGTTGGGTATCATCAATATGCTGATGATACCCAACTTTTTATTTCGACCCCAAACCACCCCAGTGATGCCCTCGCTGTGATGTCCCGTTGCCTGGTGGCGGTTCGGGTCTGGATGGGGAGGAACAGACTTCAACTCAACCCTGACAAGACTGAGTGGCTGTACATTCCGGCATCCCGGGACACCTGGGATGTTCCATCTCTTTCTATGGGGGGTGAGTTTTTACCCCCTGTGGATAGGGCTCGCAACTTGGGAGTCCTCCTAGATTCACGACTCACTTTGGAGGATCATATAGTGGCCGTGACTAGGGGGGCTTTTGCCCAAGTTCGCCTGGTGCGCCAGTTGCGGCCCTATCTGGACCGGGAGGCCTTATGTACGGTCACTCACGCGCTCGTGACCTCTCGCCTAGACTACTGTAATGCTCTCTACATGGGGCTTCCCTTGAAGACTGCTCGGAGGCTCCAACTGGTACAGAATGCAGCCGCGAGAGTTGTCTTGGGAGTTTCCCGGTACTCCCATGTTACACCTTTGCTCCGTGAGCTGCATTGGTTACCAGTTGTCTTCCGGGTAAGGTTCAAGGTTTTGGTTATGATCTTTAAGTCCCTACATGGCATGGGTCCGCGATACCTCGAGGACCACCTGCTGCCGGCGTCGACTCCCCTCCGCCCTGTGCGTGCCCACAGAGAGGGCCTCCTCAGGGTGCCTCCGGTCAAGGAATGTCGACTGGTGGCCCCCAGGGGGAGGGCCTTCTCTGTGGGTGCTCCGGCATTATGGAACCAACTGCCGGTTGAGCTCCGGACGGCATCGGACCTCCGATCCTTCTGTCGCGGGTTGAAGACCCATTTATTTGAACTAGCGGGTCTGGCCTGATGGGGGTATATGGGTTTTTATAGGCTTGTTATTATTTTATCATTCTTGTTTTAATTGGGCATTGGTTTAATTTTTTTTTTAATTTTTGTATTGTTATTTATATATGCCCTGTGAACCGCCCTGAGTCCCTTAGGGAGAAGGGCGGTATAGAAATCTCAATAAATTAATTAAATTAAACAGCTCTCTAGGCTCCGGCTCCGACGCTTCATCTCCCAGAGCTCCATGGAAAACCATGGAGCCTGCCGGGATCTGCACCAGGACAAGGGCCGCATGTGAACAATGCGGTCAAGTGCCTCCGTGGCTGCCCTTTCCCAGGCTTCCACTAAGGCATCGACCGGGCTGTGAGCGAAGATGGCAGGTACAGATCCAAGTGCCACCTGGAACTGTTCAGGGTCCATTAGGTGCCTGGGGCAGAACCACCTAGTCGGTTCCGTAACCCCACGATGGGGGGCAGCGAAACGGAAGGCCAGCCGCAGGAGATGATGATCGGTCCATGACAGGGGTGTAATAACTGGAAATCCCCCTCCCAGATCATCAAGCCACCATCCAGATAAAAAAATAAGATCGAGCGTGTGACCCCCCCATGAGTCGGGCTCTGAATTACTTGGGTCAGGTCCATGGCTGTCATGGAGGCCATAAACTCCCAAGCCAACCCTGATGAACCTCCCAGGGACGGCAGGTTGAAGTCCCCCAGAACCATAAGTCTGGGGAACTCAACTGCCAACCCAGAGAGGATGTCGAGGAGCTTGGGCAGGGCTGCTGCTACGCAGGTAGGTGAGAGATACACCAGCAACAAACCCAACTGAGCCCCAGGGCCACATTTCAGGAGGAGCGACTCACACCTGAGTATCTGAACAACGGTAGCCTCCCGCGGACACAAGGTCTCCCTTACAACCACCGCAACACCCCCGCCCCTTCCCTGAGTCCGAGGCTGGTGAAGCACACGGAAACCTGGTGGGCAAAGTTCAATCAGAGGGACACCTCCCTCTGGACCCAACCAGGTCTCCGTAATGCAAGCCAGATCCACCAAGAGTGACTGACCACCATTGCCTCACGTGAGTGGCTGCTGACAGAGACTGAGTACCACCGCACTACATGTCCCTGTAAAGCAGGAGTGGCCAAGTAAGGGACCCCTTGGACCAGCAGCCAGGCCAAGAGAAGGCCAGGAGGACCCAGACTTCAGCAGTCCCTACGGGGGTGGCACTACAACTGGGGGCTCATCCGGGATACCCCATCTGGCCTTTCTCTCTTTAGAGGCGGACAGGTGGTCTCACTCAGAGATATGAGTCAAGTGAGCAAAATGGACTCCAACATCATTACTAAGTGGCTGTCAATGCTGCTAACATCGAATGTTCTTGTTTTGACAAAAGATGAAGCCACAGCTATTTCATATTTTAAACTTGTGTGTTACTTTCAGAGCTAAAATCAGTTGTTGCTGGGGGGGAGGAGGAAGAATGTCTCTCAAGGCTGTCTTGAAATAAGAGAAGATAAGAATTGGGCAGGTTGTCTAACAGAAGGGAAAACTGACCCTTCAAACTAATTGGAGAATGTGATTAATGACAGCAATGAAAAGGAGGAGAATTGTGTTTAATATATTGTGCTAAGGGGAGGGGCATTCAGTTTCCAGATTCCCTAGCAAGCTCTACCGATGTTATAGGGCTCTAATAAAAAACTTTTAAGGTAAACAATGCCTTGGAGTCCTTTGAAGAGCTCATCCATCAGAAACTTGACATCAAGCTGCAATCCACCAACTTTACAAACTAACTAGGGGGTCCTGACCTCCCGTCGCTGTCTCCAAGTTTGGGAGACAGGCTGACAAAGAGTTGGGGAAGATCCCATCATGGAGGAAGGAAAATTGCCTGAAGCCAGCTCCCCGGCACCAGCAGCCACCCCAGGGGAGGAAGGGCCAGCGAAGAAGCCAGTAGGAAAAGAGTTTCAGCAATCCTCCCAGCTGGGAGCTAGACCCAAACAACCAGGAGAATTGGTCTGGTCATCAGAGTGGATTAAGCCCAGTGGAGACTCCAGACACCCCAAAGCGGCCTTGCCATCCCCAAGGGCTTCAAAGGCAGAGGAGGTGGAGCGACAACAAAGAGACAACTCCTGCACATTGCATTCCCCAGACTGGTGGGGAGCTGCCAGGCCATCTGAGATTGAATACTCGGGTGAGTGGAAATATCCATCTGCAGCCCATAGCCAATCAATTGACCATCTAGCAGAAAGGTTTGAAGAGCTAGAAGTGAGGAGCGTGGAACAGCTCCTGCCAAGAGAGGCCCCCACCCCTCCTTTCACAGAGCTAACAGCCCTCCAACCCCTGGAGTTTCCTGCTAGGGCCTCCAGTCCCACAGAGGAAGAGAACCTAGGGCCCCTGCAGCAGTGGGGAGTATGGCAACCCCCAGAGAAGGAGGGGCAGCAACCTCTGGACCTAAATCAGCTAACAGAGGCCTTGCAACAGCTTGGGGTGATGCAGAAGCCTGGATAGCAACAGCTAGTTGGAGGACAACAACTCCATGGAGGCTGGTCACCACCCCCCGAGTGCCAAGCAACCACTGAGGGGCCTGCAATTGAGAGAGGTGCCACAGCACTTGAGGCTAACATGTCTCCTAGTACATCAGCAGCAGAGGGCGCCACAATTCCCTGCAGTCAAAATCCAGAGTAGATGACAGCAACCCCCATCTATCCAACAACCATTGAGGGGCCTACAGCAGCAGGTGGTGCCACGACTTCCCGTCAGCCGACAGCAGCCTCCCCTCAGACAACCACAGCAAGGGGAGCAGCAGCAGGGCCCAAACATGCAACCCCTGGGCATACAGGAGCACCAATGGGGTAGCCAGCAACTGGGGGAACAACAACAGCAGTGGGGGCCCCGGCAGCCATTCAACCAACAACCAGGGTGGGGCCAGCAGCAATGGGGGCCCCAGCAACCAATGATAAGCCCACCCTTCAGAGCAACCTTCAATGGGGACCCAGAGAAACTGATTTTTTTCCTCAACCAAGTACACTCTCATTTGAATCGCTGGGCCTATCTCTACCCGGGCCCAGGTGCAATGGTCAATGTGATTGTGTCCAGCCTAGAGGGAGAAGCATCTGAATGGTTAAACAATTTATATAATGAGTGAGCCCCTGAATTGGAGGACCCCCACCTCTTCCTTCTAGGGCTGAGAGAAAGATTTGAGGACACATCCATTGCCCTCAAAGGAGAAGAACAAATCCACAAGATAAAACAAGCTGGCCGGCCTGCCCTGCAGTATGTGTGGGAGTTTCGAAAGATTGCCGGTCGGATAGAGAGATGGCCTGAGCAATCCATAATTCATCATTTTAAAGAAGGGTTAGACGACCACCTTTCTCAGGCATGTATCTACCGAGCTGTGCCTGACCAGCTGCAAGAATGGTACTAGGCAGCGGTGAAATTAGATGTCCAGCTCGCCTGCTATAAGAAGCCTCTCCCACCTGAAGCTGCGCCAAAACCAGAACCCAAACAGCTACCACCCCACCAAAAACCTCCAACTACTGCTACTGCCGAAAGACCTAGGCCACCTACAGGCCCGCCAATCAAGTGCTTTCAATGCAGACAGCAGGGACATTGAGCACCAAACTGCCCAGTTCCCTACCCACAACAGCAGAGTAGACCAGAACCAGCAAAGAGGAAGAGACCTGCACAGCAGCCACCGAGAGAAAAGTCCAACTGGGCTACCCAGGAGCCCAGTGTTGTGATTGCTGAGGGTGTTGGAGAGCTTGCTGATGAGAGCCCTCAGCCAGGCCCCTCCCACTTGGTTACGACGCAGACCCAGCTGTGTGAGCCTGACAGCGTGGATGAAGATGACCCACAGCTGGCCCTGTTCAAGGACGCCCGACGCAGGAGGCAGTCAAGCAGGAGTAAACAGAGGAAGGCAATGGGGCACCTCGGAAGGAGGCAGAGAGAAGCCACACCCTGAACTGTTTAAAAGGGGAATGCGTGGGAGGGCTGGTTTGCTGAAGGCAACCGTTTGAATAGCTCCTGTTTCATGGTTCGTGTCTTGTTTTTGCTCTGTTTGCTTTTTGTGTCCATAAATTTGGCAGGCTTAGTTCCAGCCTCTTGCCTTCTTGTAAAGGGGTTGTCCCTGCCTTATCTGCAGGGCCGGTAGTAGGCTGGTACAGAACACCCATTGCCCAGGTTACATCCCCCACCCAGGAGGACGCTGGCCCACAGACTGGACCTGCCCCCACTCTACCCGGCTTTGACAGCAACGATGAAGGGGAGAACGACCGGATGGTGAGTCGACACATCCCACCTTTTTCATTGCCTGCTAAACTCATAATACCTAAGTCAGGGGCACAAGTAGACTTGAAAGTACTAGTCGATACTGGCTGCTCCTGATACATCATCAGCCTGTCGTGTGCCTTGAGACTGGGCATACGGGCTAAGCCGCTCTCCAAATCTGTGAGGTTTGAGCAAGCCAATGGCTCCCTAATGGCAGGGACTTTAGTCACACAATTAACAGAGCCCTTACGCCTAGAAATAGATGAGCACTGGGAGTTTATTCGCTTCCTGGTGGCTCCAAAAATGACTGAGACTGTGATCCTAGGACTAGCCTGGTTAGACAAATGGAAGCCATTTATCTGGTGGGAGAAAGGAATGAGAACTGTGAGACTACCCATAGGGCCCGATCCCCCCCATTGATTCAACAGATGTTACAGGGGATTTTAGCCCACCCAATGAGCGAGGGCACATGGCTGCCTTACGGCCACCAGGTGAGCCACTTATCCCCAGTGAGTACTGGGACCTAGCGGAAGCATTTAGTGAGAAAGATTGTGATACCTTGCCTCCTCACCGGCCCAATGATTGTTCCATTGAACCAGGTGTGTCAAACTCAATTTCATTGAGGGCCGCATCAGCATTGCTTCTTTTCCATCAGGCTGACCTGGACTGACGACAGGGATTTTAAAATGTTTTTTTAACTTTTAACTCCAATTTTAATTTATTTTATTGGGGCTGTTAATTTAATTCTTTTTAACTTTTGTATTGTTGTATTTTATTGTTGTTAGCCGCCCTGAGTCCCTCAGGAGATAGGGTGGCATATAATTCCCAATAATAAATAAATAAATAAATAAATAAATAAATAAATTGCAGTTGCCCTTGGTGGGCCGGGTGGGTGTGGCCAGGGTGGGCATGGCCTACTGGGTGGGCATGGCCAGCTCTACATCATTTGCATCAAGGGTGCCAATGGGGGCCTGGGCAGGAGTGGGACAGATCTGAGGGTCTCTGGCAGAAGAAGATGGGACCGGGGCAAGTGCCAAGGCATGGTCCGCTGGAGGACCCTCACTGTTCCTCTCAGGCCTTGGGGGTGGGGTGTTGGATGGTGGCGTGGAGGTCAAATGCCCAGCCCAGCCATCAAGAACCCACGGCACTAAGTCCAGCTCCACTTCCCCAAGGTGGCGCCCAGCTGCACTCACCTCCTCAAGGTTGCTGCTGCTGTGCTTGCTCTCCTTAGCCAGGTTGCTCATCATGGGTACAAGGGCAAAGTCAAGAGGGAGGCCCACTCCCTCTCCATGTGAGGAGACCTGGCTTTGTATCCAAAGCTTCCTTAGCAATAGGATGAGAGACACCCCCCCAGGTTAGGCCAGGAGGAGGGGGCAAGGGGATGGTGAAAGGGCAGCAGGGAAGGACTAAGGCAGGACTTCCTTCCTTCCTTCCTTCCTTCCTTCCTTCCTTCCTTCCTTCCTTCCTTCCTTCCTTCCTTCCTTCCTAGAACAGAGTGGTAGGAAAATATTTGAGATGAGGGAGGGAGAAAAACAGGCAAGAAACGCAGCTGGGGAAGTGTCATCCTTCGTGAGGAATGAAGAAATGTACCATCGCCAGGAAGTGGCCAGCACATGGCCCTCGCCTACTTCACATATCCGGCTTGGTGGGCTCTGGGGGAGGGGATGCCATGAGCAGCATGAGAGTTGATGTTACCTGCACAATGCTGCCCAGCCTCCAGCCTGCCCAGTTTTGGCAGGCAGTGGGGCACTTTCCTGACAGTGCTGAGAGGCTGATCCGGGTGGCATGAATCTGAAGAGAAGCGCAACACTAGCCTGCCCAAAGTAGGCAGGGTCATCTGCTGGCCACTTCCAGGCGATGGTGCATTTCTTCATTCCTCACAAAGGGTGATAGCTCCCCAGCGTGCGCCCAGGGGGCAGTGCTGACACAGCATGGGCCGGTCCCTCACTGTTTCCAGACGGCCTTGTGGAGCTAAGACTGAATGTATTTCAGCATAGATGACCACAACGAAATTGTACATTGGCTTCCAGCTGGCTGGGGCCGGGGCCAAGGCAGCGGGGGCCGTTCCCTCACTGTTTACAGGATGGCTTCGCGGGCCACATGAAACCACTTCGCGGGCCAGATCCGGCCCCCGGGCCTTGTGTTTGACATGTCTGCATTGAACTGTTGCCAGGGGCCAAACTTCCCTGACCAAGAATGTACGCTATGCCCCCCCTTGAAATGGAGGAGATGCAGCGATATGTGGATACAAACCTAGCGAGGGGATTCATCGAATGGGCCAAGTCTACCGTGGGAGCCCATGTTGTTCAAAGAAAAAAAAGATGGGTCTTTTTGTCTTTGCGCGGACTATAAGGGTCTTAATGCTGTGACTGTGGAAAATAAATACCCTCTCCCCCTCCTGAAAGACTTACTAACCCACCTGACAAAGGGAAGTGTCTTCACTAAATTAGACCTGAGAGAAGCATATTACCGGGTGAGAATAAAGGAGGGGGATGAGTGGAGAACGGCCTTCAACTGCCCCTTGGGAAGCTACCAATTCAAAGTCATGCCATTTGGACTGCAGGGGGCCCCAGCCGTATTTATGCAGTTGATTAATGAGGTCCTACATGATCATTTATACAAAGGGGTTCTGGTGTATCTTGATGACATCCTAATATACAGTACGAATATGACTGACCACATAAGACTGGTCAGAGAAGTGTTAAAAAAACTATTGAATGCCAAACTTTATGTCAAATTGTTGAAATGTGAATTTCACCAAACCCAATTAGATTATCTTGGCTATAGAATTTCCGATGAGGGTATCAAAATGGACCCAGCCAAAGTGAAAGCTTTAATTGAATGGCAGCCCCCAAAGACTCGCAAACAGCTCCAGAGCTTCCTAGGGTTTGCCAACTTCTACCGCCAATTCATTCCCTCTTTTGCTGAGATTGCTCTACCCCTTACAGAACTACTCAAAATGGGTAAGGGAGGGGGAAAACCGTGACCCGGCCAACCACTAGTATGGACTATGAGTTGTTAGACAGCTTTTGAGAATTTAAAAAGATTATTTGTTGCTGAACCGATTCTAAAGCACCCCTGCCCAGGGGAGCCCTTCGTAATTCAAGCTGACACCAGCGACGTGGCAATCGGAGCTGTATTACTGCAAAAGAATAAAAGTGGGGTCCTGCAACCTTGTGCCTATACCTCTAAGAAATTCACTGAAAGCGAGAGAAGATGGACAGTCTGGGAGAAGGAGGCCTTCGCAATTAGGTGGGGACTATTAAACTGGCGACACTATTTAGAAGGGAGCAAGGTGCCTTTTGAAGTATGGACAGATCACAAAAATTTAGAGGCACTAAAAACTCCCCGCAAATTGTCCCCAAAGCAAGTGCGATGGGCACTGTACTTTAACCGTTTTAACTTTAAAAAAGAAAAAGAAAAAACTTCCTAGCTGATGCACTATCGAGATTTCCCTAGTACAAAAGTGAACGCGAAGAAGATAACGAGGCAATTATCTCCAGTCCACAAACTGCTGCCAAACTCATGCCTCAAAGGACCCCTAATCCTGATGACCCCGGGGTAAATAAAATAAAACGAGAACTCACCGATCAATGGTTCAAAGACAATCAGACATCCCTAACATGCAGGGATGGTCTGGCTTACAAGGGGGGGAAATTGTACTTGCCTGAAGCTCTCTGTCTTAACACTCTCAAACACAGCCATGATGTCAAACAGGCTGGACACTTTGGATATTTAAAAACTCTACATCTCATTCACTGGCAATTTTGGTGGCCGGGACCAAAACGAGATGTGAAAAACTGTCAGGAGCTGTACTATATGTGCCACCATGAAAAGAATCCCAGGGAAAACCCCTGGGCTACTGCAAACAGTGGCCGACCCTTCTCAACCATGGGAAGAAATAGCTATGGACTTTATAGCAGACCTACCTGACAGTAGAGGAAATACTGTCATCTGGACTGTGATAGACCTATTTTCAAAACAGGCTCATTTTATCACCTGCAAAGGACTCCCATCGGCCCAACGCCTGAATAGGTTGTTCCTAAAACATATCTACTGGCTACATGGCGCCCCTAAGCGAATAATGTAAGACAGAGGCATGCAGTTCACAGCAAAATTTTGGAGGAATTTTCTTAAATTAATTGGATCATCTCAAGGCCTATCAACTGCTTTTCACCCGGCTACTAATGGGGCCACAGAATCCACCAACAAAATGGTGGAACAATATCTTAGATGCTACATTTCTTACCAACAAACAAACTGCACTGACCTCCTCCCTTTGGCAGAGGTGGCTTACAATAATTCAGTACACAGCAGCACCAGCTACACTCCTTTCCATGTAGCCACAGGGAAAGATTTCAACCCCATACCGGAATACCCTCAGTTGCCCTCCGCTTCCCAGACACTTGATGAATGGGTGAAGGGTTGGGAAGAAGTTTGGAAAAACACAAAGATGGCCTTAAAAAAGACTTCTGAGACCTACAAAAAGCAGGCTGATAAAAAGAGAGCTCCCAAAGGACATTCCAAGTTGGGGAAAATGTTTATTTGTCAACCAAATACTTACGCCTTAAACTACCCAACAAGAAATTACGACCGAAATTCTTGGGGCCTTTCCCCATTGTGAGAATCATCATCCCGGTCACAGTAGAATTGAAACTCCCCAGACTTTTGGGAAAAATTCACCCGGTTTTCCATTGTAGCTTACTGAAACCTTTTCGGGCCTCCACTTTAGGACCTCCTCCTAAAAAGGCACCCGGACCCCATGTAGTAGCGAGTCAGACCAATTATGAAGTGAAACGTATTCTTGACTCTAGAATTTTTAAGGGAAAATTGCACTACCTAGTACAATGGAAGGGATACCCATTGTCTGAAGCCATTTGGGTGAAATCTAGTAATGTGAAAGCTTACAAGAGTTATCAAAAGGTTTTATGAGAAACACCACAAAAAACCGAAAGCCAGCTCCTAATTTGTGTTTTTGTTTACATTTTGTTTACATTACAAGATCTATCCTTTTTGTAAGGGGGGCCAGATGTCAACGCTGCTAACATCAAATGTTCTTGCTTTGACAAAAGATGAAGCAGCAGCTATTTCATATTTAAAGTGAAAGTGAAAGGGAGACAGCCGAGGGAGCCCGTGGTTGGACGGCAAGCTGCTGATGTCATTGCCTGATGACCAGGAAATCCCCCTTTGCCCAGGAATCCCTCCGCCTGACCGCTGAGCAGCTGAGGGCTCCTGGCGCTGTGCTACCTCTCTCTCTTGCTGCCGAACAGCTGGAGCTCCCGGCAGTGTGCTGACTGCTCTCTCTCCAGCTACCAAACAGCTGAGGCTCCCAGCTGCATGCTGGACTGCTGGAGATGACGCCAATGGGCCAGAGAGCCCCTGGGTCCTGCTTGCTAATCAGCCCTGTTGGCCACATACCTTTGAGGCAGCACTTGGGGAAGTGGAGGGAGTGGTCCGCACCAATGGACAGGACTTGCATGGCCAGCTGGAGGGGGGAGGCAGAGGCCAGCAATGCTGGTTTTAGGAACAGGCGCCAGATGCTGGCTGGTTGGATGGGGGGTGGAGCTAAGGGGATTGTCTGTATATAAGGCACTGGGAGCAAGTCACTCCCAGTGGACTTTATTTGCTGTTATTTGCCATCAATAAACACTGGTCAGAACGTTCCTGCCTAGCCAGCTACCTTGTTGACCATCATTTATCATTTGTGGAACCAGGGCTGGTAAGGACTCTGACAGAAAAGTCAGCACTCCTTTGTTTGTTCCTCCCCATTACCCTTGTGCTTCTTTAGGGAATGGCTGAAAGGACACAGCAGGTGGCACCTGTGGGTGACAGAGGAGAGACAGCTGAGGTGGCAGCACCAAGTCCTGCTGAGGGAAATGGAGGTGATGAACCAGTGGTGTGGCCCAAAGTGCGTGAGGCTCGACCTTCAGGTCCGGTGAGCGATACCCAGACATCTGCAGGGGTGGCACAGGATGCAGGGGCCTCAGGGGAATGGTGGCACAGTTCAGCTGTCACCAGTTTGGCTACTGGCCCGGGAAAGCCACCGGATGCAGTAGGCCCCATGATGGAGTGGAGAAAGAGGCGTTTGACTGAGGATGAGAACGATTGCAGCTATTCCACAGCTCCCGGATGATACACGCTGGATGCTCTGAGACTGGTTTGGTGAGGCTGGGGTTCAGGATTCCCCCCCTATGGCCAAGGGTGGAGGTGGGATCTGAGACAGCGTCTTGGCCACAGATGCCGATACAGCCAACCCAAGCAGGGCCAACCCAGTTCCAATTGGCTACCCCAAGGTTAAGGGTAGGGGCCAGCCACATTACTCACACCCCGGTGGCAGGGGCCCCTAACCAGGGCATACAGACAGGACAACCACGGCCACCATGGGACAGCAGCTCACCCATGGCTCCAGGCAGAGCCCCTACCAGGCAACCAGTCCCAGTGGATGGATCCTCAGCCCAGCGTTCTACGCCTGTGATGGACACTCTGCACAGTCTGGGTTGGCCCTTGGAGCCATGGGGTCAAGGGATGGCCTGAGGTCCTCCACCATTGAAGGCAACCTTTGATGGAGACACAGATCCCGCTTTTACCCATCCCAATGGGCATTGGTGTTGGCGATAACAGCAGGGCTACAAGGCGAAGCCATGGAATGGGCAGCGGATCTATATAGTGACCACGCCAGAGAGCTGGCTGACGCCGGTTTATTTCTACACGCTCTGCGGTCCCATTTTGAAGACGTCTCACGCACCCAGCGGGCCGAAGGGGAACTGCTGGTGCTGAAGCAGTGGGGCCAGTCCGCAGTCGAGTATGTGCATGAGTTTTGGAGGGTGACCAGTAGGCTACGCTCATAGCCTGAACGTTTGCTGATCCACCACATCCGGGCTGGTTTGGACTGAAACCTGCGCCAGGCATGTGTCTTCCGAGGCATCCCAAGTCAGCTACAGGACTGGTTTTGTGTGGTTGTGGACCTGGACGCAGGGCTGCGGGAATTCCAGGCAAAGGGGGAGGGTCCACCAGCATTGCATAAGGCTACAGAGAAACCAAGGGATGATGGATGAAGGACCCAGGGTCCTGGTCTGGGTTCCCCTGGGGTCAAACCCTGGCTGTTGATTAGATGTTTTTGTTTCAACCAGCCAGGACATTGGGTAGTGGAGTGCCCAGTCCCCATCAACCAGGGGGCCCCTGGGAAGTCTGGGGCCACACCCAAGTGGATCCCAGAGAAGCTGCGGGCAGTGTATCAGGCAGAGGGGTCCACCCCTTGAAGAGGTATCCTGGAGGAGGAGGCAACTACTGCCACATGATACCAACTGGTGGCCCATGACATTGAGGACAAGCCGACAGAGGATCCGATGGTGAGTGAACCCATACGACCATTTGTCATCCCCATCTTGATGAGTCCACAAACAGGGCATTGTCGGGAGTACAGGGCCGATAGATTCCAGTTGCACCCATTGCCTGATCAGCAAATCCGTAGTGGCGGAGGTAGGGATCAGAGTAAGGCAGTTGTCCTTACCAGCCCTGGTTCCACAAATGATAAATGATGGTCAACAAGGTAGCTGGCTAGGCAGGAACGTTCTGACCAGTGTTTATTGATGGCAAATAACAGCAAATAAAGTCAGCACTGGGAGTGACTTGCTCCCAGTGCCTTATATACAGGCAATCCCCTTAGCTCCACCCCCCATCCAACCAGCCAGCATCCGGCGCCTGTCCCTAAAACCAGCATTGCTGGCCTCCGCCTCCCCCCTCCAGCTGGCCATGCAAGTCCTGTCCATTGGCATGGACCACTCCCTCCGCTTCCCTGAGCGCTGCCTCAAATGTATGTGGTCAACAGGGCTGATTAGCAAGCAGGACCCAGGGGCTCTCTGGCCAGTCGGCATCGTCTCCCGCAGTCCAGCATGCAGCCGGGAGCCTCAGCTGTTTGGCGGCCAGAGAGAGAGCAGTCAGCACACCGGTAGCACAGCACCAGGAGCCCTCAGCTGCTCGGCAGTCAGGTGGACAGATTCCTAGGCAAAGGGGGATTCCCTGGTCATCAGGCAATGACATCAGCAGCTTGCCGTCCAACTGCAGGCTCCCTCAGCTGTTTCCCTTTCCCTTCCCTGAAGTGGCAAGCCCCCTCTACCAGTGCTCCACCTGGAAAATAAGGAGACACATGTGATTAATCACCCACTGTGGCGGATAGTTGAGCCAACCCCCCCCCCGGCTTCCTGGGATACTGTCGGTGGAACCTCCTCACAGGTCGAGGAGCCTGAACATCTGCTTCCCCCACCCATGAGGCCTCTGTGACAGGGTATCCCTTCCACCGCACCAGGTACTGCAACCGGCCCTGCCGGAGCCGAGAGTCCAGTATCTCCTGCACCTCAAAATGGTCCCTCGTAACGGGCCCCGGGGCTTTTGTTACAGGCCTCAAGGGGGTCCCCTCTACCGATTTCAGCAGGCTGGAATGGAAGATCAGATGTATCTTTCCCAGGAACCTGGGTAGTTGTAGCCGTACGGCTACTGGGTTGATGATCTGTGTGATCCGGAATGACCCTAGGTATTTCGGTCCCAGCTTTTTGCGTGGCACCCACAAGCGGAGGTACTTGGTTGATAAATATACCATGTCCCCCACCCAAAAAGGTTTTTGGGGCATCCTTTTCTTGTCTGCCTGCACCTTTGCGGCCTCCTCTGCTCATACTAAGGCCCTCTTCATGTCCCCCCAAACCCCCCTAATGTGGGCTATCCAGTCCTGGGGTTGACAGGGGGAGGGGTCCCTCTGTGAACACTCGGGAATCGGGATGAAGTCCAGACCATGTACCACCCATAAGGGGGTAAAACTGGTACTGCTGTGCACTACATTATTGTATGCCACTTCTGCGAATGGTAGCATGTCAGCCCAGTCATTCTGCTGATAGGAGACGTAGCACCGTAGATATCGCTGCACCATTGCATTGGCCCATTCTGCTGCCCCGTTGGTACTGGGGTGGTACGCCAAGCTGAGTCCATGAGATGACCCAATGGAACGGATGAACTCACGCCAGAAACGGGCTGTAAATTGTACCCCCCAATCTGAGATTATCCTCCAGGGCACCGTGTCCAGGCAGTATACCTGCGCAATGAAAATCTTAGTGAGTTTCCACACAGACAGTAACCCCTTACATGGTACAAAATGGGCCTGCTTGGAGAATAGGTCAACTACTGTCCAGATCTCCGTGTAACCACGGCTCTCCAGCCGGTTATTTTAAGAGGTTAGGGAGGGGGAGGGAGGGGGGGGGTGGGGAGGGAACCTGTAACCGGCACTCAGTCTGGACCTGTTAGAGGTCCTGACGGGACGGGGTCGGGGGAGGTGGCTGCTGGCGCTGGGAATGTGGGGGTGGGGCATCGAATCCCCACGGCGCTGGGGTATGGCAGCAGGTGTTTGCGCGGAGGGTCATATCAACATCTGGGATCGCGCCCCCGCTATCTCCGAGCGGTGGCGCGCTCCGACCCTCCGGTTAGCATCCTCTTACCCGGGGATGAGGGTGATCAGGCCCCTGAGCTCAGGCTGGTCTATTTTAACGCTAGATCCGTAGTTAATAAAGCTCCCCTCATCCGTGATCTGATCGAGGAGGAATGTGCGGATCTAGCGTGCATCACGGAAACTTGGCTGGGCTCGGAGGGAGGGGTGCCTCTCACCGAGTTATGCCTGCCGGGTTTCCGGGTGTTGCACCAGCCACAGGCTCAGGGCAGGGGTGGTGGGGTGGCAGTGGTTATTCGGGAGACTTTGTGTCCCCGGGAGGCCACCATTGTCCAGATGGCCGGGAGTGAATCCCTCCTCTTGAGGTGTGGTCCTCGGGTTCAGATGGGCTTGTTGCTTACATACCTGGCGCCCAGCTGTGTGGCAACAGCCCTGCCCGAGCTGCTCGACACCCTCTCAGGGTTGGCGGTGGAGTTCCCCAGGCTTATAGTCCTGGGTGACTTCAACCTGCCATCACTGGGAGGGTCGTCGGAGTTAGCTCGGGAGTTCATGGCTTCCATGACAGCCATGGGCCTGACCCAGGTTATTGAGGGCCCGACTCATGAGGGGGATCACACTCTCGACCTGGTGTTCCTGTCTGGACAGTGGTTGGATGATCTGGGAGGGGGTTCTCCATCCATCACCCCTCTGTCATGGTCAGATCATCACCTCCTGAGGCTGGTTTTTTGTCATGCCATCCCCCGCCGCTGGGCGGCGGAGCCGACCAGGTGGTTCCGCCCCAGGCGCCTAATGGACCCAGATCGGTTCCAGAGGGTGCTTGGGCCTATACCTATCACCCTTACCCACAGCCCAGTCGATGCCCTGGTGGAGGCCTGGGAAATGGCAGCCACCAGGGCACTCGACTGCGTTGTACCCATGCGACCTCTGACCCATCGCAGATCCCGCTGGGCCCCATGGTTCTCTGTGGAGCTCCGGGAGATGAAGCGTCGGAGACGAGGTCTAGAGAGCGGTTGGAGATCCAGCCGATCCGAATCCGACCGATTGCAGTTAAGAACCTTTATAAGGTCTTATCTTGCGGCAATAAGGACGGCGAAGTCTAACTACTTTGCCGCCCTTATCGCGTCCGCAGATAATCGCCCGGCCGCCCTGTTTAGGGTGACTCGCTCCCTCCTTAATCAGGAGGTGAGAGAGGATCCCTTGCAGGGACGAGCCGAGGAGTTTAGTCATCATCTGGCGGACAAAATCGCTCGGATCCGGACCGGCTTGGACTCTGACTGGGCAGAGTCTGATGTGGAGGAATCAGGCGGTCTTGAGCGCGTTATCTGGACTGAGTTCGACCCTGTTTCCCCTGATGATGTGGACAGGATCATGGGGAGACTGAGCACCACCACCTGTTTGTTGGATCCGTGCCCCTCCTGGCTAGCTTATGCGGCTCGGAAAGGAACACGAGGCTGGTTCCATGCAGTAATAACTGCTTCCTTGAAGGAGGGTGTCTTTCCTGCCGCCTTGAAAGAGGCGGTGGTGAGACCCCTTCTCAAGAAGCCTGCTTTGGACCCGGCTGTTTTAAACAACTACCGTCCAGTCTCCAACCTTCGCTTTCTGGCGAAGGTTGTTGAGAGTGTGGTGGCGCATCAGCTCCCTCTGTTCCTGGAGGAAACTGATTATCTGGACCCGTACCAATCGGGCTTCAGGCCCGGACACAGCACGGAGACGGCATTGGTCGCGCTGGTGAATGATCTCTGGAGGGCTAGGGACAGGGGTTGTTCCTCTGTCCTGGTCCTATTAGATCTCTCAGCGGCGTTCGATACCATCGACCATGGTATCCTGCTGCGGCGTCTCAGGGGGCTGGGAGTGGGAGGCACCGTCCTACGGTGGTTCTCCTCCTACCTCCAGGGCCGCTCGCAGTCGGTGTTGACAGGAGGGCAGAGATCCGCCCCGAGGTCTCTCATTTGTGGAGTTCCTCAGGGGTCGGTTCTCTCGCCTCTCCTGTTCAACATCTATATGAAGCCGCTGGGCGAGATCATTCGTGGTTTTGGGGTGGGGTATCACCAGTACGCTGATGATACCCAACTTTTTCTTTCCACCCCGAACCAACCCAGTGATGCCCTCTCCGTGATGTCCCGGTGCCTGGAGGCGGTTCAGGTCTGGATGGGGAGAAACAGGCTTCGTCTCAATCCCGCCAAGACTGAGTGGCTGTGCATATCGGCATCTCGGGTTAACCAAGTTATTCCATCCTTAATGATGGGGGGTGAGGTGTTACCCCCCGTCGATAGGGCTCGCAACCTGGGCGTCCTCCTGGACTCACGGCTCAATTTTGAAGACCATATAGGAGCCGTGACCAGGGGGGCTTTTGCTCAGGTTCGCCTGGTGCACCAGTTGCATCCCTATCTGGACCGAGACGCCCTACGCACAGTTACTCATGCGCTTGTGACCTCCCGTTTGGACTACTGTAACGCTCTCTACATGGGGCTGCCCTTGAAGACCACTCGGAGGCTTCAACTGGTGCAGAATGCGGCCGCGCGAGTTGTAATGGGGGTTTCCCGATACTCCCATGTAACACCTCTACTCCGCGAGCTGCATTGGCTTCCGGTTGCCCTCCGGGTGAAATTCAAGGTGCTGGTTATCACCTATAAAGCCCTACATGGCCTGGGTCCGGGATATCTGAGGGAACACCTGCTGCCGGCATCAAACGCCCTTCGCCCAGTGCGCTCCCACAGGGAGGGTCTGCTCAGGGTCCCGCCGGTAAGAGACTGCCGGCGGGTGACACCCAGGGATAGGGCCTTCTCAGTGGGAGCGCCTGCCCTCTGGAACCAGCTGCCGGTGGAGCTGAGAACTGCCCCCGACCTCCGATCATTCCACCGGGGCCTGAAGACCTGGCTCTTTGAGCTCTCGGGCGCAGGCTGAGGAGAAATTTTTAATTGGGGTTCTTTTTAATTGAGTACAGGGTCAATTTAATATTTTTAATTTGGTTTTTAACTTTTGTATGTTGGATTTTTTAATTCCCTGTAAACCGCCCTGAGTCCTCAGGGAATAGGGCGGTATATAAATGTAACTAAATAAATAAATAAATAAATAAAATAAATAAATAAATAAGTTCCACGACAAAGTCCATCGCTATCTCTTCACATGGACGGGTTGGATCCATCACTTTCTGCAGCAGCCCTGGTGGCCTCCCGGTACGAGGCTTTGCAGTGGCACACACAGGGCAGCCCCATATGTAGGCTTCAATATCCGTCTTCATCTGTGGCCACCAGAATTGGCATCTCACTAGGTGCAGGTTCTTGAGGAATCCAAAGTGTCCTGCCTGCTTTACATCATGGCATCTTTGCAATGCCCTTATCCTCACCACCTGTGGGACATATAACTTATCACCCTTCCACGCCAGTCCATCCCTTTTTGTTAGCAGGGCTTGGTGGTCCCACAGCCAGGGATTGTCCTGGGTGGCCTTCTGCAGTTCCTGGACTAGGTCAGTGGCCGGGTGGCATGCAACCACTTGCGCCACCGCTTGCCTGCAGGGAGGCATAATGGCTTGTACTACCTCCTCCTGCTTGCTCCTATATTGGGTCATGCATGACACTACATCTGCCAGAAAGTTTTTCCCCCCTGGTACATACAGTAACCGAAAGCGGAAGCACTGAAAGTATTGCGCCCTCCATGTTTTGCAGTGTCTGCAAAACCTCCAGATTTTTGTGATCCGTTCACACCTCGAACGGTTCCTTCACGCCCTCCAGGAAATGTCACCACGTCGGCAATGCCCACCGTACGGCGAACGCCTCCTTCTCCCATATTGCCCATGCTCGTTCTGTATCTGTTAGCTTACGGGAGGTGTAGGCACACGGCTGTAACGTACCTTGGCTGTTCCTCTGGAGTAACACTGCTCCCATCGCGACGTCACTGGCGTTGGCTTGGACGATGAATGGCAAGTCAGGATTCAGATGCAGTAGAATTGGCTCCTTAGCAAAGAGGGCCTTCAGGTCCTCAAAGGCCTTTTGGCAGGCCAAAGACCATGCCAGAGGTTGACCGGGGTGTGGCTTGGCCACTGCTTGTCGGGTACGGAGCAGGTCCTTTAGGGGTAAGGCGATGGCAACAAAGGAGGGGATGAACTGCTGGTAGAAATTGGCAAACCCCAAGAAGCTTTGCAGCTGATGGTGGGTTCTTGGGGCCTGCCACTCCAGCACAGCCCTAACTTTACCTGGGTCCATCTCCACCCCCTCCCCCGATATTCGGTACCCTAGGTAATCCAACCGGGTTTGGTGGAACTCATACTTGGACAGCTTCACATATAGTTGGGCACTCAGCAGTTTTTCCAAAACCTGTCGTACTACTTGGACATGGTCTGTCATGTTGGAGGAGTAGATCAGGATGTCGTCCAAATACACTAGATCTTGTAAAGACTTAAGCTCTTTACCTATAGCTACATTCCATTTCTCCCTTTCCTCCTCAGGATTGTTCTGAACCAGCCCTCTTCTGGCCTTGTAATAAGGCAAACCCCTATTCAGAAAGAAGAGACTGGAGAGCGTCCAAGGCTAAAAGGCATCTGCCAAGATTTATTACGCAGTTAACAGAAACACTAGAGCTTGTCTTCTCAAGCGGAAAAGTTGCTTTCAGCAACCAGCCCCTCCCCAAACACTCCTTTTATAGAGAGCTCAGGGCGTGGTCTCCCTGTGCCTCCTCCCGAGGAGTCTCACAGCCTTTCTTTGTTTGTTCCTGCTCGACTGCCTCCTGCGTCGGGCGTCCTTGAACAGGGCCAGCTGTGGGTCATCTTCCTCCGCACTCTCAGGCTCACGCAGCTGAGAAGAGGTCCCCGGCTGAGGGCTCTGCAAAGCCTCCAAACCATCATCAGCCGGTTCGTCTCCCACACGGTCCTCCTCCCCTTCATCTGAGTCATCCGACACATCTGAGCCGGCTGCCGAAACCACAGGCTGGCCCTGAGTCACAACACTATCCCGCACCGCAGGGCCCTTCCCCCGGGTCTGCCGATCCGGATGCGGTCGGGATGGGAACTGTTCGTGAAACGCAGTCACCAACGCAGGGGCATGAACGGCGGTCGCGTCTTCCCATGTGAAGTCCTCCGGCCCGTACCCTTTCCACTCGATCAGGTACTGGAAGCGACCTTTCAGCCAGCGGGAATCCCTGATGCTGGCGACCTCGTACTCGGGGGTGCTGCCTCCATCACGAGTTCCTGATGGGGGAGGTTCCGCTTGGCGAAGTGGACAGGGCGGTTGTTCGGGGACCAACAAGGACCGATGGAACGTGGCAGAGTTAAACGATAGGCGACCGGATTGATGACAGCCTCGACTGGGAACGGACCAAGGTAACGGTGGTCCAGCTTCCTCGCCGGCCGAGTGGATGGTAGGTTCCTGGTGGACAGCCAGACCCGATCCCCCACCGATAGTGGAGGCGTATCCCTTCTCGACCGATCGGCGAACCTCTTGTAGTCGGCCTTGGCCTTCTCCAGCTGCCGTCGCACCAACCGATGGATCGCCTGTAACTCCGCCATAAATTCGTTCGCTGCCGGCTCCGATGAGTCCACAGGAGAAAGGGGGAAAAACCGGGGGTGATAACCCACATTGGCCAAGAACGGTGTCATCTGCGTGGAGGTGTGCTGCGAGTTGTTAAAGGCAAACTCGGCTATGGCCAAATAGTCCACCCAATTGTCCTGCTGCAGGTTAACGTAGCAGCGCAGATACTGCTCTAAGATGCCGATGACCTTCTCGGTACCCCCGTCGGTTTGTGGATGATGCGCGGACGAGAGGCAAACCTTAATGTCCAACGCCCGCATCAACTCCTGCCAGAAGCGGGCTGTAAACTGGGCCCCCCTATCGGAGACGACTCTATCGGGAAGGCCGTGCAGCCGGAACACCTGTTGGATGAACATGCGACTAGTGGCGCGAGCTGACGGTAAGCCGCGACAAGGGATGAAGTGCGCCATCTTGGTCAGCATGTCCACCACCACAAACACTGTCGTGAAGCCGGAGGATGGGGGTAGATCCGTCAGAAAGTCCATGGACACAGCCCCCCAGGGTCTCTTGGGTGTTGGCAAGGGCTGCAGTAAACCAGGCGGGGCCCCTGTCGCTGACTTGGCCTGCCTGCAAGGAATGCAGGAGGTGACATAAGACTGGACATCGTGTCGGACTCGGGGCCACCAGAAGGTACGGGAGACCAGGTTCAGAGTCTTGAACAGGCCAAAATGCCCCGCAGCCGGGTTATCATGACACTGGTTGAGGACGAGTCCCCTGAGTGGCCCTCCTGGAACATAGAGCCGGTCACGATAATACAGGAGTCCATCCGTGACCGACCAAGGCGAATCTGGCCCCACCTCTTCCTTCCGCTGAGCCACCCACACCTCCTGCTGCTGCGCCTCCCGGATCCGAGCCCGTATATCCACCGGCTCCCGCACCGCAGCAAAAGATTCGACGGGGATCACTGTCCTGGGCGGAAGCTTGTCTTCCGCTCGGGTGTACTCGGGCTTCCTGGACAGAGCATCCGCTCTCTGGTTGTGTCCGCTTGGTATGTACCGCACCCGGAAGTCAAACCTCGCAAAGAAGAGGGACCACCGGATCTGGCGTTGGTTCAAATTCCGAGCGGTCTGCAGGCTTTCCAGATTCTTGTGGTCCGTCCGGACCTCGATTTGATGCCGCGCCCCCTCCAGATGATGCCTCCAAGCCTCGAACGCCGCCTTGATGGCCAGCAGCTCCTTCTCCCAGATGGTATAGTTGCGCTCCGAGGGGTTCAATTTCCGAGAGTGATACGCGCAAGGGAAAAGGGTACCGCTGGGCGTCGTTGCCTGGAGTAACACGGCCCCAATGGCAATGTCGGAGGCGTCCACCTCCACGACAAACGGCCGTTGCGGGTCGGGATGTTTCAAGATGGGCTCCTTCATGAAGGCGTCCTTCAAAGCCTGGAACGCCTGTTGTTCGGGGGCGTTCCACTGGAACCGAGTCTTCTTCTGCAGGAGCCGGGTGAGGGGGGCTGTCAAGGCAGCAAAGCCAGGGATGAATGTCCGATAGTAGTTGGCAAATCCAAGGAGTCGCTGAACGTCCTTCACGCGACGCGGGGGTTGCCAACTCTGCAACGACTCGACTTTACTCGGCTCCACGGCGATGCCCTCAGGAGAAATGCGGTGACCCAGGAAATCGATGGTCACCTGGTAGAACTGGCACTTCTCCAACTTGGCAAACAGCCGATGTTTCCGGAGGCGCTGCAGGACCTGACGGAGATGCTGATGATGCGTTTCACGCGACGGGGAGTAAATCAGGATGTCGTCCAGGTAAATCACGACAAACTGGTCCAACAGATCCCGAAAGATATCGTTCATAAAATGCTGAAACACAGCGGGGGCGTTGGTCAGGCCAAACGGCATCACCGTGTACTCGAAATGTCCATAGCGAGTACCAAACGCCGTCTTCCACTCATCCCCCGGCCGAACCCTGACGAGGTTGTAAGCTCCACGCAGGTCCAGTTTCGTGAAGATCTTAGCCTCCCGGAGTCGGTCCAAGAGCTCGGGGATGAGGGGCAGCGGGTAGCGGTTACGCACCGTGATGGCGTTGAGTTTCCGGTAGTCACAGCAAAGCCGTAACTCGCCCGACTTCTTTTTGACGAAGAGCACGGGCGCAGACACTGGCGAGGACGAGGGCCGGATGAAACCACGAGCCAAATTCTTTGTCAGGAAGTCCCGCAATGCAGCCAACTCGGGCTCCGACATGGAGTACAAACGCCCCACTGGGAGAGGCGCATCAGGGACTAGGTCAATGGAGCAGTCGTAGGGCCTGTGCGGGGGTAATTGGTCCGCCTCTGACTCGCTGAACACGTCAGCAAAGTCGGACAGTTCGGGAGGCAAGGAAACCCCTGGGGAACCCTCCACCTGGCCGGCACAGATATGGCGGGTGTGGTCCACGCACTGCAAACTTGGAAAGGTGACCAAGTTCTGAGACCAATAGATCTGTGGATCATGCGCCCGGAGCCACGCCAGTCCCAAGACCACGGGGAAGTGCAGATCCGAAGTGACGTAGAACTGAATGGCCTCCACATGGGTACATATGGCCATACACACGGGTTGCGTGGCGGCCGTAATAGGCCCGGACAGGAGCACTCGACCATCGATGGTCTCCACAAGCATGGGCGGATCCACTGGACACTGGGGAACAGCCCATTTGGCCACAAAGGCCGAATCCATAAAGTTAGTGGTAGCCCCAGAGTCAATTAAGGCATGGACCGGAATCCCCTCTGGCTTGCCAGGAAGGATCAGACGTGCCTCCAAAATCAAATGCCGTGGAGGTTCACAGGCACCGTCGGAACGGCATCGCTCGGCGTGGTCGTTGTGGGTCGCCCGATCTTTCACACCGTCTAGATCGGGCTCGGGCCGTTTCCCGATAGCAAAGCAGGGGACTTTCTCGGGGCCGGCTTGGTCACTGATGCCCGCTGACGCTTCTTTGGACAAGAAGCAGCCAAATGTCCAGGGTCCCCACAGTAAAAACACAACCCCTCCGATCGTCGTCTGTCCATTTCCGTCACCGATAGACGGGACCTGGCGGCACCCAGCTCCATTGGCTCCTCCCTCTGGACTGGGGGCTCACGCACAACAGGGGCGGCAGGGGTCTGTGGGGTGGCACGGCGACTCTTTCGCTGCTGCAACCGGGCATCGATCCGCAGACAAAGATGGATCAGCCCATTCAGATCTGAGGGAATGTCCACGCGGGCCAGCTCATCCAACATCTCCTCTGACAAGCCATCCTGAAAGGCATCCACGAGCGCAGCCTCATTCCAGGCGGAATCCTGGCTAAGCAGCTGGAAATCGCTGATATAGGCCTGTAGAGGGCGCTGACCCTGCCTCAAAACTTTCAGGCGTCGGGTGGCAGTCTGCGCCTTAATCGGGTCCTCGTACATGAGGCGCATATGGTCACAAAACCCCCCAAAGTTATCCAACAAAGGGCTAGGCTGTGCCAACAGAGGCGTGCCCCAACGAGCTGCATCTCCCGACAGAAGGCTCAACACGAATCCCACCTTATCTCGGTCAGTGGGGAAATCAACTGCTCTCACGCTGATAAAAAGCTGGCATTGTCCCAGGAAGGCAGGAAACAGTTCTGGATTACCAGCAAATTTATCCGGCATAGCTATCTGACATTTCCTCCTGGGTGGGGGTGCAGCATGTACCTGAGCTTGCAGTTGAGCCACCTGAGCTGCCAGCAAAGTAAGTTGCTGAGTGAGCTGGGCATTCTCGGCAAGAAGCTGCTCCATCGTAGTAATAAGGGGTGGGGGCTGAAAGCAAACTGTTCTGAACCAGCCCTCTTCTGGCCTTGTAATAAGGCAAACCCCTATTCAGAAAGAAGAGACTGGAGAGCGTCCAAGGCTAAAAGGCATCTGCCAAGATTTATTACGCATTTAACAGAAACACTAGAGCTTGTCTTCTCAAGCGGAAAAGTTGCTTTCAGCAACCAGCCCCTCCCCAAACACTCCTTTTATAGAGAGCTCAGGGCGTGGTCTCCCTGTGCCTCCTCCCGAGGAGTCTCACAGCCTTTCTTTGTTTGTTCCTGCTCGACTGCCTCCTGCGTCGGGCGTCCTTGAACAGGGCCAGCTGTGGGTCATCTTCCTCCGCACTCTCGGGCTCACGCAGCTGAGAAGAGGTCCCCGGCTGAGGGCTCTGCAAAGCCTCCAAACCATCATCAGCCGGTTCGTCTCCCACACGGTCCTCCTCCCCTTCATCTGAGTCATCCGACACATCTGAGCCGGCTGCCGAAACCACAGGCTGGCCCTGAGTCACAACAAGGATAAATTTCTATCTCTTCAAAAGTAGATGGCTCCACATCTACCTGACAGATTAACCCTGCCTCATAACGTCCCAGTGGTCGTCTCTCTCTAGTAGACCTTCTGGGCAGAACCGGGCTTGTGGGTACAATCACCTTTCTCTCCTCCTCCCCAACCTCCTCTAACAATGACTCTTGTTTAATATTAACAGCAGATTTTTCCTCTTCTCTCTCTTCTCTATCGAAATCTTCTAAGAAATCAGTTAGATCTGGTGGAGGAATGCACACAGCATTTTCTAACCTATCCCAACCTGACTGTTCTTGGAAAATAGCATTTGAACTACAATATACATTCTTGGTTCCTTTCTCCCAGAAACGGAAAGATTTATGATTTGATTCATAGCTGTTGTGATTCAGGGTCAGCCTGTGGGTTCGGCAGTTGGGTCGGACGACTCAGAGGAGAAGGAGGGGAGTGTTGAAGAGCTTGCTGATGATGGCCTTGAGGCTCCGCAGAGCCCTCAGCCAGGCCCCTCCCACCTGGTCATGACGGAGACCCAGCTGTGTGAGCCTGACAGCGTGGATGAAGATGACCCACAGCTGGCCCTGTTCAAGGACACCCGACGCAGGAGGCAGTCAATCAGGAGTAAACAGAGGAAGGCAATGGGGCACCTCGGAAGGAGGCAGAGAGAAGCCACGCCCTGAACTGTATAAAAGGGGAATGTGTGGGAGGGCTGGTTTGCTGAAGGCAACCGCTTGATTAGTTCCTGTTTCATAGCTCCTGTTTCATGGTTGGTGTCTTGTTTTGCTGTTTTATGTTAATAAATTTGGCAGGCTTAATTCCAGCCTCTTGCCATTTGTAAAGGGGTTGTCCCTGCCTTTTCTGCAGGGCCGGTAGCAGGCTGATATAGAACAATAGCCAACAAAGATTAACTGTCTCGCTCTATGTTCTCCCTTCTTTCTTAATGAGGTAGTAATATGTACCTGTTCTGTACCAGCCTACTACCGGTGCCAAGGTGCCAAGTCCTGCTGGAAAATGAAGTCAGCATCCCCATAAAGCTCGTCTGCGGAAGGAAGCATGAAGTGCTCCAAAATCTCCTGGTAGACAGCTGCATTGACCCTGGACTTAATGAAGCACAGTGGACCAACACCAGCAGATGACATGGCTCCCCAAATCAACAGACTGTGGAAACTTCACACTGGACTTCAAGCATCTTGCAGTGTGTGCCTCTCCATTCTTCCTCCAGATTCTGGGTCCTTGGTTTCCAAATGAGATGCAAAAGTTGCTCTCATCAGAAAAGAGGACTTTGGACCACTGAGCAACAGACCAGGTCTGTTTTTCTTTAGCCCAGGCAAGACACTTCTGGCGTTGTTTGTTGTTCAGGAGCGGCTTGACAAGAGGAATACGACATTTGAAGCCCATGTCCAGGATCCGTCTGTGTGTGGTGGCTCTTGATGCACTGACTCCAGCCTCAGTGCACTCCTTGTGAAAGTCCCCAACACTTTTGAATGGCCTTTTCCTGTCAATCCTCTCCAGGCTGCGGTCATCCCTGCTGCTTGTGCACCTTTTTCTTCCACACTTTCCCCTTCCACATAACTTTCTATTAATGTGCTTTGATACAGCACTTTGGGAACATCCAGCTTCTTTTGCAATTACCTTTTGAGGCTTTCCCTCCTTATGGAGGGTGTCAATGATGGTTTTCTGCACAACTGTCAGGTCAGCAGTCTTCCCCGTGATTGTGATTTCTACTGAACCAGACTGAGAGACCATTTAAAGGCTCAGGAACCCTTTGCAGGTCTTATGGCTTAATTAGCTGATTAGAGTGGGACATTTTGAGCCTAGAATATCGCACCTTTTCACAATATTCTAATTGTCTGAGATTGTGGATTTGGGGTTTTCATGAGCTGTAAGCCATAATCATCACAATTATGACAAATCACAGCTTGAACTATCTTGCTTTGCATGTAATGAGTCTATCTCATATATTAGTTCCCCTTTTTAAGTTGCATTACTGAAATAAATGAACTTTTGCACAATATTCTAATTTTTTGAATTTCACCTGTATATCTCTTCATTCAAGTGGCTAATAAAAGTTGTATATAATTGTGCCATTTCACCCCAGTTTAACAAGGAACTAATCATGAACACTTTTGAGTACTTTTGGGCCAGCTACATATCCACTTCACTTCATTCTAATTTTATAACTAGAATGTTTTGAGGCACTTTATCAAGATGAAAAGTTATCTATATGATCTGAAGAAATTTCTACAACTCCACCATATCATTTCAGTGCTTGTTGTAGATAGTGAATTGTGCTCTTGTCTAACCTGGACACTTTAAATTCCAGACCGGTTGGTTTCCTGCTTCACAACCACAGACGACATTTCTGAATCTCTCCTTGCAGACTGCAGGCAAGCTGAGAGTTAAAAGGATTCTTTACGTTTTTGTTTTGTTTTTGTGTTATCTGTCTTGCCTGGAGAACATTGTAAACTTCTCCGGCTATATTGAAATTGCCTTTAGCCAGAGGCAGCTGAAAGGAACGTTTCTGAGTACATTGGTTGAACTCTTGCCAGCATATTTGGGAGATTTTGGGGAACATGGGCAGTGATTAAAGGACTGTTTCTCTTGCCAGCCAACTGCTTTGCCTCCGTTCGGTGCCCTGGGTCATCACATTTTGTTCCTGGCCCACTCCCAATTGCTCCTCCAGACCAAGTTGGGTGACCATGTATCAGCTCCGTGCAGAAAATGATCAGTTAAAACAGCAGGTGGCCCTCCTGACTGCACAGATGGCACAGATGCAAGCAGCTCGGCCATGCCACAGAAGCCCTGTTACAGTGCCAGACAAATTTGATGGCTCACAGGCCCAATTTCCATCATTCTTTGGGCAGTGCCAGTTGTATATGAGCCTTTGACCTGAGGACTTCCCCACTGACCGGGATAAGGTGGGGTTTGTGATAAACCTTTTGACAGGAAAAGCGGCACGATGGGCAACACCGCTGCTGACCCAGCCCAATCAGCTGCTGGACAATTATGTAGAGTTTTGCCAGCAGCTAAAGGCCATGTTTGAGGACCCTGTTAGGGCCCAGACTGCAAACCGGCGGGTGAGAGTTATGGCAGGGGCGTGGATCACTGCCAGACTACATCGCTGCATTTCAGGTGTTTGTCAGGAACTGCAGTAGAACGAGACAGCGCTCATGGACCAGTTTCAGGAAGGACTTTCATCTGATCTCCTGGATGAGCTGGCATGCACTGAATGCCCTCACTCCTTGCAAGAGCTCATGCACCTCTGTCTCTGTATCGATGCAAGACTCCAGCAGCGACAGGCACGACGATGGACAGAGGCTTTGCCATCACCCATCAAAACAGTGGCACCGTTGGTACCGCCTCCGGACGAGCCAATGCAGTTGGGGGCTGCACGACCTCAACTGACCACAGCTGAAAAGGATCGGCGCCATTGCAAACACCTTTGCTTGTACTGTGGCGGTCCAGGCCATGTGGCAGCCAAGTGTCCTGTGAAGGCACCTAAAGCCGCGGTGGGAAATGGGCAGGGCTCGGCCTAGAGGGCTCCGTAGGTCGGGCTCGCTTGGAAATGGGCCAATCACCTCCACCCCAACAGACTCTGGTAAAGCACCTTGTGTTACCAGCAAAGGTGTTTGTGCCTGGTCAAGGAGTGGTGGAGGTCCAGGCTCTAGTGGACTCAGGGGCTACTGCCAATTTCATGGACTCAGCTTTTGCCGTGCAGTGGTCCATTCCCCAGCAGCAGTTGTCACCGCCAGTCTTGGTGGAGACGATTGATGGGCGGCCCCGTCATTCCAGCCCAGTGGTTACTGCGACCAGACCCCTTCACATGCGTATTGGGCCACATGTGGAAGAAGCCGTGTTCTATGTGGCTACCATTTCCCACTTTCCAGTGGTACTGGGATTGGAGTGGTTACAGGCTCATGATCTGCAGATTATTTGGTCTGGGGTAGTGCGGTTCCCCAGCAAGACGTGTGCCACCCATCACCTATATGCCTGTGTAAGAAAGGTGGACACATGGGGATTTGAACCTACTGGCAGAGTTGGGGGATTATGACGATGTGTTTGGGGAAAAAATGGTGGATCAGTTGCCCCCGCATCGGTCTTATGACTGCCCGGTTGATTTAGTGCCCGATGCCAAATTGCTGGTTGGCCGGATTTACTCCCTGTTGGAACCGGAGTTAACAGCCTTGAGGGACTTCATCGAGAAAAACCTCCGGAAGCGGTTTATACGGCCTTCCACCTACCTGCTGGCTGCGACAGTGCTCTTCGTGAAGACGTCAGGGGAGCTTAGACTGCTGTGATTACAGGAAATTGAGTGCCATCACAATCCATAATTGGTACCCACTGCCGCTCATCCCCGAACTCATCAAGAGACTCCGCCAGGCCAAAATCTTTACGAAGCTGGACTTATGGGGAGCTTACAACTTAGTCTAAGTATGAGCGGGAGATGAGTGGAAGACGGCCTTCTGGACACATTATGGACATTTTGAGTACTCGGTTATGCCCTTTGGCTTGACCAACGCACCGGGAGTGTTCATGAACTTTATTCATGACGTGTTCAGGGACCTGCTGGATAGGTTTGTGGTCATCTACCTCGACGACATCCTGATCTACTCGTCCTCCCCACAAGTGCATTGGAACCATGTTTGGCTCATGTTGCAGTGATTGTGGGATAACCATCTCTTTGCCAAGCGTGAGAAATGCCAGTTTGCGCAGACCACAATAGATTTTCTGGGCCATGGCATCTCGCCTGAGGGTGTGGAGATGGATCCGGAGAAAGTAAAGTCGCTGCAGGAATGGCAGCCTCCGCAGAGGGTCAAGGACATGCAGCGACTGTTGGGGTTTGCGAATTATTACCGCACATTCATTCCTCACTTTGCGACCCTGACCTCTCCCCTTTCCAATCTGTTAAGGAAAGGGGTGAAGTTCCGCTGGGGCGCTGAGGAGCAGGGGGCCTTGGATGCCATTAAAGCTGCAATCACCTCCAAGCCTATTCTCAAGCATCCTGATCCCTTAAGGCTGTTTGTGGTGGAGACGGATGCATTGGATGTGGCCGTCAGGGCTGTGCTTCTGCAAGCCTATGCTCCCACAGGTACCTTGTTCCCATGTGCCTATTATTCACGGAAGCTGTCGGCCCCCAAACAGAATTATACAATATGGGATAAGGAGTTGTTGGCGGTCAAAGTCGCTTTTGAGACATGGCGGCACCACTTAGGGGGCCCGTCACCAAGTCGAGGTTCGAACAGACCATCGGAACCTAGAGCACCTATGGACTGCCAGAACGCTGAATCAGTGACAGGTGCAATGGTCGTTTTTCATGAGGATCGACTTTTGGGTGACCTATGTCCCTAGCGGGTGGAACCAGCATGTGGACGCGCTGTCCCAGAAGCCCAAATTCACACAAAAGGAGGACAAGATCATGCCCAGAATGGTTATTCCCTTGGAAAGGTTGGCAGCCACAAAGGAGCCCGTGGACTTACGGAGCAGAATGCGTGAGGCACCGCGGCAGGATCCGTTCGTGGCAGCTCAACATAGTGAGTTGACTGGCAATGAGGGAGATAAGACACTTTGGATGTACACGGGTGACCCATTGCGTTTCCGAGACCGCATCTATGTTCCTGGGGGACCCCTCCGTGGCATCATTCTGAAACAATGCCATGATTTTCCATCAGCGGGTCACTTCGGGGTCTTCAAAAGACTGCACCTTGTCTCCAGAATGTTTCGGTGGCCACGACTCTGGCACGAGGTGTCTAGTTATGTGGCATTGTGCAGCATTTGTTGACAGGCCAAGCATGCTACTGGTGTGCCCCCTGGTCTCTTGCAGCTGCTACCCATGCCAGAAAGACCCTGGGGGGCGGTCTCGTTGTTTTTTTAAAAAAATTCCATTTATATCCCGCTCTTCTCCGAAGACTCAGGGCGGCTTACAAGCTTAGCAGTAGCCTTCATTCTATGTATATACCTGCTTATTAGGGCTTTCACCCCCCCCCAAGCGGCATTATTACAAAGTCAGCTTAATTGCCCCCAACTATCTGGGTCTTCATTACTGAGTTGCCCCCGTCCAAGGGTGCCACAAAAGTCTTGGTGGTGATGAATATGTTCTCCAAAATGGCTCATTTTATCCCATTTGTGGGTCTCCCTACAGGACGGATGATGGTCCAGTTGTTTATTGCCCATGTATTTCGGCTGCATGGGTTACTGGACCGAGTCGTGTCAGATCAGGGGGTGCAATTTACGGCATGCTTCTGGCAGACCCTACTCACAGAACTGCAGGTACAGGTGTGTCTGTCCTCTGCCCATCACCCCAAAACCGATGGGGGCACAGAGAGGGTGAATGCCATCTTGGAACAGTATCTCCGCTGTTTCAGCAACACGCAACAGGACAATTGGGCATAGCTGCTGGCTGTGGCGGAGTTCGCCTATAACAACGCCCAGCATGCATCCACCTGTGTGTCGCCATTCTTTGCCAGTTACGGATTTCATCCACGGCTCTTTCCGTTGGCTGCATCTCACTCCCCAATTCTGGCTGTGGACCAGTTCCTCCAGGAGCTGAAGGCAGTGCATCAAGTAGTTCGACACCAGCTGGAGAAAGCCAAGGAGGATTACAAATGATTCGCCAACCGTCATCATCGAGGTGTCCCTCCGTTATCTGTGGGCAATTGGGTTTGGCTTTCTACGTGGCACCTGCCCACAGCACGGCTGTCAAAAAAACTCGATCACCATTACTTGGGGCCCTTTCAGGTTGAAGCGGTGATCAATCCTGTGGCGTTTCGCTTGTCATTGCCCTGGACCATGCAGATTCACCCGGTTTTCCACAGGTCGTTGCTGGTTCCTGTAGCGGCAGATGATACATATCAGCCGGCTCCACCACCGCCAGGTTCAGCAATACCTCATGGAGCTGTGGAGTATGAAGTGAACAGTATTGGGGATTCCCGTTGGTTGCAGGGCTGGTTTCAGTACCTCATGGCATGGAAAGGCTATGGACCTGAGGACTTCACGTGGGTCGATGCCACCAACGTTCATGCCCGTCTTGTCTGTGACTGTCATGCCTGATTCCCGCACCATCCAAGTCCTAATGGTCCCGGGGGAAGGGGTCCTGCGGGGAGGGGGTTAGTGTCATGCCTCCGTCCGAGCCTGACTCCGAGGACGACATGGAGTGCTTTGTTGAGGCCCAGGAGTGGGTGTCTGTGGCTTCGGAGGACTGTAGGGAAAAGCAGCCTGAGGCAGGCCAGGGCCCTTCAGGTTTGGAACAGGGAAGGCAGAGTGCAGGCGAGGAGCAAACCCACCCCCCACCTGATTCTAGAGCAAGGAGAGCAGAGAGGAGGAGAGAACAATGGAGGCCCCACTCCACAAGCCACACCTGGGGATTAAGATTTAAGGAGACACTGTGGGGTCAGGCATTTGCCGGGAAGAAATGTGTTATCTTGATATAGTGAATTGTGCTCTTGTCTAACCTGGACACTTTGAATTCTGGACCGGTTGGTTTCCTGCTTCACGACAGACGACATTTCTGAGTCTCTCCTTGCAGACTGCAGGTAAGCTGAGAGTTAAAAGGACTCTTTACGTTTTTGTTTTGTTTTTGTGTTATCTGTCTTGCCTGGAGAACATTGTAAACTTCTCCGGCTATATTGAAATTGCCTTTAGCCAGAGGCAGCTGAAAGGAACGTTTCTGAGTACATTGGTTGAACTCTTGCCATCATATGTGGGAGCTTTTGGGGAACATGGGCAACAATTAAAGGACAGTTTCTCTTGCCAGCGGACTGCTTTGCCTCCGTTTGGGGCCCTGGGTCATCACACCTGACAGCCCTGCAGCTCCAGCCATCTCTCAGTCAGGCTTGTGCGGTGGTGCTGCCAATTCAGCTCATTCCCCTCCCCCGCTACCACTTCTCTGTGATGGTCGCGTACCACCTGCCAGGTGCCAATGTGCCACTGGTGGTACGTGTACCACCCACCAGTTGAAAAGCCCTGTTGTAGAGAACAAATGCATAGGGTTTTTGTTTCAGAAAGCTTTTCTTTTGTGCTTTTCATCCATATTAAAGTTGCACTGTCTTGCAACCATCAAAAACATTAACACACATTTTACAAAAATATCCAGCAACATACCTCATTCATAGAAATATAGAACTGATGGGAGAAATATGTAAAATAGGCACACCCAACAGAACATGAGAGTCCACAAGTTAGCATGCCAGTTTGCACAGAATGTATCCTCCCAATTCAACAAGCAGTATGGTCTGTTGCTTTCATTCTCTGTAGAATCCTTCCTCCCACCCACCCCCCAAAATCCTCTACCTGGACCATTAAAGACACCCCACCAACACAAATGCTTGTTTGATGGTTAAAAATATTCTGGGTTTTTATTGGTTATGCTAGACAATGCTAAAAACATCCCTCCATACTGCAAAGCAGGGCTTGAATTATTTAAAATTTCACCCTTTTGTTTAAACTCTCTCTCTCTCTCTCTCCATCTATCCATCATCTCCCAACCCAACAGCTACCCTCCATCATCTGTTATCTCTGTATCCCACGTATCTTCCAAAAATGTATTTCCAAACCAAGGATACCTTTGAAGGACCCTGAGAGCAAGTCCAGGAGAAGCAAATCATATACAGGTGAAACTCGAAAAATTAGAATATTGTGCAAAAGTTCATTTATTTCAGTAATGCAACTTAAAAGGGGAAACTGATATATGAGATAGACTCATTACATGCAAAGCAAGATAGTTCAAGCCGTGATTTCTCATAATTGTGATGATTATGGCGTACAGCTCATGAAAACCCCAAATCCACAATCTCAGAAAATTAGAATATTACATGCAATCAATAAAACAAGGAGTGTACATAGAACAATATCGGACCTCTGAAAAGTATAAGCATGCATATGTACTCAGTACTTGGTTTGGGTCCCTTTTGCAGCAATTACTGCCTCAATGCGGCCTGGCATGGAAGCTATCAGCCTGTGGCACTGCTGAGGTGTTATGGAAGACCAGGATGCTTCAATAGCGGCCTTCAGCTCTTCTGCATTGTTCGGTCTCATGTCTCTCATCTTTCTCTTGGCAATGCCCGATAGATTCTCTATGGGGTTCAGGTCAGGCGGGTTTGCTGGCCAATCAAGCACAGTAATCCCACAGTCATTGAACCAGGTTTTGGTGCTTTTGGCAGTGTGGGCAGGTGCCAAGTCCTGCTTGAAAATGAAGTCAGCATCCCCATAAAGCTCGTCTGCGGAAGGAAGCATGAAGTGCTCCAAAATCTCCTGGTAGACAGCTGCGTTGACCCTGGACTTAATGAAGCACAGTGGACCAACACCAGCAGATGACATGGCTCCCCAAATCAACACAGACTGTGGAAATTTCACACTGGACTTCAATCATCTTGCAGTGTGTGCCTCTCCATTCTTCCTCCAGACTCTGGGCCCTTGGTTTCCAAATGAGATGCAAAAGTTGCTCTCATCAGAAAACAGGACTTTGGACCACTGAGCAACAGACCAGGTCTGTTTTTCTTTAGCCCAGGTAAGACGCTTCTGGCGTTGTTTGTTGTTCAGGAGCGGCTTGACAAGAGGAATACGACATTTGAAGCCCATGTCCAGGATCCGTCTGTGTGTGGTGGCTCTTGATGCACTGACTCCAGCCTCAGTGCACTCCTTGTGAAAGTCCCCAACACTTTTGAATGGCCTTTTCCTGACAATCCTCTCCAGGCTGTGGTCATCCCTGCTGCTTGTGCACCTTTTTCTTCCACACTTTTCCCTTCCACATAACTTTCTATTAATGTGCTTTGATACAGCACTTTGGGAACATCCAGCTTCTTTTGCAATTACCTTTTGAGGCTTTCCCTCCTTATGGAGGGTGACAATGATGGTTTTCTGCACAACGGTCAGGTCAGCAGTCTTCCCCATGATTGCGATTCCTACTGAACCAGACTGAGAGACCATTTAAAGGCTCAGGAACCCTTTGCAGGTGTTATGGCTTAATTAGCTGATTAGAGTGGGACACTTTGAACCTAGAATATTGCACCTTTTCACAATATTCTACTTTTCTGAGATTGTGGATTTGGGGTTTTCATGAGCTGTAAGCCATAATCATCACAATTATGACAAATCACGGCTTGAACTATCTTGCTTTGCATGTAATGAGTCTATCTCATATATTAGTTTCCGCTTTTAAGTTGCATTACTGAAATAAATGAACTTTTGCACAATATTCTAATTTTTCGAGTTTCACCTGTAAATGCTGAATATTTCAACAATTTAGCTGAAAGCTATAGCTTTTGGACAGTGTTTCCAAGCCTGGACAGAGATTATTGCATAACAGAGATTATTGCATAAATCATATTTGGATCTCCAGATCTCCGTCTTTAAACAAAAAACTGAACCTGTCCTTTTAACAGTGAAGCAGCCAGCACTATCCACAATAAGCCATGACATCAAAACATGTGTCATGTGACATACAGATGATATACTTGCATCGTGATGTCTTACGCAGGTACATGTACATTTGCACCAGAACACGTTATTTACTTCTTTGTCCCTCTGCAGATGCCATGGACACAGCTACACAACACTGGAAAGATGTTTTTTCTATGCTACAGGGAAAAATTCCACTGAGGCTGTTCTATTATCCTGCCAATTCAGATGCTTTTTACATTTCACTCAAGCAACCTTTACCTACAGAAAATCCTGGGGTTCTTCACTGTGGTCAGAACAGAACATGACCTGGGAGGAAGTTATGAGATCTATTGTTCATGTCTTTTAGGACAGAATGATTCCAACAGACTCATTATCCACTACATCTGTAATGTTGGTTAGCAGTTCTAATCCAGTGGTATTAGTAGAACACAGATTTGTGGCAATATAACATAATGTGCAAGGTAAAACTTAGTGCAAAGACCAAATGGGAGAAGCTTGTACCATACGTATACATTTTCAATAGGTTCTGACCCACTGAAGCCCAAACTAAAAATGCCAACTGCAGAAGGCTTGTTAACAAGCATATTTTTCTGCCATGATCCCAATTTTGAGTACTGCAAAAAGAAAAATATTTAAAGTACACACACACACACACACACACACACACACACACATAGAGATATAAATATAGAGATAGATATTTATTATATATGTATTTCAAGATAAGAAAAATAAGGCTAATTCAAGCCTCGCCCGGTGCAAACAAAAACCAAATGAGATCGCCAGTCATAGACAAGGCCTAATTACATCACCACAGTCAGTTCGTTATTTTCTGTTTTCTCTATTTTTTCTTTTTAATAGGACAACTAAGGAGCTGAATTCTCCTAGCATACAGCAGAAAAAGGGGTGGCATGGAATTTATTTCAGTAAAGCAGGGGGAAAAATCTGGGAGGGGAAAAAACCTCAAATACAAGACAGCTGACTGATCTCGGGGGAAACCTGGAGGGCAAAAAGAGCCCATTAGTCAAGTAATGAATGAGTTTTTACATTATTATTTTGTTTTTGTCTTTGAAGTCTAAAATTCAGAAAATGTGGGTCCCATCATTACAAGGTAGCCACAACACAGAAGTGGAACCTCCCTGCCCACTTTTGAGGAAGTCTCCTCTGCTGCTGAATGTTCACCCTCCCACCCCCACAGGAGCAATCTGTCGCAAACAGGAAGGGCAGGTGGAACTCAGGATGAGAGGGCGCTTTCCTTCTGTGTTGGCTGGACTTGTGAACGCTGCATCACCTTTTGGCTTTCGACATCTCTAAAATGTTTCTCGACCTGGTTGAAGAAGGAGGCAAAGAAGTTAGCACTTGTCTTAGTGGGACTGTTGCTATGCTCATGAAAAGTAGTGGTTGATGAGGTTGGAAATATTGAATGCAAGATGACGATTTAGAGCACAGTTTGAAATTGAGGGTCACTGATGAACTGTAAAAGGGAGTCAAGATTTTTTTCTTCTTTAAAGCAGCTGTCCCTAACCTTTGTGGCTTGGTGGCACAGCTGTGGGGGGAAAGAACTGGGCCACACGAGCAGCAGTCTGACATACACATACACACAGCTCAACTTGCATGAACAGCGGGTGTAGCTCAACTTGTGACTGGTGGGTTGGCACACACACGCATGCAGCTGAACTTGCACAAATTGAGCTGCAGACGTTTGTGTGCACGCACCAGCCCGCTACTCACACAAGTCGACCTACACGTACATGCACACCAGCCCACCACTCCCACAGCCGAGTTCCAAATAGGCCACGGTCCAGTAGTGGGCTGCAGCTCAGGGGTTGGGGACCCCTGCTTTAAAGGAAGAAAACACAATACCTAAAGGAAAAAATAAGGCATTTGCCTTAATTAATAAGAACGTTTGTGTTCCGCTACAAATATTAAAAAATATTGAAATTATACCAAAAGATTTTGTATCTGACATACAAAACACATCTCTATATAAAACTTTAAATAGAACACACAGATATTTCTCACAGTTCTGCTACTGTAGAATTGTGAAGTTCCATTCTATACTACAAATACAACTACCACTTTAATCATCTGTATTTAAACTTGCCTCTTGTTTGAGAAGACATTTACTTTAAAAAAAAAGTTACAGTTGTCCTCAACTTGTCTATGGAGATTCTCAGTCATCCAGGTCATAGTTATGCCAAGGTCCTTTTTCAAAAGGCAACTGGACTTTTTCTTTGAAGACGTTTCACTTCTCATCCAAGAAGCTTCTTCAGTTCTGACTGGATGGTGGGGAATGGAAGGATTTATACTCCTTGCAGACAGCTGGTCATTTGTATTCTTTTAGAGAGTTGTTGAGGCCACCTGGAGGTTTACAGGTGAAACTTGAAAAATTAGAATATCGTGCAAAAGTTCATTTATTTCAGTAATGCAACTTAAAAGGGGAAACTGATATATGAGATAGACTCATTACATGCAAAGCAAGATAGTTCAAGCCGTGATTTGTCATAATTGTGATGATTATGGCGTACAGCTCATGAAAACCTCAAATCCACAATCTCAGAAAATTAGAATATTACATGCAATCAATAAAACAAGGAGTGCACATAGAACAATATCAGACCTCTGAAAAGTATAAGCATGCATATGTACTCAGTACTTGGTTTGGGCCCCTTTTGCAGCAATTACTGCCTCAATGCGGCCTGGCATGGAAGCTATCAGCCTGTGGCACTGCTGAGGTGTTATGGAAGACCAGGATGCTTCAATAACGGCCTTCAGCTCTTCTGCATTGTTCGGTCTCATGTCTCTCATCTTTCTCTTGGCAATGCCCCATAGATTCTCTATGGGGTTCAGGTCAGGCGGGTTTGCTGGCCAATCAAGCACAGTAATCCCAAGGTCACTGAACCAGGTTTTGGTGCTTTTGGCAGTGTGGGCAGGTGCCAAGTCCTGCTTGAAAATGAAGTCAGCATCCCCATAAAGCTCGTCTGTGGAAGGAAGCATGAAGTGCTCCAAAATCTCCTGGTAGACGGCTGTGTTGACCCTGGACTTAATGAAGCACAGTGGACCAACACCAGAAGATGACATGGCTCCCCAAATCAACACAAACTGTGGAAACTTCACACTGGACTTCAAGCATCTTGCAGTGTGTGCCTCTCCATTCTTCCTCCAGACTCTGGGTCCTTGGTTTCCAAATGAGATGCAAAAGTTGCTCTCATCAGAAAACAGGACTTTGGACCACTGAGCAACAGACCAGGTCTGTTTTTCTTTAGCCCAGGTAAGACGCTTCTGGCGTTGTTTGTTGTTTAGGAGCGGCTTGACAAGAGGAATATGACATTTGAAGCCCATGTCCAGGATCCATCTGTGTGTGGTGGCTCCTGATGCACTAACTCCAGCCTCAGTGCACTCCTTGTGAAAGTCCCCAACACTTTTGAATGGCCTTTTCCTGACAATCCTCTCCAGGCTGCGGTCATCCCTGCTGCTTGTGCACCTTTTTCTTCCACACCTTTCCCTTCCACATAACTTTCTATTAATGTGCTTTGATACAGCACTTTGGGAACATCCAACCTCTTTTGCAATTACCTTTTGAGGCTTTCCCTCCTTATGGAGGGTGACAATGATGGTTTTCTGCACAACTGTCAGGTGAGCAGTCTTCCCCATGATTGTGATTCCTACTGAACCAGACTGAGAGACCATTTAAAGGCTCAGGAACCCTTTGCAGGTGTTATGGCTTCATTAGCTGATTAGAGTGGGACACTTTGAGCCTAGAATATTGCACCTTTTCACAATATTCTAATTTTCTGAGATTGTGGATTTGGGGTTTTCATGAGCTGTACGCCATAATCATCACAATTATGACAAATTACGGCTTGAACTATCTTGCCTTTCATGTAATGAGTCTATCTCATATATTAGTTTCCCCTTTTAAGTTGCATTACTGAAATAAATGAACTTTTGCACGATATTCTAATTTTACGAGTTTCACCTGTATCTGTGTCATCAGGGTCACCTGAGTAATGCAAATGGGTGTGTAGCCTTCTTGGAACTGTTGAAAGGACTCTGTTGTAGACTGGAGATAGATGTCATACTCCTCCCCCTCTGTTGAGAGGGCTGTTCAGTTTTGACATAGATGGCCTCTTTGACCCCTCTTTCAAACCAGCGGTCCTCTCTGTCCAGAATGTGGACTTTGGTGTCTTCAAAAGAGTGGCCTTTGTCTTTTAAGTGCAGATGGACTGCTGAAGCTTGTCCTGATGGGTTTGTTCTCCTATGCATTTATGAAGAGGTTGTTTTGTTTCCCCAATGTACAGATGGCTCACTGCATTGTACTGCATATACCACGTTGCTCAGTTTGTGTCTGGGTGTTTTATCCTTGGGGTGGACAAGCTTCTGCCTTAGTGTATTTGTGGGTTTGAAGTGTGCACATATTTCATTTATTTCATTTTCATTTATTAAATTTATATACCGCCCTTCTCCCGAAGGACTCAGGGCGGTGAACAGGGCATATATAAATAGAAAATACAAAAATTAAAAGAGAATTAAATAATTGCCCAGATAAAACAGTAACAGTATAAAAACCCATTAAAAACCCTAACATTCCCCCATCAGGCCAGGCCAGCTTGTTCAAATAAATGGGTCTTCAGACCGCGCCAGAAGGAGCGAAGGTCCAGTGCCGTCCGGAGCTCAACCGGCAGTTGGTTCCATAAAGCCGGAGTGCCCACAGAGAAGGCCCTCCCCCTGGGGTCCACCAGCCGACATTCTCTGACCGGAGGCACCCTGAGGAGGCCCTCTCTGTGGGAACGCACAGGGCGGAGGGAAGTTGACGCCGGCAGCAGGTGGTCCCCGAGGTACTCCGGACCCATGCCATGTAAGGACTTAAAGACCATAACCAAAACCTTGAATCTCACCCGGAAGACAACTGGTAACCAATGCAGCTCGCGGAGCAAAGGTGTAACATGGGAGTACCGGGAAACTCCCAAGACAACTCTCGCGGCCGCATTCTGTACCAGTTGGAGCCTCCGAGTGGTCTTCAAGGGGAGCCCCATGTAAAGAGCATTGCAGTAGTCCAGGCGAGAGGTCACGAGCGCATGAGTGACCGTACACAGGGCATCGCGGTCCAGATAGGGCCGCAACTGGCACACCAGGCGAACCTGGGCGAAAGCCCCCCTAGTCACGGCTACTATATGGTCTTCCAGGGTAAGCCGTGAATCTAGGAGGACTCCCAAGTTGCGAGCCCTATCAACGGGGGGTAAAAACTCACCCCCCATAGAAAGAGGTGGAATATTTTGAATGTCCCGGGATGCCGGAATGCACAGCCACTCAGTTTTGTCAGGGTTGAGCTGAAGTCTGTTCCTCCCCATCCAGACCCGGACCGCCTCCAGGCAACGGGACATCACATCGAGGGCATCACTGGGGTGGTTTGGGGTCGAAATGAAAAGCTGGGTATCATCAGCGTACTGATGATACCCAACTCCAAAACCACGAATGATCTCACCCAGCGGTTTCATGTAGATGTTGAACAGGAGAGGCGAGAGGACCGACCCCTGAGGAACTCCACAAACGAGAGCCCTTGGGGTCGACCTCTGCCCTCCTGCCAACACCGACTGCGAGCGTCCCAGGAGATAGGAGGAGAACCACTGAAGAACTGTGCCTCCCACTCCCAATCCCCTGAGACGCCGCAGCAGGATACCATGGTCGATGGTATCGAAAGCCGCTGAGAGGTCTAATAGGACTAGGACAGAGGAATGTCCTCTGTCCCGGGCCCTCCAGAGATCATTCACCAGAGCGACCAATGCCGTCTCCGTGCTGTACCCAGGCCTGAAGCCCGATTGGGATGGGTCTAGATAATCCGCTTCATCCAGAACCAGGGGGAGCTGATGCGCCACCACACTCTCAACAACCTTCGCAAGAAAGCGAAGGTTGGAGACCGGACGAAAGTTATTCAACACAGCTGGGTCCAGGGCAGGCTTCTTGAGGAGAGGTCTCACCACCGCCTCCTTCAAGACGGCGGGGAAATTACCCTCACTCAAAGAAGCAGATATAAGTGCCTGGAACCAGCCTCGTGTCCTCTCCCGAGCTGCATAAGCCAGCCAAGAAGGGCACGGGTCCAATAAACATGTGGTGGAGCTCAACCTCCCCATAATCCTGTCCACTTCCTCAGGGGTCACAGAATCAAACTCCTCCCAGATAACATCGACAAGACCGCCCGTGTCCTGATCGTCGGACTCTGCCCAGTTGGAGTCCAGACCGGTCCGAATCCGAGCGATTTTATCCAACAGATGTTGACCAAACTCCTCGGCACGACCCTGCAAGGGTTCCTCCCTCACCTCCTGATTAAGGAGGGAGCGAGTCACCCTAAACAGGGCGGCCGGGCGATTATCTGTGGACGCGATGAGGGCAGAGAAGTAATTACACCTCGCCACCCTCATCGCTGCGAGATAAGACCTAATATAGGTTCTTAGTCTCAACCGGTCGGATTCGGATCGGCTGGACCTCCAACAGCTCTCTAGGCCCCGTTTCCGACACTTCATCTCCCGGAGCTCCGCAGAGAACCATGGAGCTCGTTGGGATCTGCACCGGGTCAGGGGCCGCAAGGGTACAACTCGGTCAAGTGCCTCAGTGGCCGCCCTTTCCCAGGCTTCCACTAGGGCATCCGCCGAGTTGTGAGCGCCTGGGGCAGTACCATCTAGTTGGCTCCGTACCTCCACGGCGGGGGGTGGCAAGACGGAAGACCAGCCGCAGGAGGTAATGATCGGTCCATGACAGGGGCATAATAAATGGAGAGCCCCCACCAAGATCATCAAACCACCGTCCAGATAAGAAAACCAGGTCAAGGGTGTGGCCTCCCTCATGAGTTGGTTCAGAAATTACTTGCGTCAGGTCCATGGCCGTCATGGAAGCCATGAACTCCCGAGCTAACTCAGATGAACCTCCTAGGGATGGTAGATTGAAGTCACCCAAAACTATGAGTTTGGGGAACTCAATCACCAACCCAGAGAGGACATCGAGTAGCTCAGGCAGGGCTGCCGCTGCGCGACTAGGCGAAAAGTACACCAGCAGCAAGCCCAACTGCGCCCCCAGACCAAATCTCAAAAAGAGAGACTCACACCCGACTATCTGAGGAACGGTGGTCTCCCGCGGACATAAGGTCTCCCTGATAGCTACCGCCACTCCCCCGCCCCTACCTTGAGCCCGGGGCCGGTGTAGCACCCGGAAACCTGGTGGGCAGAGATCGACCAAAGGGACCCCACCCTCTGGGCCCAACCAAGTCTCCATGATGCAAGCCAGGTCTGCATGCTCACCCTCAACTAAATCCCCAACAAGGGGAGCTTTATTAACCACGGACCTGGCATTCAGGTACACCAGCCGGAGCTCAGGAGGCTGCACATCCTTGCTCCCGGGACCTCAGGGAAGAAACAGAGGGTCGGAGCGCCTCACTGCTTGTAAGTAGCGGAGACGACCCCCCCGGTAACGATACGGCCCTCTGTTCATGCACCTGCTGCCATTCCCCAACGTCGTGGGAATCGGTAGTCCCACGACCCGCTCCCGAGCCCCGGAGGCAACCACACCCCGCTCTCCCCCCACGCGATCAGACCCAGGCCTGGCCTGAGCCACAGGTTGATTGACCACCCCCCATAGCCAAACAACCACCACCCACTCCCGCCCCTCTCCCTAACCCCATAAAAAATTTTACTAAAAAGTTAACCAGGGGCCTCCTATTAAATTTATATTGAAGGCTCCTGCCCCTGCCCGGCCATCTCTCAGGGTCCCAGTAATCGGGCCCTTCATCGAGATTGGAGGTGGTAAAAAAGGCGGGTCGCACCCAGGAGAGGGGGGCACCCCTGAGGGCAAACAAGTCCGTGCTAGTGTATCGATACATACAAGTCCAGGAGAGTCCAGGAAAGGCGGTCCCATAATTGATAAGTTCGATAGGAGGATCGAGACATAGGAAGTGAGTATCTGGACCATCACCCAACTTCACTGCCACTCAGTTGGGTGCCCCCAGAAACAGGCAACCCCCTGTCCTCTCACGACGGGTTGCAACTCTGTTCCCGGGGGTGGTCCAAGATATGCACCCTGGGTAGGGCATACCCCATAGAGCTCCCACCTCTATGGGCTGCAGATGTAAACCCAAGCCACTCTCCCACTGTGGCTTGTACCCAGGTCCGTCCAAGTCCAAAGGGGAAAGGGAGGCAGGCAGAAAGTTGGTAAGCGGGTAGATATGTAACCAGGGCAGAGGGGCTAGCCAGGCCAAGATGGTGAATCGCTGTCTAGTAACGGCTGGTGACTCCAGTTGCTCCCATAGTTGCTCCCATAGTTGCTCCCATATGTTGTGTTGGCTGAAGATCCTCTTGAGCTTTTCTGATATTCCTGCAATGTATGTCATTCTTGGATGAGAAGCGAAAGGTCTTCAAAGAAAAACAAGTTCAGTTGCCTTGTGAAAAAGCACCTTTGGGATAGTCTTCAACTTATGACCAGAATTGGGACTGGATTTTCAGTCGTAAGTTGCAACAGTCACAAGTCTAGGCACCCACATGACCAGAACTGACTTTGTGATTGTACAGCTGTTAAGCGAATCATGTAATCATAAGTTGGAATCCATTCTCCTGAATAGGTGTTTTTTGCCGGAAAGTGGCAAAAAACCATTTGTAAATGTGAGCCAGTTGCTAAGTGCCCAAAATGCAGTCATGTAACCACCAGGATGTGTGAGAGACAATTTACAACAGCTGAAGTGCTTTATAAGCTATAAAGCACCCTTTCCACCGCTACTGTAACTCGAAACCAGACATGTCAAACTCGCGACATCACATGATGTCACGCGACGTATCAGAGCTTTTTCTCCATTGCCGGCAATGGGGTGGCCGCGGTTTCCTTGTGATGCGTCCGGTCTGTGGGCCAGCAGTTTGACACCCCTGCTCTAAACTGTTGTTAAACAACCAATCATAAGTCAAGGACTATTTTTACTGCTTGAGGCACATGTGTGATGGAATGTGCATCTGCATCAGAAGAGGAGGAGGATTTGCCAATTCAGACCATTCCCAGAAGGAGACCAAGATAAAGAAATTGCACAGTCGCGAGCAAAAGTGGGGAGGGGAAGAGGTTTAGGGGAATCACATCCTGGACCTAGAATCTCTCAAGATGTATCTAGTAGCTTAGAAAGTTATACCTTTAGTTTGGCAAAAATCTATTAGGTGTAAGCAAATAAAGGATTGGACTTGATTGGATCTCACTGTCTTGCCTCTGGGCCTGAGCTTGACAATATGAAGGCTACAATTATACATTGTATCATCATAGTCTGTTAAAGCACTATTACTGAATCAACCACAATTGTTTGAGTTCACAGAATATAATAAGTATAAGCCAGTATTTATGAATTATGGTGACTGGGCTCACACACATGCCAAAATCAAAACCATATAATGGCTGAGCAAGATATGTGAATTCAGTTCAAATTCACTTTTGAATCTGTATGATCAAGGTCAAGCTTGCTTGTGTGGCTGTTTTTTGAACCCCATTTTCTCTTTTCCCTGACAACCCTCTGACCATTGTATACAGTACTTACTATTTTGCGTACATGACTTAGGGCACTCCCCTCTTTGCCTTTACAGTTTTCCACTTGGTATGGAGGGGCAATGACAACTTCTTCCATCACGACTATATTCTTCTCTTGCCATTTACAATCTTTAATACTGGAGGAAGGACAGAGAAATTTGATTGGCTTCACTAATGAAAATTCATGGCCATTTGTAATGGAAAAAGGGAACAGGAAAGTGCTGTTTGTTCTTGTGATCATCTGTCCAATGACTTCCTTTTTAGCCCAAGTAGTAATGCCTACTCCTGAACATTCCCATATTAGTTTCTCATGACTGTGAATTTGCTCTGAGTGTTCTGAAATATATAATCTTACAAAAAAGCCACTGTTAATTTTTATTTTTATCAGTGTACAACCTTCAATTAAGATTAACATCTTTTTAATCAACTAAGCATCTGTAGATGCTGAACTTTATTAATTGTAGATATATACAGCTTAGGTTCACATATCATGTTAAATTATGGTTTTGTCAATGAAATTTGATTAAATTTGTACATAATGTATTTGCAGACCTAAATCATAAAAAAGGACTTACTTCACACATAGTGCTAAATCAAAATCAAACAAACCACATAATGGCTTAGCATGATATTTAAATGTTGTTGCACAGTTTAGACTTGTAAAAAACAGATTTAACATCAGAATCATGTAATAAATGAAAAAGAGTGTAACAGGTATTTTAGCTATAAGCTGATTCTTTTAATGAGCAGCTCTGCAACTTTCACAATGTATTAGATTCAATATAATTGTTTTTTATTATTGAATAAATTTAAACCCTTTGGAAGTACTGTTCCATCTCAAAAAATAATTGGAATATACACTGGGATTTTGGGGGGGGGGACTTGTGTAAAGTAAGTTTGTGTGATAAAAATAAGTAAAGTCTTCATGAAGCAAAATTCACACCAACGTAAGTTCACCAGCAAATAATCATATATTATTTTCTACCAAATAGCCACCATAAAAATTCAAATTATCTGGGTTTAGAATAATCCACCTAGCATATTCAACTTCAATCACAAAAAGTGGGCAAAAAATGCAGATTTACTTCCAAGCTCTTGGTTTTCAAGCAAATTGAAAGAAAAACCCAATTAACATCTGCTTGCATTTGCTGGGATCAAAGTGTTTGGGAGGGATAAACATACTCCATAGCAATTTTTGCTCAAAAGTTATCTCCTAGTATATTATATCTGTAAAAATTCCTGCTACTTACGTCTTGTGTATAGTCTGGAATAGTTGCTGTCCTTCCAAAGAGACCCCAGCACTAATTGCATACGCCTGGCTCAGCTTTTCTTCCTTCTCCATCCGTGCTTTGTTTGCAAGCTATAAAGATGCATAAGAGATGCAGTAACCTTAATCTTCAAATGGAATTTGATTTGCAGGAAGACAAAGTCTGGATGATATAGATGAGACAAATCCCATCTCATGAAGTTAAGCTCTTTAACTAGATGAAAAACTTTCCAAACAATGTAAAACAAAGGAAATTTTAAAATATGGAAGCAATTAGGTACTTTTTAAAGGGGAGGAGGGGGAAAGGTGAGGGACAACAAAGAACAGGTGACATAACCCAACCTAATAGCCAAAGCCAGGAATTTTGGGAGTCGAACTCCACCCATCATAAAGTTGCCATGTTTGAGTCTAGAAGAAATGTAGAAAATGCTCCACATACAGCTTTATTTGTAGGAAACAGATTTGGGACTGCAGTTTTCCATAAATAAATCCATTTATTTCTTTGGCAATAACTAAACTGTGGCTACTGAACAACACCAACAAGCATCCATGTTTTTTCACTCAATTAACAAGTGCTAATAAAGACTGACAGATGAAGAAGCCACTTAATTGGGAATATAGTCCCAACAGGCATACAAGAGAGCTGATGTCATGGTTCCGATTAATGAGACAGTTCAAACAACATTCAAGCATTGTTTTATCTTAAAGTCTATAATCATGAAACGAAACATCAGCACTCATGGATGGATGCCAGAATCTGAAATCTCCTCTCCTAAGCCCATCGTATCATACACAATTCCCAACCTTAATTACACATCATAAATCACATTATCCAATTAGTTTTACATATGAAGTTTCACTTCCTTTCTGTAGAGTGCGCTATTCCTTATCTTCTCAAAACATCCGGTTGATGTCCCCCCCCCAGGGATTCAAAGCGAAGCAGTTAAAGTAACAGGCTGTCTCTTATATTGTCAATGCAAAAACATGTCAATGTTTGCAGCATTGACATCCGCCCCCCCCTTACAAAAAGAACAGATCCTGTAATGTAAACAAACACAAGTTAGGAGCTGGCTTTTGGTTTGTTGGGAGTGTTTCTCATAAAACTTTTTGATAAGTCTGTCAGCTTTCACATCACTAGATTTCACCCAAATGGCTTCAGACAATGGGTATCCCTTCCATTGTACTAAGTACTGCAATTTTCCCTTAAAGATTCTAGAATCAAGAATACGTTTCACTTCATAGTGGGTCTGACCCGCTACTATGAGGGGTCTGGGTGCCTTCTTAGGGGAAGGTCTTAAAGTGGAGGCCCGAAAAGGTTTCAGTAAGCTACAATGGAAAATCAGGTGAATTTTTCCCCAAAGTCTGGGGAGTTTCAATTCTGTGACCGGGTTGATAATTCTCACAATGGGGAAAGGCCCCAAGAATTCCGGTCCTAATTTCTTGCTGGGTAATTTGAGGCGTAAATATTTAGTTGACAGATAAACCTTTTCCCCAACTTGGAATGTTCTTTGGGGAGCCCTCTTTTTATCAGCCTGTTTTTTATAAGTCTCAGAAGTCTTTTTTAACGCCATTTTTGTGTTTTTCCAAACCTCTTCCCACCCTCTCATCCATTGATCAAGTGTCTGGAAAGCGGAGGGCACCTGAGGGTAGTCAGGCAACGGGCTGAACTCTTTCCCTGTGGCTACTCTGAAAGGTGTGTAGCCAGTGCTGCTGTGAACAGAATTATTGTAGGCCACCTCGGCAAAAGGGAGGTGGTCAGTCCAGTTTGTCTGTTGGTAGGAAACATAGCATCTGAGGTATTGCTCCACCATTTTGTTAGTGGATTCTCCAGCCCCATTGGTAGCTGGATGAAAAGCAGATGATAAGCCTTGGGATGATCCAATTAATTTAAGGAAATTCCTCCAAACTTTTGCTGTGAACTGCACTCCTCTATCTGAAATTATTCGCTTAGGGGTGCCATGCAGTCGGTAGATATGTTTCAGAAACAATTTACTCAGTCGTGCAGATGGGAGTCCTTTACAGGCGATAAAATGAACCTGTTTTGAAAACAGATCTATCACAGTCCAGATGACAATATTTCCTCTACTTTTGGGTAGGTCTACAATAAAGTCCATAGCTATTTCTTCCCAAGGTAGAGAAGGGTCTGCCACCGACTGCAGTAACCCAGGGGTTTTCCCTGGAATTCTTTTCATGGTGGCACATACGGTACAACTCATGACATAGTTTTTTACATCTTGTTTTAGCCCTGGCCACCAAAATTGCCGGGGGATGAGGTGTAGAGTTTTTAAATATCCGAAGTGTCCAGCCTGTTTTACATCATGGCTGTGTTTGAGAGCATTGAGACGGAGGGCTTCAGGTAGATACAATTTCCCCCCTTTGTATGCCAAACCATCCCTGCATGTTAGGGAGGTTTGATTATCTTTGAGCCATTGATCGGTGAGGAGCTCTCATTTTATCTTCTTCGCTCCCAGGTCATCAGGATTTGGGTTTTTGCGAGGTGTGAGTTGTGCCGTAGGTTGTGAACTGGGGATAATTGCCTCGTAGACCTCTTTGCATTCACTTTTGTACTGTGGCAATCGGGATAGCGCATCAGCTAGGAAATTTTTTCTTCCTGGTATGTACTTTAGAGTAAAATTAAAAAGGTTAAAGTACTGTGCCCATCACACTTGCTTTGGGGACAATTTGCGGGGAGTTTTTGAAGTATCCATACTTCAAAAGGCACCTTGCTCGGATCCGGACCGGTCTGGACTCCGACTGGGCAGAGTCTGACGATGAGGATACGGGCAGCCTTGTCGATGTAATCTGGGAAGAGTTCTACCCTGTGACTCCTGAAGAAGTGGACAAGATCATGGGGAAGCTGAGCTCCACCACGTGTTTGTTGGACCCGTGTCCCTCCTGGCTAACTTATGCGGCCCGGGATGGGACACGAGGCTGGCTCCAGGCAGTGATTACTGCCTCTTTGAGTAAGGGTAGCTTTCCCGCCGCCTTGAAGGAGGCGGTGGTGAGACCCCTCCTCAAGAAGCCTGCCTTGGACCCAGCAATATTGAACAACTTTCCTCCGGTCTCCAACCTTCGCTTTCTGGCGAAGGTTGTTGAGAGCGTGGTGGCGCAACAGCTCCCTTTGTTTTTGGATGAAGCTGATTATCTAGACCCGTACCAATCGGGTTTCAGGCCCGGGTACAGCACGGAGACGGCATTGGTCGCGCTGGTGAATGATCTCTGGCGGGTTCGGGACAGGGGCTACTCCTCTGTCCTAGTCCTTTTAGACCTCTCAGCGGCTTTTGATACCATCGACCATGGTATCCTGCTGCAACGTCTCAGGGGGTTAGGAGTGGGAGGCACAGTTCTCCAGTGGTTCTCCTCCTACCTTCTGGGACGCTCGCAGTCGGTGTTGGCAGGAGGGCAGACATCGACCTTGAGACCTCTCATTTGTGGACTTCCTCAGGGATCGGTTCTCTCGCCTCTCCTGTTCAACATCTATATGAAGCCGCTGGGTGAGATCATTCGTGGTTTTGGAGTTGGGTAACATAAATATGCTGATGATACCCAGCTTTTTATTTCGACCCCAAACAACCCCAGTGATGCCCTTGACGTGATGTCCCGCTGCCTGGAGGCGGTCCGGGTCTGGATGGGGAGGAACAGGCTTCGACTCAACCCTGACAAGACTGAGTGGTTGTTCGTGCCGGCACCCCGGGAAATTCCGATTATTCCATCTTTGGCCATGGGGGGTGAGCTATTACCCCCCGTAGATAGGGCGCGCAACTTGAGGGTCCTTCTAGATTCACAGCTCTCTTTAGAAGAGCATATCGGAGCTGTGACTAGGGGGGCCTTTGCCCAGGTTCGCCTGGTGCGCCAGTTGCGACCCTATCTAGACCGGGATGCCTTGCGTACAGTCACTCATGCGCTCGTGACTTCTCATCTAGACTACTGTAATGCTCTCTACATGGGGCTGCCATTGAAGTCCACTCGGAGGCTCCAACTGGTGCAAAATGCAGCCGCGCGAGTTGTGCTGGGGGTTTCCCGATACTCCCATGCTACACCTTTGCTCCGCGAGCTGCATTGGCTGCTGGTTGCCCTCCGGGTGAGATTCAACGTGTTAGTAATGACTTACAAAGCCCTACATGGCATGGGTCCGGATTACCTACGGCAACACCTGCGGCCGGCGTCAACCTCCCTCCGTCCAGTGCGCTCCCACAGAGAGGGCCTCCTCAGGGTGCCTCCGATCAAAGAATGCCGATTGGTGGCCCCCAGGGGGAGAGCGTTCTCTGTGGGCGCGCCAGACCTATGGAACCGCTTGCCGGTTGAGCTCCGGACGGCCCCCGACCTTCGCTCCTTCCGGCGCGACTTAAAAACATATCTATTCGAGCAGTCTGACCTGGTCTGATGGGTTAGGGTAGGGGTTTTAATATGTTTTAATACTGTTTTAAACTGGGCTAAATATTTAATCGTTTTTTTAACTTTTGTATTCCGCTTTTTTATATTTATTGCCCTGTACACCGCCCTGAGTCCTTTGGGAGAAGGGCGGTATAAAAAAATAATAAATAAGACTTCCGGTGGCGGCGCGGCGCCGGAGACAGCCGTTTCGGGCTGCCCGCTGCTCAGCTGAGTTGTTTTCACCCGAAACAGCGCCGATCAGCTGTTCGGGTGGATTTGAAGCCCCCTCCTCGGGAGAAGAGGAGGGGGTGAGGCCCCAGGTAGGGGTTGAGTTCTCCGGGGCCGCCTGAGCTTAAAGCTTGGGCGGCTGAAGGATTGAACTCCCCCGTAGCCTGGGTTGCTCCCAGCTGTTCAGCGTCTCTGCTCTGGGATTTTTGGAGCAGAGCCAGGCGTTTGCGACCACCCCTGCCAGAAGGAAAGACCTTGGAATAAAAAGGAGCAGGCAGAGCGGTACAGGAGGTCAAGGTGAAGAGGACTTTTATTTTTACTCTCTAGCTTAATGGACTTTATAAACTTAAAGTGAAAGTGCGCAACAAGTGAAAGTGAAAAGATGGCGGCTAAACCTCCCTCAAAAACTCTTCGGAGTGCGGGAACTTCCCCGGTGCAACAGACATCGTTGCAAGCTTTGCTTCCTCCTGCTGCATTGACATCGAAGGATTTAGAAGATGCTTTGGAAAAACAATCCCAGGTAATATCAGAAATGCTGGGTGACAAGTTGGCAAAGGTGGAGGAGAAACTGGAGAAATTGGAGGAGAGGATAGAAGAGAAGTTTAGTGCGATGAGGGTAGACATTTTGTCTACAGTGCAAAGTGTGGCTGAATGTGTGCAAAGTTTGGACGAAAAAGTGGAGGATCTGAGTCAAAAGAATGCTATATTAGAAGTAAAGGTACTGGAGAATGAAGATTTAAGGGATAGAATGGACGGAGAATTGAGTCTTGTCCAGTATCACCAGATGCAGCATGCTATTAGAATCAGGGGCTTAAAAGAGAATCCTAAAGAAGACCTAAAGCAGCTGATTTCTGAGGCTTTGGAAGAAGTATTGGGTCAGCCAGCATCTGAAATAAAGGGATGCATGGATAAAGTTTTTCGTGTAAACTCATGGATTGCTAGACAGAGAAAGCTACCTAGAGATGTGGTGGTTTATTTTACAAAGAGAGAAACCAGAGATGAAGTTATTCAAGCCGCTTATGATACTAAAGTTGTGATTGCTGACCAAGAAGTTTTGGTTTTAAAAGAAATTCCTCCAAAGATTTTAAGGAGAAGGAAGGATTTTGCATTTCTCGTGCAAGAACTTAAGCAACGTGAAATAAAGTTTAGATGGGAGATTCCTGTCGGATTGGTGGTGATGCATGAAGGTAAAAGATACCATCTGGTTACTGTGACACAGGCGCGTGACTTCTACAATAATGTTTTAAAAGCGACCCCACTATCACTTCTGGAAGCTGCAAAGGGATTTGGAGAAGGGAAATCCCAAGAGGCTGAAGGTGGACAGAAAGAGGAGAATGGTGCTGGAGGGGATCAAATTATAGCCTCGTCGGCTGTTGCTGGAGAGCAGAGGGTGACACGTGCCGCTTTAAAACGAGCAAAACAAATAAAAGAGCAAGACCAACAGAAGTTTATGGAACTTTCAAAGCGTACTTACAGTGAAGCAGTGGGAGGAGCGCGGCCCAAAGAAGACAGAGGGGCTATTAAAGACGTGCTCCAACAGCTTCGGGATGCCACGCATGGCGACTAAATTTCTAACCTGGAATGTTAATGGACTAAATTCACCACAGAAGAGAAAGAAAGTCTTTCAATATTTAAAACAATTCAAGATTGATGTTATATGTTTGCAAGAAACGCATATTAGGGCTATGGACCAAAAGTATTTATCGAACTCAAGATTGGGCACGCAATTTGTTGCCTCTGCGATGAATAAGAAAAATGGAGTGGTTGTTTATGTTAAAAGCGCTTTATCAGCGGAATTAATTGAAGCAGATAAGCATGGAAGATATGTTATGATAGATTTGCTGCTAGAAGGCAAAAAAACGCTTAGAAGATTGTTCAAACTTGGTTCCAATATATTCAGCTACGGGCCAGGTGGAAAGAAGATCAGAAAACTGGTTTTACAATGACTGATGAAAATCTGATAAAGCAAATTAGAAAGCAGGGTCCAGCACATATCAAACGGATATATCTTGCACTGATAGAAATTGACTCAGAAACAGAACTTGTTAAAGATTGTATGATAAAATGGGCCCAAAACATTCAAGAAGTTATTACAATGGATACGTGGGAAAAGATTTGGGTGAGGAACGTAAAATTTACACAAGCTCAAAACTTAAGAGAGAACTTTTATAAAATGTTTTATAGATGGCATCTAGATCCTAAAAAGCTTGCAAGTATGTATCCGAATTATCAGCCCAAGTGCTGGAGGTGTGGCGATGAAGATGCAACATATTTTCACATATGGTGGACTTGTAAAAAGGTTAAGGCCTTTTGGATAAAAATTTGGTGGAACATGCAGAAGATTCTCAAGCAAAGGATAAAGTTTTGCCCGCAACTTTTTTTGTTAGGTATAATTACAGATGCTGCGGTTGTGGACACTAAGTTGATGTTGAATTTAATTACGGCAGCAAGACTCTTAATAGGTCAATATTGGAAGAAGGAGGAACTGCCGACTACAGAAGAATGGACTTTAAAGGTTTCTGACCTGGCAGAGATGGCAAAGATTTCGGCTTATTTGAAAGATCACTCGCAAGAACGTTACATTATGGAGTGGAGAAAATGGATTGAGTATATCCAGAACAAATATGGGACTAAAAAGTTTCATGTAGCATTTGAATAAGTCTTCCTTTCTTTTTGTTTTTCTTTTTTTTTATATTTAATAGTAATAGTGTTTGTAGTTATCCTATATGAGCTAGAGAGTGATAGATTTTAGAGTTTATGGTTGTTAGCATTTGGATGTTCATGATTGTTTTTTTTTGTTTTTATACCCTGTACTTAGCTCTGGGAAGTCAGGGGGGGGAGGGGGGGGAGGGGGAGGGAGGGATGGGTATGGGAGGGGGAGGGGGGATTGTTAAAGATAAAATGTATGTTAAAACTTTTTAATAAAAAAATATATATAATAAATAAATAAATAAATAAATAAATAAATAAATAAATGGCTGCCTCTTATATTGTCAGTGCAAAAACATGTCAATGTTTGCAGCATTCACATCTATATTTCTATAGACAAACCCATTTAGCAAAATTGCACTACCATAACCGAAACTCTGAAAGGCAGTGGTACCGTATAGTGGTACCAGACATTGACCTTATACTGTAGAGGTAAATATTTCTGCAAGATGCAACACTCACTTGGTATGTTTGTAACTACAGCTGTACACTTGCAACCCATTCATTGCATGTCCAATGCAAAACCAGATTACTTGAATAATAATAATAATAATAATAATAATAATAATAATAATAAGAATAAGAATAAGAATAATAATAATAATAAGAATAAGAAGAAGAAGAAGAAGAAGAAGAAGAAGAAGAAGAAGAAGAAGAAGAAGAAGAAGAAGAAGAAGAAGAAGAGGAGGTGGTAGTAGTAGTAGTTGGAAAGGACCTTGGAGGTCATCTAGTCCAACCCCCTGCTCGGGCAGGAAACCCTATACCATTTCAGGCAAATGGCTGTCCAGTCTCTTCTTAAAAACTTCCAGTGTTGGAGCATTCACCACTTCTGGAGGCAGGTTGTTCCACTGGTTAATTGTTCTAACTGTCAGGAAGTTTCTCCTTAGTTCTAGGTTGCTTCTCTCCTTGACTAGTTTCCATCCATTGCTTCTTGTCCTGCTTTCAGGTGCTTTTGAGAATAGCTTGACTCCCTCTTCTTTGTGGCAGCCCCTGAGATATTGGAACAATGCTATCATGTCACCCCTCACCCTTCTCTTCGTTAAACTACACATACCCAATTCCAGCAACCATTACCTATATGTTTTAGCCTCCAGTCCCTCAATCATCTTTGTTGCTCTTCTCTGTACCCTTTCTAGAGTCTCAACATCTTTTTTACATCGTGGTGACCAAAACTGGATGCAGTATTCCAAGTGTGGCCTTACCAAGGCATTGTAAAGTGGTATTAGTACTTCATGTGATCTTGATTCTATCCCTCTGATAATGCAGCCTAGCACTATGTTGGCTTTTTTGGCAGCTGCAGCACACTGCTGGTTCATATTGAAGTGATTGTCTACTAGGACTCCGAGATCCCTCTCAGTTACTACTACTGAGCAAGGTACCACCCATACTATACCTGTGCATTTGATTTTGCCTGCCTAAATGTAGAACCGTACTTTTTTCACCATTGAATTTCATTTTGTTAGATAGCGCTCAGTGTTCGAGTCTGTCCAGATCCTCCTGTATTTTAAGTCTATCTTCTAGAGTATTGGCTATTCCTGCCAGCTTGCTGTCATCTGCAAATTTGATCAGTTCCCCATCTATCCCCTCATCCAAATCGTTGAAGATGTTGAAGAGCACTGGTACCAGAACAGAGCCCTGGGGAACCCCCACTACACACTTCCTTCCATGTAGATGCAGTTCCATTGAAGACCACACGCCGAGTACAGCCTCTCAGCCAGCTACAAATCCATCTGGTGGTGATGCTATCTAACCCACATTTTTCTATCTTATCAAGTAGTAGGTTGTGATCTACTTTATCAAATGCCTTACTGAAGTCCAAGTAAATTACAGGTGAAACTCGAAAAATCAGAATATCGTGCAAAAGTTCATTTATTTCAGTAATGCAACTTAAAAGGGGAAACTAATATATGAGATAGACTCATTACATGCAAAGCAAGATCGTTCAAGCCGTGATTTCTCATAATTGTGATGATTATGGCGTAGAGCTACAGCATTCCTCTGATCCACTAATTTTGTCACTTGGTCAAAGAATGCAATAAGATTTGTCTGGCTTGATCTATTTTTGACAAACCCATGTTGACTTTTAGTGATGACTTTGTTTGCATCAAAGTGTCGCCGATTTGCTGTTTGATTATCTTTTCCAGAATCTTCCCAGGTATTGAGGTCAGGCTGATAGGTCTGTAGTTTCCTGGATCAATTTTTCCCCTTTTTTGAAGATGGGAACTACATCAACTCTCTTCCAGTCCTCTGGTAGTTGCCCAGTGCTCCAGGATCTTTGAAAAATATAGTTCAGTGGTTCTGAGATCATGTCTGCTAGTTCCTTGAGTACTTTGGGGTGTAATCCATCTGGTCCTGATGATTTGAACTCGTCTAGGCTGGACAGGTGCTCACTTACCATTTTGTTGCCTATCTTAACTTGCTTTTCTATTCTGTTTTTTATGGCACTGGTTTTGGTAGGTTGGACTGTTTTTTCCCTTTGTGTAAAGACAGATGCAAAAAACGAGTTAAATAGTTCTGCTTTCTCCCTGTTGCTTGTCACCTTTTTGCCACTTTCCCCCACTAATGGACCAATCATTTCCTTAACCTTTTTCTTGTTTTTTACATGTTGAAAGAAGCTTTTTTGTTATTTTTTACTTTGGTCGCAAGCCTTAGTTCATTTTGAGCCTTAGCTTCCCTCACTTCATGTTTGCAGGCACGGGCTATTTGCTGATATTCTGACTTAGTTATGTGCCCCTCTTTCCACTTCTTATACTTGTCCTTTTTATCTTTCAATTTATCAGAGAGTTCTTTATGCAGCCATGCTGGTTTCTTTTGAGAGCTGTTATTTTTCTTCTTTGTTGGTATTGTGCTAGACTGAGCCTTTATTATCTCACTTTTCAAAAATCCCCAAGCTTCTTGAGTTTTTTCCCCCTTTAGGATTCTCATCCATGGAATTCTTCCCAAGGTCTCTCTAAATTTATTGAAATTAGCTCTTTTAAAGTCCAAGACTCTAGTTTGGCTGTGTTCTATTGCTTGTGCTTCCAGAATGTTGAATTCCAATATTGCATGATCACTTCCTCCCAAGGTTCCTGTGGCTTTGACACTTTCTATCATTTCATCTCTGTTAGTGAGAATTAAATCCAATATGGCCAATCCCCTAGTTCCCTTCTCTACTTTTTGGGAGAGAAAGTTGTCTGCTAGGTTTGTCAGGAATCTGTTTGATCTTCCACTTGGTGCAGAGCTTGTCTCCCAGTTGGTATCAGGGTAAGGTCCCCCATTACTATTGTGATGTGCTTCCTACATACCTTAGTTAGCTGACTAGCAAAAAGTTCATCTATTTCCTCTGCTTGGTTGGGCGGCCTATAGTATACACCTATGGCAATGTCATTTCCCCCCCCCTTTTATATTGACCCAAATGCTTTGAAGTTTACAGTTTTCATCATTATTGTGCTCTATTTCTGTAGAGATAAAGTTATTTCTTATATATAGAGCAACTCCACCTCCTCTTTTGTTTAGTCTGTTTCTTTTAAATAGTTTAAATCCCTCTAGCTGTGTGTTCCATTTGTGGGTTTCTTCCCACCATGTTTCCATAATGGCAACAATACCATATCCGCCCTCATTTACCTGAATTTCTAGTTCACCCTGCTTACTGTTCATACTCTGCGCATTGGTGTACAGACATTTGAGTCCTTTGTTTACTTGCTACATAACTTGTGTGGTGCCTGACTTCCCCTATTTTCTTAGATTGCCGGGGACAGTGATGTTCTGTATCAATTAACTCACTGTCCCTGTTGTTTAGTTTAAATATTCCTCCAGAAAAGCTGTGAATTTATTGCCAACTCAGTACTGTACATTGAAATGTGTATTATTCAGTTTTCCAAATCTCACATGTAACATGTAGAAAATGAGGAACTTCTGAACATTTGATTTCTCACACTCATTATTCCTACAAAATGCGTACATCTATGTAATAAATCCCAAATCCAAGCAAGCAAAAGTTAGACTCTCTATGCCTAAAGTAAGAGCCTTAAAATCAGTAACCTGGAGACAGGCTTTTAGGTAAAAAGGGGGAAAAAACTTATAAACAGCTGACCCACTGCCTTAATAGGGACAACCTCATTCCAGTGATAAACAAGAGGGTAAGCCAGCTTTCTTGAATCTAGCATTCTCCCATCCTGTCCACTATAGTCTATAATCATATATAACACTGAGGGAAAGCTGCTTTGTCCAATTAAAATACATCAGGGAAATGAGATATAGTTGAACAATAAACTACTCTCAAGATTATGAATACATTAAAGCAATGGCTATGATAGTATCTTTGCCATGATAGTATCTTTGCCATGAAAACCCTATGGACAGTACCAAAAGGCAAAACGATATGACGCTGGAAGATGAGCCCCTCAGGTCGGAAGGCGTCCAATATGCTACTGAGGAAGAGCAGAGGGCTAGTACTAGTAGCGCCAGAAAGAATGAAGCGACTGGGCCAAAGCCGAAAGGACGCTCAGCTGTGGATGTGTCTGGTGGTGAAAGGAAAGTCCGATGCTGTAAAGTTTTTTTCTCCATAGGAACCTGGAATGTAAGATCCATGAATCAAGGAAAGCTGGACGTGGTCAAACAAGAGATGACAAGACTGAACATCGACATCTTAGGTATCAGCGAACTAAAATGGACAGGAATGGGTGAATTTAATTCAGATGACCATCAGGTATACTACTGCGGGCAAGAATCCCTCAGAAGAAATGGAGTAGCCTTCATAGTCAATAAAAGAGTAGGAAAAGCAATACTGGGATACAATCCTCAAAATGACAGAATGATCTCAGTTCGAATCCAAGGCAAACCATTCAATATCACAGTAGTCCAAGTCTATGCCCTAACCACTGGTGCTGAAGAGGATGAAATTGACCGGTTCTATGAAGCCCTACAGCGCCTTATAGAACTAACACCAAAAAATGATGTCCTTATCATCATGGGGGATTGGAATGCTAAAGTAGGAAGCCAAAAGATAACCGGAATAACAGGCAAGTTTGGCCTTGGAGTACAAAATGAAGCAGGGCACAGGCTGATAGAATTTTGTCAAGAGAATACGATGGTTATAGCAAACAGTCTTTTCCAACAACCCAAGAGACGGCTCTACACATGGACATCACCAGACGGTCAACACAGAAATCAGATTGACTATATGCTCTGCAGCCAAAGATGGAGAAGCTCTATACAGTCAGTAAAAACAAGACAAGGAGCTGACTGTGGCTCAGACCATGAGCTTCTTGTTGCAAAGTTTAGGCTTAAACTGAAGAAAGTAGGGAAAAGCACTAGGCCACTCAGGTATGAATTAAATCATATCCCTGTTGAATATACAGTAGAGGTGACAAATAGATTTAAGGAATTAGATCTGATAGACAGGGTGCCTGAGGAACTATGGACAGAGGTTCGCAACATTGTACAACAGGTAGCAACCAAAACCATCCCAAAGAAAAAGAAATGCAAGAAAGCAAAATGGCTGTCTGAGGAAGCTTTGCAAATAGCTGAAAAAAGGAGGGAAGCGAAAGGCAAGGGAGAAAAAGAAAGATACGCCCAATTGAATGCAGAATTCCAGAGAATAGCTAGAAGAGATAAGAATGCCTTCTTAAATGAACAGTGCAAAGAAATAGAAGAAAACAATACAATAGGGAGGACCAGAGATCTTTTCAAGAAAATTGGAGAGATGAAGGGAACGTTCAATGCAAAAATGGGCATGATAAAGGACCAAAATGGCAGGGACCTAACAGAGGCAGAAGAGATTAAGAAAAGATGGCAAAATTACACAGAAGAACTATACAAGAATGAGCTTAACGTCCCTGATAATCACAATGAGGTGGTCACTGACCTCACGCCAGACATCCTAGAATGTGAAGTGAAGTGGGCCTTAGAAAAGCTGAGCAACAACAAAGCTAGTGGAGGTGACAGTATTCCAGCTGAGCTATTCAAAATCTTAAATGACGATGCAGTAAAAGTGCTACACTCAATTTGCCAGCAAATTTGGAAAACTCAACAGTGGCCACAGGATTGGAAAAGATCAGTTTACATTCCAATTCCAAAGAAAGCCAGTGCCAAAGAATGTTCAAACTATCGCACCATTGCACTCATTTCTCATGCTAGTAAAGTTATGCTTAAAATCCTACAAGCTAGACTCCAGCAGTATGTGGATCAAGAACTACCAGAAGTACAGGCAGGATTTTGAAGAGGCAGAGGAACTAGAGATCAAATTGCCAACATACGCTGGATCATGGAGAAAGCTAGAGAGTTCCAGAAAAACATCTACTTCTGCTTCATTGACTATGCTAAAGCCTTTGATTGTGTGGATCATAACAAACTGTGGCAAGTCCTTAAAGAGATGGGAGTACCAGAACATCTTATTTGTCTCTTGAGAAACCTATATGCGGGCCAAGAAGCAACAGTGAGAACTGGACATGGAACCACTGATTGGTTCAAAATTGGGAAAGGAGTCCGGCAAGGCTGTATACTGTCGCCTTGCCTATTTAACTTATATGCAGAGCACATTATGAGAAAGGCAGGGCTAGATGAATCAAAAGTTGGAATTAAGATTGCTGGAAGAAATATCAACAACCTAAGATATGCAGATGATACCACTCTAATGGCAGAAAGTGAAGAGGAACTGAAGAGTCTCTTGTTGCGAGTGAAGAAGGAGTGTGCAAAAGTTGGGTTGAAACTAAACATTAAGAAAACCAAGATCATGGCATCCGGCCCTCTCAATTCCTGGCAAATAGATGGGGAAGAAATGGAGGTAGTGACAGATTTTATTTTCCTGGGCTCCAAGATCACTGCAGATGGGGACTGTAGTCAAGAAATTAAAAGACGCTTGCTCCTCGGGAGGAAATCCATGGCAAATCTAGACAGCACACTAAAAAGCAGAGACATCACCCTGTCAACAAAAATCCGTATAGTCAAGGCTATGGTCTTCCCAGTTGCAATGTATGGCAGTGAAATTTGGACCATAAGAAAGGCTGAGCGCAAAAGAATTGAGGCCTTTGAACTCTGGTGCTGGAGAAGACTCCTGCGAGTCCCTTGGACTGCAAGGCGATCAAACCGGTCAGTCCTAGAGATCAACCCTGACTGCTCTTTAGAAGGCCAGATCCTGAAGCTAAAACTCAAATACTTTGGCCACCTAATGAGGAGGAAGGACTCACTGGAGAAGAGCCTAATGCTGGGAAAGATTGAGGGCAATAGAAGAACGGGACGACTGCGAATGAGGTGGCTGGATGGAGTTACTGAAGCAGTAGGCGTGAGCTTAAATGGACTCCAGAAGATGGTAGAGGACAGGAAAGCCTGGAGGAACATTGTCCATAGGGTCGCGATGGGTCGGACACGACTTCGCAACTAACAACATGATAATTTATGTTGCTTGAAAATTATGGGTTATATTTTCAAATTGAGGATAATGAGAAATTTAAAGGACAAGAGCTAGACATTTAAATTTAAGATGATTAGACATGTGAACACAAAACATGTGCTTTGTCAAACGTTGCTCCCAATTTGCCTGGCTAAGCCTGCAGCTGGCTTGCACAGTAAGAATGGGCAGCCAACCCTGCCTTGAATTTTGAAAGATGGTTAAACTATTCCTCACTACTGTGACTGGCAAGTGATCTTCTGCTGGCTTATAAGTTCCAATGTAGTAGCATATTCATAACCTTTAGGGTGATTCTCGCATGAGCAAAGTTCAGTATTTTTATCTGTTATTTTAAACTTCCAGCCTTTCAAAATGAAAATATTTTTGTTGGGTGGCAAGAGAAAAGTCAAAGTCGACTAGTACTGCTGATAAGTCAAGAAAATATGAAACATATTTATTTCTTGGCCAACCCAAATGAAATAATTTGAACCATTCATGAGAAGGAATGCACAACTTTATTCATACTTTTATAAAACTGCAGTACTAGAATTTGAGAATTCCTGGATTAAGCAATATTCAACAAGTAAATTACCAGAAAAAATATTAACTTGAAAACTATTTAGTGTTGCTACTCAAACTACATGATTAAGAACATCAAGATGCAATTTAAAAGCCAAATGGAAATAAACAGTTTATGCTGTGAATAGCTTCTGAATGTAGGTTCAATATATTCAATGACTTGAAAAAACATCTTCACAAGATTCTTACCTTGCTAACATTGAGTGAAGCTAAAGGTGGGGGTGTTTCTGTACGGTCATTGATTATGTTAACTTCTGATACATACTGTAAATTTATAAGTAAGATATCTGCATGGTTAGGTTTACCACTTGAGGAAGGGCATTCTGGGGAAAAAACATTAAGGAAACATACAAAGGTTGTATAGCAGCTCAGAAAATGATACACTTCTATGAAGGAAGAATTTATATTTATGGTACATTCAATATAATCAGGATTGCCTCCTGAGAATAGTTGTAAACAAAGTCAACAGGACAGGATTTGTTCACTTAAAATATTGAGCAACAGGTGCTAACTAAACCAAATCCCCCACCCCACCATTTTCTTAGTAACTATCAGTTCCACTGTAAAACTGCTGTAACAGCACACAAAATCTCTGTGGACTTTGCTGTCAAATCACCCCAACACTAATTTCATTGTAATCAAATAAACAAGCTTTCTGGATCAGATCAAAGATTTACTTCTTCGGCCTCCTACCACACCAATGCAACAGTGTCTTGTGCTGCTAGTCTGCAACACCATGGATAGTCCTTTTCCTCCGTGAATTTATTTACAGTAGTTCACCCTTCCAAAGCCATACAGGTTGAAATGAACTGCACTTGGAAGGCAGAGGAAGTGTGGAATTATCCTTTCATGTCTCCCTAAACCCGTAGATATTACACTATGGCATTCTAATAAACAAGAAAAATGTTTCCTGCCTTCAGGGGTGTCAAACTGCCGGTCCGTGGGCTGGTTGCATCATACGGAGGCCATGCCCACCCCAGCTATGCAAAAAAAGTCACAATACATCACAACACATCACATGACATAGCACGTTTGACACCCGTGCCTTAGGTGAAGAAAGATGCCAGATAGACCACTGCATTGCTAGGACATGTTATCCCAAGCCTAGCTTCTTCCCTTTCAATTGCTATAAACGTACTGTACATCACACTGAAATAGTGTATTAAAACCTCTCCCTATCACTCATAAAGTCAACCTCTCGTTCTTCCCCAATTCAAGAACTATGGCCCAGGCCATGAGTGCCTGAATGTGCTCAGTGAAGATCCATAGCAGTTATAAGAGAAAACTATTGAAGACTAAAAGCACCTTTCTTTTGCCACAAATCTTCTTCCAATTCAAATTGCATTCCAGTTCACATAACAGTAAATCCCAAACCAAATACTCTCAGGAAGGATTTACACATACACACACTCAATAGCTACATCAAAAGCAATTACATAAACAGCAAATGAAGACTTACAATTTATTGACTTGCATAAAATGCTTTCCAAAGACAATTATTCATACATTTGGATTACTATCCATCAAATGCTGAGAAGTATTACACATTTTCTGTGAGTTATATCAAGCGCAGATGCTTTTCTACCAATCAAGGCTGCCTCCAACTTCCTCAGGTTTAACTTAAATCTTCACTCTCAATAAAACCCTGCACCAGTCTCCATTCCTCCTACTCCACATATTATTCTTAACATATCCTCCAATTTTTCTCCCATTTTTATTACAATGCCAGAAAGCACTTTCTGGACTTCAGTTTTCACATCTTATCCATCCATTAGCACTCCATTTCCCCACAACTTTCCCTTCCTTAACTAACTGAATGGCTCTTCCTCACTGTCCTTCCTGTACAGCAGGCATGTCCAAACTTTTGGCATATAAAATATATAATTTATTATATAAGGTAAAGGTTCCCCCGCACATGTGTGCTAGTCGTTTCCGACTCTAGGGGCCGGTGCTCATCTCCGTTTCAAAGCCGAAGAGCCAGCGCTTGTCCGAGGACGTCTCCGTGGTCATGTGGCCGGCATGACTAGACATACATATACATTAAAACCTAACGCTATCTTGTGGGGCCGCATTACTCGCTGTCCAAGGCTGCAAGGGTCCCATGGGCTGCAGGTTGGACACACCTGTACAGGTTCACCTCTTGCTCCAGATTCCCCATTCCATATTGAAACAGTAATTGCCTGGCTCAAATGATACCCAGACAGCACTTCACTGAAGTCTTCTCTTTCAAAATTAGCCCCCCCCTCCCCTAAAATCACGGTCATAGGTTTCCTAAGTCTTTGACGTAGAGCTCACTCCAGCTACAGCCCCAACCTTTCCAAATCTGTCACAGCTCCTCAAGCTGCCTCTAGCTGTCGAAGAAGGAGCAGGCTCACGTGCCCCCTTCCCATACAGCCCTCTCGTAGGCCCGGCGCCGGCCTCCCCTCGCCCTATTCTTCTTCCAGTCAGGATACTGAGTGCCAACATCTTGCTGGGGTAATCAAAAGCCACCACCTCGCCTTGCAGCCGCTGCTCCTGGCAAGTCCGGCACGACACCTGACTTCCCACACTGAAGTACTCGCCCGGAGCCGCCATTTTGTTTCAGGTCCAGGCCCCCTTCGTTCCCCAGCTGCGCCTCTGCAACCTTTGCCGAGGTGGCAGAAGGGAATGCGCGAAGAAAGGGAGCGCCGAAACGGATCCCGGTGCACTGGACTCTATTTAGCCGCCAAGTTCCTTCAGCCTAGGCGGCAAAAAAAAGGACGAGTGGCCAAGGCGACGGGCCTGTACGTCAGCCGCTCACGCACGTACGTGATGTCACCTCGCAAAGCGAGAAGCGGTTGGTTAGCTGTTCGACAGTTCCTTCTTAGGGAGGGGCGAGGATGCCCTTCCAACGTTTAGAAAGAACGTGATGGGACGCAGAGGCCGATTAAAAGAGCGCTGGGAAACGCTGGAAGGACAACAGGGTGGCCGTGAGCCGGCGAATGTCCTGCTCGGGGGGAGGGGAGTAACAGACGTTTGGGCTGGGACTTTATGCAGGTTTTCCTTGAAATGAACCCGGGTAAGGTTTGCTTGAATTGGTTCTCAATAAATGGGCATAGAACTTCACCCTTACTACGAGGGGATGCGTCGCGGATATAATTCTACATACAGTTTGTGTAGTAAAGGCTGCTTCTGAGCAAGCACGCTTACATTTCAGTTGTAAGATTGCAGGCTACCTCTTCGAGAGTAAATTTAACCCGCAATAAAACTGCTGTCAGAATAATTTGGGGTTCCAACTCGAGCCGGGGCTGTGCAAGAATAAATAAAAATGAGATCCAGACAGCTGTGAGGAAAGAATATTTATTCCTAAAAGCAAAACAACTTGCCTTTAGGGGCAGCTGCCGAGAAATAGGGTACAGCGGCAGACTTTTATAGGGGGAGCTTGTTCGGTGTGTGGAAGTGTCTACGTGCTGATTCTAGGGTGACACTTGGGCGTGTGTTTGTGTGTAGGTATGTTTATTGTGAACAGCAGTTCCGCTGGGAGACCTAATTTAATTAACTCCGCAGACCTTATCCTTTGATATGTGGATTAGGTCAGGGTAACTTATTTGGGGTTTTGAGGAAGATTGCTAATTTTAGTTGATTAATTTAGTTTCAGCTTGACTGTCAATTATCTAGTGGAGACACTGATTCTCAGACCATTGTGGATTCTGTTAATGTTTTAAGGGAAAATGGAAACAGTAAAGAATAAAATATATTTGGATATAAAACTTCTCTCATTGCCTACAATGGACTGTGAAGTCTGAAGTGGTGGACGAACTCACAGAAAGTTTGCAGGGACTAGTATCTCACAGTCAAAAATGCACTGCCATTAATATGCAATGGTAAATGCTGTTTTGAGGAGAACTGCATTTAGTTCAGATAAAGTTAGGATTGTTTATTCATCAATTTAATAGCCTGTCTTTCCTCCATGAGATTAAGATGGTGACCACAGCATGCTCCTCTTCAAGCATTTCCCCACTACAGTTGTGTTGGGTTGTGAAATAATGCCCAACCCCATTATCCGGTTCCTAAAAGTGGACTTGAACCTCCAATCCCTTTAAGCTCTACACTACTGTAGCTTTCAATGTGTTACCTCAACACCTGTGATTTTCCATCTGTCCCCTTTCAGATATACATTTATATATTCACATAACAAGATTCCTGTGGCATTTTAAAGAGTACAGTAATTTATTATACCAAGGTTTCTGGACAGCTTACAAATATCCAAAGAATCAGAATGCAATTCATGAACATTTATGTCATAAAACCTGTTGGTCTTTAAGGTGTAATCAACTCAGATGTTTTTGTTACAAAGCCAACATGGCTATTCTCTGGAAATTCCCATACTTGCAAAACTGTTACAGGTAGTCCTTGACTTACAACCATTTGTTTAGTGGTGTTGTGATTCAGGGTCAGCCTGTGGGTTCGGCAGTTGGGTCGGATGACTCAGATGAGGGGGAGGAGGGGGGTGTTGAAGAACTTGCTGATGATGGCTTTGAGGCTCCGCAGAGCCCCCAGCCAGGCCCCTCCTACCTGGTGGAGACCCAGCTGTGTGAGCCTGACAGTGTGGATGAAGATGACCCACAGCTGGCCCTGTTCAAGGACGCCCGACGCAGGAGGCAGTCAAGTAGGAGCAAGCAGAGGAAGGCTGTGGGGCTTCTCGGAAGGAGGCAAAGAGAGGCCACGCCCTGAACTCTTTATAAAGGGAATGTTTGGGGAGGGCTGGTTTGCTGAAAGCAACCGCTCCGATAGTGTTTCAAAGCTCCTGTATCTTGGTATGTGTTTTGTTTGTTTTTGTAATAAATTTGGCAGACGTATTCCAGCCTCTTGCCGTTTATAAAGGGGTTGCCTTTTCTGCAAGGCCGGTAGCAGGCTGGTACAGAACAAGTGGCCAGTTACAATGACACTGAAAAAAGTGACTTATGACCAGTTTTCACACAACTGTTGCAGCATCCCCATGGTCTACGTTACAGGTGTCAAACTTGATCACGTCATGTGATGTGACTTTTTTGCCTTTGTGTAGCTGGGGTAGGCGTGGCCTGTGCGTGATGCATCTGGCCCATTGGCTGCCAGTTTGACACCCCTAATCTACGTGTTCAAACTTCAGGTGCTTGATGACTGGCATGTATTTATGACAGTTGCACTATCCCAGGGTCATGTGTTCACCATTTGTAACCTTCCCAGCTGGCTTCTAACAAGCAGTCAGTGGGGGAAGCCAGAGTCGCTTAATGACTGCATGATTCACTTAACAACTGCAGTGATTTCCTTAACTGTGGCAAAAAAGGTTGCAAAATGGGGTAAAACTCACTTAACAACTGCTTTGCTTAGCAATGGAAATGTTGGGCTCAGTTATGGTTGTAAGGCGAGGACTACCTGTAATTGTATTTATGTTCAGGCCTCCCTTCATTGACTTCCATAAAGGGTTTAAACTACTTCAAATTAAGAGTTCCATGTTTAAAATATCCCATTATGAATGGCATAATAGAAAAATCTATTGATAAAATGTCCCAAAGGTGCTTTTTCAAGAGGCAACCCGACTTTGTTTTTCCTTGAAGACGTTTCACTTCTCATCCAAGAAGCTTCTTCAGTTCCAAGAAGCTTCTTGGATAAGAAGCAAAATGTCTTCAAGGAAAAACAAAGTTCAGTTGCCTCTTGAAAAAGCATCTTTGAGACAACCATGACCTGGATGACTGACAATCTCCATAGATGGTGATAGTGTGGTAGGAAATAAGGCAGACTGAGTCAGCATTCCAGGACAAGTAGAAAAGATTTATTGCGCAGGTTCAGACCCAGTTTGTACTGAACAATCTGAACCCCGTTTCAAGGAAAAGCATACACATATATAGTCTTCACAAACAGCCAAACACGTAGATGCAGTTTATAAACTCTGATTGGTTACATGAACCTTTAAGCCCCACTTTGCTTTATGCCCTTTTAGCTAAATATCGTGCATCCTTGTTTCCAGGAAGGTTGCAGGTGTCTTGCGAGCGTCTATGTTTCCTGTGCTATGCTTGTGGTTAGCTACAAGCGAGACCTATGTGGTTAGCTATAACAAAGTTTATGCTACCTGACTGAGTATGACCCCCGGTTTACCTTGTGGCTTGACATTTTCCATTTCCTTGTTGTTCTTCTACCTAATACACGGGTATTCTCGCTTCAGTCCGACCTCACAGTTATGACATGCAACATTCATATGTATTCTTTGTATTTTTCCATGGCCTACTTCACTCCCCCGTTTGAGGCTCTATTACCATTGAGCCTCACCCTTCTAGAGGTACTGTTTCATGTCCAGGAAGCAAAGTTAACATAACCTCAGTATATATTAAAATAGGCAAACTATGTAGCAGAACAAAACTTTGAACTGATACTTATGTTCCTATATCCTATTGACAGTTTGAAACAGGCAAATAGCAACAGGCAGAGAGAGAGAACAACTTCATGAGTTAGACTTCATCTTCCTCAGGCACTTTCTCTAAACCCCCAGGTCCAAAGCGCACATAGACCCCACTGTCTATATTCTGGCTCCTCCTTCCCATGCCTGGGGTGTATTTATATCCCCGAGATTCTTCCAATATGGCCAACTCCTTTTCAATTTCCATCTCCTTTACTGTCCTCTTAGTCACTTGTCTGAGTATAGGTATTACACACGGTACAAAGACCCATCCGGCTATTCCACATAACAACAAAAACAGCACCTGCTTTACCCACGCTGTGCCTGGTAACCATGAGAACCATTGGTCAGTTCCTTGGATTCTCTGGCCAATTTTGGATGCTTTATCTTGTAGGTCCCTTGCTACCTCCCTGACCAAGCCTGATTTATTCATATAAAAACAACATTCTTCTCCTACGAATAAACATAAACCCCCTTTCTCAGCTGTCAGGAGGTCTAGGGCTCGCCTGTTTTGCAGGACTACTGCTGCCAATGAATTGATTTGGTCCTGTACTTCAACCAAGGTCCCAGCAATCTGAGTCAGATTCTGTTGAAATTCCTCAGAAAGCTGCTTAAACTAGGTTGTAGAATGAGCTAAACCTCCCACACCTGTCCCTACTGCAGTACCTATTTCTAGGATGGCTAACAATGGTATCACTAGAGGTACTCTTTTTTGCAGATGTCCTATGAGAGGAACAGGGAGGGCTTGTTCCCCATTAACAACTCCCATCTTTGGAAAAAGGTGTACTAGAGTACAAGTTCAGTCCTATTTGTAGGCAAACATACATACGCATTTTCTCCACACAAGAAAAAGACTCCATTGACTTCCGGTAGCGCTGCCGCGCCGAATGGCGGCGTTCTGAAGCCGCCCGATCCTGGGAAGCGTCAAAACGCCCGGAGGCAGCGAAAATCAGCTGTTCCGCGGCGCCGGAGCTTCTCCCTCAGGAGAAGAGGGAGAGGCGAGCCTGCCTGGGTAGAGGTAGAGCTCCCCTGCGATTCTCCCAAGTAGTTTGGGTGATAACAGGGTGAGCCCCCTCGGAGCCCAGGCTTTCTCCGCTCTCAGGACGTCTTCGCTCCAAAAGGAGTGGAACAAGACGCGACAACTACACCTGCTGCTTAGAGGGGACTGTGAGTATTTTGTTCCTTTGGAAAGCAGGCAGAGCAAAGCAGGAAGATCTGAATTTTCAAATTGGATTTTAACTTTAACTCAGTTTCATTATCTTCTTCAAGTTTCAAGTTTGAAATGGAGTAAAAATGGTGCTGGAATGTTTCTCTCCTGTGTGAAGTGACTGTGTTTGAAAATTGTTATATTTTGCTACAAAGCAAGAGATACAATTTGCAACTGACTTTATCCAGTATCGGATTTTGTGTATTTGAAAGCCTGTTCCCTTTTCTTCTTATTGAAGGTTAAGAACTTTGGGAGAATTATTTTTTTTCCCTTTTCTTCCTTTTTTCCCCCTGAACTTTGATTCTGCTGGGTGAAAGAGGAAATCGAAACCTAAGAGATGGCTGCGAGACGTGGGGGAGGGCCCCCGCTTTCTAAGAATTTTATCTCCTCACCTATACCACAAGCTGCAGGGCAGACTTCGATGAAACCTACAGTACAACCACCCTCTCCCCCACCTCCTGCATTTACACTGACAGACATTCAGCAAGTTGTGATGCAGTCAACGCAAGTTTTGCAACAAGAAATAAAGAATCAAAACAACCAGATGAGGGAAGATATAGCGCTTGCACTCCAGGGCTTAGCTGCACATATAGAACGCCTGGATGTTCGTGTGGACTCAGTTATGGAGTATGTGGAGAATTTGGAAAATAAAATTATTGATGCTGAACAGAAGATTGATAGAGCAGAGGCCAAGATTGACAGAACAGAAGACGAGGTTACTATATCAGAATATAAGAACATGGAGTTTGCTTTGCGTATCAGAGGCCTCAAAGAGAATCCTAAAGAAAATCTGGAATGGGAAATAGTACAAGCAGTGGCTCCTGTTTTGAAATGGGAACCTGAAGAACTACTTAAGGAAATGGATAAGATATTTAGGGTTAACTCCTGGATTGCTAGGCAAAAAAGTCTACCTAGAGATATAGTGATTTATTTTTCCAGGAGATCAACCAGAAATTCTATTATCCAGGCTTTTTATCGGGAAAAATTTCAAATTGCAGGCCAAGATATTATGATTTTAAAGGAGATACCTTCAAAAATTCTTAGAAAGAGGAAAGACTTTGCATTTTTGTCTGATGAGCTTAAGAAGCGACAAATCCAGTTCAGATGGGAAATACCTATTGGAATTGTGGTAAATTATGCAGGGACCAGATACAGATTGGATACAATCTTAAAAGCAAAAGATTTCTACACTAAGGTCCTGAAAGCAGGTTTACCACCATCTCCCCGAATTAAAAGAACAGAAGCTAGACAAGATGATAAACAATTGAGTGAAGGGGCAATGTCACTGCCCCTTGAGGAGATGCAGAAGCCGGAGGCCATGGAGCAGAGTTTTGCATTAAAGGAAGATCCAAAAGAACAGAGGATGACAAGAGCTGCATATAAGCGTATGGAAAAAGAGCAAAAACAAAAGCCTGTAACTGGTCCAGCTACGCAAGATGCGGCCGTTTTAGAGCCCGTGGGAGGAGCACGTCCTAAGAGAGCAACAGCTGATCTTCAGGCCATGTTCCAAAGGCTCATGGTCACCAGAGATGGTGAAGTTCCTGACATGGAATGTTAATGGGTTAAATTCACCACAGAAAAGAAAGAAAGTATTTTTTCATCTGAAACAACATAAAAATGACATTGTTTGCTTACAAGAGACACATATTGCATTAAAAGATCAAAAATATTTGATTAATTCCCGATTGGGAACACATTTTGCATCTTTTGCTCCGGACAAGAAGGCTGGAGTGGTTATTTACTTAAGAAAAGACTTTTCGGCAAGATTGATTGAATCGGATAAACAAGGGAGATATGTTAGTATTGAATTAACATTACAAGGAAAGAAAGTTCTTCTTATTGGATTATATGCTCCAAATCAACAACAGCAAAAAATTTTTAAATTTTTACATCAGAGACTAATTGAACTGGATTACAAATCTGTTATTATGATGGGGGACTGGAATGGGGTTTTGGTGCCATCTGAAGACAAGAAGGGATCTTCTAAAAACTTTTTTAATTCAAAATTGCCTAAAGCTTTTTTTGATTTGAAGGAAGATATGGAATTAAGAGATGTATGGCGGGAAAGGAATATGAGAGACAGAGATTTTACTTTTTTTTCGGATAGACATAAATCTTTTTCCAGGATTGACTTCATTTTGATTACTACTGATCTTTCCTCTTCGGTTAAGAACGTTAAGATTTTTCCTAGGACAATGTCTGACCATAGTCATGTTTGGTTGGAGTTCTTTGCTGAAGACGCTAGTAGGAGATCCTGGAGGCTGAATGAAGATATTATCCAAGAATTTATCTATGAGTGAAAGGGATATGTTATCTAAATTAACAGGTTTTGAAATAGTGAAGAAGGTTAAATATCTAGGAGTATATATTGCAGCCTCAAATGTAAAATTGTATAAGAATAATTATGAAACACTATGGTTGAAGGTACAAAGGGACTTAAATAATTGGAAAAAATTACAATTATCATTACTGGGAAGAATTGCGGTTGTTAAAATGAATGTTCTACCAATGTTTCTCTTTTTGTGTCAGATGATACCTAAATTGAAAAAGCATGCCAACCTTGATCAATGGCAGAAGGGTATTAACAAATTTATCTGGGCAGGGAAAAAACCAAGAGTTAAATTTAAGATTTTACAAGATGCCAGGGAAAGAGGGGGACTCAAGGCGCCGAATTTGAAATTGTACTATGATGCGGTTGCCTTGACCTGGGTTAGTGATTGGCTTAATTTAACTAATAAGAGAATACTTCATCTTGAGGGATGGGATTTGGTATATGGATGGCATGCATATTTGCTTTATGATAAGAAGGTAGACAGGGCTTTTAAATCCCATATTCTTAGAAGTGCTTTATTGCGTGTCTGGAAAAAGTATTATTATAAGTTAAATTATAAAATAACGATTTGGGGAATTCCTGGACACGCGATAGAGGGCGTATCTATGGGAGTGAGTATGGATATGGTTTCTTATAAGGAACTACTTAGATTGCAAGGGAATGATTGGCAACTTAAACCAGTAGAGGAGTTAAGACAAGAAAACATAAGTTACTCTTGGTTTCAATATACCCAATTGAAAGCTAGGTGGAAGTCAGATCAAAAGGTTGGCATCACAATTACAGATCAAAATTTAGTAAAGCAAATTAGAGACTCAAATTGTGCACATATAAAGAGGATATATAATGCTTTAATTGAATTGGATTCGGAAACGGAACTGGTTAAAGACTGCATGATAAAGTGGGCACAAAATATTCAGGAACCAATTTCGTTGGACACCTGGGAGATAATTTGCGTCAGAAATGTTAAATTTACCCAGGCTCAAAATTTAAGAGAAAATTTTTATAAAATGTTTTATAGATGGCATCTGGATCCCAAGAAGTTGTCCAACATGTATCCTAATTTACAGTCTAAATGTTGGAGGTGTGGTAGTTTAGAAGCTACTTATTTTCACATGTGGACTTGTAGAAATATAAAAGCTTTTTGGATTAAAATTTGGTGGAACATTCAAAAGATTTTTAAGAGAAAGATAAAGTTTTCCCCGCAATTGTTTTTATTGGGTATTATTGTAGATTGTGATGTTAAAGAAACTAACTTGATGTTGAACATGATAACGGCAGCACGGTTACTGGTGGGACAATATTGGAAGAAGGATAGTTTGCCCACTGTAGAAGAATGGGTGTTTAAAGTTTTGAATCTTGCAGAAATGTCTAAGATTTCTGCTTATTTGAAGGATCATTCACAGGAAAGATATATTTCAGTTTGGAGGAGATGGATAAATTATATTTAAAACAAATATGGGACTAAAAAGTTCCATTTAGCTTATGAGTAGATTTTAGTGGGATATTGTTATTGGTACGTTGTTTGTTGTTATGTTAAAAGAGAGTTAAAGCGCATTATGAATTTGGTTAATTGTATATTATGCATAATTTTTATTTAGAATATGATTATTGTAACTATAATCCTGTATTTAGCTCTGGGAAGTGGGGGGGAAGTGGGTGGGTTTGGGGTGGGAGGGATTTGGGGATATATTGTAAAATTTTGTTTTTGTAAAACTCTTTAATAAAAAAAGAAAAAGACTCCATTTTCTTCCAAACATACTGCCATATTCATGGAAAATACATGAAATCTATGATTATACTCATTGCTCCACACTCCCAATGTCCCTGCTGTGAACATGCCAATCAATGGTTGTAGGTTAGGTTTCTGACGGTGATCTCTTAGTGCATCCCTGAAGTAGGGAGGGTCAAATGAATACTAGGAGCTCCTATTACCACGGGGAAATGGAACACACGATCCTTGCAGTGTCCTGCTGTGTAGCCACAATGGGAATCGGGGTGCCTCCATTTTGCTTGGTCACCTTACCCAGGTAACATTTCCTTCCTTCTTTCTAAGGGTCAATTGAGGTGGAGGGGAAAACGTAACCTTCTTTTTAAAGAGGTGGTGTGCAGAAGGAGAAATACTGCATGTTACCTTGAGGTTCATATGTCCCCGTCGGGGGCTCATGTCTAATTCCATTTGACACTCCTGCCAGTTTTTCTTTGTGTCTGATCCCACAGGAGTACCCATCTGAGGGTCTTGGCTTCGTTTTACACATAAGGGAGGTGTCCCTATGAGGTCCACCCCTACAGCCACCGGACCAACAATGGGATGGTGACTGACTCCCAACTTTTCTATGGCACTATAGAGATCATCGTGTAATTTGGCCTCTGCTGTGACAATTCCCCATCTGGCACCTCTCTCAAAAGCCAAGGTGGCATTGGTCTTTACCTAGAGGTCTGGTGCCACAGGGATTGCATAATACGCTGATGGGGATGCAGACAAACACAACCAACATCTTTGGCCTAAGATGGGATTCGATTGATTTACCAAATCCTGAGCTAACTCTAGTATTTTCAGTATATATTTCCCATCCCTCAATTGTTTCAGAGGACCTCCTTTTGTTTTTATGATGTCCTTCCTCTGACCCAGTCCAGTTTTTAACTTGGGGTAAGTTCGTTTGGGTTCAGAAGTGGCTGTGGGCCTGGGCCGGCGTCCCCACCTAGAAATGAGCCGTCGGCGGGAGGGGGTTTGCTTCATTTCTTCTTTGTCCACAATCTCTAAGGATCTCAAACCCTGGACTCCACCGTTTCTTGGGGGCCTCACACCATTCCCAGAACCTTCCTCTGACCTTTGAGGACCTGGCTGACTCTCCTCACAACATGCGGGATTAGCATTCATGACCCTTTTCCCCAACAGACCACTCGCCAATAGCATCCAAATCCATAGGAGATTCATGTTTAACAACCTGAAACAAGTCACTGTCCACTTTCTATGATTCCTCTTCCACTCTCACAGTCACACTCAGGGGAACAACCACAATTACAAGGTTTTGGAAGATAGAGGGGATCTACTGCTAAGCTTGTAAGCCGCCCTGAGTCTTCGGAGAAGGGCGGGATATAAATGGGATTAAAATAAAAAATAAAATAAAGTGAGATTGGGGAAAAGATAGTATCAATCCGAGGTGTACCACAAAGCCTACTCTAATTTGCTAAATATATTATCCACAATCCCAGGCTCCTAACAGACTCCAGATAACTCACGCCTAGGGTATTTCAAACCTAAGTAGTCATAGGAAATTCACACTTTTCTGGGTTATAATCAGGAATTTTGGGCACTTCACTCCTTTCTTTGGGTGGAGGCTGATTCCAGAAGAAAAGTCTTACCAAACAGCAGGTCCCAAATAACAGGATTAAAATTACTAATGCCAGACCTACTGCCCCTATGGCTATGTATTCTTTAACTATCATTTCTTGGAATCAGTCCTCCCTAGACATTCATATTCATTTTCCTAATCCCTTTCTTCAGCCGTACGTAGAGGGTCAGCATCCGGTGTGACACCAGTAGGGCTTCTCTTCGGCTCCATATGTTGCCTGCCCGTTGCCGGTAGGGCAGTTATAGGGAGCGCTTTTTCAAGCGTAACACCAAGGGGCGGCCTTCGTCCCTCTTTGCCTCCCAATATTCATCAACTGCAGGTTTAACTCGAGTCCAATGAATCCAAGACTTGGATTCCAATATTTTTACTGCTAGGGGAGAACACATGACCACAGTATACGGGCCCTTCCAACTAGGTTTCAAAGGTTCATCCTTCCAATGTTTCACCCACACCCCATCTCCAGGCTTAAACTTGTGTGTTTCCGTTGTAATCAATGGGGGGTTACTTTCCTTCATATACGTTCTCAATTTGTTCACATAAGCATTATGTTGTTGTAATTGTTTTTTTTATTGAAGAGTTTTAAGATACATTTTTAAAAACATAAACTCCCTCCCTCCCCCTCCCCTCCCCCTCCCCTCCCTTACCCTCCCCCCCAACTTCCCAGAGCTGAATACAGTGTATAAACTTACAAACTTAAGCTAAAATATGCTAACTAACTAAAAAAGACACATTAAATTCCATCGCACTTTAACTCCCCTTAAACATAACTAAATTACTAACAAATAATGAATAACTAATAATACATCATATAAAACTAATACTTATTCAAATGCTAAATGAAACTTTTTAGTCCCATATTTATTCTGAATATATTCGATCCATCTTCTCCATTCCACAATGTATCTCTGTTGCGACTGTTCTTTCAAATATGCTGAAATCTTTGCCATTTCCGCCAGGTTTGAAACTTTCAAAGTCCACTCTTCTATAGTAGGCAGTTCCTCCTTCTTCCAATATTGCGCTACTAAAAGTCTTGCTGCTGTAATTAAATTCAACATCAATTTAGTATCTATGACAGTACAATCTGTGATGATACCCAACAGAAATAACTGGAAAAAACCTTATCTTTTTCTTAAATATCTTCTGCATGTTCCACCAAATTTTAATCCAAAGAGCTTTAACTTTTTTACAAGTCCACCATATATGATAATACATTGCATCCTCACAACCACACCTCCAACATTTAGGCTGGCAGTTCGGATACATACTTGCTAATTTTTTAGGATCTAAATGCCATCTATAAAACATTTTATAAAAATTCTCTCTTAAATTTTGAGCCTGTGTAAATTTTACATTTCTGACCCAAATCTTTTCCCATGTATCCATTGTTATAACCTCCTGAAAGTTCTGGGCCCACTTTATCATACAGTCTTTAACAAGTTCCGTTTCTGAGTCAATTTCTATAAATGCATTATATATCCTTCTTATATGTGCTTGACCTTGATCTCTAATTTGTTTTACCAAATTTCCATCAGTTATCGAGAAACCAACTTTCTGATCTTCTTTCCATCTTGCTTGTAACTGCCCATACTGGAACCAAGTTTGTACTATCTTTTCTTCTTTTAAAATATTATATGGCTTTAGTTGCCATACATTCCTTTCTATCCTTAAAATTTCTTTGTATGTAATCACATCATGTTTAAATCCAACATTTATATTTTCTATTGCATGTTTAGGTATTGCCCAAATTGGTATTTTATAATTTAACTTATGTCGACATTTTTTCCAAACTCGCAACAGAGCATACCTTAATATATGTATCTTAAAAACATTATCCACCTTCTTATCATACAATAAATATGCATGCCAACCAAATAACAAATCATGACCCTCAATATTCAATAATCTCCCTTGTGTTAAATTAAACCAATCACTAATTGATGATAAAGCAGCAGCCTCATAATATAATTTAAAATTGGGCATTTTAAGACCACCTCTTTCACGTACATCTTGCATTATCTTAAATTTGACTCTTGGCCTTTTCCCTGCCCAAATTTATTAATACCTTTCTGCCATTCCTCCAAATTTGAATCTTTTTTAAGTATAGGTATCATTTGAAACAAAAATAAAAATGTTGGCAAAACATTCATTTTTACTGCTTTACATTTTTCTTCCCAATAAGGATAATTGTAATTTTTTCCAACTATCTAACTCTTTTTGTATTTTTAACCATAACAATTCATAATTATTTTTGTATAATTTTACATTTGAAGCTGAGAGATATACCCCCAAATATTTAATCTTTTTAACTATTTCAAATCCCGGTAGCTCTTCTAAAACAACCTTCTGTTCTATGGTCATATTTTTAGACAATATTTTAGTTTTTTGCGTGTTTATCTTAAATCCAAAAACTTTTCCATATGACGTTATTATCTCCATCAATTCTACAACTGAGTAAGTCGGTTGACTTAATGTAATAACCAAGTCATCCGCAAACGCTCTCAATTTATAGTCTTGATCTCTTATTTTAATTGCCTTAATTTTATTTGAATCTCGTATCTTAATAATGTTTCCAATGTTAAAACCAACAACAAAGGTGACAACGGACACCCGTCTTGTACCCTTTTCAATATTACATGTTCCTGTCAAACTACCATTGACTATTATTTGAGCTGTTTGCTTCTGATATATTGCCCTAATAGGTTGTAAAAAATTATCCCCAAACTCCATTTTCTCCAATACCTTAAATAAAAATTTCCAGTCCAATTGATCAAAAGCTTTTTCAGCATCCAAAATGATCAGCGCTGCAGAGACCTGGTTATTTCTTTCCAAAAATTCCAATAAATCTACAATATGTCTCACATTATTCTTCATTTGTCTACCACTTATAAATCCTGTTTGATCACTATGAATCATTTGCTGCATTACTTTCATTAATCTATTTGCTAAAATTTTTGCAAATATCTTATAATCAGTATTTAAAAGCGATATTGGCGTATAATTTTTGGTTTGGGTAATATCTTGATCTTCCTTTGGAATCAGCGATATAAAGGCTGTTTTCCACGATGGAGGCACTTCTCCTCCCAATTGAATTGTTCTAAATAATTCTCTTAAAGGTTCCACCATTTCTAACTGTAAATCTTTATAATAGACGGCAGTCAAACCATCTGTTCCTGGTGCTTTCCCCACCTTTAATTGTTTAATTGCCAAAATAATTTTTTCATCATTTATCAATTGATTCATCCCTTCCCTTTGCTCTTGTGTAAGAACAGGGATATTAACTTCTCGTAAATATCTATCTATATCTACATCTTGAATCTTATCCCTAACATATAACTTAGAATAAAACTCAACAAAAGCCTTTTTAATAAGATTCTGCTGAAACACCACTTTACCCTTGTACTCTATTCTATCTATATTACGTGACCTTTGTTTCTTCCTTAACAAGTAAGCTAACCACCTACCCGGCTTATTAGCATTACAAAAAGTATTGTGTTTAACATACCGTAAATTGGTTGCCACTTGATCTGCCATCAACATATCAAACTGACCTCTTAATAAAGTAATTACCTCTTTAATCTTCCTATCAGATGGATTCAAAATTAAAGCCTTCTCTTTCCTCTTAATTTCCTCTTTTCGCTTATGTTCCAGTTTACATCTATGTTTATTATTCAAATATATTAACACTCCTCTCATATAAGCTTTGCTTGCATCCCAAACCATTTCAATAGAAGTACCCTTGTACATATTCATATTAAAAAATTCTTTCATCTGTTTTTTACACACTTCCACATTTTCTTGATATATAAACAAATTTTCATTTAGTCTCCAAGACTGCTTGTCTCCATTGTCTTTTTCTATTTCCAACCATACTGGACTGATATAGTTCTTGGACATATCTTAATCTTCTTAATTCTAGAAAAAAAATCATTAGTAATTAATACAAAATCAATCCTGGAAAAAGATTGATGCCTATCGGAAAAAAAGGTAAAGTCTTTTTCTTGCAAATTTCTTTCTCTCCAAACATCTCTCAGTTCCAAATTGTCTTTCATCTCAAAAAAAGATTTAGGCAATCTAGCATGACTTGGTATACTTCTAAAAAGACCTTTTTTGTCCTTTTGTACATCCAAAACACCATTCCAGTCTCCCATAAAAATACAGGATTTATGATCCCATTGAGTTATCTTGCTATGTAATAGTTTATAAAATTCTCCTTGCTGTTGATTAGGAGCATATAATCCAACCAAAAGTATTTTCTTGCCTTCTATTAATAGTTCAATTATAACATATCTTCCTTGTTTATGTGTTTCAATTAAATTAGCTGTTAAGTTATTCTTAACATAAATAACTACTCCATTTTTCTTGTCTGGAGCAGACGCAATAAACTGTGTACCCAGCCTAAAATTTATCAAATATTTTTGATCAGCTGCTTGAATATGCATTTCCTGTAGACAAATAACACCATTTCTAAATTGTTTTAAATACTGAAATACATTCTTTCTCTTGTGCGGGGAATTTAATCCGTTAACATTCCAAGTTAGAAACTTTGTCACCATCTTTTGCAACCTGAAGCTTTTGGAGCGCCTCTTTCAAGACCACCTGCACTCTCTTCGGTTTCGCTCCTCCCACTGCTTCACTGTAAGTAGGTTTTTGAGATATGATTGTAGCTTTCTGTTGTTCTTGTTCTTGTCTCATTCGTCTAATTGCAGCCCGTGTCATTCTTTGTTCTCTAACCTCTTCTGTTGGCACCTGGGACTGATCCACTTCTGTAATTTGCTGGGATTCTTTATCCTTCTGCAGAGTAGCTCCTTCAGCTCCTTGTTTACTCTCCATCCGCGACTGACGCTCTCCTTCACCATTCCTTCCTTTAAATTCTGAAGATGGCGGAGAACCTGCCTTCAAAATATTAGAATAAAAATCTCGTGCCTGCAAAACTGTATTAAGACGATATCTCGTGCCTGCATACATCACCGCCATGCCTGCTGGAATCTCCCATCTAAACTGAAGCTGCTGTTTCTTTAATTCATCTGCCAAGAAAGCAAATTCTTTTCTTTTCATTAAAATTCTTGGAGGAATCTCTTTCAGAATTAAAACTTCTTGCTCAGCAACTGTAAACCTGTTGTTATAGAAGGCTTGGATGACCACATTTGGGGGGTGACATGATAGCAGTGTTCCAATATCTCAGGGGCTACCACAAAGAAGAGGGAGTCAAGCTATTCTCCAAAGCACCTGAAAGCAGGACAAGAAGCAACGGATGGAAACTAGTCAAGGAGAGAAGCAACCTAGAACTAAGGAGAAACTTCCTGACAGTTAGAACAATTAACCAGTGGAACAACCTGCCTCCAGAGGTGGTGAATGCTCCAACACTGGAGGTTTTTAAGAAGAGACTGGACAGCCATTTGCCTGAAATGGTATAAGGTTTCCTGCCTGAGCAGGGGGTTGGACTAGATGACCTCCAAGGTCCCTTCCAACTTTATTATTATTATTATTATTATTATTATTATTATTATTATTATTATTATTATTATTATTATTATTATTTCTAATTGATCTCTTTGTAAAATAAACCACCACATCTCTAGGTAACTTTCTTTGTCTTGCAATCCAAGAATTAACACGAAATATTTTGTCTATATCCCCCATAGTATCTTCTGCTGAATGCTCCAAAACCGGTTCAAGGGCTTGTGCCAATAATTCTTTCAAATCTTCCTTAGGATCCTCTTTCAAACCTCTGATCCTCACAGCAAACTCCATATCTCTATATTGTATCATAACTACATCATCATCAACCTTTTCCATCACATTTTCAGCATCCAACATTTTAGCATCTAATCTCATATTGTTTTGACTGAGCTCTTCCACGCGATCATCCAGACGCTCAATACAAACTGCAAGCTCTTGAAATGCAGCCAAAATGTCTGCTCTTATTTCAGTATTCTTCTCCTCAGTAAGTTCAGCTATTTGTTTGGATTGTGTTTTTAAAGCATCTTGTAAAGCATCTTGTGAATCTTTTATTGTTAATGCTGGTGCGGGTGCCACAGGAGGAGGCATCAAAGCCTGTAACAAAGAATGCTGAACTGGTGAAGCACCAGCACTTCTAGGAACTTTAGTTAGTTTAGAAGCCATCTTAACTCCCAGTTAATTTCTATTACGCACTTTCACTTTCCACACCGCTTGCAGCTTTTTCTCTCAAAGTATTCAGAGTTAAAGTTCAAATACTTGCTATTACAGTATTCTCCTGCACAGCTCTGCCTGCATCCAGGTAATCCACAATTAATTATTGAAAGCAGGGATGGTTGCAGCGTCCTGCTCTGCTCCAAAGCCTTGGAACAGAGAAGTCCCGGAGTCCAGAGCAAATTCAGGCTTCGGGGGGGCTCACACCCTTCAACCACCAGAATTTAAGCTCTGGTGATCTAGGGGAGCGCTACCCCTACCTAAACGCTCACCCCCCTTTCTCCCGAGGAGAGGGTTTCTGAGCCACCAAACAGCTGATCGTCACTGTTTTTAGCAGCTTCACAGAAAGCAACGGGGCTGACGGCCGAAACGGCCGCCATCGACGGAGCCTTGCCACCCAGAAGTCCATGTTGTTGTAATTGTTGAAGCAATTTCCTAGCCTCTACTCCCCCCCTTATGGGCTAAATGTGGCCAGCCCTCAAATGAATGTTTAAAAAGAGAGGGTGGTCGCCCATATAGTAGTTCAAAAGGAGACAACTTAAACCTGGTTCGGGGTGTTGTTCTCAAAATATATAAAGCCATAGGCAACACTTGGGTCCATGGTAAGTGTGTTTCTAAACATAACTTGGTTATACATTGCTTAATTGACCTGTTTGCCCTTTCAATTTTTCCTCCCGATTCAGGATGGAATGCACAATGATATCTCCACTTGATTCCTGCAGCTTCACTCAAATGTTTATTCACCCTATGAATAAACTCTGGACCATTGTCTGAAGACAAGGTAGACGGACATCCAAATCTAGGAATCAGTTCTTTAATTAAAATGCGTGCCACTTGAATAGCTTGCTTATTGCGTGTTGGAAAAGCCTCTATCCATCCAGAATAGGTATCAATAAAAACTAACATTGCCCTATAGGTATTTGACCTAGGCATGTCTGTAAAATCAACCATTAAATAATCCATGGGCAAATAAGAACTTGGTTGTCTTCCTTGGGGCAAAGAAGGTCCTTGCCTTGCATTGACTTGTGCACATATTGAACACTGTAGTGTAACTTTAGCAGCATAAGCATGTACATTAGGTACATAAAAACTGGATTCTATTTTCTGGGCTCTAAGGCTGTTTTGCCCACATGAGTTTGTTGGTGTAACTCTTGTACTAATGGCCATGCCAATGATCTTGGCAGTACCAATGTTCCATCTGATAACACATACCATCCTTGTTTACGTTCAGCATGAAGATCTTTCTCTGCCTTCATACATCCTTCTGGTGTATAAGTTGGATCAAACTTTTCAACATAAGACTGTAATTCCTTGGCTAAATATACAGTCATTTCTGGTTCTTTAGGTGACATCATAGCTGCCGCTTTTGCAGCTTCATCTGCCCTTCTATTCCCTTTGGCTGTTGCTGAGTCTCCTTTCTGATGTCCTGGACAATGTATTACTGCCAATGCTCTGGGTAGTCTCGCTGCTCTAATTAATCTTTTAAACATTGGTGCATATTGGATAACTTTTCCTGATGCATCTGTGAATCCTCTTTCTTTGTATATTGCAGCATGAGCTTGAATTGTTAAAAAGGCATATTTGCTATCTGTATACACATTGAGCCTTTTGTCTTTTGCCAATTCCAACGCCCTGGTCAGTGCCCATAATTCTGCTAACTGTGTACTCGACCCTTTTGGCAATGCAGCACTTTCAATGGTACTTTCCTGGTCCACTATGGCATAGCCTGCATATCTAATGCCATTTATTACAAAACTTGACCCATCTGTGTACCATGTAAAATGTGCATTGGGAATGGGCTGATCTGTCAAATCTGGTCTACATGAATGTTGCTGTTGTTAGTTGCGAAGTCGTGTCCGACCCATCGCGACCCTATGGACAACGTTCCTCCAGGCCTTCCTGTCCTCTACCATCTTCTGGAGTCCATTTAAGCTCACGCCTACTGCTTCAGTAACTCCATCCAGCCACCTCATTCTCTGTCGTCCCCTTCTTCTATTGCCCTCAATCTTTCCCAGCATTAGGCTCTTCTCCAGTGAGTCCTTCCTTCTCATTAGGTGGCCAAAGTATTTGAGTTTTAGCTTCAAGATCTGGCCTTCTAAAGAGCAGTCAGGGTTGATCTCCTCTAGGACTGACCGGTTTGATCGCCTTGCAGTCCAAGGGACTCGCAGGAGTCTTCTCCAGCACCAGAGTTCAAAGGCCTCAATTCTTTTGCGCTCAGCCTTTTTTATGGTCTGTTAGGCATATGGTGTTAGCCTACAATGTTGGGTTGAAAATATATTAACCATAATGCTATGTCTTTAAGATGCTAATTGGCCAATGGGTGTGTAAGTGTTCTCATGGCCATAAGAGGAAGCTAGGAACATAGCTTCTCTCTCTCTCTGAATTCACTGATCTCTACTGTTACTGTTTTTGCTCTGCTGTTGGTTTACTACTGTTGTAAACCTGAACTGTGTATTGACCTCTGGACCGGTAAGAAGACTTTGTGTTTGGATTACTCCTTGGACTGTTGCTATTGTTTATGACCTGGACTGTTTATTTTTGACTGTGCATTTTTGTTCTTACACCACCTCAAAGTAAAATACTTTTTGTTTTTAGAACTCAGTGTACTCCTGTGTGTGACTTTTACTACTCTCAGTACCTTTCCTTGTCTGCGCAACTCTTTGGTAGCACAAGGAGACCCTGCACAACAAATTCCTTAACACTGGTTATGGGCCCAGGCCTGTACTGAGAGTTAGTTCACACAGTATTCCTAGCTGAGTTTGTGTTACCTATTTTGGTGTAAAATGGCACAAGAACTGTTGTCAGGCATCTCCTGGATAACCCGGTTGGATGGGACAAACTACGTTTCCTGGTCCACGAAATGCTGCTTGCTTTTGCGCAAGGAAGGACTATGGACTGTTGTAAATAACCCACCAGATACTACTGCTTGGGATCCAGATGATGAAGAGGATGCAAGGAAGATAGACAACTTTAAACGTAGCAATGAGAAAGCTCTTTGCATTATTGGGCTAACACTGAATGACCAGCAGCTTGTCCATATTCGTGGTGAGGAGTCTGCTGCTAGGTGTTGGGGCATTTTGCGAAGGCTTTATGTTCGAGACAGTGTGGGTGCACATATACACCTTACACGTAAGCTGTTTAGGGCTCGTCTGCAGAAGAATGGAGATATGCTGACCCATTTAAATTACATGAAGGCAACTTTTCAAGAGCTTCATGAAAAGGAGCTGATTTTTTCAGAGTTGCATCAGGTCTACATTATTCTGTCATCTTTGGATGAGGGTTATGATGGGTATGTTTCTTCTTTGGAAGTCCTGACCAGAGAGGAACTGACATTGACTAACATTACTGGGAGACTGCTGGAAGAGTCCAGAAGGAGGCGTGACAGAGACCAGCTGAGAGAGACACAGCTACAAGAGGAGCAGCCATTCTCCACTGCTTACAGCGTCAAGAAATGTTATTCATGTGGGGCTAGAGGGCATATAGCCAAATTCTGTAGGAAGGGTAGAAAACAGAATGTGAATAGCAGTGGGAAGGCTAAGAAGAGCATTGGTTTGGCTATTTCTGGTGAATCAACATCCAGAAACAATGAATTGTGGGTTGTTGATAGTGGGGCTTCACAATGCATTACTAAAGAGAAAAAGAGGTTTGTTAATATGAAAAACAGCAACCAATATGTTTCACTAGCCAACGGTTGGAGGATGAAGGCCTCTGGTGAAGGTAATTCCTATTGTCCATGCATTGATGAACAGTTACCTATGTTATATATACCTAAGCTAAGATTCAACCTGTTATCTGTAAGGGAATTGGTTAAGGTTGGGTTTGTGGTAACATTCAGAGGGGAGCAATGCACTATTGAGAGGAATGGAACCTGTGTAACTGCTAATTTGAAAAATGGTTTATTTGTTCTCACAAGTAACCAGGTTAGTACAGTTAAAGCTAACTCAATATGTGAGAACAAGAAGCCACATGATGAGTGTATACATTTATTGCATAGGCGGTTAGGTCATGTAAACTTTAACTCACTACGTAAAACAGTTGAGTTAGTACAAGGGATTAAACTGAAGCCATGTAGTAAGTATTTGAATTGCAATGCCTGTAATCAGGAAAAGAGTAAGGCAACTCCTGCAAACAGGTTAAACAGCTTCAAAACAACTGTACCTTTGGAAGTTGTGTTTGCTGATTTAATTGGACCCATGAAACCAAGTTTAGGAGGGTCATGTTATATTTTAAGTATATTGGACCACTACTCTCGATATGGATTTTGTTATCTGCTTAAGTCAAAGGCAGACACTTTCCAACAATTTGCAAACTGGCTGAAGTTTGTGGAAAGGAAAACAAAGAGAAAGGTTCAGTGCATAATTACTGATAATGGTACTGAATTTACAAATAAGCGTTTTGTTGATATGTTAGAATCAGCTGGCATTGAGCATAAACGTTCAGCCCCTTATAGGCCTCAACATAATGCATTTGTTGAGAGACGTGGGCAAACGTTACAAGCCATGATGAGAACCATGTTAAAAGATTCTGGCTTAACAGATAGACTGTGGGGGGAGGCAGCAAAATGTGCAAACCATGTTTTGAATATAGTTGTTAATACTTCTACTGGTAAAATACCATACACTATATGGCATGGTAGAAGACCAAACCTTGATTACCTGCACACATTTGGCACCCCAGCTTGGGTCCACATTCCTGCACAACTCAGGAGTAAAGGCCAACATAGGGCTAGGCAATTATACTTCGTAGGTTACGAAGCTAACCACAGATCATATCGTTTCTGGGAACGAGGCACAACTAATGTATATAACAGTGCGAGTGCAAAATTCCTTGAGCACGTTGGTTGGGATAGGTTAGAGCAAGAAACTGTTAATACTGATCCTCTAGTGTTTGAGGACTCCTCTGATAATGTAACTAGTAATGATAATACATCTCCTGTAAATATAAAAGATGAAGAAGAGATAGGGGAGATAAAAGAGGAATCAGAGGAAGAAAAGGAGTCAGAAATTCAAAGCCCTGTAATTCCTTGGCGTTCAACGCGCATCAGACGTCCACCTGATCGCTATGAAGCAAGTGTAATATGTCAAGTTAGTTCAGTACCTTCAAACTATGATGAGATCAGGATGTATCCTGAAAAGGAACAGGCATCATGGAAAGCTGCAATGAACAGGGAGTTCCTTAACATTCCTTAATTCCTTCTAAAGAGCAGTCAGGGTTGATCTCCTCTAGGACTGACCGGTTTGATCGCCTTGCAGTCCAAGGGACTCGCAGGAGTCTTCTCCAGCACCAGAGTTCAAAGGCCTCAATTCTTTGGCGCTCAGCCTTTTTTATGGTCCAGCTTTCACTGCCATACATTGCAACTGGGAAGACCATAGCCTTGACTATACGCACTTTTGTTGACAGGGTGATGTCTCTGCTTTTTAGTGTGCTGTCTAGATTTGCCATGGCTTTCCTCCCGAGGAGCAAGCGTCTTTTAATTTCTTGGCTACAGTCTCCATCTGCAGTGATCTTGGAGCCCAGGAAAATAAAATCTGTCACTACCTCCATTTCTTCCCCATCTATTTGCCAGGAATTGAGAGGGCCGGATGCCATGATCTTGGTTTTCTTAATGTTTAGTTTCAACCCAACTTTTGCACTCTCCTTCACCCGCAATAAGAGACTCTTCAGTTCCTCTTCACTTTCTGCCATTAGAGTGGTGTCATCTGCATATCTTAGGTTGTTGATATTTCTTCCGGCAATCTTAATTCCAACTTTTGATTCATCTAGCCCTGCCTTTCTCATGATGTGCTCTGCATATAAGTTAAATAGGCAAGGCGACAGTATACAGCCTTGCCGGACTCCTTTCCCAATTTTGAACCAATCAGTGGTTCCGTGTCCAGTTCTCACTGTTGCTTCTTGACCCGCATATAGGTTTCTCAAGAGACAAATAAGATGATCTGGTACACCCATCTCTTTAAGGACTTGCCACAGTTTGTTATGATCCACACAATCAAAGGGTTTAGCATAGTCAATGAAGCAAAAGTAGATGTTCTTCTGGAACTCTCTAGCTTTCTCCATGATCCAGCGTATGTTGGCAATTTGATCTCTAGTTCCTCTGCCTCTTCAAAATCCTGCCTGTACTTCTGGTAGTTCTCGATCCACATACTGCTGAAGTCTAGCTTGTAGGATTTTAAGCATAACTTTACTAGCATGAGAAATAAGTGCAATGGTGCGATAGTTTGAACATTCTTTGGCACTGTCTTTTTTTGGAATTGGAATGTAAACTGATCTTTTCCAATCCTGTGGCCACTGTTGAGTTTTCCAAATTTGCTGGCAAATTGAGTGTAGCACTTTTACTGCATCGTCTTTTAAAATTTTGAATAGCTCAGCTGGAATACTGTCACCTCCACTAGCTTTGTTGTTGCTCAGCTTTTCTAAGGCCCACTTCACTTCACATTCTAGGATGTCTGGCTCGAGGTCAGTGACCACCTCATTGTGATTATCAGGGACATTAAGCTCATTCTTGTATAGTTCTTCTGTGTAATTTTGCCATCTCTTCTTAATCTCTTCTGCCTCTGTTAGGTCCCTGCCATTTTGGTCCTTTATCATGCCCATTTTTGCATTGAACGTTCCCTTCATCTCTCCAATTTTCTTGAAAAGATCTCTGGTCCTCCCTATTCTATTGTTTTCTTCTATTTCTTTGCACTGTTCATTTAAGAAGGCATTCTTATCTCTTCTAGCTATTCTCTGGAATTCTGCATTCAATTGGGCGTATCTTTCTTTTTCTCCATTGCCTTTCGCTTCCCTCCTTTCCTCAGCTATTTGCAAAGCTTCCTCAGACAGCCATTTTGCTTTCTTGCATTTCTTTTTCTTTGGGATGGTTTTGGTTGCTACCTCTTGTACAATGTTGCGTACCTCTGTCCATAGTTCTTCAGGCACCCTGTCTATCAGATCTAATTCCTTAAATCTATTTGTCACCTCTACTGTATATTCAACAGGGATATGATTTAATTCATACCTGACTGGCCTAGCGCTTTCCCCTACTTTCTTCAGTTTAAGCCTAAACTTTGCAACGAGAAGCTCATAGTCTGAGCCACAGTCAGCTCCTGGTCTTGTTTTTACTGACTGTATAGAGCTTCTCCATCTTTGGCTGCAGAGCATATAGTCAATCTGATTTCTGTGTTGACCGTCTGGTGATGTCCATGTGTAGAGCCGTCTCTTGGGTTCTTGGAAAAGAGTGTTTGCTATGACCATCGTATTCTCTTGACAAAATTCTATCACCCTGTGCCCTGCTTCATTTTGTACTCCAAGGCCAAACTTGCCTGTTATTCCGGTTATCTTTTGGCTTCCTACTTTAGTATTCCAATCCCCCATGATGATAAGGACATCATTTTTTGGTGTTAGTTCTATAAGGTGCTGTAGGGCTTCATAGAACCGGTCAATTTCATCCTCTTCAGCACCGGTGGTTGGGGCATAGACTTGGACTACTGTGATATTGAATGGTTTGCCTTGGATTCGAACTGAGATCATTCTGTCATTTTGAGGATTGTATCCCAATATTGCTTTTCCTACTCTTTTATTGACTATGAAGGCTACTCCATTTCTTCTGAGGGATTCTTGCCCGCAGTAGTATACCTGATGGTCATCTGAATTAAATTTACCCATTCCTGTCCATTTTAGTTTGCTGATACCTAAGATGTCGATGTTCAGTCTTGTCATCTCTTGTTTGACCATGTCCAGCTTGCCTTGATTCATGGATCTTACATTCCAGGTTCCTATGGAGAAAAAATCTTTACAGCATCGGACTTTCCTTTCGCCACCAGACATATCCACAGCTGAGTGTCCTTTCGGCTTTGGCCCAGTCGCTTCATTCTTTCTGGCGCTACTAGTACTAGCCCTCTGCTCTTTCCCAGTAGCATATTGGACGCCTTCCGACCTGAGGGGCTCATCTTCCAGCGTCATATCGTTTTGCCTTTTGGTACTGTCCATAGGGTTTTCATGGCAAAGATACTGGAGTGGGTTGCCATTTCTTTCTCCAGTGGATCACGTTTTGTCAGAACTCTCTGCTATGACCTGTCCGTCTTGGGTGGCCCTGCACGGCATAGCTCATAGCTTCATTGAATTACGCAAGCCCCTTCGCCACGACAAGGCAGTAATCCATGAAGGGGTCTACATGAATATTGATGTTCTAATACATACATACAGTCATGTAAAGGTTTTTCTGCAGTGGGTACAAGTAGCAAAGTTGCGGGATTCAAAGTTGTACTTTGGTGTAAAGTAACTTGCAGATTTTCCATTAACAAAGCTTGATATTTATATAGTCTCTGATTGCTGATCCACAAATGTCCTTTTTTCTCCAAAATTGTTTGTAAAGCATATGTGGTGTGGATCTCTATATCTGCAGTAAAAGTTAATTTATTGGCTTCTTTAAGAAGTATTGAGACAGCTGCCAACAGTTTCATACACTGTGGCCATCCTTGGGAAATATTGTCTAATTGTTTAGAGAAATATGCCACAGGTCTCTGCCATGAACCATGTAATTGTGTCAATACTCCCAAAGCCACATTCTTTCTCACATCCACATAAAGTCTAAACACTTTTGTTAGATCTGGTAATCCTAATGCTGGCGATTTTATTAGGGCTTCTTTTAATTGTTCAAAAGCATTTTGTTGCGTGCACCTGTGCTCCCATTTCTCCATCCGCTTCTCCATATTCTCAGAGTCCTTTTCTACTGTTTTAATTCGCTCTTCATGCGTATCCAGAGTCACCTGGACTGCACCCAATTTTCCTTTAATTTCCTTCATCTCCTCTCTCATGTCCCCCAACTCAGCCTTCAAGCTGTCAAAATTCCTCTCCGTTATGTCCTGCATATTTTGTAACATCGTATAAATCCCTTGAATTGTAGCAGATTTTTCTGTCGCTGGTAGGTTCTCCATCAACTTCCTAACCCCTGGTGGCGTCGTAACCGGAGAGGCCGCTGCTGTCAAGGTAGGGGCCTTCCTTAAGGTTTTAGTTGATGTTGTCGTTAAAGACATTTCAGTTTGTCCCAGGAGGTTTCTCCACACTACTGTACACCACAGGTTGACTCCTTCCCAGAAACTTTATCACAAACCCCGTACTTCCTTCTAATAATTTCACTTCCGCTCTTTAGGTAGAAGAAAAAAAAAAGAAAGAAGGAGTCACATCCATATCCGTCAGTTTCTATAAGTCCGCAAAGCAATACACTAACTTTTTCAGGGAAGAGAAAGCTTCCACCAATCATGTCATATTTGTAGACAAGTCCATTTAAGCCTCTAATCAGCATTCACAGCAGCAAAAGACAAAAGGGGTAAAAAAAAAAAAGCAAAAAGAAAAGGAAAGGAAAGGAAAAAAAAATTGTTGCCAAAACCACCCCCGATAACTGGCTGCCGCTCCTTTCACTTCTGCTTAGCACCTCGCCGGCGCGCTCGCTCAGAAAGTCTTTAAACTCACTTCCACTCTTTCTCACTTCCCTGCTTTTTCTCAAACTGCCGAGTCATTGGCTTCGGGGCTGCCAAACTGCGGCCCTCTTTCAAGCCTCCGGATCCTCAGGGTGTTTTCCTTTTTCCAGCGAGGTGATTGCATCACACCTCGCCTCCAAAGATGCCCCCTCCGCTTCTCCCAGCCTCTCCAGGGCTGGAAACGGCAGAATATCGCCACAGGAGGCCTGAAAAACAACAAGAGGCTCGGCCGTCTATCGCCTCTCCTCCCAAGGCAGCGCCATCTCGGACTCCAGCTTTCAAGAAGCTGGAAGATGATATGGTGTACCTGGAGATGGAGAAAGCGGCCTTTTTTATGCGCTTCCAAAATGTTATGGAAGACAGAGAAGAACAGCTGGAAGAAGTGGTAGGAGAAATGATTGCAGACCTGGTGGGGAAAGAGAAAAAAGAGGTTCGGTGCGATATTGATGAGGCTTTTTGAGTTTATACCAATTATGCCAGGCGATACAGCCTCCCTAGGGAAGTGCATGTTAGGTTTACCAAAAAGGCGCTTAGAGATGAAGTGCTTCATAGAGCTAGAGATCAACCAATACAGTATAAAGGCCGTCCGGTTACAATTCTTAAGCAACTGCCAAGAAGGGTCCGAGAGCAACGTCAACGCTATCAATTTGTTACTTCGCAATTGAGGAAAAAAGGTGTGACATATAAATGGCTGCTTCCAGAGGGGCTCCTGGTGATGTGGGAAGACCAAAAGATAAAGATTGAGAGTCTACACGACGCACAAGATTTCTATAAAAAATTTTGTGGGACTAGTGATCAGGAGAGTGATGGAGAAGTGGAGAGTAGAAGTCAGAGGGAGGAGAGGAATCTGGGGGGAGCGGAGGGGGGAGGGGGGGAGGGGGATGGAGAGGGAAAGGGAGAAGAATATAAGAGGGTAACTAGACAGACTACCAAATCTAAGGCCCCACGTAAGTAAGGATGTGTCAAGGGGTGAATTTTTTGACACTCAATGTTAATGGTCTCAGTGCTCCTGTTAAGAGAAAAAATATCTTAACTAGATTAAGGAAATGTGGAGCTGATGTATTATGCCTTCAGGAAACTCATATTAAGAAAAGCTAAATTAATTTGTTGTTACTCTAAACTAGGGAAATTATTTGTAGCATCTGCTGAGGAGAAAAAGAAAGGTGTAGCAATGTATGTTAAGGAGTACTTGTGTCCTAAAGAATTATGGGCGGACCCGGAGGGGAGAAGCCTGATGCTGGAGATAGAAATGGTGGGAAGCAAAGTGTTACTGGTAGGCATATATGCACCTAATAATAATCAGGGAGACTTTTTCCAGAAAATATATTGGAAAATATTAGATCTGGAGTATGAGCAGATGTGTCTCTTGGGGGACTTTAATGCGGTGGTAGATAGGGCTAAGGATTACAAAACAGGGAGGGTTGATTTGAAGAAGAAAAAAGGGAAAGATAGGAGGGTCTTACCCAAAGTATTTAGGGATATGTGTGAAGAATTTGGCCTTAGGCATATATGGCGTGTGATTAACCCAGCCTCTCAACGTTATACCTACTACTCCCCCAGGCATAACTCATGGTCTAGGTTGGATATGGTATGGTTGTCGGATGGGCTGATACCTTATGCAAAAGATAAGGGGGAGTAGAGTGAGGAGTAGATGGATGATGAGCCTGGAGATCCTGAAGGATACGGTTTTTGTACAAAAAATTAAACAAGAGATGAGTCTGTTTTTTTTAGAAAATAGGACGGAAGGGTTGCCCCTACGAATAGTTTGGGATACGGCTAAAGCTTATTTGAGAGGCTTGATAATAAAACAGATGGCAGTTAAACGTAGGAAGGAGGAGGAAAGGAGGAGGGAAATTGTTGAGCAACTTACTAAGGCAGAGAAGGCTCTCCAGGTAAACCCACAGAAAGTTTACGGGAAGGAGCAGGTGGATTTTTGGAGGCATAAACTCAACCTTGTGGACCAAGAGAAAATAGCACGTCAAATTAGGGTGGCGAGGCAGAACTATTTTGAATATGCCAATAAACCAGGGAGATGACTTAGCTATAGAATAAGGAAAGAGAAGGAAAGTAGAAGAATTGAGCAGTTAGAGGATAAGAGGGGGACACTGATAGGGGATAAAGAAGGGATAGAAAAGATAGCGACTGAGTTTTTTACAGAATTATATCAGGAAGAAAAGGTTCCTGAGGAGAGGATTAAACAATACCTGACGGAGTCAGACCTTCCTAAGTTATTTCCTAATGAGAAAGAGGCCTTAGATCAGGAGATAACAATAGCAGAAATTGAAAAAGCAGTCAGACAACAGAAATGTCAGAAAACCCCAGGCACTGACGGAATTCCTGCAGAATAGTATAAGGTATTAGTGGAATCGTTGGGAAAACATATGAAAGATCTATTTAATGAAATTTTGGATGAGGCTATAGTCCCGCAAACTTGGTTGGAGGCAAATATTAGTTTGATTCCTAAGGATGACTTCCCTTCGAAGCATATTAAAAATTATAGGCCAATATCCCTTCTTAATTCAGATTATAAAATATTTGCAACAATAATTGCAGATAGATTAAAAATTTACTTAAACCAATTCATACATACAGACCAGAATGGGTTCCTTCCCACTAGACAAATAAAAGTTAATCTCAGAATTATATTAAATGTTCTGGAGTATTATGAAAGCCGACCAGTTGGAACATATGGAGTTTGGGGCTAAATTCTGTAATATGATTAAAGCAATCTATACTAAGCAAGAAGCAAGATTGTTGATAAATGGGAATTTAACTGACAAATTTGATATCTGTAAGGGCACTAGGCAGGGTTGTCCACTCTCCCCACTTTTATTTATCTTAACCTTAGAACCCCTACTGAGAATAATAAGGAAAGATGAGGAGATTACTGGGCTTCAGATAAGAGACCAAATTTATAAACTGCAGGCGTTTGCAGATGATATGGTCTTCGTTTTGGAAAACCCTCTGGAATCTAGCACGGCATTACTAAAAAGGATTGAGGAATTTGGAAACATGGCTGGTCTGAAAGTAAATAAAGATAAGACAAATATATTGACGAAAAATCTTTCAAATAGAAGTAAACAGATGTTAGAGGACACTACAGGGTTTAAAATCGTGAAGAAGGTGAAATATTTAGGAATCTGGTTGACCGGAAGATGTTCAAGTATTAGGGAGGATAATTATTCTAAATTACTGATACAAACAAAAATGGACCTGGGAAAATGGGGTAGGATACAGTTGTCATTATTAGGAAGGGTAGCCACGGTGAAATCTTATGTTTTGCCAAAATGAAATTTTCTTTTTCAGACAGCACCAGTTAAACTTTCGCTGAAATTTTTAAAAGAGTTAGAGGGGGTAGTTTCTAGATTTGTTTGGCAGGGGAAACGGCCCAGGATTGGGAAAAAAATGATGCAAGAAATTAAGGAAAGAGGGGGCCTTGGCCTACCGAACTGGGAACTTTACTATCAGGCTGCCCTCTTACTTTGGGGCAAGGAATGGATAAGTCTAAGGAATAATCGATTGTTGAGTTTGGAAGGATTTGATTTGCTGCAGGGATGGCACGCATCTCTTTGGTGGGAAGGTACTCCTCCAAGCAAACAGTTTACTCGCCACTACATAAGGGATATACTGATTCGGAATTGGGATAAGATAAGGGCTACGTACTATGCGCAAATTCCGTGTTGGTTATCAACTTTAGAAGCCTTGACCCATCCGACCCTACTCAAGAAGGGAAGAAGACCAACTTATAAAGAACTTTTAGATAGCAGGGGAGAACTCAAAACACGACAAGATCTGGCTCAGCAAGGGTTTCAATTGGAGTGGTGGGCCTACCTGCAGATCCAGTCAAGGTATAAGAAGGATAAGGAAGGAAGGGGTATTTATCTGAATCTGCAGGAATTAGATAAGATTCTGCTGGGTCCGGAGAAAGGGATGATATCTAAGTGCTATAAATTGTTGCTAACTAGGGTAGTAGGGGAGGAGGTGGTAAAAGATGCGATGATTGCCTGGGGGAAGAATTTTGGTTATGCACTTCCACTTGAGAAATGGGAAGAGATTTGGTGGACTAATATGAGGCTGGTGGTTTCCATGTCATATAAGGATAACATATGCAAAATGCTTTATAGATGGCATCTCCCTCCGGCTAGACTTTCCAAAATGTTCCCCGGATTGTCGGCCGATTGTTGGAAGTGTGGTAAAGGGATTGGCACATACTATCACTTATGGTGGACATGTCCGGAAGTGGTTAGATATTGGATGAGGATCCAAAAATGGATAGAGGAAATCACAGGGTGTTTAGTTGATCTTAAACCAGAGACGTATCTGCTTGGCTCCAGGCCTGGAAATATTAAGAAGGAAATATGGTATTTGGTTTTACATATCTTAACGGCGGCAAGGATGGGGTATGCTCAATTTTGGAAGGCAAATCATACCCCGCCGGATGAAGTTATAATTAGGAGAATACTTGATTGTGCAGAAGCAGACACATTGACCAAGAAGTTGAAGGGTAAAGAAGAGACACCAGCATTTCTATCCTGGAATAAATTGTATATTTGGATGGATAAAAGATTAAAGAAATGAGGGTGGCTTGGAGGTTGGTCAAAAATGAAGTGATATAGTCTTTGTTAATGAATAAGCTTGGGAGTTGAATAGTTATAAGAGACTTAATGAGTGGAATATAATTGTTAGTTTAGAAGTAGATATAATGTGAAATTTTTGAAATGGTTTTCAATTTTTTGATTTCTTCGTTTTTTGTATATTGTAAATGTTTTTTTTTGTCTGTGTTGGTGTATGGTGTGTTTTTAACACGAAATGTAAATAAAGATTCATTTATTTAAAAAAAACAAAAGCATTTTGTTGCTCCTTTCCCCACTCAAAAGGCTCTTGTTCTCCTCCTCGGGTTGAAGCATAAAGGGGTTTGGCCATCAAGGCAAAATTGGGAATCCAAAGTCTACAAAATCCCATAATGCCTAAAATGCCCCTCAAGTCTCTCCAATTCGTCGGTGGGGTTAACTGTTGGATTGTCATTTTCCTTTCATTTCCCAGATTTCTTTGACCTTTGCTAATGACATAGGCCAAATAATTCACTTGGGTTCTAACAAGTCGAGCCTTTTGTAGTTTTCTTCTAATATCAGGAGCACTTTGTGTTATAAATCTTTCATTCAAAATTGGTCTATTTATTGCTTCCTCCATATCTATTCCAGTGTTAACTTTGTATGATTCAATTAAACGGGCTAGGAAGCTTTCTGGGGTTTCTTCTTTTTCTTGCAAGACAGTTGAAGGTTTGGTAAAGTTTACTGGACCTTTTGCTGCTTCTCTCAATACTTCTAGACACAGTTGTCTATATTGGTTTAACAAAGTCATATGAGCAGCATTATTTGGGTCCCAGTTAGGCTCCTGTTCTACTGCCGCTCCCTCTCTATCTTGATTCTGGTTGTCATTGGGAAATCTTTGTCTCAAAATCTTATTTTTGGCCATTTTAATTTTTTCTTTGTCTTCCATATTCAGGAGAGTATTAAAAAGTTGCTGAATATCTCTCCAAGTTGGATTATGAGTTTGAAAAATAGTATTAAACAAGTCTATGATTTCTGCTGGTTTTTTACTAAACGGACTATAATGTTGTTTCCAATTTAACAAGTCCGTCGTAGTGAAAGGCACATACTGAAACATGGATCTGATTACATCTTGGCCATTTGCATCTGGTGCCATTTCAACTACTTGTCTTAGTGGTGCAATAATTTCTTCTTTAGACAATGAAGACTTGCTCCGAGTTCTGGCACTAATTGGTTCAGTCTCTTTGTCTGAAATTTCTTCATTTTCTTCCACCTTTGGGCTTAGTCTCTCTTTTCTCCGAGTCCCTAAATCTGGTTGCATTTGATGTATGCCCACATCAAATGGTACGACAGGCATCGCTGGTGAAATATTCTGGGCTTGTCTCGGTACATAAGGTGGAGGTCTCCTAATCTCTTCTACTTCCTGACTTAAAATTTTCTTTTTATTATGTGTATTCTTTTCTTTGGTTAGACAGATCCTACCACATTCTGCCTGACACTTCCTCAACCAGGAAGGATTTTTCTTTTGTACTGCCTGCCATTGATCAATGTAGGGATACTGATCCCAATGGCCATCTCCCATCACAATCTGATGTACCTTGGAAATCACTATAGGATTCAATGATCCTTCTTCTGGCCACCCTACGCCGAAGGTAGGCCATTCATTTTTACAAAATTTTCTCAAGGTATCTTTTCTACACGGGGGATCTCCATAATCTCTATTAAATGCACTCTTGAAGTTGTCTAACATGCATTGCAGAGGTGTCCGCTGGACACTACTGTCACCACCCATTGTCTAAAACACTGCCACTGACCTCCGGTGCCGGACGTTCCAACGGTCACCAAAAGGAACTGCAATGGCTTAACCACCCACACAACAAACCTAACTCTTGGAAACTTTGGGACACCGCCCTGTTTCCTAGGAGGTGATCAGGCTCCTCTAGGGGACTCTCACCCCCGTCCTCTGAGGGACTCTAACCCCCGGTTATTCCTGTGAGGGACTCTAACCCCCAGTTATTCCTGTGAGGGACTCTAACCCCCACTAATGCATTAATACTTGCCTGCAGGCTCCTTCTTCTTTCTCTGGTACCAAAGGTCACCTTTCTAGTCATCCTTGCAGATCCTTGACTGGTCTGTTTTCGCCAAAGGGTAGGCGGCACCTCCTCACCGAATTCTCCTAGGGACTCAATGGGTCCTTGGCTGCCGGCGTGTGGAGTCTTCTCTGGAGAGGCACTGTTCTGTAATGGGACAGCCGTCAGGCGGGACAATGGCCCCTACTGTTTCAGTCCTGCCGCGGTCGCCATAAAAATGTGGTAGGAAATAAGGCAGACTGAGTCAGCATTCCAGGACAAGTAGAAAAGATTTATTGCGCAGGTTCAGACCCAGTTTGTACTGAACAATCTGAACCCTGTTTCAAGGGAAAGCATGCACATATATAGTCTTCACAAACAGCCAAACACGTAGATGCAGTTTATAAACTCTGATTGGTTACATGAACTTTTAAGCCCCCCTTTGCTTTATGCCCTTTTAGCTAAATATCGTGCATCCTTGTTTCCAGGAAGGCTGCAGGTGTCTTGCGAGCATCTATGTTTCCTGTGCTATGCTTGTGGTTAGCTACAAGCGAGACCTATGTGGTTAGCTATAACAAAGTTTATGCTGCCTGACTGAGTATGACCCCCGGTTTACCTTGTGGCTTGACATTTTCCATTTCCTTGTTGTTCTTCTACCTTATACAGGGGTATTCTCGCTTCTATGTCCGACCTCACAGTTATGACATGCAACATTCATATGTATTCTTTGTATTTTTCCATGGCCTACTTCAATAGAACGTATTTATTTTTGCAAAACTCAACCGTGAGTCTGATCAAACTTTCAGGTAGTCTTCCTGTTAGAAGAATTTGCTGTCTGTTTCCAAGCTGAGTCACCCAATGAAAGACACAGGACAATTGCTCAAAGTAGAGGTACTGTTTATTTGGCAGCCAGACAGTGAAACGGACAGCAGGTCGAAGGTGGCTACAAATTAAAGACAGAGGCAGAGATATTTATACAGAAATTCATTCCTTGTTCATGAGCTCTGCAGACATGCCTGCTGATGTGTTTGCCCCGGGAAAGGTGTGGGCTTCAGAGGGGAGGAAATGCATCTTTATCCCTTTTGTGTGCCTAGGTATGGGATTCTTGAGTGGTGTGTCTGGTGTTGGGGGAGCAGCATTGTCTGGGTAAAGGATTCCCATATCTTGAGGGGATTTTCTTTAGTTAGGATTATGTTGTTGGTATTTGCCAATTTCCTAATAGGAGACACACTTAGTTCATTTCCGCCTATGTGTCAATATCAGTGAAAGAAAGGCTTAAGTGGTCTTTTGTTTTATTGTTTGTGGGTTCACTGAAGGGTCAGGAGAGATCCAGGCCTGGCAGTGGAGTGGATGTCAAGAGATGAGGTGGGTGACAGGGGTGGTGTATGGGCATTTTCCTCCTACACTGCTTAGTTTCAAAAATATTTCTTTTTAAATTGTGACAGGCATTTATTTTAAAGGATCAACTGTAATTCAATAGATTTCATCCTGAATACATATGGATAAAATAGGGTGCTACTTTAACTGCAGTCCTAAACAAGTTAGAAAAATCATTGTATACAAAGCATATATAGAATTTGTAAAAATATGGATAATTGACATTTTCTCTGAAAACTGAATCGCTATTTTGGACAAATAACATTTGGGAGAATATATTAAATTGTAAGGTTTTACACTTAGCCTCACAATTGTCCCTGCATTACTCAGGAATTTAAAAGAGCCAAAATAAACTCCTGAGCCGAGGTTTCAGCAAGCAAACAACTTGTATTTTGATCAAAATAGAGTTGGGTGGCCATATCTCTCTTCATGGCTGGTAGAGAGATGAAGGCAACAACCAGGAAAGATGTCTTCCACCTTTTATACCTTTCCAGAACAAAGAGATCTGGTCTTGGTACTAGGAACCAAAAGGTACAGAAAAATAATTCCTACAGGTGAAACTCGAAAAATTAGAATATCCTGCAAAAGTTCATTTATTTCAGTAATGCAACTTAAAAGGGGAAACTAATATATGAGATAGACTCATTACATGCAAAGCAAGATAGTTCAAGTCGTGATTTGTCATAATTGTGATGATTATGGCGTACAGCTCATGAAAACCCCAAATCCACAATCTCAGAAAATTAGAATATTACATGCAGTGCTTTTTTTTCTAAAAAAAAAAAAAAGGTGCCGGAACTGTCATCTTGGCGGGCGGGGGGGTGGCGGGGCGGCGCTGCTGCAGTCACAGGTGCGAAGGATGTTGGCGGTGGGCTCCCCTCCCTGGGGCCGGAGCTGGTGCAGCTGGTGCTGTGGGAGCAGCAGAGCCCACTCTATATGGCGGGGCTGCGCAATGCGGGCAGCAGAGGTGGTGCGGGCCAGGCGATGTTTTAATCTTATGATTTTAAAAATATATATTTACTATTGTAAGTTTCCCCAAACCTTGCCATGTAGATTGCATACAAATATTATATAATTGGTAAATAAAGGTAGAACATATGTTAAATGTACATCAAATGATAATATGCTGCCCTACAAAGTCAATTCTTGCTCAATGACAGACCAAGGAGTTAACTCAGAAAGGCAAGAGGACAATCTAGAAGAGGTCTGTGCAGCTCTACAACATCTTCATCAACGATTTGGATGAGGGGATAGATGGGGAACTCATCAAATTTGCAGACAACACCAAGCTGGCAGGAATAGCCAATACTCCAGAAGATAGGCTTAAGATACAGGAGGATCTGGACAGACTCGAACACTGGGCACTATCTAACAAAATGAAATTCAATTGTGAAAAAGTAAGGTTCTATATTTAGGCAGGGAAAATCAAATGCACAGGTATAGTATAGGTGGTACCTTGCTCAATAGTAGTAACTGTGAGAGAGATCTCAGAGTCCTAGTAGACAATCACTTCAATATGAGCCAGCAGTGTGCTGCAGCTGCCAAAAAAGCCAACACAGTGCTAAGCTGCATTAACAGAGGGATAGAATCAAGATCACATGAAGTACTAATACCACTTTACAATGCCTTGGTAAGGCCACACCTGGAATACTGCATCCAGTTTTGGTCACCACAATGTAAAAAAGATGTCGAAACTCTAGAAAGAGTACAGAAAAGAGCAACAAAGATGATTGGGGGACTGGAGGCTAAAACATATAGGGAACGGTTGCTGGAATTGGGTATGTGTAGTTTAATGAAGAGAAGGGTGAGGGGTGACATGATAGCAGTGTTCCAATATCTCAGGGGCTGCCACAAAGAAGAGGGAGTCAAGCTATTCTCCAAAGCACCTGAAAGCAGGACAAGAAGCAATGGATGGAAACTAGTCAAGGAGAGAAGCAACCTAGAACTAAGGAGAAACTTCCTGACAGTTAGAACAATTAACCAGTGGAACTACCTGCCTCCAGAAGTGGTGAATGCTCCAACACTGGAAGTTTTTAAGAAGAGACTGGCCAGCCATTTGCCTGAAATGGTATAGGGTTTCCTGCCCGAGCAGGGGGTTGGACTAGATGACCTGCAAGGTCCCTTCCAACTTCAACAACAACAACTTCTTTTTCTTTTTCTTTTTCTTTTTCTTTTTCTTTTTCTTCTTCTTTTTCTTCTTTTTCTTCTTTTCTTCTTCTTCTTCTTCTTCTTCTTCTTCTTCTTCTTCTTCTTCTTATTATTATTATTATTATTATTATTATTATTATTATTATTATTATCTTGTAGAAAGGAAAGGCCCACACTGATAAATTAAAAATCTTTGTAGTCTGCAAAGGAATGCTGGTGGGCTAATCAATGATTTGGTGACTAGAGGAGCATCTACAGTGTTGGAGCTTGTGGTCATGGTAAGCCATGGAGGCACTAGGCAACATGACTTTCAGGGCAGTGGTGGTGATTTTATTACTTTAAAAAAAAGTCTGTGCTCTGTCCAAGGGTGCTTGGTAGGCTGCATGTACAGGCCTGGTCTAGAATTTATTTTGGAGCATTCAGCTATCTAGAGCAGGCATGTCAAACTCATTTTGTTTAGTTTAGTTTAGTTTAGTTTTATTGTATTTGTATACCGCCCTTCTCCCGAAGGACTCAGGGCGGTGAACAGGGCATACATAAAAATACAGGATACAAAAATTAAAAAGAATTAAATAGTAGCCCAGCTAAAACAGTCGATAACAATATAAAAATCCCCATTAAAACCCCAACATATTACATTGTTTGAGGCAACTTTTTATAAAAGAATTGCCATTAATTTGTTTTAATAAAATAATTTAAATCAATTTTTCACTTGATTTTTAATTAAATGAATGAGATTTTTTTAGTACAATTGACAAATACAATAAACTGGTTTTAGGTATATGTTACTGGAAGGAAAAAGCAATCCCTGTTGCGTTACTGATCCCAGAGAAACATTTGCATGTATGCAGGTATCCTTAGGATGCCATAGTTATAGATGAGAAATATTGGTTGCAAAGTTGGCATTTCTGGATGTAATACACATATTTTGGACTTATTTTTGTTTCTTTGCATGTTTGATATTTTTAAAAAGGCATATGCTACTGACTATGCTTATGCACATATGTAACATGATCACTGCTTGTCCAAAATTTTACTATACAGATAATACCCCCAGAAATTATTTTAGCCTTTTTAATAAATGTTGTTATTGATGTTAAGCTCACCAGTGAAAGCATCATATATTGTTATGTATATACTAGGTTAATTATTTAAAGACTGAAGTGCAACATAACTAATTCTAAATAATCTATTTTTCAAAACACACAACAGTCCAAACAGTAAAAGTAAAGTCCAAATTAAGAATATTTCATTCTTAAGAATTGTTTAGATTCAAAATAGTTTTCAAGAGCGTACAAAAGATACTATTTTTTTCTAGAATCAGCTAAATTCGACATATTACATTGAGAAAAATGTTTCTCATTTCTTTCCTGTTACCTTTGATTTCATTGCAGAGATGTTAACATAAGAAATAGATTATTTTGTTATCTAATTTTACCTTCCAAAAGACAGAAGCAGATGAAAAATGTGAGGTTCTTTCCTGTTGGCTTTTCTGAATTAGCTGTTTTAGATTCTAAAAGTTTAGTTCCTAAAGAAGTAATCCTGTAAATAATTTCAATGTCCTCCTCTAGTGCAGGGGTAAGCAACCTTGGCTCTTTTATGACTCAAGGACTTCAACTCCCAGAATTCCTGAGCCAGCATGGCTCAGCTTGGAAACCTCTCCCTTTCCCCTTAGCATGGCTGGCTCAGGATTTCTGGGAGTTGAAGTCCATGAGTCATAAAAAGAGCCAAGATTGCTAGCCCTGCAATAGGCTTAGGAAAACCAATAAGGGAGCTGGGTTGTTTTTTTGTTTGTTTTTTTGCAAAAAAAAAGGTTCCGGAACGCGGTTCTGAGTATTCTATGAGAAAAAAAGCCCTGATTACATGCAATCAATAAAACAAGGAGTGTACATAGAACAATATCGGACCTCTGAAAAGTATAAGCATGCATATGTACTCAGTACTTGGTTTGGGCCCCTTTTGCAGCAATTACTGCCTCAATGCGGCGTGGCATGGAAGCTATCAGCCTGTGGCACTGCTGAGGTGTTATGGAAGACCAGGATGCTTCAATAGCGGCCTTCAGCTCTTCTGCATTGTTCGGTCTCATGTCTCTCATCTTTCTCTTGGCAATGCCCCATAGATTCTCTATGGGGTTCAGGTCAGGCGAGTTTGCTGGCCAATCAAGCACAGTAATCCCACGGTCATTGAACCAGGTTTTGGTGCTTTTGGCAGTGTGGGCAGGTGCCAAGTCCTGCTGGAAAATGAAGTAAGCATCCCCATAAAGCTCGTCTGCGGAAGGAAGCATGAAGTGCTCCAAAATCTCCTGGTAGATGGCTGCGTTGACCCTGGACTTAATGAAGCACAGTGGACCAACACCAGCAGATGACATGGCTCCCCAAACCAACACAGACTGTGGAAACTTCACACTGGACTTCAAGCATCTTGCAGTGTGTGCCTCTCCATTCTTCCTCCAGATTCTGGGTCCTTGGTTTCCAAATGAGATGCAAAAGTTGCTCTCATCAGAAAAGAGGACTTTGGACCACTGAGCAACAGACCAGGTGTGTTTTTCTTTAGCCCAGGTAAAACGCTTCTGACGTTGTTTGTTGTTCAGGAGCAGCTTGACAAGAGGAATACGACATTTGAAGCCCATGTTCAGGATCCGTCTGTGTGTGGTGCCTCTTGATGCACTGACTCCAGCCTCAGTCCACTCCTTGTGAAAGTCCCCAACACTTTTGAATGGCCTTTTCCTGACAATCCTCTCCAGGCTGCGGTCATCCCTGCTGCTTGTACACCTTTTTCTTCCACACTTTTCCCTTCCACATAACTTTCTATTAATGTGCTTTGATACAGCACTTTGGGAACATCCAACTTCTTTTGCAATTACCTTTTCAGGCTTTCCCTCCTTATGGAGGGTGTCAGTGATGGTTTTCTGCACAACTTCCAGGTCAGCAGTCTTCCCCATGATTATGATTCCTACTGAACCAGACTGAGAGACCATTTAAAGGCTCAGGAACCTTTTGCAGGTGTTATGGCTTAATTAGCTGATTAGAGTGGGACACTTTGAGCCTAGAATATTGCACCTTTTCACAATATTCTAATTTTCTGAGTGTGGATTTGGGGTTTTCATGAGCTGTATGCCATAATCATCACAATTATGACAAATCACGGCTTGAACTATCTTGCTTTGCATGTAATGAATCTATCTCATATATTAGTTTCCTCTTTTAAGTTGCATTACTGAAATAAATGAACTTTTGCACAATATTCTAATTTTTTGAGTTTCACCTGTAGTCCAGGTTCCAGGAACACGATTTCCAGGGTAGTCCAATCCATTGAGGTTTTTCTCATACTTAGATGGAAACAGTTCAACAGGTGAGGCACGTTGAAATTTCATTTACAGGCCGTATAGCTGCGGAGCTTGTCACTGGAGAGGGAGTGATGGGATTTCCCATGGAGTCACGCCTTGATTCCTTAAATCTGGAGGACTTGGCATGGTTGAGACCACTCAGGACTGGTATTTCTAGGTGACATTTCTTTTCACCTGAACCCACTCTCCAGGAACAACAATGGGCAGAGACAGGTGGTAAGGCAGCCTGGGCCTGTACTGAGATAGAAGACAAAACCTGCGCCAGATTAAATATTGAGTAACTTTATACTCTTCCTCATTGACATTCTTAAACCTTCATGTAACAAAAGTCTCCCATACATCATTTGAAAGGGACAAAGACAGCTTTCCAATTGAGGCCTATATTGAAATGGCCTCACTGCCAAATTTTGCAAAGCTTTTAATTTACTTGTATTTATCACAGATTTGTTTAACTATAATATAAATACAACCTTATCTTTTTTTTAAGAGTTGCGTCACAGTTTCTATCGTAGAAATGAAACTGTGAACGAAGAATGGAATGACAAGTTTCATACAGATATTTCCACTTTTTCAACACAATTTGAAATTCACATTCTTCATGGCAAAAATTCCAGAAGTTTCTGATAAAACAAACCAGTCTTTCATTTATTACACATCCTATGAGGTGTTGAGTGTTCATTGCTTAGTACCATCAGTATTTATCCCTTGCTACCCCGTTAGTGGCTGTTTCTGTGTTCTAATTAAAGGAAAATAAATAAAGGTTATTCTTTTATAAATTGTATCAGATGTAACACTACATTTGAACTCATGTTTGGAGTACCTTATATGGGGAAGGAGGGATTGCCACAAGTTGAACTGAAATATAAAATAATAAGAAAATATGTACTTGAGCTGTCCAGATGTTTTTCTCTCTTGCGACAGAAAGGCATTCTTGCTCAAACTCCACCCTTGGACTTTGCAGTACACCGACACAAAGCAGGGCAGTGGGTGTTGATAAAAGCCTGGAGAGATGAAAAACTAACTCCAACTTGGGAGGGACCTTATATTGTCTTGTTAACTACTGAAACAGCCATCCGGACAGCTGAAAAAGGTTGGACTCATTACTCCTGAGTGAAAGGGCCTGTGCCAGCCCCAGAGAGGTGGAAGGTGGAATCTCACCAAGGAGATCCACTGAAGTTAAAGTTTCGAAGGACCTAACGGACTCTTGACAGAAGGAGGGGTAAAGAGGCATAAGGACTAAACATTGCATTTTTTTAGATGCTTCCACTCTGACCAGAGAAAGCCAAGACTGAGAAAATCCAATACCTCCCAGAGGTGCTGGTTTTGTAAGTGCCTTTGTGGGTGTTGTTGTTACTCCCATTATATTGATTGCATTTTATGTACGGGGTGTAAAATAGAGTGTGATATTAAGAGCATAGAGGATGTATTGGAACGTTACTGGGTGGTACTTGGGAGTTCTTCTTCTTATACTCTTAAAACCTGTCCAACTATTAGAACCATGTACGCAATGTGTAAAAATGACAAAAAGGGAAGGGAAAATTGAGAACACGATGATATACCATACTATGATTCCTGAATGTTTACAAACTGACTTAACAGACTGCATTCACAATGACACACAATATAAGCGTCGCCACACCAGCATAGGGGTAGAATGTTATGACCCAAAAGCAATAGGACCAGTAACTGCAAGAATGTGGGTGTATGCTTATAAAGGAGGGGTAGATGTATTTCAGATGTTCTCATCAAGTCAAATCAGACGAGGTTATATAGCCCATAATGAAACCAGGGGCGAAACTAGTGTGGGTATGTGGTTTGATGCTTGCCAAGCTATTAATAATGGACAAGGATCTGATAACTCGTTTGGGGTGAGATGTGAAAACAGAGTGGGAAAGAAATTATATAAAAGAAAGGAAGTATTTATTTCAGAAAGCGCATACATTAAGTACAGGACATGTTGCCTTTGCTCCAAGCTATGATTATTGGTACACTACTACAGTCCCAAATGAGAGAAGTATAGGTCCAAAGGAAGTGAATATCAGTATCAGGAGTACCAGGACTGATTGCACTCGAGGAAAATGTAACCCAATGTGTATATATATAAATCAGTCACTAGAAAAAGGAATCCAATATAAGGAATTCAGAATAGGGATACATGGAACCGGAAAAGACCCGTGGGGTGGCTAGTATTAAAAATAGAAACCACTAAAGTAAAACCAATACGCAAAAGTATCTTTTGGTCATATTATCAGGAATTCGAAAAATTAGAATTACCTGAATTTCCTAAGAAAACAGTGAATATGTTTGTACAATTGGCTGAAGAAATTGCTAAGACTCTAACAGTGAGTTATTGTTTTGTTTGTGGAGGAACAAATATGGGAGAACAATGGCCATGGGAAGCTCAAGAATTAAAACATGACATTGTGGTGGAAATGTGGAAAAATAAAACTCTCAAGTTCACAAAAGGAAAAGAGGGAACATGGGCATTAACCACAAATTTAGTAGGGAAAGTATGTTATGAAAGACAAAGAAAGAATAGAAAAGTAGCAGTAGGAGACATGATTTGCTTGACTGTATGGAACAATGACAGTTGGTGGGGAGAAAGTGGAATATCAAAGAAAGAGTCATTAAGTGAAATAACTGAGATGGCTTATTTAAAAGATCCTGAAAACGACACCCTGGACTGGGTAGCCCCGGAAGGTATGTATTGGATATGTGGAAAATATGCCTATGGGTATCTACCCAAGGGGTGGTATGGATCTTGTATCTTAGGAATAATAAAGCCAAGCTTTTTCCTTCTCCCCATCGGACAAAAACAATTGCTGGGACTAACTGTATATGATGATTTATCAGATAAAGTCCGAGAGAAAAGAGCCATACAAGCAAGCGATATAAAATTGGGACCTGGAAAGATGATGATTGGACTCCAGAGAAAATCATCAACTATTATGGACCAGCTACATGGGCGGAAGATGGCACTTTAGGTGCCAGAGAGCCCATCTATATTCTAAATAGGGTAATTAGGCTACAAGCAGTGCTTGAAGTAATTATCAATGATACTGTAAGTACTCTAACACATTTAGCTAAGGAAAGTGTAAAGTCTCGAACCTACATCATGCAGAATCGCTTAGCCTTAGACTACTTATTAGCTCAAGAAGGAGGTGTGTGTGGAAAATTTAATTTGAGCAATTGCTGCATTGAAGTAGATGATAGTGGTAAGGTAGTAAAGGAAATTACAGACGATAATAAAATTAGCTCATGTCCCAGTCCAAACCTGGAAGGGATTGACCTTAGATGGGGTAAATAACTGGTTGGGGGGGGGTGGTTTGCAAATTGGAAAGAACTATCAAAATTTGCAATACTAGGATTCTTGGCTATTATGTTTTTACCATGTTTGATTCCTTTCATACAAATACTAATAAGACAAACAATGAAAAGTATGACTTTAATAACAACTTCAATTGAAAAAAGGAAGAAAGAAACAATGTTAATAATGAAGGTAGGAAAACAAGGGTTGGGGAAAGAAGACTCAGAATATAATAACTTGCTTCCACAGGAACCTAAAGAAAATTTAGGGAATTATGAATTCTTAAAAGTATGAAAGAATAATTCAGGTAGAAGAGAAAAAGGGTGGAATTAAAGAAAATAAATAAAGGTTATTCTTTTATAAATTGTATCAGATGTAACACCAATGAATTGTATCAAATGTAACAGTAAGATGTGGGGCTATCTATTTCCTGCTCAGACAGAGAACTCACAAATGGTAATCAACAAAGTTCTTTTGAAACGTTAAAAAGCTTCCGAGAGACAGGAACATCGGCCCAAGGTGGAAATTACAACCAAAGTGGAAATCACAAGTAAACGAGATAAGATCTAGATAAGATCATAACGAATAGATGGAAATGGTCAGAAGGACCCCTTTAGAAATAGGAAACAACTTCAAAGAATGACTTAAGCTTCTTAGGAATGGCGTGTATTGTGAAAGAGTATAAAATGCCTACTTTGAAACTTGCTCAGGGCGCTCTTTGAACCCAATCCAATTTGGGAAGGGTCTAAGAGGCTGCGTTTGCAAACACTTTCTTTCTTTATTATTTTCTTTATTATTTTCAATTTTCTTTTCAATAAATCTTTGCCTTTGTTAACCAGACTTGTCTTCGAGTTGTGAGTATCAGATTTTGGGCCTTTAAATCTCACATAACTATTGCTTGTTTTCTTTCTTTCCTTTCTGTCTGCCTTTTTACCATCCGTCTCCCATCATGCAACATCCACCTCTCGCTTTCTTCTACTTCCCATGTTTCTCTCTTTCCATATTTCTATAGTACATTCTTGTTCCTTCAACATTCTAAGGCTTGTGTTAAGGCATACAATTCACACGTTTGAGCTGACCCCGTTAGTGGCAGTCTCCCTGCTTCCAACAATTTTAATGCATGCAATTCACAAATCTGTGCAAACCAACTTAAAAACAACTTTCCTGTTTCTTCCTTCTATTATCCATTCCTTCCCTTCTCTTCTGCCACTCTGGCCTAACTTCTGTCTTTTCTACTTCCACAAGTACACATCTTCTATCAACTTTACATAAGCCAACTCTTTCCCTTCACTATTAAAGGAAAAAAAAGGTTATTCTTTTATAAATGGTACCAAATGTAACACCAAATGTAACATCAAATGTAACACCAATGAATTGTATCAAATGTAACACTAAGATGTGGGGGCCATCTATTTCCTGCTTAGACAGAGAATTCACACATGGTAATCAACAAAGCTCTTTTGAAATGTTAAAAAGGGTACTCACCTCAAGAAGGTGAGTAAAACAAGATAGTATAGTGATGGATGTAAGGAAGTTGTTACAATGAGTCTTTTAGAAGTAAAGGTTCAAAGAAGATCTTTTTGACTTCAAAGACTGACTTAAGTTTCTTAAGGGGGGGGCATGTATCGAGAAAAGAAAGTATAAATACTTGCTTTGAAACTTGCTCAGGGCGCTCTTAGAACCCAATCCAACTTGGGAAGGGTCTAAGAGGCCGCGTTTGCAAACGCTTTCTTTCTTTATTTCAAACTAAATTAACAATTCTGGTCTACCAAATCAAAGAATAGGAAAAAGGAAGAGAGTCAACAACTGAGGCCCAGGACCAGGTAACCCAGTGCACTGGCCCAGGTAAGAAACTTTTGCCCCAAAGGAGGGAAGCACGCAATTGTACCTGGGTGGTCAGGAGAGCGATTGTGGGAGGTTTCTGCGATAATGGCTGTGTGAGTGTGATGGGCTGTGTTCTGGGAACACTGGTAAGTCCAAAGCGAGTGCGGACCTGAAAGGTTGCATTTCCTTAACCCGCGAGGGGAAAGGACAGCCTGAAGGGAAGCGAACTGGTGTTGAAAATTTTGAGTGGCCATAAGATCGAGAACCTCAGGGAACCATAATCAGGGAAACTCTCAAAGAAGATGGGCAATTGTTGTAGTTGTTGTTGTAAACCTAAAGAAAAGAAAATTCAAAGAAATAAAAGCAAGTTTTTCTTCTTTTTCTTTTAATCTAGCTCTTTGGACTATTCAATTCCCTTTGTCAAAGGTGAGGTGAGGAGGGTGCTACTTTTCCCCTCCCCCTTTACACTTGCAAAAGACCCCAGGTTCAAAATTCCTTTTAGTCTTTCCCCACTGTCTTTTGAAGTTGGTGGGATAAATTGGAGGTAACCATAAATGTTTTCCCCCTTTTTTTTAATTAAAAGGGGAGACCTGTTTTGGCCTAAAACCCCAAATTGATATGTGTGTTTTGTTTTGTTATATATATATTTGGACATTTGGAACATTAAGCTTGGACTTGGAATGGTGAGAAAAATAGGAGATGGTTAAAGGGCCCTATAGAAACCATGTTCGGTTGGAATCACCTCATGATTTTTCTCACCTCTTGTAAGACAAGCCATATGTCTAAATAAATGTTGTTCTAATAGTATCTGTGTATATATGTCTGTGTTGTTCTGTGTTATTTCCAAGACTTGGAAGAGGGTCAAAATCCTCTCTGATAACACCAAACAAAAAGGCCTTATTTAACAATGTATGGTTTGTCTGGAGAAAGTATGAAATGAAATTTTTGTATGTGAAATTGTTTATGCAAGCAGTCAGAATGGAAGTGAATGAGTTAATTTGCTGATATGTAAATGTGTGTTAGCCTTCAAACATCTCTCACCCCCACCAGTCCCAGGTTGTGAAAGGAATAGTAAATTGCAGATTTTATTGTTGTAAAAGTAAATGAAAAAAACAACGACAAGTTTCATGGACAATGTGTGAGAGAATTTATGGAAAATGCATGTGAAGGACAGCAAAAAAATTTAGTGGTGAGATTTTTGTAAAATTTCTTTTACTCCTGTCTCTTTCTCTTTCCCCCCCTCCCCTGTAAAGTGAGAGAGAGAGAGGGGGGGCTGGTCATTTTAACCATTTTTTTTGCTTAGAATTCTGGTCTGAGGAAGGGGGGTGGGTGTGAAATGTAATGTCCACTCTTGCAGTTTGAGCTTGTAATTTTTTTTGGAAAGAGGATACAGTAGTTGTTGGACAAGTTTTTGGAAATCTTTGAGTTTTAGTTAAACATCACCCAAAAGAAATTAATCTTTTTGTGGAGTTGTTCTTTTTTGTTTTTGATGTTTTTGTGTCTGTGTGCAGGACACATTGATGGAAGGTGATATCTGGGAGAATTGGGGGAATTGCAATTCTGTCCTTGTTTGGAACAGGGAAGGAGTTGGGAAGATTTTTTTTAGGATTGTGAATGGCTATGTTGTTTTGACTAATGATTTGCATGAAGAACTATTAGGGAAAGAGGCAGCCAGTGGCATTTTTGTCTTAAATTGACATTTGGGGAAGTCTTGGTGGTTAGCACTTCTTGTTAAGTGTGGGTAATTTTAAATCAGAAAGCCCAAAGGAGGTATCCACTTGCTCATAGCAAAGTAGTTGGGAAAAGAAAAAGAAGAAAAAAAGACACAATGAAGGTGGGATACTAAATGGAAAGAAAATGGAAGTGGAAGCTGGGAGAATTTCCCTCCCTTAATCAGCACTAGCCTGTGGATTTTATGCCTTACAACAGGCTCTGAGATTGTTAATAAAGGAAAAGGGGAACATATACACTGACTCCAAATATGATTATGGAATCTTCAATACTTTTGGAGAAGAGAAATGTAGAGGATTGATTAATAGCTAAGGGAAACAGTTGGCTCATGCAAAAGTTGATAGAAGCTGTGGAAGCAGAAAAGACAGAAGTTAGGCCAGAGTGGCAGAAGGGCAGTGAATGAATGGATAATAGAAGGGAGAAACAGAAAAGTGGTTTTTAAGTTGGTTTGCACAGATTTGTGAATTGCATGCATTAAAATTGTTGGACAAGGGGATTGCTACTAACGGGGTCATCCTAAATGTGTGAATTGTATGCCTTAACACAAGCCTTAGAATGCTGAAGGAACAAGAATGTACTATAGAAATATGGAAAGAGAGAAACATGGGAAGTAGAAGAAAGTGAGAGGTGGATGTTGCATGATGGGAGATGGAAGTTGAAAAAAAAAGATAGCTAGAACACAGAAGCAAAAAAAGAGAGATAAATGCTGGTGATACTACACAATGAACACTCCTCATAGGATGTGTAATAAATGAAAGACTGGTTTGCTTTATCAGAAACTTCTGAGATTTTTGCCATAAAGAATGTTAATTTCAAATTGTGTTGAAAAAGTGGAGATATCTGTATGATGTTTGTCATTCCATTCTTGGTTCACAAGTTCTCTCATTCCTATAATAGAAACTGTGAAGCAACTATTAAATCTTTGTTTTTGTTATATTTTAGTTAAACAAATCTGTGATAAATAGAAGTAAATAAAAAGCTTTACAAAGTTTGGCGTTGAGGCTATTTCAATATAGGCCTCAATCGGAAAACTCTTTGTCCCTTTCAAATGATGTATGGGAGACTTTTGTTACTTTCAAGAATGTCAATGAGGAAGAGTAGAAAATTACTCAATATTTAATCTGGCGTAGGTTTTCTCTTCTATCTCAGTACTGGCCCAGGCTGCCCTTACCTGCTCCCTCGGGCGTTTTTCGGGCCGTTTTCGCGAGCCTGGTGGTTGCGGCGGCCAGCGGCTTCGGCGGCGGCGGCGTCCTCGGCGATGGCGGACCCGGCGTTCACGGGAGGTCCCTGGCTGCTGGCGGCCTTGGTGGCCTTGGCGGAGGCGTTTCGGGCCGTTCCGGGCCGTTTCTGTGGCCGGATTGGTCTTCTGCGGCTCTCCCTCGGCGGTGGCGGCGGCGGCGTTGCTGGTTCGTTCCGGGGATGACGGGGACGGCGTCGGCGGCGGCGGCGTTCTCCGGGGCCGTTCTGGGCCCGCCTTTCCATCGGCCGTTTGCTGGGTGTCCTCGGCGGTTGCGGAGCCGGCCTTCGGATGGTCCCTCGCTTCTGGCGGTTTCGGTGGAGGCGTTTCGGGCCGTTCGGGCCGCTTCTGTGGTCGGCCTGGTCTCCCTCGGCTGTGGAGGTGGCGGCGTTCCTGGCTCGCTCGGATGGCGACGGGGATGGCGGCGGCGGCGGCGTTGTGCCGGGGCTGCTTTAGGCCTCCCTTTCCATCGAATGTTTATCATTCTCGGCTCCATCAGCGTCCTGGCGGCGGCAGCAATGGCGGTGGCGTCTGCAGCAATACTCCGGTGGTGGCGGTCGCCCTGGTGGCTCAGCGGCGACGCTGTAATCAACTTATTGTTTCCTCTGCTTGCTTTGTTCTTTCTGGATGGCCTGGTACTCTTACTGCTGTTGGTGGCCTCGAGGGTTCCTGGGCTAGCCGGTTAATGCCGGTGGATCCCAGTGGAGCCCAGTGGTCCCTTGAAAGATCTATGTTTCCTGTGACACCAGTTGTGACTCTGGTTGGTGCCATCGGATTTGTGGACCTAAAAGAATTAGATAACTTGGAAGACCCCAATGACTGCAGGATTGGCCATGATAAACTTTTTCGAAGGACAGAGCAGCGGAGGATTTGGCCACCTAGTAGTGCAGACTTTGAAGATGTATTATATTATCTTATCCCTGCCTTCGGACTGTTCTTTATTGCCATTCACATATCGGCCCCAAAGGATTCAGAGTTCCCTGGGTATTGGCCACAGTGAGAGGGTGGCCTGAACTTACATCTGCTGCCCCTAGAGGTGAGAGCTCTAGGGGTCATGCTGTACCCAGGATGGATGTTTCGGACTATTCCCCCCTGGTATAGGCTTTCCAACTGTCGTGAGAGGGCGGTGGTTGGCCTGTCTTGGGGTGACACCCAGCTGAGTGGCAGTGGCTGGGTGGAGGCTCGGGACATCTACTTGCTCTCTGTTTGGTCCCTCCTTAAATCAATTGATTATGGACTGCCTATATCTGGACTGCTTTATGCCTTGTTTGAGGTACTCCTATACGGACTTGCTCGCCCTCAGGGGTGCTCCCCCCTCCTGGAGGCGGCCCGCCTTTCCAGCCGAGTATAATCTCGAGGAAGGTCCCATCTATTGGGATCCTGAGAGATGGCCGGGCACGGTTACGGACCTCCGACGTAGACCTAATAGGAGGTCTTTGATTTGTTTTCTGTCAAAATTTTTTTGGGGGTTAGGGAGGAGGGAGGGTTCTTTTCTTGGTTGTTTGGACGAGGGGGGCAGTCCATCTACCGATGTTCAGGCTAGTGCTGAGGCTGATCGCGATGGGGAGGAGCGGGGGTCGGCTGCTTCTGGGGCTCCAGGGCCAGTCGTGGGATTGCCTATTCCCACGACGACAGGGAATGGCAGCAGGTGTAGGAACAGAGGGCCGTATCGGTCTCAGGGAAGGCCTCTCCGCTGCTTACAAGCGGTGAGGCACTCCGACCCTCTGGTTCCGCCCCGAGGTCCCGGGAGTGAGGATGTGCAGCCTCCTGAGCTCCGGCTGGTGTATTTGAATGCCAGGTCGGTCGTTAATAAGGCTCCTCTCGTTCGAGACTTGGTCGAGGGTGAGCAGGCTGACCTGGCTTGCATCTCGGAGACCTGGTTGGGCCCAGAGGGCGGTGTTCCTCTGGTTGATCTTTGCCCACCAGGTTTCCGGGTGCTGCACCGGCCTCGGGCTCAGGGTAGGGGTGGGGGAGTGGCTGTTGTTGTGAGGGAGACCTTGTGTCCGCGGGAGGCCACCGTTCCCCAGACAGTCGGGTGTGAGTCTCTCTTTTTGAGATGCGGCCCTGGTGCGCAGTTGGGCTTGCTGCTGGTGTACCTTTCGCCTAGTCACGCAGCAGCAGCCCTGCCTGAGCTGCTTGATGTCCTCTCGGGGCTGGTGGTTGAGTTCCCGAAACTTATAGTTTTGGGGGACTTTAACCTACCATCGCTGGGAGGATCATCTGAGTTAGCTCGGGAGTTCATGGCCTCCATGACGGCCATGGACCTGACGCAAGTAATTACGGGACCGACTCATGAAGGAGGCCACACCCTTGACCTTGTTTTCTTGTCTGGACGGTGGTTAGATGATCTTGGTGGGGGCTCTCCAACTATTATGCCCCTGTCATGGACCGATCATCATCTCCTGCGGCTGGTCTTCCGTTTTGCCACCCCCCGCCGTGGGGGTTTGGAACCACTCAAATGGTACCGCCCCAGACGCTTAATGGATCCCCAAAGGTTCCAGGCGGCGCTGGGGTCCCCACCTGCCTCCCTCACTCACAGCTCGGCCGAGGCCCTAGTGGAGGCCTGGGAAAGGACGGCCACTGAGGCCCTTGACCGAGTTGTACCCTTGCGGCCCCTGACCCGGCGCAGATCCCGTCGGGCTCCATGGTTCTCTGCGGAGCTCCGGGAGATGAAGCGTCGGAGACGGGGCCTAGAGAGCGGTTGGAGGTCCAGCCGATCCGAACCCGACCGATTGCGACTAAGAGCCTATATTAGGTCTTATCTCGCTGCAATTAGGGAGGCGAGGTCTAACCACTTCGCCATCCTTATTGCGTCCGCAGATAATCGCCCGGCCGCCCTGTTTAGGGTGACTCGCTCCCTCCTAAATCAGGAGGTGAGGGAGGATCCCTTGCAGGGACGTGCCGAGGAGTTTAACCAACATCTGTCGGACAAAATCGCTCGGATTCGGACCGGTTTGGACTCTGACTGGGCAGAGTCTGACGATCAGGACACGGGTGGTCTTGTCGATATCATCTGGGAGGAGTTTGATTCTGTAACTCCGGAGGAAGTGGACAGGATCATGGGGAGGCTGAGCACCACCACATGTTTACTGGACCCGTGCCCTTCCTGGCTGGTTTATGCAGCCCGGGAGAGGACACGCAGCTGGTTCCAGGCAGTTATATCGGCCTCTTTGAGTGAGGGTATCTTCCCCGCCGTCTTGAAGGAGGCGGTGGTGAGGCCTCTCCTCAAGAAGCCTGCCCTGGACCCGGCTGTATTGAACAACTTTCGTCCTGTCTCCAACCTTCGCTTTCTTGCGAAGGTTGTTGAGAGTGTGGTGGCGCATCAGCTCCCTTTGGTCCTGGATGAAGCGGATTATCTAGACCCGTACCAATCGGGTTTCAGGCCCGGGTACAGCACGGAGACGGCATTGGTCGCGCTGGTGAATGATCTCTGGAGGGCTCGGGACAGGGGGCATTCCTCTGTCCTAGTCCTATTAGACCTCTCGGCGGCTTTCGATACCATCGACCATGGTATCTTGCTGCGGCGTCTCAGGGGATTGGGAGTGGGAGGCACAGTTTTACAGTGGTTCTCCTCCTATCTCTTGGGACGTTCGCAGTCGGTGTTGGCAGGGGGGCAGAGGTCGACCGCGAGGTCTCTCATTTGTGGAGTTCCTCAGGGGTCGGTCCTCTCGCCTCTCCTGTTCAACATCTACATGAAGCCGCTGGGTGAGATCATTCGTGGCTTTGGAGTTGGGTACCATCAGTATGCTGATGATACCCAGCTTTTTATTTCGACCCCAAACCACCCCAGTGATGCCCTCGACGTGATGTCCCGTTGCCTGGAGGCGGTTCGGGTCTGGATGGGGAGGAACAGACTCCAGCTCAACCCCGACAAGACTGAGTGGCTTTGCATACCTTCGTCCCGGGTTTATTCGGACATTCCACCTCTAGTTATGGGGGGTGAACTATTACCCCCCGTAGATAGGGCTCGCAACTTGGGGGTCCTCCTAGATTCACGGCTCACTTTGGAAGACCATATAGGAGCCGTGACTAGGGGGGCCTTCGCACAGGTTCGCCTGGTGCGTCAGTTGCGGCCCTATCTTAGCCGGGACGATTTATGCACGGTCACTCATGCGCTCGTGTCCTCTCGTCTGGACTACTGCAACGCTCTCTACATGGGGCTGCCCTTGAGGACTACTCGGAAGCTCCAACTGGTACAGAATGCAGCCGCGAGAGTGGTGTTGGGAGTCTCCCGATACTCCCACGTTACGCCTCTGCTCCGTGAGCTGCATTGGTTGCCAGTTGTCTTCCGGGTGAGATTCAAGGTACTGGTAACGGTATTTAAAGCACTCCATGGCATGGGGCCGGAGTACCTCAGGGAACATCTGCTGCCGGCATCAAGCTCCCTGCGCCCTGTGCGTTCCCACAGAGAGGGCCTCCTCAGGGTGCCACCGATCAGAGAATGTCGATTGGTGGCCCCCAGGGGGAGATCCTTCTCTGTGGGCGCTCCGGAGCTGTGGAATCAGCTACCGGTTGAGCTCCGGATGGCGCCCGATCTTCGCTCCTTTCGTCGCGATCTTAAGACATTTCTGTTTGTACAAGCCGGCCTAGCCTGAGGGGGAGTGTTGGGGTTATTTTATTTTTGTTTTTTTTTAACTTTTCTGGGGGTTTTTAGTGTTGTATTTATACTGTTTTAATTAGGGCAATTTGTTTAATCTTTTTAAATGTTTGTATTCACTATTTTATTCTGCCCTGTGAACCGCCCTGAGTCCTCAGGGAGAAGGGCGGTATATAAATGTTATTAAATGTTATTAAATTAAATTAAATTAAATTAAATTACCACCTGTCTCTGGCCATTGTTGTTCCTGGAGAATGGGTTCAGGTGAAAAGAACTGTCACCTAAAAAAATACCAGTCCTGAGTGGTCTCAACCATGACAAGTCCTCCTGATTTAAGGAATCAAGGCGTGAGTCCATGGAAAGTCCCATGATTCCCTCTCCAGTGACAAGCTCTACAGCTGGACGGCCTGCAAATGAAATTTCAACCTGCCTCGCCTGTTGAACTGTTTCCATCCAAGTATGAGAAAAACCTCAATGGATTGGACTACCCTGGAAATCATGTTCCTGGAACCTGGACTGTGTATTGCAATATTTTTCTTCTGCTACTTGTCAAAACTCGTCCTGCAGCAAGCAGGGCAGTGTGCCGAACACAGGAATGAGAGACTTCCGCTGCAGTCTAGAAGCACTTTATTCTTCAGGGCAACAGCCGCAACAAGAAACAAAGCCAGCGTTGGCCGCTACCTGCAGCCAACGCTACTATATACACACCCGAAAACCCCACCCATACGCCACCCAAACACGCCCACGCCCTCCCATTCCCTATAACTTCCCCACCCCTCCCCTACAAGGCCCTTCGCCCGACGGCCGGTCAGGTAAGCCCCCTCCCGTGTGTTGCCGCCACCGTGCTCCTCCCCCTCACCCACTCCCTGCCGCGCCCAACTCCGAACCCCCGTCGTCGTCCACGCTCGAGGCCCCCAGCCACCCAGTCACCGCGGCGGGGAGGGACCCGTCCCCTAACGGCTTCGCCAGCTCCCGAATTACACAGTCCTGCGCAGGCATGGCGTCGGCCGGAGGAGACAGCCGCAACGGCGGAGTCTCCGAAGCATTCCGCTGTGAGGCCGAAGCTCCCGAAGCCTCCCAGGCCGCTGAGACGCTGAGTTGATCCGGGCCTCTACCGGTCATGCCGCAGGCTGCGGAACCTTGCGCAGACGCGCCGCCGGGCGGGGACGGCAGCTGAAATGGCGGCGCGGGCCTCGGAGCTTTCTGAGCCGAGGAGCCCTGCAGAGACGCGCCGCCGGGCGAGGACAGCAGCCGCGGCACATCTGGAGGCGGCGGAAGCGGCGGCGCGGGCCCCGGAGCCTTTCGAGCCGGGGAGCCGTGTGCAGATGCGCCGCCGGGCGAGGACAGCAGCCGCGGCACGTCTGGAGGCGGCGGAAGCGGCGGCGCGGCCCCCGGAGCTTTTCGGGCCGCCATGGAGCCTGGTGAGTTCGGCGGCAGGAAGGCAGGGGGTGCCGGGGGGGTAGAGGGGCCCCCCCTCGAGTGTCGGGCTCCCGAGGCCCGACATGCTGCCCCCTCTACCAGGGGCCCACCTGGAATGCAAGGAGAGAGAGGTGAGTAGTCCGTAACGTGAACAGCAGTCCCCCCCTGGGTCCCCCCCCGTCTTCCCTGGGTGTTTCCGGTGGAAAGCGCGGAGAAGGCGTGGTGCGCACACATCCCCATCCCGCACCCAGGTGGCCTCCTCCATGGGGTATCCCTTCCAGAGCACCAAGTATTGCACCCGCCCCCTCCGTTTCCGGGAGTCCAGGATCTCCTGTAGCTCATAGTGGTCACCGTGTACAGGCCCTGGGCCGCCCTCCCCCACCGCCACAGAAGCGGTTGTAGCAGGCTTCAGCAGGCTACTGTGGAAGACGGGGTGTATCTTCCCAAGGAGGGGGGGTAGCCGAAGCCTGACGGTGACAGGGTTTACTACCTGTATAACCCGGAACGGCCCGAGATATTTGGGCCCTAGCTTCTTACATGGCACCTGTAGCCGCAGGTACTTCGTGGAGAGGTATACAAGATCACCTACTTTAGGAAGTGCAAACGGCCGTCTCTTCCTGTCTGCCTGCTCTTTGTATGACCCTGCAGCCCGCTCTAACGCCTTCTTTGCTATCCCCCACACTTCCTCCAACCGGTGCATCCACTCCCCAGGTGTGCAGGATGCCGGGGCCCCCTGGTCACAACCCGCGATGGGAACGAACTCGTAACCAGAGACTACTTTAAAGGGGGAGAACCCGGTGCTGCTATGCACTGCGTTGTTGTAGGCTACTTCCGCGAAGGATAGCAGGTCCACCCATTCAGACTGCTGGTATGAAACGTAACAACGCAGGTATCGCTCCACCGCTGCGTTTGCACGTTCCGCAGCTCCATTTGTGCTTGGGTGGTACGCCGAGCTCAGGCCCTGTGTTGCTCCGATATAACGTACGAAATCCCTCCAGAACCGGGCCGTGAATTGTACCCCACGGTCGGAGATGATACGTCGTGGCACCCCGTGGAGACGGTAAATGTGTTGGACAAACAGCCAGGCCAGCCAACGGGCCGAAGGCAACCCCTTGCAGGGGATAAAGTGGGCCTGTTTCGAGAATAAGTCCACTACTGTCCACAAAACGTTGTATCCCCTGCTTTCCGGTAGCTCGACCACAAAGTCCATGGCAATGTCCTGCCAAGGTCGTACGGGGTCTGCCACCTGTTGCAGAAGGCCTGCTGGTTTGTTAGTGGAGGGCTTGGTGGTTGCGCAAATGCGGCATTTCTGCACATAGCTCTCAATGTCTCGCCTCATGGTTGGCCACCAAAACTGGCGGCGGGCCAGATGCAGGGTTTTCACGAACCCATAATGGCCTGCCTGCCTGGCGTCATGGCATTGATAGAGCGCTTGATCCCGTGCCGCCGCAGGCACATACAGCCTGACCCTGTGCCAAGCTAAGCCGTCCCGAAACGAGAGGGTATCGGGGTGCGCCTGCATCCATTCATCAGTCGCCAACGCTCCCTTACAGGTCCGCAGGAAGTCGTCCGTCAAAGCGTTGGCCCTGTGCTCCGCCCCCTCCACCGGGCGGGGTGGCGGTACCAGTGCCTGTACTACCTCCTCTTTCCGACAATCGTATTGTGGTAGCCGAGACAAGGCGTCCGCCAGGAAGTTTCTACCCCCGGGCACATACTTGAGACGGAACCGGAAGCGCTGAAAGTACTGGGCCCATCGCACATGTTTCGGGGACAGACGGCGGGGTGTTTGCAGGGCTTCCAGGTTTTTATGGTCCGTCCATACCTCGAACTCCTGGCTAGCCCCCTCCAGAAGGTGTCTCCAAGTCCCCAAGGCCCAGCGGACCGCGAAAGCCTCTTTCTCCCAGATAGCCCAAGCCCTCTCCGCGGTGGTCAGTTTCTTGGAGGCGTAAGCGCAGGGCCGCAGTTCCCCCATTGCATGCCGTTGCAGAAGGACAGCTCCAACAGCCACGTCACTCGCATCAGCCTGCACTACGTAGGGCAGGTCAGGGTTCGGGTGTCGCAGGACGGGCTCCTTAGCAAATTGTGCCTTGAGCGTCTCAAAAGCCTGCTGGCATGTAGTGGTCCACGCTAGCTTCTGCCCTGGCCGCGGCGATGTTGCCATTTGTTTTGTCCACAGTAGATCTGTGAGCGGCAAGGCAATGGAAGCGAAGTGCGGAATAAACTGACGATAAAAGTTAGCGAAGCCCAGGAAGCTCTGCAACTGTTTCCGGGTCTGTGGGGCCTGCCACTGTTGGATAGCCTCCACCTTCCCCGGGTCCATCTCCACCCCGTTGGAGGACACCCGATATCCCAAATAGTCCAGCCGGGGCTTGTGAAACTCACATTTAGAGAGCTTCACATATAACTGGGCGTCCCTCAGCTTGGTCAGTACACACCGAACTAAGGCGACATGCTCCTCCAGCGTTGACGTATATATGAGGATGTCATCAAGATAGACTAGGACCCCCCGGTACAAATGATCATGCAGGACTTGGTTAATTAGCTGCATGAAGACCGCGGGGGCTCCTTGCAGACCAAACGGCATTACCCTGAACTGAAAGCTCCCCAACGGGCAATTGAAAGCCGTCTTCCATTCGTCGCCAGCTTTAATTCGGACACGGTAGTACGCCTCCCTGAGGTCTAACTTGGTGAACACCCGGCCCGTAGCCAAATGGGCCAAAAGGTCCTTCACCAAAGGGAGGGGGTACAAGTGCTCTACACATACCGCGTTAACCCCCCGGTAATCAACGCACAGTCTTAGGGTCCCGTCCTTCTTCTCCCTGAACAGGACAGGGGCCGCCATCTTGGACCGGGCGGGCTGGATGAACCCCCTCCGCAGGTTCTTGTCTATGTATTGGCGAAGCTCCTGCATCTCCCGGGGTGCCATTGCGTACATGCGGGGTTTCGGCAGTTTTGCCCCCGGCTCCAGTTCGATGGCGCAGTCCATGGGGCGGTGGAGTGGCAAGGCATCACACTCTTTCTCATCGAAGACATCTGCTAGATCGCTGTACTCCCGTGGCACCTGTATCTCAAGCCCAGCTCCCACCCCCGCGGCCCCCTCTGGCCCACCGATCCCCTCCGGACCCATGAAGGAATGCTTTGCAGGAGGCTGGGGCCCTGTCCCAAGACGAAGGTGTCGGCACCCCCCCTCCCACCAAACCGTGGGGCCCCACCTGTCCAACCACGTGAGCCCCAGAATGACTGCCTCCGTCATGGACGGCACCACGACAAACCAGAGGGTCTCCCAGTGTGTACCCAATTCCATTCTCACCGGTGCCGTTACATGCGTAATGGGTGCCCCACCCAGAAGGGACCCGTCTACCTGCTGGAACCGGAGAGGTTTGGGGAGCCGCTGAAGGGGGATGCCGGCCTCCCTTGCCATTACCAGGCTGATAAGGCAGCGCGTGCTACCTGTATCGATCAAAGCCTTACACTCCCTCCTCTCGCCTGTTCGTGGGCTTATCAATGCCACAGGCAGCACAAAAGGGCACACTGGAGCGCTTACCATCGGGTCCTCCTCGTACTCGTGATCCTCAGACCCATCGGATGTGTCAGTCCATCCATCCGCCGGCCCCTCTGGACGCACCGGTGCTGATGTTCGGGGTGTCTTGTCGGCCACCTGGTACGCTGCTCTGGAGCGTTCCGCAGCTCTCCTGGGGGTTGGGACCCATGCCACCGGAGGGTTGGGCCCTGGCCGCGGCGGTGGTAACGGGCAGTCCACTGCCCGGTGGCCCGGTTGGTCACATCGGAAGCAGCGGAACGTTGGACGGGGCGCCGGTAGGGGGGCGGGTTGTGACACCGCCGGCCCGGACTTCCGGCTCTCGGTTTTCGGCCCCTCCGGGGCCCTCCAGGCTCCAGGGCCCACTACAGGCCTGCCCCGGGTGTCCTGCAACCCAATATCTAGCTCCACCGCCACCCGGAACCAGTCCTGAAGCCGTGCAGGAACCCCCCGCACCACACATGCCCGCCGGAGAGCTCCATCAAGGCCGGCCCGAAAGTGGTGCACCAGCAAGCGCTCGGGCCACGAGCACAACCTGCCCGCAACCCTGCGGAACTCGTGCACGTACTCCTCCGCTGGCCGTCCCCGCTGCCTGATGGCTAAAACTTCAGCTTCCACATGATGTATACGAGAAACATCCTCAAAGCGGACGCGGAGGGCTTCCAGGAATAGCCCCACGTCCCCGAGTTCACGGGCGTGGTCACTGTAAAGATCCGCTGCCCAGGTTGCAGCCTCTCCCTGAAGGCACGTGGTGACCGCCACCACCATCGCCCACTGTGATGTGTAGGCCTGGGCATACCCATCCAGATGGTTAATCACCTGACCCAGGAACATAGCCAGGCGGTCGGGATGCCCATCATAGGTTATGGTGAGCGGTGGAGGTCCCCACACCACACCCGGACCCCAATGCCCGACAGGTGAAGGGGTCTGAGCCTGGGACACCCCCGCCGACCTGGGCGCCGGACGTCCAGGGCCCCGGTCAGGCGTTGGCCATGCATCACGCCCTCCTTGTGCTCGCGTGGATGGGGGCCGAACGCCACCCTCCCCAGGCACCTTGAACTTCGGGCTGGCCAGTCAGAAACGGGACGTCGCTGGCTGACTGGGTGCCCCCCCAAGAGACCACTGTCCCGTGTCTCCTTCAGGGCCCATGGCCGCCCAGGAACCGCCGTCACGTGCCCCGACCTCTCCAAACCTGCGCAGCACGTCCATAGTCTGGCTCCCCGGTGCGGTTGAATAGCTCCATTCCTCGCCGTCGTCATCGGTCAGCCGACGCTCCCTCCAACCCAGTGGAGCCCCACCGGGCCGGCCCGTTCGTCCTTGCTCGAGTCCTGTGCGCCCCAGGACCGAGCTCAGCCACCACTCCCCCCCCAAGGTCTGGCTACTAGCACCCTGGGACTCCACCGCAGGGTCTGCTGGTGGCGCTTCCCACACCTTAGGCCGCACAGCTGGCTGGGCGTCCTCCACTTCCCTCTCCGCAGGTGGTGTCGCCTCCGCCCCGGCCACGCCAGCCTCCTCCAATCCAGTCTCCAAGGCGGCCCCTTGCAAACCCTCTGCCATGGCGCACAAAACGGAACACAGCAGAAAGGCAGAAAGGCCACAGTGCTATGAAAACGCTGGCTTTCTGTCAAAACTCGTCCTGCAGCAAGCAGGGCAGGGTGCCGAACACAGGAACGAGAGACTTCCGCTGCGGTCTAGAAGCACTTTATTCTTCAGGGCAACAGCCGCAACAAGAAACAAAGCCAGCGTTGGCCGCTACCTGCAGCCAACGCTACTATATACACACCCGAAAACCCCACCCATACGCCACCCAAACACGCCCACGCCCTCCCATTCCCTATAACTTCCCCACCCCTCCCCTACAAGGCCCTTCGCCCGACGGCCGGTCAGGTAAGCCCCCTCCTGTGTGTTGCCGCCACCGTGCTCCTCCCCCTCACCCACTCCCTGCCGCGCCCAACTCCGAACTCCCCTGTCGTCGTCCACGCTCGAGGCCCCCAGCCACCCGGTCACCGCGGCGGGGAGGGACCCGTCCCCTAACGGCTTCGCCAGCTCCCGAATTACACAGTCCTGCGCAGGCATGGCGTCGGCCGGAGACAGCCGCAACGGCGGAGTCTCCGAAGCATTCCGCTGCGAGGCCGAAGCTCCCGAAGCCTCCCAGGCCGCTGAGACGCTGAGTTGATCCGGGCCTCTACCGGTCATGCCGCAGGCCGAGGAACTTTGTGCAGACGCGCCGCCGGGCGGGGACGGTAGCCGCAGCGCGTCTGGAGGCAGCTGAAATGGCGGCGCGGGCCTCGGAGCTTTCCGAGCCGAGGAGCCCTGCGGAGACGCGCCGCCGGGCGAGGACAGCAGCCGCGGCGCGTCTGGAGGCGGCGGAAGCGGCGGTGTGGGCCCCGGAGCCTTTCGAGCCGGGGAGCCGTGTGCAGACGCGCCGCCGGGCGAGGACATCAGCCGTGGCACGTCTGGAGGCGGCGGAAGCGGCGGCGCGGCCCCCGGAGCTTTTCGGGCTGCCATGGAGCCTGGTGAGTTCGGCGGCAGGAAGGCAGGGGGTGCCGGGGGGGTGGAGGGCCCCCCCCTCGAGTGTCGGGCTCCCGAGGCCCGACATGCTGCCCCCTCTACCAGGGGCCCACCTGGAATGCAAGGAGAGAGAGGTGAGTAGTCCCTAACGTGACCAGCAGTCCCCCCCTGGGTCCCCCCCTGCTTCCCTGGGTGTTTCCGGTGGAAAGCGCGGAGAAGGCGTGGTGCGCACACATCCCCATCCCGCACCCAGGTGGCCTCCTCCATGGGGTATGGAAAAGGACTTATGGAAAAGTGCCAGAAACTTTTTTTTTGATGCATGTAAAGCTATTGACTGTAACCAAGCTAAATGGACTAAGTGTGGAGACAGGCGTACTCATTAAATGCCAAATATGTTTGCACATCCTACCCAACCTGGCATAATCAAAGGATTCCTGCAACCTGGTGTGCTTCAAGATAACCAGACCAATGGATTTTTCAGCATCATTTCAACTTGCTATCAATTGAACCAGATACAAATATGGGTTCAAGTTGATCTTCCTGAACTGGAAACCACATTTGAGATTCCTTCAGTATCAAAGACATTTTTTATTGATCTGGCCCAAACAATTGTTTCATTTTCAAATGTGAAGTTTGAGAGAACATCACTTCTTATTTTAATTTGACTTAGAAAGAAAAGGACTGTCCAACCAAATGGGTTCTCTATTTTGTCATTGTGGCCCTAAACTGTATTATTAGACCCCAGTCCAATATTACATATAAGGAATATGTCAAATAAGTCACTGACAGAAATGTGAAAGCTTGTAATCATGTATATGTATCTTTGATTATGTGCAAGCAACTTTGTAGGTGCTTTATATTGGGAAATTAGTTATATAAAAGCAAATGTTTCATGCTTTAGGTACAGGTGATTGCTTATATGAAAAGAACATGACTTTAATAACAACAAAAGAGTGGGAAGAAAGAAACAATGTTAATAATGAAGGTAGGAAAACAAGGGTTGGGGAAAGAAGATTCAGAATACAATAACTTGCTTCCACACAAATTTGAAAAAAAATTAGGAAATGATGAATTCGTAAAAGTATAAAAGAATAATTCAGGTAGAAGAGAATAAGGGTGGAATTAAAGGGAAAAAAAAGGTTATTCTTTTATAAATGGTACCAAATGTAACACCAAATGTAACATCAAATGTAACACCAATGAATTGTATCAAATGTAACACTAAGATGTGGGGGCCATCTATTTCCTGCTTAGACAGAGAATTCACACATGGTAATCAACAAAGCTCTTTTGAAATGTTAAAAAGGGTACTCACCTCAAGAAGGTGAGTAAAACAAGATAGTATAGTGATGGATGTAAGGAAGTTGTTACAATGAGTCTTTTGGAAGTAAAGGTTCAAAGAAGATCTTTTTGACTTCAAAGACTGACTTAAGTTTCTTAAGGGGGGGGCATGTATCGAGAAAAGAAAGTATAAATACTTGCTTTGAAACTTGCTCAGGGCGCTCTTAGAACCCAATCCAACTTTTGGGAAGGGTCTAAGAGGCCGCGTTTGCAAACGCTTTCTTTCTTTATTATTTTCTTTATTATTTTCAATTTCTTTTCAATAAATCTTTGTTTTTGTTAACCAGACTTGTCTTTGAGTTGTGAGTATCAAATTTTGGGTTTTTAAATCTCACACTATTAATCAATCTTCTTCATTTCTCTTCTCCAAAGTATTCAAGAATCCATAAGCATACTTGGAGTCAGTGTATTTATTCTGCTTCTCCCTTATTAACAACCTCAGAGCCTGCTGTGAGGCATAAAATCCCCAGGTTAGTGCTGACCAAGGGAGGGAAATTCACCCAGCTTTCACTCACATTTTTCTTGTCCTCCATTTACTATCGCACCTTCATTATTTCCCTCTTTTTCTTTTCTCTTTCCCAACTTCTTTGCTATGAACAAGTGGTTACCTCCTTTCGGCTTTCTGATTTAAAATTACCCACACTTAATAAGAAATGCTAACCACCAAGACTTCCCCAAATGTCAATTTTAGACAAAAATGCTACTGGCTGCCTCTTTTCCCCCACTTCTGGATCAAAACCTCCTCCAAGCCATTCCTTTGCCTATATTTACAAACAAATTACCTAGTGAAGAGCCAACAAAGGAGCGCTCACCAAACTGTTAGAGCTTGTTAACATTAGGCTCCTTTTCTACCAGTTTTGCATACAAATCTTTAATCAAAACAGCATAGCCATTCACAATCCTAAAAATCTTCTCAACTCCTTCCTTGTTCCAAACAAGGATCGAACCACAATTTTCTCAATTCTCCCAGATATCACCCTTCATCAATGTGTCCTGCAACTCCACAAAAAGCTTAATGAGATATTCTGAGCCACTGAAACAGTTTTATATCAAACTTTAGTATTGCTTTTAATATACAGTAAAGTTAGTCAAATTCCAGTTTAATCAGATTCCAATCAGATGGAAACAAGCTTCCATCAAGTAGGTTAAAACTTACAAATCTAAGCAAAACAATGCAGAGTAATTTCTTTTAAAACTCAAAGATTTTAAAAAAAAATGTCCAACAAGTACTGTCTCCTCTTTCCAGAAAAAAAAATTGCAAGCTGAAACTGCAGGAGTGGGTATTAAATTTCACATCCACCCCCTTCCTCAGACCAGAATTCTAAGCAGAGGGGGGGAAAAACAGTTTAAACGACCAGCCCCCCCTCTTCTGTCTCTCTCTCTCTCTCTCTCACTCTTAAAGTAACACAGCGGGGAGGTGGGGAGAAAGAGACCGGAGGGGAAAAAAAAGGGTAAAAAGAATTTTACAAAAATCTCAACACTAAAAAAATAAAGGTGAAACTCGAAAAATTAGAATATCGTGCAAAAGTTCATTTATTTCAGTAATGCAACTTAAAAGAGGAAACTAATATATGAGATAGACTCATTACATGCAAAGCAAGATAGTTCAAGCCGTGATTTGTCATAATTGTGATGATTATGGCTTACAGCTCATGAAAACCCAGGAATGGGAAATTAGTTATATAAAAGCAAATGTTTCATGCTTTAGGTACAGGTGATTGCTTACATGAAAAGAGCATGGTAAGGGGAGGGGGAAAAGAGCTGTGGTGGAGTCTGGGTTGTTGTGTATGAGTCATCATCTAGGAATTATTTTTCTGTACCTTTTGGTTCTAAAGGGAAAAAAAAGGTTATTCTTTTATAAATGGTACCAAATGTAACATCAAATGTAACACCAATGAATTGTATCAAATGTAAAACTAAGATCTATTTCCTGCTTAGACAGAGAATTCACACATGGTAATCAACAAAGTTCTTTTGAAATGTTAAAAAGGATAATCACCTCAAGAAGGTGAGTAAAACAAGATAGTGTAGTGACGGCTGTAAGGAAGTTGTTACAATGAGTCTTTTGGATGTAAAAGTTCAAAGAGGATCTTTTAGAAATGTAAATGACTTCAAAGACTAACTTAAGTTTCTTAAGGGGGGGCATGTATCGAGAAAAAAAAGTATAAATACTTGCTTTGAAACTTGCTCAGCGCGCTCTTAGAACCCAATCCAATGGGAAGGGTCTAGGAGGCCGCGTTTGCAAACGCTTTCTTTCTTTATTTCAAACTAAATTAACAATTCTGGTCTACCAAATCAAAGAATAGGAAAAAGGAAGAGAGTCAACAACTGAGGCCCAGGACCAGGTAACCCAGTGCACTGGCCCAGGTAAGAAACTTTTGCCCCAAAGGAGGGAAGCACGCAATTGTACCTGGGTGGTCAGGAGAACGATTGTGGGAGGTGTTGTGACTCAGGGCCAGCCTGTGGGTCCGACAGCCGACTCCGATGTATCGGATGACTCAGATGTGGGGGAGGAGGGAAACGAACCGGCTGATGATGATTTGGAGGCTTTGCAGAGTCCTCAGCCGGGGACCTCTTCTCAGCTGCGTGAGCCCGAGAGTGCGGAGGAAGATGACCCACAGCTGGCCCTGTTCAAGGACGCCCGACGCAGGAGGCAGTCGAGCAGGAACAAACAAAGAAAGGCTGTGAGACTCCTCGGGAGGAGGCACAGGGAGACCACGCCCTGAGCTCTCTATAAAAGGAGTGTTTGGGGAGGGGCTGGTTGCTGAAAGCAACTTTTCCGCTTGAGAAGACAAGCTCTTGTGTTTTTGTTAACTGCGTAATTAAATCTTGGCAGATGCCTTTTAGCCTTGGAAGCTCTCCAGTCTCTTCTTCTTAAATAGGGGTTTGCCTTTACAAGGCCAGAAGAGGGCTGGTTCAGAACAGTTTGCTTTCAGCCTCCCACCCCTTATTACTACGATGGAGCAGCTTCTTGCCGAGAATGCCCAGCTCACTCAGCAACTTACTTTGCTGGCAGCTCAGGTGGCTCAACTGCAAGCTCAGGTACATGCTGCACCCCCACCCAGGAGGAAATGTCAGATAGCTATGCCGGATAAATTTGCTGGTAATCCAGAACTGTTTCCTGCCTTCCTGGGACAATGCCAGCTTTTTATCAGCGTGAGAGCAGTTGATTTCCCCACTGACCGAGATAAGGTGGGATTCGTGTTGAGCCTTCTGTCGGGAGATGCAGCTCGTTGGGGCACGCCTCTGTTGGCACAGCCTAGCCCTTTGTTGGATAACTTTGGGGGGTTTTGTGACCATATGCGCCTCATGTACGAGGACCCGATTAAGGCGCAGACTGCCACCCGACGCCTGAAAGTTTTGAGGCAGGGTCAGCGCCCTCTACAGGCCTATATCAGCGATTTCCGGCTGCTTAGCCAGGATTCCGCCTGGAATGAGGCTGCGCTCGTGGATGCCTTTCAGGATGGCTTGTCAGAGGAGATGTTGGATGAGCTGGTCCGCGTGGACATTCCCTCAGATCTGAATGGGCTGATCCATCTTTGTCTGCGGATCGATGCCCGGTTGCAGCAGCGAAAGAGTCGCCGTGCCACCCCACAGACCCCTGCCGCCCCTGTTGTGCGTGAGCCCCCAGTCCAGAGGGAGGAGCCAATGGAGCTGGGTGCCGCCAGGTCCCGTCTATCGGTGACGGAAATGGACAGACGACGATCGGAGGGGTTGTGTTTTTACTGTGGGGACCCTGGACATTTGGCTGCTTCTTGTCCAAAGAAGCGTCAGCGGGCATCAGTGACCAAGCCGGCCCTGAGAAAGTCCCCTGCTTTGCTGTCGGGAAACGGCCCGAGCCCGATCTAGACGGTGTGAAAGATTGGGCGACCCACAACGACCACGCCGAGCGATGCCGTTCCGACGGTGCCTGTGAACCTTCACGGCATTTGATTTTGGAGGCACGTCTGATCCTTCCTGGCAAGCCAGAGGGGATTCCGGTCCATGCCTTAATTGACTCTGGGGCTACCACTAACTTTATGGATTCGGCCTTTGTGGCCAAATGGGCTGTTCCCCAGTGTCCAGTGGATCCGCCCATGCTTGTGGAGACCATCGATGGTCGAGTGCTCCTGTCCGGGCCTATTACGGCCGCCACGCAACCCGTGTGTATGGCCATCAGTACCCATGTGGAGGCCATTCAGTTCTACGTCACTTCGGAACTGCACTTCCCCGTGGTCTTGGGACTGGCGTGGCTCCGGGCGCATGATCCACAGATCTATTGGTCTCAGAACTTGGTCACCTTCCCAAGTTTGCAGTGCGTGGACCACACCCGCCATATCTGTGCCGGCCAGGTGGAGGGTTCCCCAGGGGTTTCCTTGCCTCCCGAACTGTCCGACTTTGCTGACGTGTTCAGCGAGTCAGAGGCGGACCAATTACCCCCGCACAGGCCCTACGACTGCTCCATTGACCTAGTCCCTGATGCGCCTCTCCCAGTGGGGCGTTTGTACTCCATGTCGGAGCCCGAGTTGGCTGCATTGCGGGACTTCCTGACAAAGAACTTGGCTCGTGGTTTCATCCGGCCCTCGTCCTCGCCAGTGTCTGCGCCCGTGCTCTTCGTCAAAAAGAAGTCGGGCGAGTTACGGCTTTGCTGTGACTACCGGAAACTCAACGCTATCACGGTGCGTAACCGCTACCCGCTGCCCCTCATCCCCGAGCTCTTGGACCGACTCCGGGAGGCTAAGATCTTCACGAAACTGGACCTGCGTGGAGCTTACAACCTCGTCAGGGTTCGGCCGGGTGATGAGTGGAAGACGGCGTTTGGTACTCGCTATGGACATTTCGAGTACACGGTGATGCCGTTTGGCCTGACCAACGCCCCCGCTGTGTTTCAGCATTTTATGAATGACATCTTTCGGGATCTGTTGGACCAGTTTGTTGTGATTTACCTGGACGACATCCTGATTTACTCCCCGACGCGTGAAGCGCATCATCAGCATCTCCGTCAGGTCCTGCAGCGCCTCCGGAAACATCGGCTGTTTGCCAAGTTGGAGAAGTGCCAGTTCTACCAGGTGACCATTGATTTCTTGGGCCACCGCATTTCTCCTGAGGGCATCGCCATGGAACCGAGTAAAGTTGAGTCGTTGCAGAGTTGGCAACCCCCGCGTCGCGTGAAGGATGTTCAGCGACTTCTTGGATTTGCCAACTACTATCGGACATTCATCCCTGGCTTTGCTGCCTTGACAGCCCCCCTCACCCGGCTCCTGCAGAAGAAGACTCGGTTCCAGTGGAACGCCCCCGAACAACAGGCGTTCCAAGCTTTGAAGGACGCCTTCATGAAGGAGCCCATCTTGAAGCATCCTGACCCGCAACGGCCGTTTGTCGTGGAGGCGGACGCCTCCGACATTGCCATTGGGGCCGTGTTACTCCAGGCAGCGACGCCCAACGGTACCCTTTTCCCTTGCGCGTATCACTCTCGGAAATTGAATCCCTCGGAGCGCAACTATACCATCTGGGAGAAGGAGCTGCTGGCCATCAAGGCGGCGTTCGAGGCTTGGAGGCATCATCTGGAGGGGGCGCGGCATCAAATTGAGGTCCGGACGGACCACAAGAATCTGGAAAGCCTGCAGACCGCTCGGAATTTGAACCAACGCCAGATCCGGTGGTCCCTCTTCTTTGCGAGGTTTGACTTCCGGGTGCGGTACATACCAAGCGGGCACAACCAGAGAGCGGATGCTCTGTCCAGGAAGCCCGAGTACACCCGAGTGGAAGACAAGCTTCCGCCCAGGACAGTGATCCCCGTCGAGTCTTTTGCTGCGGTGCGGGAGCCGGTGGATATACGGGCTCGGATCCGGGAGGCGCAGCAGCAGGAGGCGTGGGTGGCTCAGCGGAAGGAAGAGGTGGGGCCAGATTCGCCTTGGTCGGTCACGGATGGACTCCTGTATTATCGTGACCGGCTCTATGTTCCAGGAGGGCCACTCAGGGGACTCGTCCTCAGCCAATGTCATGATAACCCGGCTGCGGGGCATTTTGGCCTGTTCAAGACTCTGAACCTGGTCTCTCGTACATTCTGGTGGCCCCGAGTCCGACACGATGTCCAGTCTTATGTCACCTCCTGCGTCCCATGCAGGCAGGCCAAGTCAGCGACAGGGGCCCCGCCTGGTTTACTGCAGCCTTTGCCAACGCCCAAGAGACCCTGGGGGGCTGTGTCCATGGACTTTCTGACGGATCTACCCCCATCCTCCGGCTTCACGACAGTGTTTGTGGTGGTGGACATGTTGACCAAGATGGCGCACTTCATCCCCTGTCGCGGCTTACCGTCAGCTCGCGCCACTAGTCGCATGTTCATCCAACAGGTGTTCCGGCTGCACGGCCTTCCCGATAGAGTCGTCTCCGATAGGGGGGCCCAGTTTACAGCCCGCTTCTGGCAGGAGTTGATGCGGGCGTTGGACATTAAGGTTTGCCTCTCGTCCGCGCATCATCCTCAGACCGACGGGGGTACCGAGAAGGTCATCGGCATCTTAGAGCAGTATCTGCGCTGCTACGTTAACCTGCAGCAGGACAATTGGGTGGACTATTTGGCCATAGCCGAGTTTGCCTTTAACAACTCGCAGCACACCTCCACGCAGATGACACCGTTCTTGGCCAACGTGGGTTATCACCCCCGGTTTTTCCCCCTTTCTCCCGTGGACTCACCGGAGCCGGCAGCGAACGAATTCATGGCGGAGTTACAGGCGATCCATCAGTTGGTGCGACGGCAGCTGGAGAAGGCCAAGGCCGACTACAAGAGGTTCGCTGATCGGTCGAGAAGGGATACGCCTCCATTATCGGTGGGGGATCGGGTCTGGCTGTCCACCAGGAACCTACCATCCACTCGGCCGGCGAGGAAGTTGGACCACCGTTACCTTGGACCGTTCCCAGTCGAGGCCGTCATCAACCCGGTCGCCTATCGTTTAACTCTGCCACGTTCCCTGCGCGTGCACCCCGTCTTCCATCGGTCCTTGTTGGTCCCCGAACAACCGGCTTGTCCACTTCGCCAAGCGGAACCTCCCCCATCAGGACCTCGTGATGGCGACAGCACCCCCGAGTACGAGGTCGCCAGCATCAGGGATTCCCGCTGGCTGAAAGGTCGCTTCCAGTACCTGATCGAGTGGAAAGGGTACGGGCCGGAGGACTTCACATGGGAAGACGCGACCGCCGTTCATGCCCCTGCGTTGGTGACTGCTTTTCACGAACAGTTCCCATCCCGACCGCATCCGGATCGGCAGACCCGGGGGAAGGGCCCTGCGGTGCGGGATAGTGTTGTGACTCAGGACCAGCCTGTGGGTCCGACAGCCGGCTCCGATGTATCGGATGACTCAGATGTGGGGGAGGAGGGAAACGAACCGGCTGATGATGATTTGGAGGCTTTGCAGAGTCCTCAGCCGGGGACCTCTTCTCAGCTGCGTGAGCCCGAGAGTGCGGAGGAAGATGACCCACAGCTGGCCCTGTTCAAGGACGCCCGACGCAGGAGGCAGTCGAGCAGGAACAAACAAAGAAAGGCTGTGAGACTCCTCGGGAGGAGGCACAGGGAGACCACGCCCTGAGCTCTCTATAAAAGGAGTGTTTGGGGAGGGGCTGGTTGCTGAAAGCAACTTTTCCGCTTGAGAAGACAAGCTCTTGTGTTTTTATTAACTGCGTAATTAAATCTTGGCAGATGCCTTTTAGCCTTGGAAGCTCTCCAGTCTCTTCTTCTTAAATAGGGGTTTGCCTTTACAAGGCCAGAAGAGGGCTGGTTCAGAACAGGAGGTTTCTGCGATAATGGCTGTGTGAGTGTGATGGGCTGTGTTCTGGGAACACTGGTAAGTCCAAAGCGAGTGCGGACCTGAAAGGTTGCATTTCCTTAACCCGCGAGGGGAAAGGACAGCCTGAAGGGAAGCGAACTGGTGTTGAAAATTTTGAGTGGCCATAAGATCGAGAACCTCAGGGAACCATAATCAGGGAAACTCTCAAAGAAGATGGGCAATTGTTGTAGTTGTTGTTTTAAACCTAAAGAAAAGAAAATTCAAAGAAATAAAAGCAAGTTTTTCTTCTTTTTCTTTTAATCTAGCTCTTTGGACTATTCAATTCCCTTTGTCAAAGGTGAGGTGAGGAGGGTGCTACTTTTCCCCTCCCCCTTTACACTTGCAAAAGACCCCAGGTTCAAAATTCCTTTTAGTCTTTCCCCACTGTCTTTTGAAGTTGGTGGGATAAATTGGAGGTAACCATAAATGTTTTCCCCCTTTTAATTAAAAGGGGAGACCTGTTTTGGCCTAAAACCCCAAATTGATATGTGTGTTTTGTTTTGTTATATATATATATATTTGGACATTTGGAACATTAAGCTTGGACTTGGAATGGTGAGAAAAATAGGAGATGGTTAAAGGGCCCTATAGAAACCATGTTCGGTTGGAATCACCTCATGATTTTTCTCACCTCTTGTAAGACAAGCCATATGTCTAAATAAATGTTGTTTTAAATAGTATCTGTGTATATATGTCTGTCTGTGTTGTTCTGTGTTATTTCCAAGACTCGGAAGAGGGTCAAAATCCTCTCTGATAACACCAAACAAAAAGGCCTTATTTAACAATGTATGGTTTGTCTGGAGAAAGTTTGAAATGAAATTTTTGTATGTGAAATTGTTTATGCAAGCAGTCAGAATGGAAGTGAATGAGTTAATTTGCTGATATGTAAATGTGTGTGTTAGCCTTCAAACATCACTCACCCACACCAGTCCCTGGTGTGAAAAGAATAGTAAATTGCAGATTTTATTGTTGTAAAAGTAAAAAAAAAAAACCAATGAGACAAGTTTCATGGACAATGTGTGAGAGAATTTATGGAAAATGCATGTGAAGGACAGCAAAAAAATTTAGTGGTGAGATTTTTGTAAAATTTCTTTTACTCCTGTCTCTTTCTCTTCCCCCCTCCCCTGGAGAGAGAGAGAGAGAGAGAGAGAGAGAGAGAGAGAGAGAGAGAGAGAAGGGGGGGGCTGGTCATTTTAACCATTTTTTTCTGCTTAGAATTCTGGTCTGAGGAAGGGTGGGTGGGTGTGAAATGTAATGCCCACTCTTGCAGTTTCGGCTTTAATTTTTTTTTTTTTTGAAAGAGGATACAGTAATTGTTGGACAATTTTTTTTGGAAATCTTTGAGTTTTAGAAATTACTCTAATTTTTTGTGGAGGTTTTTTTTGATGTTTTTGTGTCTGTGTGCAGGACACATTGATGGAAGGTGATATCTGGGAGAATTGGGGGAATTACAATCCTGTCCTTGTTTGGAACAGGGAAGGGAGTTGGCAATACCACCTTTTCAGAAAATTCAAATTGACTATACTGAATTACCAAAAGCAGGAAAAATAAGGTTTTTGCTTGTCATAGTGGATCATTTAACTCGATGGGTAGAAGCTTTTCCATGTGTGAATACAAATGCTAGCACCACAGGTAGAATATTGTTAGAAAACATAATACTCAGGTATGGTCTTCCTGAAGTAATAGACAGTGACCAGGGGATGCATTTTATGGCAAGGGTAGTAAAATTAATTAATGAGGCCGTAGGAATTAAATGGGATTATCACACAGCTTGGCACCCCAGTAGTTCTGGGATTTCTGAACATGCTAATCAAAAATTAAAACAAACTTTGATTAAATTAATGGAGGAAACAAATTTACCCTGGAATAAATGCCTCCCCTTGGCCTTATTAAGGATACGAACACAACCATGTAAAGATATTGGATTGTCATCATTTGAACTCATGTTTGGAGTACCTTATATGGGGAGGGAGGGATTGCCACGAGTTGAACTGAAAGATAAAATAATAGAATATGTACTTAAGCTGTCCAGATGTTTTTCTCTCTTGCGACAGAAAGGCATTCTTGCTCAAACTCCACCCTTGGACTTTGCAGTACACCGATACAAAGCAGGGCAGTGGGTGTTGATAAAAGCCTGGAAAGATGAAAAACTAACTCCAACTTGGGAGGGACCTTACATCGTCTTGTTAACTACTGAAACAGCCATCCGGACAGCTGAAAGAGGTTGGACTCATTACTCCCGAGTGAAAGGGCCCGTGCCAGCCCCAGAGAGGTGGAAGGTGGAATCTCACCAAGGAGATCCACTGAAGTTAAAGCTTCGGAGGACCTAACGGACTCTTGACAGAAGGAGGGGTAAAAGAGACATAAGGACTAAACATTGCATTTTTTTTATGCTTCCACTCCCAGAGAAAAGCCAAGATTGAGAAAAATCCAATATCTCCATATCTCCAGGAGGTGCTGGTTTTGTAAGTGCCTTTGTGGATGTTGTTGTTGCTCCTATTATATTGATTGCATTTTATGTACGGGGTGTAAGATAGAGTGTGATATTAAGAGCATAGAGGATGTATTGGAATGTTACTGGGTGGTACTTGGGAGTTCTTCTTATTATACTCTTAAAACCTGTCCAACCACTAGAACCATGTACGCAATGTGTAAAAATGACAAAAAGGGAAGGGAAAATTGAGAAAACAATGATTCCTGAATGTTTACAAACTAACTTAACAGACTGCATTCAAAATGACACACAATATAATATAAGCGTTGTCACACCAACATAGGAGTAGAATGTTATGACCCAAAAGCAATAGGACCAGTAACTGCAAAAATGTGGGTGTATGCTTATAAGGGAGGGGTAGGTGCAATTCAGATGTTCTCATTAAGTCAAATCAGACGAGGTTACATAGCCCATAATGAAACCAGGGGCGGAACTAGTGTGGGGGTGTGCTTTGATGCTTGCCAAGCTATTAATAATGGACAAGGATCTGATAACTCATTTGGGGTGAGATGTGAAAACTTAGAGTGGGAAAGAAATTATATAAAAGAAAGGAAGTATTTATTTCACAAAGTGCACATATCAAGTGTAGTACCTGTTGCCTTTACTCCAAGCTATGATTATTGGTATACTACTACGGTCCCAAATGAGAGAAGTATAGGTCCAAAGGAAGTGAATATTAGTATCAGAAGTACCAGGACTGATTGCACTCAAGGAAAATGTAACCCAATGTGTATACATATAAATCAGTCATTAGAAAAAGGAATTCAATATAAGGACTTTGGAATAGGAATAGATGGAACCGGAAAAGACCCGTGGGGGTGGCTAGTATTAAAAATAGAAACAACTAAAATAAAACCAATACGGAAAAGTATCTTTTGGTCATATTATCAGGAATTCGAAAAATTAGAATTACCTGAATTTCCTAAGAAAACAGTGAATATGTTTGCACAATTGGCTGAAGAAATTGCTAAAACTCTAACAGTAAGAAATTGTTTTGTTTGTGGAGGAACAAATATGGGAGAACAATGGCCATGGGAGGCTCAAGAATTAAAAACATGACATTGTGGTGGAAATGTGGAAAAATAAAACTCTCAAGTTCACAAAAGGAAAAGAGGGAACATGGGCATTAACCACAAATTTAGTAGGGAAAATATGTTATGAGAGGCAAAGAAAGAATAGGACAGTAGCAGTAGGAGACATGATTTGCTTGACTGTATGGAACAATGACAGTTGGTGGGGAGGAAGTGGAATATCAAAGAAAGAGACATTAAGTGAAATAACTGAGATGGCTTATTTAAAAGATCCTGAAAACGACACCCTGGACTGGGTAGCCCCGGAAGGTATGTATTGGATATGTGGAAAATATGCCTATGGGTATCTACCCAAGGGGTGGTATGGATCTTGTATCTTAGGAATAATAAAGCCAAGTTTTTTCCTCCTTCCCATCGAACAAAAACAATGGCTGGGACTAACTGTATATGATGATTTATCAGATAAAGTCCGAAAGAAAAGAGCCATACAACCAAGCAATATGAAAATTGGAATCTGGAAAGATGATGATTGGACTCCAGAGAAGATCATCAACTATTATGGACCAGCTACATGGGCGGAAGATGGCACTTTAGGTGCCAGAGAGCCCATCTATATTCTAAATAGGGTAATTAGGCTACAAGCAGTGCTTGAAATAATTACAAATGACACTGTAAGTACTCTAACGCATTTAGCTAAGGAAAGTGTAAAGTCTCAAACTTACATTATGCAGAATCGCTTAGCCTTAGACTACTTATTAGCTCAAGAAGGAGGTGTGTGTGGAAAATTTAATCTGAGCAATTGCTGCATTGAAGTAGATGAAAGTGGTATGGTAGTAAAGGAAATTACAGACAAAATGATAAAATTAGCTCATGTCCCAGTTCAAACCTGGAAGGGGTTGACCTTAGATGGGGTAAATAATTGGTTTGGAGGGTGGTTTGCAAATTGGAAAGAACTAGCAAAATTTGCAATACTAGGATTCTTGGCTATTATGTTTTTACTATGTTTGATTCCTCTCATACAAATACTAATAAGACGAACAATGAAAAGTATGACCTTAATAACATCTTCAGTTGAAAATGGGAAAAAAGAAACAATGTTAATAACGAAGGTAGGAAAACAAGGGTTGGGGAAAGAAGATTCAGAATACAATAACTTGCTTCCACACAAATTTGAAAAAAATTAGGAAATGATGAATTCCTAAAAGTATAAAAGAATAATTCAGGTAGAAGAGAAAAAGGGTGGAATTAAAGGGGAAAAAAAGGTTATTCTTTTATAAATGGTACCAAATATAACATCAAATGTAACACCAAAGAATTGTATCAAATGTAACACTAAGATCTATTTCCTGCTTAGACAGAGAATTCACACATGGTAATCAACAAAGTTCTTTTGAAATGTTAAAAAGGATAATCACCTCAAGAAGGTGAGTAAAACAAGATAGTGTAGTGACGGATGTAAGGAAGTTGTTACAATAAGTCTTTTGGATGTAAAAGTTCAAAGAGGATCTTTTAGAAATGTAAATGACTTCAAAGACTAACTTAAGTTTCTTAAGGGGGGGCATGTATCGAGAAAAAAAGTATAAATACTTGCTTTGAAACTTGCTCAGCGCGCTCTTAGAACCCAATCCAATGGGAAGGGTCTAGGAGGCCGCGATTGCAAACGCTTTCTTTCTTTATTATTTTCTTTATTATTTTCAATTTCTTTTCAATAAATCTTTGTTTTGTTAACCAGACTTGTCTTTGAGTTGTGAGTATCAAATTTTGGGTTTTTAAATCTCACAGTTCCTAGTACTAAGACCAGATCTCTTTGTTCTGGAAAGGTATAAAAGGTGGAAGACATCTTTCCTGGTTGTTGCCTTCATCTCTCTACCAGCCACGAAGAGAGATGTGGCCACCCAACTCTATTTTGATCAAAATAAAAGTTGTTTGCTTGCTGAAACCTCAGCTCAGGAGTTTCTTTTGGCTCTTTTAAATTCCTGAGTAATGCTGGGGCAATTGTGAGGCTAAGTGTAAAACCTGACAGTATGGAATGAAATTTTTGTATGTGAAATTGTTTATGCAAGCAGTTGGAATGGACATGAATGAGTTAATTTGCTGATGTGTAAATGTGTGTGTGTTAGCCCTCAAACCCACCCCCCACCCCGTCCCAGGCTGTGAAAGGAACAGTAAATTGCTGGTTTTATTGTTGTAAAAGAAAAAGAAAACCAATAGCAAGTGTTTGCATGAGAAGAGTTTTATGAGGGATCTGTGAATGAATTTATGGAAAATGCATGTGAAGGAGAGCAAGCTACAGGTGAAACTCGAAAAATTAGAATATCGTGCAAAAGTTCATTTATTTCAGTAATGCAACTTAAAAGGGGAAACTAATATATGAGATAGACTCATTACATACAAAGCAAGATAGTTCAAGCCGTGATTTGTCATAATTGTGATGATTATGGTGTACAGTTCATGAAAACCCCAAATCCACAATCTCAGAAAATTAGAATATTACATGCAATCAATAAAACAAGGAGTGTACATAGAACAATATCGGACCTCTGAAAAGTATAAGCATGCATATGTACTCAGTACTTGGTTTGGGCCCCTTTTGCAGCAATTACTGCCTCAATGCGGCGTGGCATGGAAGCTATCAGCCTGTGGCACTGCTGAGGTGTTATGGAAGACCAGGATGCTTCAATAGCGGCCTTCAGCTCTTCTGCATTGTTCGATCTCATGTCTCTCATCTTTCTCTTGGCAATGCCCCATAGATTCTCTATGGGGTTCAGGACAGGCGAGTTTGCTGGCCAATCACCACACACAGACGGATCCTGGACATGGGCTTCAAATGTCGTATTTCTCTTGTCAAGCCGCTCCTGAACAACAAACAACGTCAGAAGCGTTTTACCTGGGCTAAAGAAAAACAGACCTGGTCTGTTGCTCAGTGGTCCAAAGTCCTCTTTTCTGATGAGAGCAACTTTTGCATCTCATTTGGAAACGAAGGACCCAGAGTCTGGAGGAAGAATGGAGAGGCACACACTGCAAGATGCTTGAAGTCCAGTGTGAAGTTTCCACAGTCTGTGTTGATTTGGGGAGCCATGTCATCTGCTGGTGTTGGTCCACTGTGCTTCATTAAGTCCAGGGTCAACGCAGCCGTCTACCAGGAGATTTTGGAGCACTTCATGCTTCCTTCCGCAGACGAGCTTTATGGGGATCCTGACTTCATTTTCCAGCAGGACTTGGCACCTGCCCACTCTGCCAAAAGCACCAAAACCTGGTTCAATGACTGTGGGATTACTGTGCTTGATTGGCCGGCAAACTCGCCTGACCTGAACCCCATAGAGAATCTATGGAGCATTGCCAAGAGAAAGATGAGAGACATGAGACCGAACAATGCAGAAGAGCTGAAGGCCGCTATTGAAGCATCCTGGTCTTCCATAACACCTCAGCAGTGCCACAGGCTGATAGCTTCCGTTCCATGCCGCATTGAGGCAGTAATTGCTGCAAAAAGGGCCCAAACCAAGTACTGAGTACATATGCATGCTTATACTTTTCAGAGGTCCGATATTGTTCTATGTACACTCCTTGTTTTATTGATTGCATGTAATATTCTAATTTTCTGAGATTGTGGATTTGGGGTTTTCATGAGCTGTACACCATAATCATCACAATTATGACAAATCACAGCTTGAACTATCTTGCTTTGCATGTAATGAGTCTATCTCATATATTAGTTTCCCCTTTTAAGTTGCATTACTGAAATAAATGAACTTTTGCACGATATTCTATTTTTTCGAGTTTCAGCTGTATGTAGCATTAGAAATGCCAAGAGGACTGAGCCCTAAATATTCCAAAGCTGAGGAATTACAGGCAAGTGTAGACTTGCAAGGACACAAGCTGGGAGAGTGGTATATACTCCCAGATGGAAGGATTTTTGTACCTGACAATTTACCCTGGCCAGTGGTAAAAGAAGCTCATTCAACCACTCACATAGGAGAGAGTGCACTAACTGAAGCCCTCCATCGTATTGTGTACATTAATCGCCTTCAATCGCTGTGTGCCCATGCAACCAAGAGATGTAACACCTATGCCCAAGTTAATCCAAAACAAGGACCTCCTCTTCCACCAGGAAACCAGCCTAAGGGATATTACCCCAAGGATTCATTGGTTGTTGATTTTACAGAAATGCCAAAATGTGGGCTGTATAAAGCAATGTTTGTTATGGTGTGTAATTATACTGGGTGGCCTGAATGTTTCCCTGCCAAGACAAAGCAGGCACAAGAAGTGGACAAAATCTTACTGAAGGCAGAATAGAGAGAATGAACAGGACTATAAAGGAAAAGGTGACAAAGGTGTGCCTTGAAACTCACCTTAAGTGGGTGGATGCATTGCCACTAGCACTTTGGTCTGCACAGTGCACCCCTTGAAAGGGAATTAAGCTATCAGCTTTTGAAATGATGTTTGGAAGACCCCCCCATCATAAGTACTAATTTGAAAAATCATGTAGGCGACTTAAGTAAAATAGGGACTTCATGGGTGAGTCAAATGGTGGGAGAGTTAAATAAGCAAATACAAGAAATCCAACAATATTGTGTGTCCCTAAGCCCACCGTTTCTGAGTACTCCCAGTCATAATATTCAAGTGGGAGACAAGTATGGGTAAAACACTGGAAAGGGGAAAACTTGAAACCTAGATGGAAGGGCCTGTATACTGTGGTCATGTGTTCTCCCCTAGCAGTAAAAGTGTTAGAATCCAAGTCTTGGATTCACTGGACCCGAGTTAAGCCCGCAGCTGATGACTGTTGGGAGGCAGAGCAGGACGAGACCTGTCCTCTAGTGGTACGCTTGAAGAAGCACCCCCTATAACTGCCCTACCGGCAATGGGCAGGCAACATATGGGGCAGAAGAGGCCCTACTGGTGTCACTCCGGAAGCTGACCCTCTACGTACGGCTGAAAACAAGAAGAAGAAAAACAATTGTTAATGTGTTAGGGTTGGTATGCGTGGTGTAGGCTGGACCTATCTCGAGGAATGGTAGTCCAACAATACATAGTCATAGGTGCAGTGAGTCTGGCCTTAGTGATTCTGATCACACTACTCGTGATCTGCTGTGTTGGACACCTTTTCTTCTGGAATCACCCCACACCCAAAGTAACAAGTGTTGCACTTAAAATCACTAAGTGTGACCAAGGAAAGTGTGAGATGGTCTCACGAGGTCAATTTTTCATTAAGGTGCTTCCAAGTAAAAGGCATCACGCAGGAATGCAATCATTCAAAGCTTTATTTAACGATAAAGTAAATAGAAAGAGTTCCCTGTCATGGAGGCATCCATGCCTGGGTTGAGCTCATGGATAAGCAAGCAAGCAAAAGAAAGAACAAAGAGAACAGAGCGCAAGCAAGCGAGCAGCCCCTTAAGCAGAGGTATTTATGGGGGGTCTCAGCCCCTCCCTTACCATAAAACTCTCTCGCCAATGGGGCTGCAGGGGCCGGGGACCCCTGACCCACCAGTGGGAGCAAAGAAGCCTCTTTGCTCCCATCTGATGACCTTTTTGGGGAACTGCCATGGCTGGCACAAAACATCTAACAATTCCCCTTCTTGCCAGCCAATGACAGGGACCAGTGAATGTGTGTGAGGGGGTGAGCAGGTATCATAGACATGCATAAACACATTCAGAAGACCAAACACAAACGCTTACACAGAAGGTTGTGCCGGTCAATGGGAACAGGTTTGGTGAACAGATCAGCTATCTGGTCAGTTGTGTTACAATGCTCAACATGTATAAACCCCTCTTTGGTAAGCTGCCTGACATTTTTATAGCGTATGTCTATGTGGCGGGACCTAGAGCCCACTGCATATGCCCCCGAGATTGCAATTGCAGCCGTATTATCCTCATGAATTTGGATGGGCAGAGGAGGAGGTGCCCAGATGCTCGTTATCAGAGCATCGAACCAAATCAAATCATTGGCCGTGTCTGACAGGCTGGCATATTCAGCCTCGGCCGTGGAGCAAGAAACAAATTTTTGCTGCCTAACATGCCAATGGATAGGACAGCCATTTAGCAATATGAGGAAACCAGAGGTGCTCCGTCTACTCTTGGTGTCGCCAGCCCAGTCTGCGTCTGAGTAAGCAGAGAGCTGGGCCGTCTTCCCCTTCTCTGGTTCCAGCACAAGGAGAGCATCAGTCGTGCCCCTGAGGTACCTAAGTACCCTCTTAATAGCAGTCCAGTGGAATTCCTTTGGGTGTTCCACATGCCTGGACAGTAGATTCACGGCTAAAGCTATGTCAGGCCTGCTCCAATTGCTGATATATAGCAAGGAGCCGATCACAGATCTGTAAAGCGTATTATCTGTGAACTCAGGACCGTCCTTGTGAGTGTGATTGTAATAGTCACTTTGTATCGGGCTACGCGTTGGGTTAGATTCTGCCATTTTGCATTTTGCCAAAAACTCCTCTATCTTTTCTTTCTGAGATAGGGCGAACCCCCCCCTTAGTGGCCAAGATGTGCACACCCAAGTACTTGTCAACCCGCCCCAAAGATTTCAAGGTAAATTTTTCCCCCAGGGCCTTGGCAAATTCGTCACACCCTTCCTTGTCAGGCCCTACATATAGGAGGTCGTCCACATAAACTAACACCCGTTCTGTGGTACCCTTGGAGTTGCGTGTGAAAACACATTCATCTGCATGGGATGCAGTGAAACCAACTCGTTCTAAACTTTTTCTAAGGCAGTCGTACCAAAGTTTCCCCGACTGCTTGAGGCCATATAACCCTTTTCGGAGCAGCCATGTATTTCCCCCTTCCTGCTGGTAGCCAAGAGGGGCCCTCACGTAGATCTGCCGGTCCAAGTTGGCGTGGAGGTAAGCCGTCTGGATGTCGAATTGGAAGACTTCCTCAAGCAGAGCGGCTGCAGTTACGAGGGCGGCCTTGATGCTCTCTGCCCGGACGGTTGGAGAGTAGGTCTCCCCGTAGTCCTCCATGTAGCGCTGAGCGAACCCCTGAGCTACCAAACGGGCTTTATACAGGTAGAGGCCATTGGCAAGTGGTTTGGCCTTGTAAACCCACCTTGTGCCAATGACTTTCCTCTCCTTTGGTGGTTGCTGGGGGGTGAAGACCTTGAGTTTTCTTAGGCTCTCCATTTCCTTCTCCATCGCGAGCTGCCATTTCTCTTGTTCTTTGATGGGCAGCTCCTGGATGTCAGAGAAGGATTTTGGGGTGACCACAACGCTGTTGACAGACGCGATGTGCCCAATGTCGATTCTCTTTGGTGGGATCCCTTTGTTGGACCGCTTTGATCTCCTGACCTTCTGCCATTCACCGCTCTTTTCTTCCGCGGGTCTCTGAGGCGTCGCTGGGGGTGAAGACGGCGTGTCTTCCCCCTTGGGACTGGACGGCTCATCCTCCCCATCTGATCCAGGTAGGATGAGATCTTCGTCATGTTCCTCACTTTCGTCGGTGGCAGGGTATGTGGTCGTCTCAGGTGATGTTGTGGTCGGTGTGTCCTTGCAGGGTCGGTTGACATATGGGCTCAGAACATTCGAGTGGATCTGTGTCCAATTGGAGTCCTCTTCGAAGGAGGCAGATTGGGAAGTCACAGTCCTGCCCCCTTCTCCCAGGAAACGGTAGGCCTTGGAGCCAGGAGCATAGCCCAAGAACCTCAGTCTCTGGGACACAGATCTCCCCTTCTTCCGCAGCTGCTTGGGGATGTGCACCCAAGCGTAGGAGCCAAACACACGCAAGTGTCCCAGACTTGGTTTCCTACCGTAGACCAGGAAATATGGGGTCTGGTTCACAACACTGCTCCAGGTGCGGTTTAAGGTGTAATTGGCGTAGTGCACCGCCTCTGCCCAGTATGATTCTGCGACCCCAGCGTCCGCAATCAGACTACGCATCATAGTTTGCAGGATTCCATTTCTTTTCTCTGCCATGCCATTTTGAGAGGGAGTGAATGGCGCGGTAAGAAAATGGCGGATGCCCTTATGCCTTACCCAGTCCTGGAATTTTCGGGACATGAACTCAGCCCCGCGGTCGCTCTGCAGTTGTGCGATCTTGGTCTTATACTGGGTCTCTACAAAGTCATACAGTGATTTTATGGCGTCAAAGGCTTCGGATTTTTCTGTGAGGGTATACACGTGGCCGTATCGTGAAAAATCGTCAACGGCAGTGAGAAAATACTGTCTTTTCCCTAGGGATGGTGTGAAAGGCCTGACCAAATCAACATGTACTAGTTGGTACGGGTATTGGGTCTTACGCAGTGACACCTTAGGGATGGGGGCAGCCTTCCTCTTTGCCGCCTTACAGATGGCACAGTCCAGGAACACCTCACAATCCTTGAGCTGGACTCCCTCAGCAAACTCTCCCATCTTTTTAACCACAGGGAAGCTCGCATGACCTAATCTTCGGTGTAAGAGATGGGCACACTTATCGTGGAGCGGCTTCCCCACTGACACCCTCTTGGCTCTGGTTGCCTTGAGTGGTGCTTTGGATGACTGCTGAGGTTCGGGTTTCTTGTCCATACTGCCCTTGGAAAGCCGTGGGGCTGGCTGAGGTGGGTTGGGTGCAACTGCTTCGGCCTTGCGCTCCTTAGACAGCCTTGGGGCTGGCTGTGGGGGCTTTCTCTCTTTCCGTGCGCAGGCCCCTTCTGAGGTGGTACCCTGTGGACTGTCCTCTGTGGCTGGGTTCTCAGGGGAGAAGTATGGCAAACCATTAATGATGGCAATACTTCCAATGACCCTCTGGTTCCGGGTGACATGACCTCCCCCTTTTCGAAATAAAACTTCCACCCTGTCATCATCACATAATTTGATAATGCTTAATAGGTTGTTGGCAATGGAGGGAGCATGCAATACCCCTTCAACTTTTCCCAGCCTGGGTACAGAAACAGTGCCCTCCCCAACAACCAAAGCCTTATCACCATTGGCCACCTTGACAGACGAGTTAATTTTCTTTAACCTTTTAAACCCTTGACTCATATTGGTAATGTGAGATGAAGCTCCAGAGTCCAGTAACCATAAGTCAGTGGGGCTATCAGCCTTTGTGGTGGGGGGTGAGAGGACAAGTATGCACAAAATTGCCCTTGGCACTACCTTTGGCCCGCCACGCCCCCTTCCTTGCCCCTTGCCCCTTCCTTGATTGGGACCACGCTTGGGGCCTTGTTGGTGATGGGGGCAGTCCTTCTTCAGGTGCCCCTCAGAGCCACAGATGAAACACTTAAGTAGAGCATTAACCTGCTCTGAGCTGTGGTGCCTCCTGCTGGTTCGCTGGGTGGTAACTCTGGCATACTCTCCTGCATCTCTTCGTCTCCTATCTTCCTCAATGAGCCTCCCTGTGAGGTAGGACAGAGTCATGGCTTCCTTCGTTGTCCCCTCCAGTGAAACAATGAAACTGCTCCAATTTTTGTCCAGGGAAGCCAGAATGACAGCGACCATGTTAGCCTCAGGTACAAGGTAGTCTCTGGACATCAGTTCTGCCCTGAGTGCTTTCAATTTTCCCAGGTGCTCGGCCATGTTAGCTCCAAATCTGAGTCTGGTGGTGTAAAACTCAGTTGTGAGTCTGGTGATCGAACTGATGCTGTCGCTGTTGAATAAATTGTATAATAACCGCCAAACGTCACCAGCTGTGAGCCCATCTGGAATGCTGGAGTACAAGTTAGTATCCAGTGAACTCAGTAGAGTGGTATATGCTTTCCTATGATACCACTCTTCTTGGGGTCCCCAGGGAAGAGGTGGGGGATCCAGAACCATCTCTAGAGTCCCTTGCTCTAATAGATACATCTGCACTTCTTTACTCCATCTGCTGAAATTTCCCCCCCCCAAGTTGCAGTTTTTCAAATTTATTTAAGAATGCAGGAGCAGATGGAGAAATCTGTGAATGAAAGCAGTTTTCTCCAGTTCTTTGTCCATGCCTATACACCTTAGAGCTTTCCATTGAGGTAAATGGAAGAGGGACCCCTCTGCTGGTAGATGGTGGTATTTTTCTCTGATTTTTGGATGGCCCTGACTGGGCATGCTCAGAGTTGGATGGCCCCGACTGGGCATGCTCAGAATTCATTTGAGCCCATGAGGTGGAGGGAGGGCCTGGCCCAGATCTGCAGGCTGGGATTTGGGCCTGAAGAGGGGCTGAAGGCCGCAGAAAACCCGAAGATTCCTCCTGAAACCCCCCCAGCACTGGAACACTCACCGGGGGGCGAAGATCGCAGGATGGGGGCTGGATGGCACATGGATTGCCTGGATTGCTCGGATTGCCCAAAGGAGCCCATCGCTGGTCCTGAAGACCCTGGAGGCGGCTGAAGACGGTGCTGGAGGAGGGGGCCTCATCCGGAGCCCCCTCGAAGACCATCTGGCAAGCAGGGCATCTGGGCGGCGGCAAAAAGTAGGCTGGAGGGCCCGGGGGTTCACTGGGGGCCCTCTGGGGTTGCAGGACGCAGCTGGGAGACTCCAGGCCGGACGCCTCCCGGCAGTTAGGCCCCAGGGACAGGATTGGAGGCCTCTGGGGTAGCGAGGGAGGCTGGCTACCCCCGATGTTGAGGCTGCGGTCATTTTGGCCTCCAGAGCTGCAACCAGGGTCCGGATAGTTGCTCCAATCTCTGCTGCAGTAGGCATGGCTGGGCAGGCTTTGAGGCTATCATAGGCCTTGAGGCTTTCCGGTGGGGAGGACCGGGGGGTTTCCATGCTGCTTCGGCTGGATGCCATCGATTGCTGGGCCTCGAGGCTTGGCTTAGGCCTATCAATATCAGGCCATGTGGGTGTCCTGGGGGCCGCCATCTTGCTTCCGGTTGCCCCCGGAAGCTGTAGGTCACAGTTTGGCGGGAAATTTCGTGCCAAAAGCTCTGGGGTTCCGGGGTCACTCAGGGTGGCTGGCGCCATGTTAGGGGGCCTCGTGGGCGCTGGGAAAGGACTTACCCGGCGTCCAGAGGCCTCCTGCCCTGGCATCCCCCGTGGAGAGGCTTGTGACGTCCTTTGTGCTGCAAGAAACATTAGGAGCAGCTCTTCGCGTTCCTGTTCAGTCATCTGGCTCACGCGGCGCTTGTCTTGGGCCCGGGCCACTTCTGCTGTGTCTGGGCAGTCTTGGGTGGACTGTAAGCCTTCCATGCTTCCCTCTGTGGCTTTCAGATGTAGGGAGGCGTGCGAAGGGGTCCCTGGCGCTGAGCTGGGTCCTCTGGGGGAATAGAGGTCATCTGTGCTCTCACCTGGAGCAAAGCTTGCGTCAGGGGCTGGATGCAGGGCTGCCGTCTTTGATTGAAGACTCCTTGTCACAATCGGGGACCTCCTGCCATCCGTTTCAAATGGGTTCTTGCTGGAACGTCCAGGCATCTTGCAGTAGACGCTGGCTTGGAAGCGTTACCTTAAACCATCCTCTTGCTTCCAATTTGTGAGATGGTCTCACGAGGTCGATGTTTCGTTAAGGTGCTTCCAAGTAAAAGGCATCACGCAGGAATGCAATCATTCAAAGCTTTATTTAACGATAAAGTAAATAGAAAGAGTTCCCTGTCATGGAGGCATCCATGCCTGGGTTGAGCTCATGGATAAGCAAGCAAGCAAAAGAAAGAACAAAGAGAACAGAGCGCAAGCAAGCGAGCAGCCCCTTAAGCAGAGGTATTTATGGGGGGTCTCAGCCCCTCCCTTACCATAAAACTCTCTCGCCAATGGGGCTGCAGGGGCCGGGGACCCCTGACCCACCAGTGGGAGCAAAGAAGCCTCTTTGCTCCCATCTGATGACCTTTTTGGGGAACTGCCATGGCTGGCACAAAACATCTAACAGAAAGTGTGTATCTTCTGTGGACACTTATGTTTGAAACACCCTGGGAGTGGGTTCTCTGTATTCTATTAGGAGTCTTGGGATTGTGGATACTATATTTAGCAAATAAGACTAGGCTTTGTGGTTCACCCAAGACTGATGCTGTCCTTTCCCAAATCCCACCTAATCCCGTCCATCTTCCTGATGTGGTAACCTTGTAACTGCAATTGTTCCCCTTGTTGTGACTGTGAGTGTGGAATAGGAATCATAGAAAGTTGACATTGACTCATTTCAGGTTGTCAACCATGAATATCCTATGGCTCTGGTTATTATTTGCAGGTGGCCTATTGGGTGATCAGGCCCTGCATGGTAGTCTCAAATGTTGTAAGAATGGCCAATTAACTCCTTTCACCTTGGAGGAAGGCTCAGGGGCTGTTGAAGATCCTGAAGGGACAGGAAAAGCCCAGGCTTTGGGGCCACTGAAGATACTCGGCAAAGAGGGACCAGAGCAAACCCACTCCTCGTCTTATTTCCCGGTGGGGAGTGCGCCCCAGGCCAACCCCAGCTCCTAAACCTAAGCGTGTTATTCCTAAACTAAAATGAGGTTTGGAGCAATGAGTACAACCATAGATTCCATGCCTTTTCCATGAGTATGGCAGTGTGTTTGGAAGAGAATGGAGTCTTTTTCTTTTGTGGAGAAAATGTGTATGTATGTTTGCCTACTAACAGGACTGGAACTTGTACTCTGGTACACCTTTTTCCAAGGATGGGTGTTGTTAATGGGGAGCAAGCCCTCCCTGTCCCTCTGATGGGACATCTGCAGAAAAGAGTACCCCTAGTGATACCATTATTAGCCATCCTAGGGATAGGTACTGCAGTTGGAACAGTTGTGGGTAGCTTAGCCCATTCAAACAATACAATTTCAGCAGCTTTCTGAGGAATTTCAACAAAGTCTAACTCAGATTGCTGGGACCTTGATTGAAGTACAAGACCAAATAGATTCCTTGGCAGCAGTAGTCTTGCAAAACACGCGTGGCCTAGACCTCCTGACAGCTGAGAAAGGTGGATTGTGTTTATTCTTGGGAGAAGAATGTTGCTTTTACATGAATAAATCAGGAGTAGTCAGGGAGATGGCAAAGGATCTGCAAGACAGAGCATCCAGAATTGGACAGAGAATACAAGGAACTGATCAATGGTTCTCATGGTTACCAGGAACAGCTTGGGTCAAACAGTTGCTGTTCTTGTTGTTATGTGGGATAGCAGGACTAGCCTTCATCCCATGTGTAATACCCCTACTCAGACAATTGGCTATGAGGTCAATAAAAGAGATAAAAATTGAAAAGGAATTGGTTGTAATAGAGGGACCTTTTGAACATGGATTCACACCTGGTATCCTAAGGGAAAGTGAGGATCCAGATGGTGGAATATATGTACAGTTTGGACCTTGGGGACTGGAGGAAGTGCCTGAGGTGGATGAGTTCTAAGAACTACCTTATAGATTTCTACTCTCTCTCTCCTTGTTGCTATCTGTCTCTTTCTTGAACTGTCAGCAGGAAACAGAAAAGTGAGTGCCAGTTTAAAAGTTTTACTCTGCCCTACATTTTGCCTATTCTTGTATACAGTGTTTCTGATAGTCTATCTTCGCTTGCTGGAAGAAATGTAATTACTTGCTGAAATGAAGGAGTAACTCTGAAGGTGAGACTCAATTGTCAGATGAAATAGAGTCTCAAAGGGGGGAATGAGGCAGGCCATAAAAAAGATACAAAGAATACATCAAAATGCTGCATGTCATAAAAGTGAGATAGGACATAAAAGTGAGGCATGAAGAAAATGCATGTATTCATTAGAAGAGGAACAAGGAAATGGAGAATGCCAAACCACAAGTTCAACTGTAGGTCACACCTTGTAGGCCAGCACAAAGTTCAGTTACAGCTTACCACATACTGTATGTCTCGCTTGTAGCTAAACCACAAATGGTGCCAGAAACTTAGATGTTTAGCAAGACACCTGTGACCTTTGCTAGAGACAGGGTTGCAAGGTATTTAGCCATAATTTAGCAACACAAAGGGGGGCTAGAGATGAGCTAGAAGGGGGCTTAGAATTCATGTAACCAATCAGAGCTCATAAGTTACATTTCCGTGTTTTGCTAATTTTTGGAGACTATACAGTATATGTACTTGCTTTTCCATGACAAGGTGTTCAGACATTGACATTTGTTCTGAACCTTTTGTGTGAAAAATAAAACAAACTTCTTTTGATTCCGAGATCTGAGTCTCTTGATTCTGCAACACAACCAAACATGGTTTTATAGGGCCCTTTAACCATCTCCCATTTTTCTCACCATTCCAAGTCCAAGCTTAATGTTCTAAATGTACAAATATAAGTATGTAACAAAACAAAACACACATCAATTTGGAGTCTGAGGCCAAAACAGGCCTCCCCTTTTAATTAAAAGGAGGAGAACATTTATGGTTACTTCCAATCTATCCCACCAACTTCAAAAGACAGTGGGGAAAGACTAAAAGGAATATTGAACCTGGGGTCTTTTGCAGGTGTGAAGGGGTAGGGGAAAAGTAGCAGCCTCCTCTCTTCATGTCCCACAAAAGGGAATTGAATAGTCCAAAGAGCCAGATTAAAAGAAAAAAAGGAGGGGAAAAAATTTGCTTTCATTTCCTTGAATGTTCTTTTCTTTTCTTCCGTGGCTTTAGTTGTTATCAGATAAACTAGCCAACCGGAGGTTTACAAAGTTTTTCAAAGTTGCCTTCTTGAAGATGATTTTTACTGCTATACAGCAACAACAATAATAACAACAACAACCAAAAAAAAGCACCACCAGACATTGTCTGACAGGGTTAAACTTAGCCACTTGGCTTCAAAACCTCGAATTGTTCGAAACAAAATTGCAGAGGAATACATTTTGATTTAATTTGTTTCTTTAAATTACTCTGACGATTCCCCATATTTTTTTCTTTTTTCTTTTTCTTTTTCTTCTTCTTCAAGATAGTTTCCTGACTTCCTCCCTTTTCATTTAGTTAATTTGTAATTTAGTAATTATTTTTTTCTCTGGAGGATCAGTCGAGGAGATCAGCCCCCTATCTTATTTCAAAATTACCAAACCCTCTGCAAAAAAATTACATGCCAATTCAATTACTTTCCTTAAATCACTCTCTATCCTGTATTAGAAGACAGTTTCTCGGCTCCCTCTTTTCTTACTCATTTCTTCATGTATTTCTTTATGCTTCATTTATTTTATTATTTTTATGCTTATCTCTAGAGGGCAAGTCGGAGCGATCAATCTCCTGTCTTATTCCAGGATTTCCAAAGCTTTTTTATCTCTTTTACTCACCAAGGTGCCTGTTGCAATTTCTCCCTTTCTCCTGTCAGTAGAGAAGCATGACACCTCATTGAATTCGGGCGTTCAGGTTCCTCAGACATGGATCCACCAGCAAAGATGAAGCACAGGAGTCTTCTAGGTCAAATGCCCAGGAGCGGTCTAAGACTCACGCTTCAGTCGCTGTCGGTTTCCTTCCGTTGAGAAATGAAAGCTTCTTTGGGATCCTAACAGGGATCTCCAGATGTGAGGGGAAAGAGCCTTTGAAGCTTGCCCCCTGTTTGGTAGTTGAAATCCACGAGTCATAAAAGAGCCAAGGTTGCCTATCCCTGCCTTAGCCCTAAGCATGCACCTAACTCGGGAACCAGGCGGGCGGATCTCCCGTTTGGTCTGCGCAGGGCAAGCGGGACCAATTGGAGGAGAAGCTTCAGCTGGAGGCAGAGTCCAGTGGATTCTCTCCGCTGTCTCCTCACCAGCCCCCCCCCCGCCCCCCAAGCCTTAGACTTAGGGAGGGAGGGAACGAAGAAAGGAAGGAAAGAAGAAAGGTAGGGCTAAACAGTAACATGCCTATTTAAAAGTTTGGTTTCCCTACTGCCCATTCACAATAGTAACCCATGGATTCCTCCTCCACACACACAGGCACCCTGAAACCTGAGGGAGGGAGGGAGGGACAAAGGAAGAGGAAAGGAAGGAAAGAATGAAGGAAGAGACAATGGGAGAGAGGGAGGAAGTAGGGCATCCACCCCAGTCCCACCCCCCTCCACCAGAGACCCATGGATTCCCCCCACACAGGCACCCTGCAACCTGAGTGATGAGCTCCCCCCGGTCATTGACTTCACTTGTCAAAAAATTGCAAAAGGTGATCAAATGACCCTGGGACACTGTGACCGTCATAAGTATGGATCAGTTGCCAAGCCTCCGAATGTAAATCATATGACCCTGGGAATGCTGCAACAGTCATAAGTGTGGAAAATGGTCATAAGTCACTTTTTCCAGTGCCGTCATAACTTTGAACAGTCACTAAGCAAATTGTAAGTTGAGGACTACCTGTACTTTATCATTGATTTCCTTTTTTTTTGGTCAAGTTTTTGACACCTTGCTGGGCGACTGGAGGTACTCAGACATTGCCTTATCCTAAAAGTGGTACAATGAGTGAAAAGGTTGAAAAGCCCTGGCCTAGAGGGCTCTGTAGGTTGGGCTCGCTTGGAAATGAGCCAATCACCTCCACCCCAACAGACTGGTAAAGCACAGACACTAAAGAAGTCCCTAAAATGGCACAGGTCTTTCAAAAAGGAGTAGCAGGCTGTGACTAAAGAGAGCCTCTTTTATCTTGACTTAGAAAAGATTAATAGTCCTTGAAGGTGATTAAGAAATGAAAGGCACATCTTACTGTCCATTTGAAAGGTAAATTTCAAGATGGCGGCAGCTTCAACCACAGATTACAGCCCCCCTTATAGCTTTGAAGCCCAGCTCCAGAAACCACTTGCAGGTTTTAAGCTGTATCTGAGGGTCTTGAAGGGAAATTCTTAGACACCCCCCACATCCAGGTGAGTCATAAAAACTGAAAGAGGTATTTTTGCTAGTCTAAACATTAATAGATCCCGTGGGAAGCAAGGTCATTCCCTGCCAGAAAGCCCGCCAAGTAGTTCCATTGGAGAATGTGATTTATAGTTAAACAGAAGAGTGGGAACTATTACACTGAGTTACTCTGAATCTTTGGGGGGGATTTTAGATTTGGTTTCACCTTTGACCGTGCCAACATCATGTATCCAATAAACATGTTCTTTGAGGAAATTTCATGCCTCGGAGTTCTGATTTACTTGGTTCCATCAGTCGGAACCTTGACATTAAACCAAATCTCATTAAAAAAACCTTTTATTTTGGGGTCCTGAGACTCATTCGCCTACCCACTGCCTTTGGGAGGACAGCAAAGACTCAGGGAAGATTTTGAGATGGAGAAAAAGGAAGAATTGACCACAAACCTCAGCACAGCTCCGGTTACTGGAATGCAGGATGCTGGTCAGGTGGGAAGTGAAGCACCGGTAGCGGGGACTCAGTCGAAGACCTGTGTGACCCAACCCGAGAAGTCAGTGCTGCAGGAAGGAACTCTGACCCTTGGATGATGGGTCTTTGATGGGAGGCTCCCCTGCGATTCACTTAACCGAACCAGTGCGCTTGGAGATGAGACAGCATTGGGAGATCATCTGTTTTGTGGTGATTCAAAAAATGACTGAGACTATAATTCTGGGGTTAGCATGGCTTGATAAGTGGTGACCTACCATTTACTGGGAGAACAGGGTGAGGACATTGAGACTAGCAATGGGGCTCCTCCCGCCCCCCCAAGGTCAGTCAAATAAAGAGGATTACAACCACAGAGGAGAGGGAAGAGCTTACTGAGCATTGAAAGCCACCACAGATCAAGTGCCAGGGGTCCAGCTCATCGCCAGGGAATACCAGGACTTAGTGGAGGTTTTCAGCGAGGAGGAAAATTAGTTTTATTCATTTATAACATAAAATGTGAAAATACAAAAGCAAATAATAATAATAATAATAATAATAATAATAATAATAATAATAATAATAATAATAATAATAATAATAATAATAATAATAATAATAATTTTATTTATATACCGCCCTTCTCCCGAAGGACTCAGGGCGGTGAACAGGGCAAGCATAAAAAATACAGAGATACAAAAGTTAAAAAAGATTAAATATATGCCCACTAAAAACAGTAAATACAAATATTAAAATAACAATAAACCCCCCCCATCCCCCATCAGGCCAGGCCGGCTTGTTCAAATAAGAATGTCTTTAGATCGCGACGGAAGGAGCGAAGATCGGGCGCCATCCGGAGCTCAACCGGTAACCGATTCCATAGCTCCGGGGCGCCCACAGAGAAGGACCTCCCCCTGGGGGCCACCAATCGACATTCTCTGAGCGGTGGCACCCTGAGGAGGCCCTCTCTGTGGGAACGCACAGGGCGGAGGGAAGTTGATGCCGGCAGCAGGTGTTCCCTAAGGTACTCCGTACCCATGCCATGTAGGGCCTTAAACACCATTACCAGTACCTTGAATCTCACCTGGAAGACAACTGGCAACCAATGCAGCTCACGGAGCAGAGGTGTAACATGGGAGTATCAGGAGACTCCCAACACAACTCTCGCGGCTGCATTCTGTACCAGTTGGAGCCTCCTAGTGGTCCTCAAGGGCAGCCCCATGTAGAGAGCGTTGCAGTAGTCTAGACGAGAGGTCACGAGCGCGTGAGTGACCATACATAAGTCATCCCGGTCTAGATAGGGCCGCAACTGGCGCACCAGGCGAACCTGGGCGAAGGCCCCCCTAGTCACAGCCACTATGTGGTCTTCCAGAGTGAGCCGTGAATCTAGGAGGACTCCCAAGTTGCGAGCCCTATCTACGGGGGGTAATAGTTCACCCCCCATAGAGAGAGATGGAATATCCTGAATAACCCGGGATGCCGGTATGCAAAGCCACTCAGTCTTGTCGGGGTTGAGTTGAAGTCTGTTCCTCCCCATCCAGACCCGAACCGCCTCCAGGCAACGGGACATCACGTCGAGGGCATCACTGGGGTGGTTTGGGGTCAAAATGAAAAGCTGGGTATCATCAGCGTACTGATGATACCCAACTCCAAAGCCACGAATGATCTCACCCAGCGGTTTCATATAGATGTTGAACAGGAGAGGCGAGAGGACCGACCCCTGAGGAACTCCACAAATGAGAGACCTCGAGGTCGACCTCTGCCCCCTGTCAACACCGACTGCGAACGTCCCAGGAGATAGGAGAAGAACCACTGCAAGACCGTGCCTCCCACTCCCAATCCCCTGAGACGCCGCAGCAAGATACCATGGTCAATGGTATCGAAAGCTGCTGAGAGGTCTAATAGGACTAGGACAGAGGAATATCCCCTGTCCCGAGCCCTCCAGAGATCATTCACCAATGCTGTCTCCGTGCTGTACCCGGGCCTGAAACCCGATTGGTACGGGTCTAGATAATCCGCTTCATCCAGGACCAGAGGAAGCTGATGCGCCACCACACTCTCAACAACCTTCGCAAGAAAGCGAAGGTTGGAGACCGGATGAAAGTTGTTCAACACAGCTGGGTCCAAGGCAGGCTTCTTGAGGAGAGGCCTCACCACCGCCTCTTTCAAGATGACGGGGAAACTACCCTCACTCAAAGAAGCAGATATAACTGCCTGGAACCAGCTTCGTGTCCTCTCCCGGGCTGCATAAACCAGCCAGGAAGGGCACGGGTCCAATAAACATGTGGTGGAGCTCAGCCTCCCCATAATCCTGTCCACTTCCTCCGGAGTCACAGAATCAAACTCCTCCCAGGTGATATCGACAAGACCGCCCGTGTCCTGATCGTCAGACTCTGCCCAGTCAGAGTCCAGACCGGTCCGAATCCGAGCGATTTTGTCCAACAGATGTTGGTTAAACTCCTCGGCATGACCCTGCAAGGGTTCCTCCCTCACCTCTTGATTAAGGAGGGTGCGAGTCACCCTAAACAGGGCGGCCGGGCGATTATCTGTGGACGCGATAAGGGTAGCAAAGTGATTAGACCTCGCCACCCTTATCGCAGTGAGATAAGACCTAATGTAGGTTCTTAGTCGCAATCGGTCAGATTCGGATTGGCTGGATCTCCAACCGCTCTCTAGGCCCCGTCTCTGACGCTTCATCTCCCGAAGCTCCGCGGAAAACCATGGAGCTCGACAGGATCTGCATCGGGTCAGGGGCCGCAAGGGTACAACTCGGTCAAGAGCCTCCGTGGCTGCCCTTTCCCAGGCTTCCACTAAGGCATCCGCCGAGTTGTGAGCGAAGGAGGCAGGTGGGGACCCCAGCGCTGCCTGGAACCTCTCAGGGTCCATTAAGCATCTGGGGCGGTACCATCTAGTTGGTTCCAGACGCCCACGGTAGGGAGTGGCAAAACGGAAGACCAGCCGCAGGAGATGAAGATCGGTCCATGACAGGGGCGTAACAATTGGGGAGCCCCCACCAAGATCATCTAACCACCGGCCAGATAAGAAAATCAGGTTAAGGGTGTGGCCTCCCACATGAGTCGGTCCCGAAATTTCTTGCGTCAGGTCCATGGCCGTCATGGAAGCCATGAACTCCCGAGCTAACTCAGATGATCCTCCCAGGGATGGTAGATTAAAGTCCCCCAAAACTATAAGTTTCGGGAACTCAATCACCAACCCAGAGAGGATATCGAGAAGCTCAGGCAGGGCTGCTGCTGCGTGACTAGGCGAAAGGTACACCAGCAGCAAGCCCAACTGCGCACCAGGGCCACATCTCAGGAAGAGAGACTCACACCCGACTATCTGGGGAACGGTGGCCTCCCGCGGACACAAGGTCTAGCTCATAACAACCACCACTCCCCCGGCCCTACCCTGAGCCCGAGGCCGGTGTAGCACCTGGAAACCTGGTGGGCAAAGATCGACCAGAGGAATACCGCCCTCTGGGCCCAGCCAAGTCTCTGTGATGCAAGCCAGGTCTGCCTGCTCACCCTCGACCAGATCCCGGACAAGAGGAGCTTTATTAACAACAGACCTGGCGTTCAAGTACACCAACCGGAGCTCAGGAGGCTGCACATCCTCGCTCCCGGGACCTCCGGGTAGAGACAGAGGGACGGAGTGCCTCACCGCTTGCACACTCTAGGTATAGCATGCCCCATAGAGCTGTCACCTCTAGGGGCAGCAGGTGTAAGTTCAAGCCACCCTCTCACGGTGGCTAATACCCAGGGTCCTCTGAATCCTTTGGGGATGATGTGTAGGCAATAGGCAATAGTTCGTACAGGCAAAGATATAATAAGCCATGATAGTCCGCTCTGCTAATAACCAGGTCCTCCACCGCTCCACCACTCCAGGCGATTGTTCCTGTTCACAGCTCCATGGGCCCCCAGTTCTACAGTAATTGGGGCCTTCCAGAGCGTGGTCTGCAGAGCATAACTCCTCCAGGCCTGCTAGTTTCCTCCGGGCCCCGTCGGGATCCATCGGCACCAACCAGTTGACAATAGGTGCCGCACAGAGCACGGATCTTTAGGGCTCCTCCGGAACAACCAGAGTCCGCTGGGCTCCACTGGGCTTCACCGGGGTTAACCGGCTAACCCGGGACCCTTCAGGGCCACCAGAAACACTGAGGGTGCCTGGCCGTCTGGGGTAAGTGGAGCAATCAGGGGCCAAAAACAGATTAAGACCCATGCCACCGCCAAGCTACCGAAACTGCTGCTGCTGCCGAAAACGCCGCTGCAAGCACCGCCGCCACCGCCGTTGTTGCCGAAACACCGCCGGAGCCGAGAACGGTCCAGAAACGCCGCCGCTGCCGGAGGAAAACGGGCCGAAAAGGCCCGGACATGCCATCGCCACCGGCGCAAGCGGCCCGAAAACGGCCTAAAATGCTGCAGACGATGTTAAAGATGTCCTAGAACGGCCCAGGAACGCTGCCACTGCCACCGTCAAAATGGTCCGAATGTGCCGTCGCTGCCGTAGCCGAGAGCGGACCGAAACGACCATCAAGACGGCCCGAAACGGCCCGAAAACGCCTCCGCCGACACCACAGTCGGAGACCATCTGAGGACGCCGGCACCGCCGCCGCCGAAAACAGCCCGAAAAACGGCCCGAAGCGGCAGGAAGATGCCGTAAACGACGATCCGGCAGACCAGCACACCAGCAGACCAGCAGATAGCCAAATGGTAAAAATTAGCAGGCAGCAGACAGCAATTGTCTAGCTGCCTAACTCATTGCCTATCACTACCCCCCCAACACAGAGGGCATAAGGCACCCCTGAGGGGCTCCTAGGACGCCTAGTCTCTGGAACTTGCAGAGCTCAGCCCAACATGTCCGCCTGCACGTCCGCCATCTTGATCATATATAGTAGGGGACAACAGTTGAAAAAGGGAAAACAAAAAAGGTGTGAAGAAAGGGAGGGGAAGAAACAAAAGGCATTGACTTCTGACTCTCTCTGTTGCAGTAAAATCAGACAATAAAATCAAATCTCAACTTTTTACATTTCTATAGGAGTATGCACTAGCCATTTCTGTATCAGCAAATCAGTCTAATTGGTAAAACCCAAAATCATAATATCATTTTTCCACCTCAAGCACAAAGTCCAGAAGCAGTTTCCAAGTAGAAACAAAAGTACTTATGTTCTTTTCTTTTATCAGCACAGTCAATTTGGCCAATCTCTGCTAATTCCATCAGCTTTTGTAACCATTCGTTGCACTGGCCATGTGGTTGCATTTCGCCCCGTTACACCTGCCACTCCAGCGGCGCCTCCAAACGGCTGCCATCCTCCAGTGGGTCTTCTCCTTCCTGACGCTGGGTGAGGACGGGACAGTGCCAGCAGCAGCGGCAAACTTGGCTGTGTCCCAGCCGTGGGGGAGGTCACAGGAGAGGCAGCGCTGGCTGGCAATCATGGCCAGTGTGGGGCGGCGGGCCTGGTGGGTGGATGCAGCCGATCTCCACCCAAAGCCCTGACTAATAGGAATGGATAGAAAATATCTGGCAGCGAGAAGAGAAATCGAAAGAGATGGTGGACAGCACCGTGCAAGCGAGGCATGAAAGGAGGAAGAGGCTGGATCCGCAAAGACGCTGGTTTAAGAAAAGGCAGGAGGCAGAGACAACAGCGAGCAAATGATCGGCTCAGGGAGATGCACGACCTTTACAATAATCAACTCATTTGTTCCTATGAGCAGTGGCTGCAACCCTCTCATGGCACTGAAACTGCGGAGTGCTCTCCTCCTAAGATCAGCCCCTCCCTGGCACTGTCCTGGCTCTGAGCTCAGCAGCTCAGGGCCGAGAGAGCCAATGATCACCACTGAAGCCCATCAAAGGGGCAGGGCCAGGACAAGCATGTTACTTTGAGTTATGGGGCAATAATTAGAGCAGGGAGGGGCTTCCCAGAGGGGCAGAGGGGGAGGGAGGCGGGAGGCCTCTCCTTGGCACTGCTTGCCTGAAATAGTATTAGGATGGGCGGAGTGGAGAACGGCGGGCCTGCAACCAGCAGGCGCCGCTTGTTGCTTTTTCCCGGAAGGAGGGCTGTCCCCTGCTTATGCTCCTCCATGCTCTGCTGCGGGCTTCCTGATAAAAGCCACGGAAGGCACTGACAAAGCCTTGCACACTGCAATCCCTCGAAATGATTCGCACCCTGCAAGTGAAAACTGTAAATTGCAAGATCGGGGGGGGGAGGGCAGGATTCAGCCTGGTGGGAGACTTGATGATTAGTACTTGGTTCAACCTCTGGAAAGGACCTTCTCAGGATGTGCAGTGTTCCTTCTATTAATTGTTGTAGAAAGAAGAGACTAACGCCAGCTCTTCAAGAAAGGAAAGGTTTAATGCGCAGGTTCAGAAGGCTTAAACAAAGCAAAACGTCTGAACCCCAAAGGGCTCATGAACAGACATATTTATACACCTTTAATTCTTAGTTATACATTGTTATACATTGTTATATATTGTTATACATTGTTACTTATGTGGTTAATATTCTACACATTCTTATCCGAAGACAGTTTACAGAAGAAAATTACTTGCAGTACGTGTGATTTCACAGACAGTATATGGTTATCCCAATCAACATCTGCATTAAGGACAAGACTATGTTTGCTTAAACAAGGACTTTAGTACATTCCTCTTTAAGACAGTCACTGGGGAATACGTGTAGTTACGCTACCAGGATTATGGCTTCCTTGATCAGCATCTGTTCTAAGGACAAGAATACATTTGTTTCACTATTATTTTAGTACATTTCCTCTTTATTCCCCCCTTTTGAGACTTATCTCAACTTGTGACGATGAGTCTCAACAGAGGTCTTCTTTGGTTTGTAATCTTTCATATTCCCACATTGCCATTACCTGTGCAGTCGCTTTTCTTTCAGCAAGTAAAGCTAAGCTATTGGATATAGTTCTTATAAAAATAGGCAAGATACAAGGAATCAGCACACATCCTGCAGCTATCAGTCCTATGAGAGCTACGATTGCTTGTAACCCTGGAAGTTTGGGAAACCATCCACTGAAAATCTCTTGGAAATTAAAACCCTTCCAGGTTTGATCTGCATTGTGTGTCAATTGCCTCATTTCAGTGGTTAATTGTTTGATTACCTGTCCAGTTTCATCGATTTGAAGACAATAATTTGAAAGATTGAATTTTCCACACACTCCACCTTCTTTTGCCAATAAGTAATCCAAAGCCAATCGGTTTTGATAGACAGCTGTCCGGATTTTATCAGTGGCTACAGCTAACAAATTTAAGGCTTTATCTAGGCGTTGCCCTGCTAGATCCACAACAGCCTGCAGCCTAATTATACGGTTTATCATATAGATTGGTGTTCTGTAACCATAGGTGCCATCCTCTGCCCAGGTTGCTTGGCCATACACACAAACTATCCTCTCTAAATTCCACAAATCCCCCATTTTCTCATAATAATCGGATTCTCTACAAGGGAAATTAGAGAAGGCTGTGTCCACCTCTCTTTTTCTTCAATTTCCCATTTGATCATAGACTGGTACACCAAGCGCCTGTCGCGACCGTATTGGCAAAAGAAAGAATGAGGGCTTTATCCAACCTAATACACGTGATCCTGACCAATTTTTAGGTAACAGCTCATAAGCAAAGGTGCCACAAATCCAGTACATGTCACTGGGGGCTACCCATTCCTTTTCTTTGTTGGAGTTCAGATAAGGCATGATAGTCATATCAAACTTTAAAGGTTCAGAGGCATTTCCCAAAGATGTCCATACCTTATATTGTTCATCCCAATCCCCCAAACAGATAAGATCTCCCACTGGCCGATCCCCTTTGCGTGTAAAGCAATTTCAACCAACCAGATTTGTTGTGAGAGTCCACACTGTGCCATATACATGCATTCTTTGGGTGATGTTACCTGCCCTTGTCATGTTGTTATATATTTCCGGGTTAGCTTCCATCGCCTCCCATGGCCACTGTTCCCCCATATTTGTTCCTCCACATACAAAACAATTCTTTACAGTCAGGGCTTTTGCTATTTCCTCTGCTAATGACAGAAATAAATTGGTTGCTTTCATAGAAACCTCGAATTGGTCTTTTGATTTTTCCATTCGGGTTAAAGTGTCATATACTGACCATCCTAGAGATTTTTGTTCTCCATCATAAAGTACCTGTTTTACGATTCTAATATAAGTCTTTGGATCCTCTCCTGTTCCATCAATTTCTATGGCATGCACATATTGACTAGGCATCTCTCGGCTGACTTCTAGTACCACTTGATTACTCTGAGTCATTCGATGGACATTAGTCAAATACTTGCACCCCTTATATCCTCCCCCGGTATACTCACAAACACATTCCCACCATAAGCAGGTTGTTTTTCCACCATATCCTGCACACCATATCCTGCAAGAATCGGTATCATTTGAAATAAAAATAAAAATTTGGGCAGGACATTCATTTTCACTGCTGCAATCCGTCCCAACAAAGACAATTGCAATTTTTGCCAACTCTCCAATTCTTTTTGAATTTTCCCCCATAGTTTTTCATAATTATTTTTATATAGCTTTGTATTAGAGGGCGACAAAATCACCCCCAAATATTTAACCCTTTTAACAATCTCAAATCCAGTTAATCCTTCTAAGAGAGCCTTCTGTGAAACTGTCATATTTCTAGCCAAAATTTTAGTTTTCTGTGTATTTACTTTAAATCCAGAAACCTTCCCATATTGTGTTATTATCTCCATCAGGTCCACAACAGAGTTCTCTGGCTGGGTCACTGTAACAACCAGATCATCTGCAAATGCTCTCAATCTATAGTCCTGATCTCCAACTTGTATCCCCTTAATTTTTTCCGAGTTCCGAATCTTAACCAATAGTATCTCTAATGTTAACACAAATAACAAGGGCGATAACGGACACCCTTGCCTTGTGCCCTTCTCAATATTACATGCTGCTGTCAGGCTATTGTTAACTATAATTCGGGCAGTTTGTTTTTGATATAATGCCCTAATCGGTTGTAAAAAATTTTCCCCAAAATCCATTTTATCTAAAACTTTCAACAAAAATTGCCAATTCAATTGATCAAAGGCCTTTTCAGCATCTAAAAAGATTAGCGCTGCAGAGATCTGGTTGTGCCTTTCCAAAAACTCTAACATATCAACTATATGTCTCACATTATTTTTCATTTGCCTACCACTAATAAACCCCGTTTGATCCCCATGAATCACCTGTTGCAGAACCCTCATCAGTCTATTAGCCAAAACCTTAGCAAATATCTTATAATCTGTATTTAAAAGCGATATCGGTCTGTAATTTTTAACTTGAGTAGCATCCTGGTCTTCCTTCGGAATCAAAGAGATAAAAGCTGTTCTCCAAGACGGTGGCACCTTTCCCCCCCTCTGAATTGTCTGAAACAGTTCCTTTAACGGCTTTATCATCTCTAATTGTAAATTTTTATAATAGGCCGCAGTCAAGCCATCCGTGCCTGGCGCTTTATCCACCTTCAGTTCCTTAATTGCTGTAAAAATTTCTTCTTCTGTAATCAGTTGATTAATCCCCTCTTTTTGTACTTGCGTAAGAACCGGGATGCTAGCATTCTCCAAGTATATATCAATATCTTTTACATTAATTTCCTCTTTAGTATATAATTTCGAATAAAAATCCACAAAAGCATCCTTAATAAGATTCTGTTGAAACACAACCCTTCCTTTATACTCAATCTTATCTATATTAGAGGCCCTTTGTTTTTTCCTCAGTCTATAAGCTAACCATCTGCCTGGTTTATTAGCGTTGCAAAAAGTATTGTGCCTAGCAAACCGCAGATTGGTCGCCACTTGATCTGCCATTAATTTATCAAATTGTCCTCTTAGCAGTCTAATAGCCTCCTTGATCTTCACATCCTCTGGGTTCAAAATCAAAGCCTTTTCTTTTTCCTTTATTTCATTCTCCAGTTCTTTCCTTCTAGTTTCCACTGCACGTCTATGTCTATTATTCATATATATCAACACCCCTCTCATATAGGCCTTGCTAGCATCCCAAACCATATCCATAGAGGTACCCTTATTCATATTAATCTCAAAAAAATCCTTCATCCGCTGTTTGCATTCTTCCACATTTCTCTGATTTCTAAACAAATTCTCATTTACGCGCCACGAGCGCCTGTCTCTATTCTCCTTATCAATCTCCAACCAAACTGGACTGTGGTCAGAGATAGTTCTTGCACAAATCTTCACCTTTTTAGTTCTCAAAAAAAAATCATTAGTCAACAAAATAAAATCAATCCTCGAAAAAGATTGGTGTCTATCAGAATAAAAAGTATAATCCTTCTCCTGCAAGTGTCTCTCACGCCAAATATCTCGCAATTCCAGGTCATCCTTCATTTCAAAAAAAGATTTAGGCAGTCTAGCATGACTTGGAATGCGCTTAAAAGCTCCAGCCTTATCCAACTGTACATCCAAAACACCATTCCAGTCTCCCATAAAAATAAAAGATTTATAATCCAACTGGGTAAGCTTTGTGTGAAGTAAGCTAAAAAAATCAGCTTGTTGTTGGTTAGGTGCATATAATCCAACTAGAAGCGTCTTTTTACCTTCTAACAACAGCTCAATCATAACATATCTTCCATGCTTATCTGCTTCAATTAAGTCTGCTGTTAAGGCACTTTTAACATAAACAACCACTCCATTTTTCTTATTCTCTGCAGAGGCAACAAATTGCGTACCCAGTCTCGAGTTCAGTAAATGCTTTTGATCCAAAACTCTAATATGCGTTTCTTGCAAACATATAACATCTATCTTAAATTGTTTTAAATATTGAAAAACTTTCTTCCTCTTCTGCGGTGAATTTAGTCCATTAACATTCCAGGTTAGAAATTTAGTTGCCATGCATATCCTCCAAAAGCTCTTGGACCACAGCTTTGATAGGACTAACTTCTTTAGGCCGTGCTCCTCCCACAGCTTGACTATATGTACGTTGTGAAGAATCTGAAGACTTTTGCTGATCTTGTTCTTTTATTTTCTTTGCTCGTTTTAAAGCAGCACGCGTTACTCTTTGCTCTCTAGGATCATCCAAAGAAATTGCAGCTTGATCTCCTCCAGCACCACTTTCCTCTGTTTCATCCTCTTGATGTTCTCCTTCTCCAGATCCCTTTCCAGCTTCCAGAAGTGTTAATGGGGTTGCTTTTAAGACATTGTTGTAGAAATCACGCGCTTGCTTCACAGTAATCAGCCGATACCTTTTACCTTCATGCATCACCATCAGCCCATCTGGAATCTCCCATCTGAACCTTATATCTCTTTGCTTAAGCTCATGCACAAGAAATGTATAGTCCTTCCTTCCCCTTAAAATCCTTGGAGGGATTTCTTTTAAAACCAAGACTTCTTGTTCAGCAATCACCACTTTAGCATCATAGGCAGCTTGTATAACTTGATCTCTAATTTCTCTTTTTGCAAAATAAACCACCACATCTCTAGGCAACTTTCTCTATCTGGCAATCCATGAATTCACCCGAAACACTTTATCCATAGCTGCTCTTATTTCAGATGCTGGCTGGTTTAATACCACTTCGAGAGCCTCAGAGATCAGCTGCTTTAAATCTTCTTTAATATTCTCTTTTAAACCTCTGATTCTGACAGCAAACTGCATCTGGTAATATTGGGCTAGGCTTAACTCCCTTTCCACTTTGTCTCTTGCATTTTCATTCTCCCGTGCTTTTACTTCTAATATAGCATTCCTTTGAGCCAGATCATCCATTTTTTCATCTAATTCCAGGTAATTAGCCCAGGTAATCTAGTCGGGTTTGGTGGAACTCACACTTCGAAGTTTCACATATAGTTTAGCGCTTAGTAGTTTCTTTAACACCTCTTGCACTAAATTTACATGGTCAGTCATATTTTTGCTATAAATTAAGATGTCATCAAGATACACCAAAACCCCCTTGTATAGATGATCATGCAGCACTTGGTTAATCAGCTGCATGAAGACAGCTGGAGCCCCTTGTAGTCCAAATGGCATAACTTTGAACTGATAGCTTCCCATAGGACAGTTAAATGCAGTTTTCCATTCATCTCCTTCTTTTATTCTTACTAGGTAGTACGCTTCTCTTAGATCTAGTTTGGTGAAGATACGCGCCTTCACCAGATGGGTTAGTAAGTCCTACAGGAGGGGGAGGGAATACTTATTCTCCACACTCACACAGTTTAACCCCTTATAATCAATGCAGAGCCTCAGCGACCCATCTTTTTTTTCCTTAAACAAAACCGGAGCCCCCACTTGGGATTTTGCTGGCTCAATGAAGCCTCTGGCTAGTTTTTTATTCAAATACTGTTGTAGTTCGTCCATTTCGAGAGGGGACATAGCGTACATTTTTGGTTTAGAGAGCTTGGCCACTGGTAATATCTCAATGGTGCAGTCATTTGGCCAGTGTGGTGGTAGGACATCACATTCTTTCTCACAAAATGTCTCCACTAAAGCCCGGTACTCGCTGAGGATGAGCGGCTCGCTGGGCAGGGGAATGGTGGCCACTTTTACTGTTTCTGCTGATGGAGCAGGTTCTCCAGTAATGTCAAAAGAATCAGGAGGGGGTTTGGGTCCTATCAGCAATCTCACAGTCCTCATCCCTTTTTACCACCAAATAAAAGGTTTCCACTTGTCTAACCAAGCTAGACCTAAAATCACAGCCTCAGTCATTTTCGGAGCCACTACAAAACGGATGAGCTCCCAATGTTCACCTATTTCTAAATGTATTGGTTCAGTTAGAGGGGTGACTAAAGTTCCTCCCATTAAAGATTCATCAGCTTGCTCAAATCTCATGGGTTTGGAGAGCAATCTGGCTCCTATGCCCATTTTAAGGGCAATCGGCAAACTGATAATGCATTGGGAGCACCCTGAGTCCACTAGCACCTTCAAGTTCATTTGTACCCCTGTCTTGGGGACTATGAGCTTGGCAGCAAGGGCAAAAGGTGGGATGAGCCAACTCACCATAGGGTCATTTTCTTCCTTGTCATCGCTGTCATAGGAGGCCAGAGTGGGGGTGGTTCCAGCTGGAGTCTCAGCTCTCTCCTGCATAGGTGACGTGATCTGGGTGACAGGTTCCTGTGCAACCCAGCTTGACTTTTGTTTTGTCAGCAGCTGGGCAGGTTTCTTCCTCCCCGGAGGTCCTGATCCACCCTTCTGCTGGGGATACGGGACCGGACAATTTGCCTCTCGATGTCCCTGTTGGCCACATCTGAAGCACTTAATCGGCAGGCCCGTAGGTGGCTTAGGAGATTCCGTGGCTGTGGTTGCTGGGTTTTCTGCAGTGGCAGCTGTCTGGTTTGTTCCAGCTTTGGCCCAGTTTCTGGAGGAGTTGGCTTCTTATAGCAAGCAAGCTCGATGTCTAGCTTCACTGCCAATCGGTACCACTCCTGTAGTTGATCAGGAACTCCCCGAGTGATACAGGCCTGGGATAGGTGGTCATCTAGCCCCTCTTTGAAGTGATGCACCAGGGAGTGCTATGGCCACCTCTGAATCTGACCTGCTACCCTCTGAAATTCTCACACATATTCCAGTGCAGGCCTGCCAGCTTGCTTCGCCTTGTGAATTTATTTTTCGGCTTTGATAGCTATGGATTCATCCTTGAATCTGGTTCTCAACCCTTGGATGAAGAGATGGAGGTTCCCTAGTTCAGGCGCTTGTTCATTGTGCAAGTTATTTAGTCACTCAGATGCTTCCCCCTCTAAATTGGCTGCAACAACATTGACAAGGGCAGCGGGGTCGGGGTAAAAATTGGCATTTTGGTTCATATGGGAATACACCTGATTGAGGAAGACAATCAACTTCTCCAGATCGCCATCAAAAGTGACCTTAAAATGTGGTGCCATTATGGGTTGCTGCCCACCTAATTGCTGTTGTCCTCCCAGCTCCGGTTGCATGCCCAACTGGCTGGCCCCCCAGTGGCTGCTGTGTGCCTAGTGGTTGCTGTCTGTCCAACAGATTGCGCAGTCACCCCAGCTGTTGAACCATGTCGCGTTGAACCCCCACGTTCAGGTTGGCTCTAAGCGTAGATCCCAGGCTTAGGTGCTGGTGGTGATAATCGGGGCTGCGTCACCAATGGTAGTAATGGTCAGGGCTCTCATGGTACTGGTAGTGATCAGGGCTTCGACGGTATCAGTGATGGTCTGGGCTTTGGTAGCATGGGCATCTCTTGGGGCTGTTGTAACAATCCTGCCTTCTGGAGCCTTCGCGGTGGTGATGCCTGTCAGGAGACCGTGACAAACGATGCCGATCAGGGCTTCTCCGATAGCCAAGGCTGTCACGTTGCGAGTGGCGTACTGGAATCCTTGACACTCGACAACGGCCCGGACTGTCGCCCCGTGACTGACGGTCAGGACTCTTCCTTCCCACTGGGCTTGAGGTCAATGCTGGTGGCTCTGAGTATGGAGTAGCCACCTGAGCTGTGTCACTGGGGCTAAGGCTTTTTCTGGGCATAGATTGGTGCTGATCTCATTGGTCATCACACTCACTAGTAGGCAAGGAGTGGGTGACCTGTCCCTCGCTTCCCACATCTAGCCCCTCAAATTTCTCTACCAACTTCTCCACTGATTGGCTACGGACTGCAGACAGGTACTTCCACTCACCCGAATCTTCTGCCACCACCAAACTTTTTGTTCTTCTCTGATCAGGGGAGCGTGATTCCCATGAGGCACCTGCTTGCAACTCCAACTCAACTGCACTTGAAGAACTCTTCCTTGATTGGGCTGTCTCGGGATGCTTAGGGTCTCCACTGGGCAGGGTCCACTCCAAGGACCACATTAGCTCCCATGTTTTGGGTCTCGCTCCCACTGCCAGAAGTTCCGAACTCACTTTCTCCAATCATGCAAGGGTTTGCGCTCCCTCCACTGAGGCAGCTGCTGTGGTCAGAGTGCTCCTTGTGGGTGCATTTTTTTTCTCCATGCTGAATCTTCCAAGAATCTTTGTCTACCTCCCCTCTGATTTGGGAAGGTGCCTGGAACTCAGGACCCCAAAGGATGTTAGAGTAGATAGGATTCTTGGGTTAATGTCATGGTTCCAATAGATGAAACCAGTAAAAGAACTTCAAGGCAAGAATTCTTCCTTAAAGAACATTTTATTAGGAAACAAAGTATCGACACTTACATAGTTGAACCCAAGAATGAGATTCCCTCCTCCCAGATACAAAGTAACAAATTGCAATTCCCACCCCACAAAAGCTGTCATAAATCACATTCCCCAATTAGCACAAAACATGGGCTTTTCTCTCTGGCCCCTCAGCCCACCAAAACCTTATCAGAACACGTCCTTGAGTTCCCACACTTCTACATTGTTATGGCTAGCTAAACCCTCAGGCATTTACCTCATCCCCCCCTTCTACATCTGAACTCTAAAAGAATAGAAAAGGCACGTTTAAAAGCAAAAGTAAAAATGGCTGCTGGTTCTCAGTTGTGAGACTGATGACATCCATTGTCAAAGCATTGACAGTAATATTGACTGTGATTGATCGCTTGCTCGGGACTTCCCTCTTCCCTGAAGCCAACCAAACTGTTTTTGAAGCACATATACCAACTCCATGGTGCCCCAAAGTGCATTATTTCTGACAGAGGGGTCCAGTTTACTGCTAAGTTCTGGAGGGAGGGAGTTAAATTTATTGGGTCCTCCTAGGGGCTTTTGTCAGCTTTTCATCCAAATACTAATGGAGCTGATTTGATTTGATTTGATTTGATTAAATTTATATGCTGCCCTTCTCCCTGAGGACTCAGGGCAGCTCACAACAATAAAAATTAAAAAAACATAGAGTAAAAAATTTAAAAAAGAATTAAACAATAAATGCAAAATTACAAGACAATTTAACCCAGTAAAAAGCCTAATTAAAAACTATAGTCAGTCCAGGCCCGCTTGTTGGAACAACCAGGTCTTCAGGTCACGGCGGAAGGACCGAAGGTCAGGGGACGTCCACAGCTCCGGGGGCAGTTCATTCCAGAGGGTCGGCATGCCCACAGAGAAGGCTCTCCTCCTGGGGGTTGCCAGCTGGCATTGCCTGGCCAACGGCACCCTGAGGAGGCCGACTCTGTGGGAGCGAACCGGGCGATGGGAGGTTGACAATGGCAGCAGGTGGTCTCGCAAGTACCCCGGGCCTAAGCCATGTAGGGCTTTAAAGGTTATTACCAGCACCTTGAATCGCACTTGGAGGGTAACCGGAAGCGAATGCAGCTCACGGAGGAGTGGTGTAACATGGGAGTACCAAGATACTCCCATAAGCACCTGTGCGGCTGCACCAGTTGATGCCTCCGGGTGCTCTTCAAGGGCAGCCCCATGTAAAGAGCATTGCAGTAATCCAGGCGAGAAGTGACGAGGGCGTGGGTAACCGTGCATAGGGCATCTCGGTCCAAAAAGGGGCACAACTGGCACACTAGGCGAACCTGTGCGAAGGCACCCCTGGTCACAGCCGTTCGATGATCTTCCAAATTAAGCCGTGAATCCAGGAGGACACCCAAGTTGCGAGCCCTTTCTGAGGGGGGCAATACCTCCCCCCCATCAAAAGAGATGGAACTTGTTGGACAATACGAGATGCCGGTATCCACAGCCACTCGGTCTTGGAGGGATTAAGCCTGAGCCTGTTCCTTCCCATCCAGACCCGCACCACCTCCAGGCACCGGGACATCACGTCAAGGGCATCACTGGGTTGGCTCGGGGTGGAGATAAACAACTGGGTATCATCCGCATATTGGTGATACCTCACCCTAGAGCCACGGATGATCTCACCCAGCTGCTTCATATAGATGTTAAACAGGAGGGGGGAGAGAACCAACCCCTGAGGCACCCTACAAGTGAGGGGCCTCAGGGTAGATCTCTGTCCCCCTGCCAATACAAACTGTGAGCGGCCCAAGAGGTAGGAGGAGAACCACCGTAAAACAGTGCCTCCCACTCCCAACCCCTCGAACCGTCGCAGCAGGATATCATGGTTGATGGTATCAAAAGCCGCTGAGAGGTCAAGTAGGACCAGGACAGAGGAACAGCCCCTGTCCCGGGCCCACCAGAGATCATCCACCAGTGCGACCAATGATGTTTCCGTGCTTTAGCCGGGTCTGAAACCGGACTGGTACGGGTCCAGATAGTCCGCTTCATCCAGGAATTGTGGGAGCTGACGCACCACAACACTCTCAACAACCTTCGCTACAATGAGGCCGGGTCCAGAGCAGGCTTCTTGAGGAGGGGCCTCAGCACCGCCTCTTTTAAGGTGGAAGGGAAGACACCCTCCATCAAAGAAGCATTGACAACTGCCTGGACCCAGCCCCCTGTCACCTCCCAGGTGGCCGAAACCAGCCAGGAGGGACATGGGTCCAGTAAACAAGTTGTAGTGCTCAGTCTACGCATGATCCTGTCCACATCATCCAGAGTCACAGGGTCAAACTCACCCCAAATGGTATGACCAAGACCTGCCCTCTCCACTCCGCTGGATTCTGCCCAGTCGGAGTGTAAGCCAGTCCGGATCTGAGTGATTTTGTCCTGCAGATACTGTACAAATTCCTCAGCCCTACCCTGCAAGGGGTCATCCCTCGGTCCCTGATTAAACAGGGAGCGGGTCACTATAAACAGGGCGGCTGGGCGGTTATCTGCGGACGCAATGAGAGCAGAAAAGTAGACACGCTTTGCCGCTTCCATCGCCACTAGGTAAGACTTAAGATAAGTTCTTAGCTGTGTTCGATCAGATTCGGATCCGCTGGACCTCCAACAGCTCTCTAGGCATCTTTTCCGGCACTTCATCGCCCAGAGCTCCTCGGTAAACCAGGGGGCCACCCGGGGTCTGTGCCAGGTCAGAGGCCGCAAAGGCACAACTCGATCCAAGGCCCCAGCAGCCGCCCTCTCCCAGGCTTCTACTAGGGCCTCGGCAGAGTCGTGGGCAAGGGAAGCAGGAAATGTCCCAAGCTCCGTCTGGAACCTTTCAGGGTCCATCAGGCGCCTGGGGCAGAACCACCTGGTCGGTTCCACCTCCCAGCGGCGGGAGGTGGCATACTGAAAGTCTAGCCGGAGAAGAAAATGATCGGACCATGACAGGGGTTGAATGATTAAATCCCCCCTACCCAGATCATTAATCCACTGCCCAGAGATAAAAACCAGGTCGAGTGTGTGCCCTCCATTATGGGTCGGGTCCTGAATTATTTGAGTCAGGTCCATGGCCGTCATGGAAGCCATGAACTCCCGGGCCAACTCAGATGCCTCACCCACGGAAGGCAGATTGAAATCCCCCAGTACTATAAGCCTGAGGAACTCAATCGCCAACCCAGACAAGACGTCGAGAAGCTTGGGCAGGACCGATGACATGCAGCCAGGAGACAGGTACGTAATCAATAGGCCCAACTGAACTCCAGGACCCCACTTCAAAAGGAGAGACTCACACCCGCCTATCTGAGGGACAGTGGCCACTTGCGGACAAAGACTCTCCCTAATAATAACCGCCACCCCCCCCCGCCCCTGCCCTGGGCCTGCGGCTGGTGAAGCACCTGGAAACCTGGTGGGCATAATTCCGAGAGAGGGACACCCCCCTCTTGGCCCAACCAGGTCTCCGTGATGCAAGCCAGGTCCACATACTCCTCCTCAATAAGATCCTGTATGAGGGGAGCCTTGTTCACCACGGACCTGGCGTTGATATAGACCAATCTGAGCCCAGGTTCCTGTAATCCTATGCCCCCATGGGAGTGAGAAGAGCAATGAGGATGGGAACAGGCCACCACTTGAAGACAGCGGTGGCCTGTTCCCCGATTACGATAAAGCCCTCTGCTCCCACACACTCTGCCCATCCCAATCATTGTTGGGATAGAAAGACCCTCCTCACTCGGAGTTGCGTCCATTCCCAAACCCCTACTCCCCCCCGCAACCATCCGATGGTCTGGACTGCTGTCCGGGTCAAACTTCCCCAAGTTCATTCTGGATCCCTTGGACCTCCCCCCTCCCGGATCCCCTTAAAATGTTATTTAAAAATCTTAGTAAAAATCCCCTCAAGTTCCTCTTTGCAGCATGCCATCTCTCAGGGTCCCACAACCCGTCATCAAGGAAGATCTTCCGTAAAACAGATGGACGCTCCTGCGAGAGGGGGGAATCTCACAGCGAGTAAAGTTCTGCTGCAGTGTACGCTGGCATACAAAAGGGAAACGGTAACACCAGACAATGAAGGGTGCCAGCAGATGGAATCAATAAAAAGTTCAGTCAGCCTGTGGCAGATCCCAAAGCCACAATCGTGGAGCTGCTGAAAAAGCTAATGCAATGGTGGAACAGTACCTCAGATATTATGTAAATTACCAGCAGACTAATTGGGCTGATCTCCTGCCTTTCGCAGAGGTAGCCTACAACAATACTGTGCACAGTAGCACTGGTCTCACCCCGTTCAAAATAGTAACGGGTCAAGATTTTGTGCCCATGCCTGAGTACCCACAGGAGCCTCTTACATCCCAGAGTTTGGATCAGAGGGTGACATCCTTGCAGGGGGTTTGGGTGAATGTGAAGAAGGCATTGACCAAGGCCACCAAGGTTTACAAGGAGCAAGTAGATAAATGACACTCCCCTCAGAAACCTTTTTATGTTGGACAATTATTTTATCTTTCAACAAAATATTTAAGAGTAAAGTTACCCAGTAGAAAATTGGGGTGAAAATTCCTTGGTTCTTTCCCCATCACTAAGATCATAAACCCTGTCACAGTGGAATTGAAACTTCTGCTATTGTTGGGTAAAGCTCCCCCTGTTTTTCATTCCAGTCTATTAAAACCTGTGTCAGAATCCTCTTTAAGACCTGTCCCAAAGGAGCTGCCAGGTCCAGTAGTGGTACAGGGGGAGAAACATTATTAAATAAAACAAATTCTTGATTCTAGGCTGTACAAGAGGAAGTTACAGGACCTCATTTAGTGGAAAGGCTACCCCCTTTCAGAAGCTACATGGGTGAAATGTACAAATGTGAAAGCGGATAGATTAGTAAAAAAGTTTTGACAAATACCCTCACAAGCCTTGAGGGAATACCTAACCTGCTTTTTGTTTCCCCTACACGAGACTCTTTCTTTCTGAGAGGGGAAGACTGTCAAGTCTACAAATGAGCATGGCTGCATCCATTTTTCCTACTCATTTTCAGTTGCCACATAGAACGGAGGGAGGGGGGGTTGCCCAAGTGTTTCGCTAGTCTAAATAATCTTTTGTCCCATGGGAACCAAGGTCATTGGCTGCTCCTGAGACTGCAGGCTGGACATTGTGAAAAAGCCCACAAAGAAGATGTATTGGGGAATGTAGTTGCTTGCATAGTTTTAGGGGTGGGATTTTTTAACTTTGTATTGGGGAATTGTTACGTGTGTCTCCAGACTTGGTTCCACTTTTTTTTTTATTAGAAAATTTTATTAAATGTACATTTAAAAACAAAAGTGGACATGATTCAACTTCCCTGGCTACAACACTACTATTAGTATTACCTTATGTTACAGAAAGAAAAAACAAAAACTTAAAATACATTCTATGACAGGACAGAGTGTAACAAACTGTACATATAACATCTGTAAAAATTTTTGGTAAACTGTCTTTCAGTCATCAGCGTTATATTTACATATCTTTCAGTTGTGTCCTGATATAGGTGCTAATAAGAAGTCCTTACTTTATCAACTAATCAAACAAGTCATCTCAGCGATCCTCCTTATCTCTAACCAATCATACAAATTTTGCCAAATTTCATAATACTCTGTTTCAGTTTTATTTTTAATCTCTAGGGTTAACCTGTCCATTTTGGTGCACGATAAAATTTTATCTATTATTTCTTCTTCAGTGGGGGTTTCCTTTCTTTTCCATTTTTGGGCATATGCCAATCTTGCTGCGGTTAAAATATGCAATAGTAAGTAGAAAGATGCTTTGCTGAGTTTATCATTAATAATAAGAAGGTTTCTGGTTTTAGATCAATTTTTTGTAGTAATATTTCTTCCAAACAATTTTTTATCCGCTGCCAAAAATTTTGCGCTTTTGAACATTCCCACCACATGTGATAGTAAGTCCCTGGAAGCCTTCTGCATTTCCAGCACGTTGGTGAGATTTTTTTTATCTATTTTTGCTAACCTTGTAGGGGGAAGGTGCCATCTATAAAACATCTTGTACAGATTCTTTTTATAGGAGGTGGCTAGCGTTAACCTCCTGTTTCTATCCCATAGTGATTGCCAATTTTCTAGGTCAATACTGTAACCAAAATTTTTACTCCAGGTTAACATTGTTTCTTTTACCTGTTCTTCTAACAAATCTTGTTCTAATAGATCTTGATATATCTTTTTTATCATTTGGTCTTCTGTTCCTAGGAGGATTTTATCTAATTGTGTATGCTCTAATTTTATCCCTGGTTCTTTTTTGTCTTTTCTGTATCGTGACTGTATTTGTAAGTATGCCCACCATTCTAACTCTATACCATCTTCTAATAGTCTTTTTCTTGTTTTCAGGTCTCCATTTTCATCTAAGAGATCCTTATATGTGATTACTCTTCCTAAATTTATGAATTTGGGGTGCATTAATATCTCTAATACGGATAGCCAATTGGGGATTTCTATATAATTAATTTTTTCATTTTTATCCACACGTCTAATAGTGCCCGTCTAATATGATGATTCTGGAAGTACTGATGAGCCTTATATTTTCCGTCCCACATTATAGCATGCCACCCAATTTGCATGTCGTGACCTTCTAATGCTAGTAGTCTTCTGTTCCTTAAGTGTATCCAATCCTTTATCCATACCGCTATTTCTGCTTGCTAATATTTTTCCCAATTTGGGAGGCCAAGCCCTCCTCTTTCCTTTGCATCCTGTAATAATTTTAATTTAATTCTCGGTTTTCTACCTTGCCAGATAAATTTGGATGTAATTCTGTTTAAATTTTCAAAAAAATCCTTACCTAATTTGATTGGTACACATTGGAATAAAAAGAGTAATTTGGGAAGTATATATTCATCTTGATTGTCGCTATTCTCCCCATAAAGGAGAGCTGCAGGTTTTCCCACCTGTCTAGGTCTGCTGTAATTTGGTCTATTAATTTGTCATAATTTTCTCTTTTGAGTGTAATACATCTTGCCGACAGTTGGATCCTCAAGTACCTTACTCTTTTAGATGTCTGGATATTAATTTTTTCTACTAGCTCAGTTTCTTGTAAATTGGACATATTTTTAACTAACATTTTAGTTTTTTCTTTATTGATCTTCAATCCCGTAACCTCTCCATAATTTTCCAGCACCTGTAATAATCTTGTTCCAGATTCTAAGGGGTCTTCCAGAATGAAAACTAAATCGTCTGCATAAGCCTGTAATTGAAATGTCTCTTTTCTGATTTCTAATCCTTTAATCAGGTTATCTTTTCGGATTATTCTTGTGAGTGCTTCTAAAGAAAGAATAAATAATAGAGGAGATAATGGGCCACCTTGTCCCGTTCCTTTTGTATTTGAATGCTATTTGTTAATTCTCCGTTTATGATTACTTTTGCTTCTTGTTTGGAATAGACTGCTTTAAACATATTTATAAATTTTTCCCTGAATTCCATCTGTTTGAGTTGAGTCAACATAACATTCCATTTGACATTATCAAATGCTTTCTGAGCATTGACAAAAATCAATGCCATTTGTTTTTCGCTGTGTAATTCATAATATTCTAAGATATCTAGTATGATCCTGACATTATGTCTAATTTGTCTTTTAGGCAAGAAGCCGTTTTGGTCAGTATGGATAAATTCAGCTAAATATTTCTTTAATCTTTCTGCCATTATAGTCGTGAAAATCTTCTAATCCCTGTTCAGTAAAGAAATGGGCCTATAGTTTTTAATGCAAGTCAAATCAGAGTTTTCTTTAGGAATTAGTGAGATGATTGCTTCTTTCCATGAGTTTGGAGTTTTTGCTGTATTTAGTACCTCATTAAATATGTCCAATAGGGTTGGGACCAAAAGTTCTTGGAGGTTTTTATATATTTCGGATGGTAATCCATCAGGGCCAGGTGTACTATTACTTTTTTGTTTTTTAATAGCTTCTATAATTTCCTGGGCTGTTATATCTTTATTTAATATATTTTGAAATTCTTCCGGAACCTTCGGTAAGTCTGCTTTCATAAGATATTGTGATATTCTTTCCTCAGTAATCTTTTCATCCTCTTTATAAAGATTTTTATAAAATTCATACGTCACCCATTTTTTTTCCTTCATTTTGATGTACCATCTCCCCTGCTTGATTACATAATTTACTAATCCATCTTTTATCTTTTTGTTTTTTCAATCTATAGGCCAACCATCTCCTGGTTTATTTGCCTGTTCAAAAAAATTTTGTCTAATGCTTTTTATTTTTTGTGCCATTTCTCCCTTTTCTATAATATTCAATTTATGCTTATTTAAATCTAGCTGTTGTTTTAGATCTCTACATTGTGGGTTTTTTTGTAGTTCTAATTCTAATTTTTTGTGTTCTTCCTCTAAACTTTTTTGATATTGCCTTTTCTTTTTATATTCATTGGCCATGTACACAATTGCAGTTCCTCTCATAACTGCCTTGGCCGTATCCCATAAATTTTGAGTGCTAGTCTCCTCTTTCTTATTTGTCTGGAAGAATGTCCGCATTTGTTCCTCCATCTTATGCTTAAATTCTGTTTGCTTTAGGATTGCCTTTTTTAGAGTCCACCTCCTTGTTGTTGTCTTCTGTTCTTTCCATTTAATTATAATGGGATTATGGTCTGCCCAAGTATTAATGTTTATTACTATGTCATCAATGTCTGAATTTAATTCTTTCATTGTCCAAACCATATCAATTCTGGACCACGATTGATGCCACCCTGAATAGTATGTAAATTGCTTTTCATTCAGATTTCTCTCCCTCCAGCTATCTTGAATATTTAATTCTTCCGCCATTTAAAAAAAAAGTACCGGTTAATATTCTCCTGGTTCGTTTCCTTACTTCCTCACTCTTATAATCTAATTCTCTGTCTATAATTGCATTAAAATCGCCAATTATACAAATGTTCTCATATTACATATCAGTAATAACCTTATGCAGTTTCTTATAAAATTGTCTTTGTTTTTCATTGGGGCATAAATTCCTACCAGGGCGACCTTTTTTTTTATTCAGGGAAATTTCAATAATCAGTATTCTACCTTCCTCATCTTGATAGATTTGTTTTGCTGGGATTCTTTCTTTAACATATATCACAATTCCTCCTTTCTTCTGTTGTGAAAGCGATACAAATTTGATTCCTAACTTAGAGTAGTTTAGTAGATCCTGATCTTGAGTCTTTATATGTGTTTCTTGTAGAATTGTTATATCTAAGTTTTTCTTACTGAGCTTATTCAAAATTATATTTCTCTTTTTTTAAAAAAAAAAAGCTTTTTGTTTTTTTTCCTCTACATACATATGTTAGTTTTTCAAACAGCGTGTGATCTGGGTTCATAAAACGCTAATACATAATCAAGTCCTACTCTTTGGTTCTCTCCTCTAGCCATTTGTAGAATAGATTCCAGCTTTGGTAATATTCTGTTTCTTCTTTGTCTTTCAGCCTCATAGTTAATCTGTCCATCTCCGCGAATTCCAGTATTTTTTTTATTACTTCTTCTTCTGAAGGTATTCGTTCATTCTTCCAACATTGTGCATAGCTTATTCTTGCTGTGGTTATAATATGTAGAACCAAATATAAGTTTTGCTTATTAATCTTTTCTGGTACTAAAAAAAATTCAGGATTAAATACTACATGTTCTCCTAATATTTTTTCTAGCCAAGCATGCATTTTTTTTCCAATAGGCCTTTACTTTGTCACATGTCCACCAGGTATGATAATACGTACCTAAATTATGTTTACATTTCCAACATTTACCTGATACATTTTTAAACATTTTTGCTAATCTTGCTGGAGGCAAGTGCCATCTATAAAACATTTTATACAGATTTTCTTTATACGCAGTTGACATTGTCAATTTATAATTTCTCTCCCATAATTTTTGCCATTTTTGTAATTCTATATTATAACCAAAGTTTTTCATCCACCTTATCATTGTCTCTTTAGTTTGTTCACTTTCCATCTCTAAAATTAACAAAACATTATACATTTTCTTAATTAATTTCTCATCAGAAGTTAATAATATCTTATCAAATACAGTTTGTTCTTTATAAAATCCATACACTTTCATATCTTTTTCATATCTGTTTTGTATTTGTAAGCGTACCCACCATGACATGTTTTTTTATTGAAAAGTTTTACAATACATTTTTGAATACAAAAAGCCCCCTCCTCTCCCTCCCCTCTCCCCAACCCCCCCAACCCTCCCCTCCCCTCCCCCCTCTCCGACTTCCCAGAGCTGAATACAGGGTACAAACAAGCATAATCTAAAATATGCTAACAACAATAATAAAACATTAAATTCTATCACACTTTAACTCTCCATAGTCAAAATATTAATAAAATAACTATTAACTAATTATACGTCATAAAAATCCGCTACTTATTCAAATGCTAAATGATACTTTTTAGTCCCATATTTATTCTGAATATATTCAATCCATCTTCTCCATTCCACAATGTACTGTATCTCTCTTGCGATTGATCTTTGAAATATGCTGAAATCTTTGCCATTTCCGCCAAGTTAGAAACTTTCAAAGTCCACTCTTCTATAGTCGGCAGTTCTTCCTTCTTCCAATATTGTGCTACTAAAAGTCTCGCTGCCGTAATTAAATTCAACATCAACTTTGTATCTATAACAGTAGTATCTGTAATAATACCCAATAAAAACAATTGCGGAGAAAACTTTATCCTTTTCTTAAGTATCTTTTGCATATTCCACCAAATTTTAATCCATCCATATATTTTCATATATGGTGGACTTTTTACAAGTCCACCATATACGAAAATACGTTGCATCTTCACAACCACACCTCCAACATTTAGGCTGGCAGTTCGGATACATACTTGCTATTTTTTTAGGGTCTAGATGCCACCTATAAAACATTTTATAAAAATTCTCTCTTAAATTTTAGGCCTCTGTAAATTTCACATTTCTAACCCAGATCTTTTCCCAAGTATCCATTGTTATAACTTCTTGAAAATTCTAGGCCCACTTTATCATGCAATCTTTAACAAGTTCCGTTTCTGAGTCAATTTCTATCAATGCATTATATATCCTTTTAATATGTGCTTGACCTTGATCTCTAATTTGTTTTACCAAATTTTCATCAGTCATCGAAAAACCAACTTTCTGATCCTCTTTCCATCTTGCCTGTAATTGCCCATATTGAAACCAGGTTTGTACAATCTTTTCTTCTTTTAAGATATTATATGGCTTTATTTGCCATACATTCCTTACTAAACTTAAAATTTCCTTATATGTAATCTCATCATGTTTAAATCCCACATTTATATTTTCTATTGCGTGTTTAGGTATTGCCCAAAGTGGTATCTTATAATTTAACTTATGTCTATACTTTTTCCAAACTTTCAACAGAGCATACCTTAAAATATGTATCTTAAACACATTATCCACCTTCTTATCATACAATAAATATGCATGCCATCCAAATAACAAATCATGACCCTCAAGATTTAATAACCTCCCTTGAGTTAAATTAAACCAATCACTTATCGATGACAAAGCAGCAGCCTCATAATATAATTTAAAATTAGGCATTCTAAGACCACCTCTTTCACGCGTATCTTGCATTATTTTAAATTTAACTTGTGGCTTTTTCCCTGCCCAGACAAATTTGTTAATCCCTTTTTGCCATTCCTCCAAATTTAAGTCCTTTTTAAGTATAGGTATCATTTGAAACAGAAACAAAAATTTTGGCAAAACATTCATCTTCACTGCTGCAATTCTTCCCAGTAAAGACAATTGTAATTTTTTCCAACTGTCTAATTCTTTTTGTATTTTCCCCCATAAGAGTTCATAATTATTTTTATATAACTTTACATTAGAGGCTGACAGATAGATCCCCAAATATTTAATCCTCTTAACTATTTGAAATCCCATTAACTCTTCTAAAGCAACCTTTTGTGATACAGTCATATTCTTAGACAATATTTTAGTTTTTTGTATGTTTATCTTTTGTATGTTTATCTTAAATCCAGAGACTTTCTCCATCAATTCTACAACTGAGTAATCCGGCTGAGTTACTGTAATAACCAGATCGTCCGCAAACGCCCTCAGTCTGTAATCCTGATCCCTTATTTGAATTCCCTTAATTTTATCTGAATCTCGTATTTTAATCAGTAATATTTCCAATGTTAAAACAAACAGCAAAGGTGACAGCGGACACCTCTGTCTTGTACCCTTTTCAATATTGCAAGATTCTGTCAAACTGTTATTTACTATTATACGAGCTGTTTGTTTCTGATATATTGCCCTAATAGGTTGTAGAAATTTTTCCCCAAATTCCATTTTCTCTAATACCTTTGTTAAAAATTGCCAGTCCAATTGGTCAAAAGCTTTTTTCAGTGTCCAAAAAGATCAGCGCTGCTGGGATCTGGTTATTTCTTTCCAAAAATTCCAATAGGTCCACAATATGCCTCACATTATTCTTCATCTGTCTACCACTTATAAATCCAGTTTGATCACTATGAATCACTTGTTGCATTACCTTCATTAATCTATTGGCTAAAATTTTTGCAAATATCTTATAGTCAGTATTTAAAAGCGATATTGGTCTATAATTCTTGGCTTGGGTAGCATCTTGATCTTCCTTCGGGATCAGTGAAATAAAGGCCGTTTTCCATGATGGTGGCACTCCTCCTCCCAACTGAATTGTCTTAAACAATTCTCTTAGAGGTTCCACCATTTCTAACTGGAAGTTTTTATAATAAACGGCAGTCAAACCGTCTGTTCCCGGTGCTTTACCCACTTTTAATTGTTTAATTGATACAAAAATTTCTTCATCCGTTATCAATTGATTCATCCCCTCTTTTTGTTCTTGCGTAAGGACAGGAATGTTAGCATTTATCAAATATCCATCTATATCTACATTTCTAATCTTATCTCTAGCATACAGCTTAGAATAAAAATCAACAAAAGTCTTTTTTAATAAGATCCTGCTGATACACTACTTTACCCTTATGTTCTATTCTGTCTATATTACAAGCTCTCTTCTTGTTCCTTAGCAAATAAGCTAACCACCTACACGGTTTGTTAGCATTACAGAAAGTATTATGTCTAGCATACCGTAAGTTAGTTGCCATTAACATATCAAACTGGCCCCTTAATAAAGTAATTACCTCTTTAATCTTCCCATCAGATGGATTCAAAATTAAAGCCTTTTCTTTTTCCTTAATTTCATCCTCTAATTCTTTCCTCTTAAGTTCCAATTTACGTCTATGTTTATTGTTCAAATATATTAATACACCTCTCATATAGGCTTTACTTGCATCCCAGACCATCTCAATAGAAGCACCTTTATACATATTAATTTTAAAAAATTCCTTCATCTGTTTCTTACACTCTTCCACATTTTCCTGGTATCTAAACAAATTTTCATTTAAATGCCAAGACCGTCTACCTCCATTATCTTTTTCTATCTCCAACCACACTGGACTATGGTCAGATATAGTTCTTGGACAAATCTTGATCTTCTTAATCCTAGAAAAAAAATCATTAGTTATTAATATAAAATCAATCCTGGAAAAAGATTGATGCCTGTCGGAGAAAAAAGTAAAGTCGTTTTCTTGTAAGTTCCTTTCTCTCCATACATCTCTCAATTCCAAGTCATCCTTCATCTCAAAAAAAGATTTAGGCAGTTTGGCATGACTCGGCGTGCTTTTAAAGAAACCCCCCTTATCCATTTGTACATCCAAAATGCCATTCCAATCTCCCATAAAAATACAAGATTTATAATCCCATTGAATAATCTTGCTGTGTAATAAATTGTAAAAGTCTCCTTGCTGTTGATTTGGTGCATATAATCCAACCAAAAGCGTTTTCTTGCCTTCTATTAATAATTCAATTATAACATATCTTCCTTGTTTATCTGCTTCAATTAAACTCGCTGTAAAAGTATTCTTAACAGAAATAACCACTCCATTTTTCTTGTCAGGCGCAGAAGCAATAAACTGTGTGCCCAACCTAGAGTTTACCAAGTATTTTTGATCAGCCGCTCGAATATGTGTTTCCTGCACACAAATAACATCGTTTTTAAATTGCTTTAGATAGTGAAATACTTTCTTTCTCTTATGTGGTGAATTCAAACCATTAACATTCCAGGTTAGAAGCTTTGTCGCCATCTTTTGCGACCTGAAGCTTTTGGAGCGCCTCTTCCAAAATCACCTGCACTCTCTTTGGCCTCGCTCCTCCCACTGCTTCACTAAAAGTAAGTTTTTGCAATTCAATCATAGCTCTCTGCTGATCTTGCTCTTGTCTCATTCGTCTGGCTGCAGCGCGTGTCATTCTTTGGTCTCTGACCTCCTCTGTTGGTACTGAAATCTGATCCACTCCAGTAACTTTCTGGAATTCTCCATCTTTCAACTGCGTAGCTCCTTCAGCACCTTGCAAACTCTCACTTTGTGGTTGACGCTGTCCTTCCCCATTCTTCCTTTTGGATTCCAGAAGTGGTATGGGGCCTGCTTTTAAAATATTGGCATAGAAATCACGTGCCTGTAAAACTGTGAGAAGACGATATCTCGTGCCTGCATACATCACCACCATACCTACTGGGATCTCCCATCTGAACTGGATGTCCTGTCTTCTTAATTCTTCTGCCAAGAAAGCAAATTCTTTCCTTCTCCTCAAAATTCTTGGAGGGATCTCTTTTAAAATTAAAACTTCTTGCTCTGCAACTGGAAATTTATTATTATAAAAGGCTTGAATAACCTCATTTCTGATTGCTCTCTTTGTAAAGTACACCACCACATCTCTAGGTAGCTTCCTTTGTCTTGCAATCCAGGAATTAACATGAAATATTTTGTCTATATCCACCATGATCTCTTCTGCTGAGCGCCCCAAAACCTGTTCAAGGTCTTCTGAGACTACTTTTTTCAAATTTTCCTTAGAATCTTCCTTTAACCCTCTAATTCTCACAGCAAACTTCATCTCTCTATGCTGAACCAATAATAAATCGTCATCCATCTTTTCCATCACCATTTCAGCATCCGTCATTTTGGCATCCAATTTCATATTGGATTCAAGGTGCTGGTAATGACCTATAAAGCCCTAAATGGCTTGGGTCCGGGATACCTGAGGGAACACCTGCTGCCAGCATCACATTCCCTTCACCCAGTGTGCTCCCACAGGGAGGGTCTTCTCAGGGTGCCACCGGTAAAAGATTGCCGGCGGGTAACGCCCAGGGGGAGGGCCTTCTCAGTGGGTGCGCCTGCCCTCTGGAACCAGCTGCCCGTGGAGCTGAGGACTGCCCCCGACCTCTGTTCATTTTGCCAGGACTCTTCAAGCTCTCTGGCCCAGGCTGAGAATTTTAATTTTAATTTTAATTTTAATTTTAATTGGGGTTTTTTACTCTTTCAGGGACTGTTATAATCTTTTTAATTGTTTTTAATTTTTGTATTTCTTGTTTTAATTCCCTGTAAACCGCCCTGAGTCCTTCGGGAAAGGGCGGTATACAAATCCAATTAAATAAATATTATTTTGACTAATTTCTTCCACTCTCTCATCCAGACGTTCAATACAAACAGCCATTCCTTGAAATGCTAATAAGATGTCTGCCCTCACTTCTGTATTCTTCTCCTCAATGAGCTCAGCTAATTGCTGGGTTAATTGCTGGGACTGCTTTTTCAAAGCCTCTTGCAAAACATCCTGCAGATCTTTTATTGTTAAAGCTGGTGTGGGTGCGGGCGCCAAAGGTGGGGGCATTAAAGCCTGTAATGAAGATTGCTGAATTGGTGAAGCCCCTGTGCTTCTAGGAACTTTAGTTGATTTGGCAGCCATTTTCACCCACTTAAATCTGTTGCGCACTTTCACTTTTAAAAGTCTCGAGAAAGTTTACTGAGTTAAAGTTAAAATACTTGCTCTGACAGAATTCTCCTGCACCACTCTGCCTGCATCCAATTAATCCAAAGTTCACTCTCGCTGGCAGGGATGGTTGCAGCGTCCTGCTCTGCTCCAAAGACGTGGAGCAGAGGCATCCTGGAGTCCGGAGGAAACTCAGGCTTTGGGGGGGCTCAACCCTTCAACCATCAGAGTTTCAACTCTGGCGGTCTGAGGGAGCTCTAAACCTGCCTGGGCGCTCACCCCCTCCTCTTCTCCCGAGGAGCGGGCTTCTGAGCCACCAAACAGCTGATCGTCGCTGTTTTTGGCGGCTCTACGGAGACAGCGGGGCTGGCAGCCAAAATGGCTGCCGTCGACGGAGCCTTGCCACCCGGAAGTCCCCCACCATGACATGTTGATGCCTTGATTTTCCACCTCTTATTTCAATTTTAATGTCCCATCAGTATTCCAAATATCTCTATATGTCCAGGTTTTGTCAAAATCTAACAAATTTGTGTGTGAGAAAGCTTCAGTCATTGATAACCACCCTGGAATTTTTACATATATTTTCGTTTTAATTTTTTCCCATACTGTTATCAAAGCATTTCTAATACAGTGATTTTGAAAATAGTTATGGATTTTGTTTTTCCCATACCACAAAAAAGCGTGCCACCCCAAATGTAAGTCATGTCCCTCCAAATATAACAACCTTTTATTCCTAAGCATTATCCATTCTTTCACCCATGTTAATACAGATGCTTTCAAAATTATATTTCTCTTAGCCAGGGAGTTTAATCCATTTACATTTAATGATAATACTGTTAATATTTCTACATTACTGCCTCTGTTTTGATCTTGTTGCTCTTGTCAGTCTAACTTCCTTGAATTCTTTGTGTCTACTTTCATCATCATTGTCATAGTTCATTCTCATTTTTTCTCTTCTCTCTGTTTCCCTTTCTTTGCCTTGTGATTCTTGTGTCTTTCTATTATATCTCTCTGTATTGTTCTCTTCTCTTAACTCTCTTTCTTCTAGTTCATCTTCATTCCCTAGATGCTGCTGGAAAAACTCTTCTGCTTTATCAATCGAATCTAACCTATATCTTTTTTCTTGCCAGGTCACCAGAATCCCTTCCGGCATCAGCCACCTAAAATTGATGTTTTGTCTTATTAATTTTGATGTAATATGTTGGTAGGGCCTTCTCAGGTCTCTTACACTCCTAGGGACTTGTTCAAGGACAGTTAGTTGTTTACCTCTATATTCTATTGGGTCGTCCCTTGTTCAGTGCAAAATCTCATCCCTAATTGACTTCTTCACAAATCTGATATGTACCTCCTTGGGTAAGTTATTTCTTCTCATGTAATTTGTGTGGATTCTGTATATTTCATCAATCTCATTTGCCATCTCTTCTTTCCCTGTCCCTAGGCCCCTTGCTAGCAAGTCCGTCATCTCTTCTTTCACGTTTTGGAAACATAGATAATGGTCTGCTTTCTCAGTTTCAAGCAGGATAATGGTTTTTTCTAACTCTTTGTTTGCTTGCAAGAGTTTTTTATTCATTTCATCTACTCTTCTTTCCTCCTTATTCATTCTATCCTCCATTTCTAATAATTTCTGTTCATTTTTCAATATTTGTTGTTGGAAACATTCAAATTTTCCATCCATTGCTCCCATCTTCTCTTTAAGTTCTCCAGTACCATTCCTTATTTCACCTATTTCTTTTTTTAAATCCTCATGATTTCTCAGCATAACCTCTTGCATGGATTGTAGTATTGCTTGTAGGTCTTTAAGTGAGCCTGCTCTCTCCCGTGGCATCATCTCTTCTATGGATCTTTGTGCTGCTGGGCTTAATTCCGCTGATGAGGCTTGGGTCATGTGCCTTCTTTCAGTCCCAACTCTTGTTAGATTTGGGATGCTTGTCATCTTTCTAAATGATGTCAGCCAACCCTCCAACTTATACATGATCTTTGTCTTTCCCTCCACCACACCTGGAGAATTTATTATTCTTCCAAGATTATAATCACTAGTGCCTTATATCTTAACTATGCTATATTTTGTTGCTAACACAATATGAAACCTATTACACCTATTACACTAACACTTCTAAAACACAATAATCAATATTAATCAATTTCAAGTGTTTATATTCCATATACTGTAGTCCTAATTTTTCTATATAAAAACATGTAACAATAATATAACCATTAAATTACTTCAATATTGTAACCAACAACAATAACAACAACTTTATTGATTAGCCCTTGGGCCATATCAAAGTGCAAAGTTCCAGCAACAAACCGTCACCAAAACTTGATAAAAGCAATCCAAAATGGAATTTGATAAAATACAATTTAAAATGGAATTTGATAAAATACAATACAAAATGGAATTAAAATAAAATACAATTTAAGATGAAATAGTAATATTGTAACCAATATTCAGTTCTTTAGCAATAAAGATCAGGTTTTACAGTCAATTCAGTTATAAATATTATTATATTCAACAAGGAGACAAGTAAATAAATTTTCTCACCCTCCTTGAGCATTCAGCTTTTTGTTCCTAGTTAGCCTCCTCCAATTCAATCATACAATAGGTTATGTTCAGTTAATTCTTATTGGTCTAAACTCTCAAATCAATTACAATTTATCCCTTTTGTTTTAGAAACGTTTTGAAGCAATTAATTCACTTCTTAAATTATGAGTATCACTCTTCCCTCATTTAATGCTAATTGGTCGTCAGTTCTTATTCAAGATGTCCACTCTCTCAGCTCAGTCCGCACTGTCACTCTTCAAGTTTATTTTGTTTTTTGTTAAACTTCTTCTTGGCTTTACTGCAAAAGCCAGAAAGAGAAACCACCCTTGGTCACCAGTCCTTACAGCCTGTGAGTCTGTTACTTTAAGGTCAGATCTCTTTTTCCCCCTGTCTCCTTTTCGCCGCTGTCTGACAGTGGAGGTGATTTCCCCTTTCGCTCTGGGGCTTCTCCTTTTTTCTTCTCTTCTTTGAAATTCTCCGGAATGATTTCACACTCTGGAACACTTACAAGAGTTTGCTGAGTGTTTCCTCCGCCAGGTTAGTTGAATCACTGTCCTGCTGACTCACCGCTAATTCTGACAGCTGTCATTTCTTCACGGCCACCATAATGGGCTGTCTCCTTCACCCGGCTCTCTCCTAGGCTTTCCTGCTTTCTGCAGCTCACACCGCTGTCCTGAACTGCTCAGCTGGGCGCCTCCGCTTCTGATCTCCCTCCGAGAGATCTGGGGCTTTTAAAAAACCCACCAGGAACAGAGAAAAGGCTGTGAGATCGGCACGCTCATTTGGAGCGGCATCTCAACACAGCCATTCCGTTTGACAGCTGGCTCCGCCTCTCCAGACTTGGTTCCACTTTTGACATGCTGATACTTTGTAACTAATAAACATGTTCTTTGAGGAATTTGCAAGCTTCAGAGTTCTGCTTTATTAATCTCTGTTGGAACCATGACACACCGCATCAAAGGGATGACGGGGACATGTACCATCAAATCTTGGGTGAGAACATCCTTCCCTCAGCCAGGGCATTGAAAATGGGTCATGGATGGGTATTCCAGCATGGCAATGACCCAAAACATGGCCAAGGCAACAAAGGAGTGGCTCAAGAAGAAGCACAGCAGGGTCCTGGAGTGGCCTAGCTAGTCTTCAGACCTTAATCCCATAGAAAATCTGTGGAGGGAGCTGAAGGTTCGTGTTGCCAAACATCAGCCTCAAAACCTTAATGACTTGGAGAGGATCTGCAAAGAGGAGTAGGACAAAATCCCTCCTGAGATGTGTGCAAATCTGGTGGCCAAGTACAAGAAACGTCTGACCACTGTGATTGTCAACAAGGGTTTTGCCACCAAGTACTAAGTCATGTTTTGTGAAGGAGTCAAATACTTACTTTACTCATTAAAATGCAAATCAATTTATAACTTTTTTGAAATGCATTTTTCTGGATTTTTTTCTTGTTATTCTTTCTCTCACTGTTAAAATAAACCTACCATTAAAATTATAGCCTGATCATTTCTTTGTCAGTGGGCAAATGTACAAAATCAGCAGGGGATCAAATAATTTTTCCCTCACTGTATGATATTTAATAAACCTCTATTAGGTGGATATTTCCACAAATGAAGCTGCATTTTACCCAGTTTCTGGTGTTCATTGAAAACAAAGGAAACACACACAGCAGCTCACACAAGGGTTCTGAATCAAAGAGGTAAGTGAGAACACCTCTTATTTGCACTACTTTGTGAGCAGTCTTTAAATGTGTTGATTTTTTTAGATGGTATTCTCATAAGCAGAATCATTTCTTTAGCTGTTTACTAGTCTTCTTACTACAGATAAGGTGCACTCAGCATGGCTGTATCCATGTACAGGGGAACAATATCTTCAGGCCTAAAGTCCCTAAGGTTAGTAAAAATAAAACACACTCAGAAATCGCAGAAAATTTCATGATGGAGCCTTCACAGAATGCTTACATCATTACAGCTGACCGGCGCCCCTCTCTGTCTCGGCTACGGAATGTTAGCTGCAATTTTAAGAACATTGTTGGCCAAGGATGGACCTGATAGACCTGGGACTTGACTGCAGTGAGAGGGCAGAACAATTAACTATCAATCCACCCCTTGATGTGAGAGATCAGCTGAGGTGGATTTATCCCGGTTGTCTTTAGCCAAGTTTTGCCCAGATTAATTTGCCATTCGTTGTGAGAGAACTATTATGGCTCTTATATCTGCAGCCAGCTCGGGTGAGAGTAGAGCTGGCTTGGCTTGACTTGGCTTGGCTTGGATGGGCTTGGCTTAATGGTTTTCGTTTTGCCGCCCTGACTTGATAACATCAACAATGTTCCTTAACATCTTTATTTTAACCATCTAGCTGCCTACAAATAGCCCAATGTGGACATTCTGGCATATGGCCCGCTTATACTACTCTTTTGCGGACTTATATGCCCTTAGGAGAGTTCCTGCCGCCTGGGCACGACCTGCCGCCTTGTGCTTTATCTCCCTTGAGGACGAGCCCAATTACTGGGAGCCTGAGAGGTGGTTGGGCATAGATAGGGGCTGTTGGTTGAAGCGGATTAAAAAGCCCCTACTATGTTTTTTAGCCGGTTGTTTTAGGGGGTTAGGGAGGGGGGTGAATGATAGGGGTGGGAGGGATAAGGGTATTTTATCAACCGGCTGTCAGTCCAGGCTGGAGATGGTTCCCGGCGAGACGAGCTTGGGGTTAGGGATTTCTGGTTCCTCCGGTTGTGGGGTGGGGTTTCAAATCCCCACGACGATTGGGAATGGTAGCAGGTGGTTGCACGGAGGGCCGTATCAACATCCGGGATCACGCCCCCGCTGTCTTCAAGCGGTGGCGTGCTCCGACCCTCCGGTTGATACCCGTTTACCCGGGGGTGAGGGAGATCGGGCCCCTGAGCTTAGGCTGGTGTATTTTAATGCCAGATCCATAGTGAATAAAGCTCCCCTCATCCAAGATTTGATTGAGGAGGAACGCGCGGATCTGGCAAGCATTATGGAAACCTGGTTGGGTTCAGAGGGAGGTGTCCCTCTGACTGAGCTCTGCCCTCCAGGTTTCTGTGTGCTGCACCGGCCGCGGGCTCAGGGTAGGGGCGGGGGGGTGGCGGTGGTTATACGGGAGACCTTATACCCTCGGGAGACCACTGTCGTACAGATTGGCGGGAGTGAGTCGCTCCTCCTGAAGTTTGGCTCTGGGGTTCAGTTGGGTTTGTTGCTCACATACCTGATGCCCAGCTGTGTTGCAACAACTCTGCCCGGGCTTCTCGACACCCTTTCAGGGCTGGTGGTTGAATTTCCCAGACTTATTGTTCTGGGTGATTTCAACCTTCCATCCCTGGGCGGGTCGTCAGAGTTAGCTCGGGAGTTCATGGCCTCCATGATGGCCATGGACCTGACCCAGATAATTCAGGGCCTGACCCATGGAGGGGGTCACACTCTCGACCTGGTTTTCCTATCTGGACAGTGGTTTGATGATCTGGGAGGGGGTACGCCAAATACTGTCCCCCTGTCATGGTCCGATCATCACCTACTACGCCTGGTCTTCCGATACGCTACCCCTCGCCGCTGGGTTGCGGAGCCGACCAGGTGGTTCCGCCCCAGGCGCCTAATGGATCCAGAACGATTCCAGACGGCGCTTGGGTCTATACCTATCTCCCTCACCCACAGCCCTCATCGCATCCGCAGATAATCGCCCGGCCGCCCTGTTTAGGGTAACTCGTTCCCTCCTTTCTCAGGAGGTGAGGGAGGAGCCCTTGCAGGGGCGGGCCAAGGAGTTTAGCCAGCATCTGGAGGACAAAATCACTCAGATTCGGACCGGTTTGGACTCTGACTGGGCAGAGTCTGACGGGGAGGAATCGAGCGGTCTTGAGAGTATTATCTGGACTGAGTTTGATCCTGTGACTCCCGAAGAGGTGGACAGGATTATGGGGAGGCTGAGCTCTACCACCTGTTTATTGGACCTGTGCCCTTCCTGGCTGGTTTATTCAGCTCGGGAGGAGACACGAGGCTGGTTCCAGGCAGTGATATCTGCTTCTTTGAGCGAGGGTGTCTTTCCCGCCGCCTTGAAGGAAGCAGTGGTGAGACCCCTTCTCAAGAAGCCTGCCCTGGATCCAGCTATTTTGAATAACTATCGTCCAGTCTCCAATCTTCGCTTTTTAGCGAAGGTTGTTGAGAGTGTGGTGGCGCATCAGCTTCCTCTGTTTCTGGAGGAAACTGATTATCTTGACCCGTACCAATCGGGTTTCAGGCCCGGGTACAGCACGGAGACGGCATTGGTCGCGCTGATGAATGATCTCTGGCGGGCTCGGGACAGGGGTTGTTCCTCTGTCCTAGTCCTATTAGATCTCTCAGCGGCTTTTGATACCATCGACCATGGTATCCTGCTGTGACGTCTCAGGGGGTTGGGAGTGGGGGGCATTGTTTTGCAGTGGTTCTCCTCCTACCTCTTGGGCCATTCGCAGTCAGTGTTGACGGGAGGGCAGAGGTCTGCCCCGAGGTCTCTCGTTCGTGGAGTTCCTCAGGGGTCGGTCCTCTCTCCCCTCCTGTTCAATATCTATATGAAGCCGCTGGGTGAGATCATTCGTGGTTTTGGGGTGGGGTATCATCAGTATGCCGATGATACCCAACGTTTTCTTTCCACCCCAAACCAACTCAGTGATACCCTTCGTTCCGCCGGGACCTGAAGACCTGGCTCTTTGAGCTTTCCGGCCAGGACTGAGGATTTTTTAATTTTTTAACTTATTGTAATTGGGTTTTTAATCAGAGATATACGGGTTTTAGATTTTAATCAAGGAAAATTTAATCTATTTTAACTGCTATTAATTTTTGTATTGTAATGTTGTTTTAATTGCCTTGTGAACTGCCCTGGGTCCTACGGGAGAAGGGCGGTATATAAGTTTAATAAATATAATATAATATAATATTGTACAACCTAACAGTATGTGCCAAAGTAATGTTTTCAAAGAGAATGGGGAAAACGAAAATATTGGCTATTGTTCTTCTAGCCAAGGTTTAAGCCCAGGTGAACTAAATCAGGCCTCATGGACAAAGTATTGAACCAAGGTCTGTGCTATGCTTAATTTTGCAGTTTGCAATTGTACTTTACTTAATATGATTTTGATAAGCTTGCTTGTTTCAAATATATTTAGAACATAAAGTCTGAAACAGTAAGAAATAGGGAACTGAAAGTAGCTGATGGATGCAGGTTCCAATGTACACGGGTATATGTGGAAAGTTATGTTCAGCAGAAGGTCAGCAGGAAGTCTGTAGAAAGTCAGCAAAAAAAAATCAGCAGAGGGTGTAAGATTGCTGACCATATGTCTACAGTCTTAGGACAAGAAATGGTATAAAGAGTTGGGACTGGACCTGATTGATTTGCCATTGGCCTATAGCTGTCGTTATTGGAACTGCTATGTTATTGGACCTCATTGCAATGGGTTGTTAATGTAAGAATTATTGTTTTGTGTTGATGTCTTGTGTTTCTTTCATTGGGTTTTTCCACGACAATTTTGGTGCGTTGGCCGGGAAGAGACAGTTGCTGGAAGAGACCTGCTGTCCAGCTAGGATTTCTGACCGCTTCCTGGTTTTGGTCCACAGGTAACCATCCCGCTCTCTCTGAGCACTCACAATCTACTTTGGATCAGAGGTAAGGAAAAGGCCCCATTCCTTGGGACCTTAGGGTAGATAGATAGGGAAGTTGTTGTGATTTAGTTAGTTAGTTAAGCCTGTCCTCCTAATCTAGCAGCGAGGGAAAGATCATGCCTGGACTTGCTTTAAGGACAGACTGATTGTGCGAAGGGCCATACTTCACTGGTGAAGCAGTCCAGGCTGATCCTGTGGCTGGGAACCGGTGAAGGGCTGGCAGTCCTGGAGCCTATCTAACTCCTTGTATTGGGTACATTGGCATTGTATGTGTTCTTATTACATCTTATTCTTGTCAAAGGCAAGAATAATCAATGACATGTGGTAAAGTAGGATATTTTAGGGTTTTTAAATATGTGCCTTTTTTGTGATTGTGTATGTTTGTGTTTTTTGCTGCTGTTGTTATCACTGCTTTTATTGCTGAGTTTGACAAATATAGGGATTTTGCCCTATAAGTTTTATTGATATAGTTTTGGGGATTTTGTATGTTGGTTGTGGTGGACCTTACTCAGTGCACCCATTTTTTGAGTTTTGTTGCTGCTATATTTAAGTGTTTCTCCTTTGGATCAAGGAAATCAAGGAGAGAGTGTTTTAGGTACCTAGCTTTCCCAGTTGAACTTGTTTAAGCTAGGCTTGTTTGTTGTTAGTATTGTTTATTTCTATTTTATTTTATTTATTTATTTTATTGCATTTATATACCGCCCTTTCCCTGAGGACTCAGGGCGGTTTACAGGGAGTTAAAAATCAAACATACAAAAGTTAAAAACCAAGTTAAAAAATATTAAATCAACCCTGTACTCTTAAAAACCCCAGTTAAAATAATTTTCTCCTCAGCCTGGGCCCGAGAGCTCAAAGAGCCAGGTCTTCAGGCCCCGGCGGAATGATCGGAGGTCGGGGGCAGTCCTCAGCTCCACCGGCAGCTGGTTCCAGAGGGCAGGCGCTCCCACTGAGAAGGCCCTATCCCTGGGTGTCACCCGCCGGCAATCTCTTACCGGCGGAACCCTGAGCAGACCCTCCCTGTGGGAGCGCACTGGGCGAAGGGCGTTTGATGCCGGCAGCAGGTGTTCCCTCAAATACCCCGGACCCAGGCCATGTAGGGCTTTATAGGTAATAACCAGCACCTTGAATTTCACCCGGAGGGCAACCGGAAGCCAATGCAGCTCGCGGAGTAGAGGTGTTACATGGGAGTATCGGGAGACCCCCATTACAACTCGCGTGGCCGCATTCTGCACCAGTTGAAGCCTCCGAGTGGTCTTCAAGGGCAGCCCCATGTAGAGAGCGTTACAGTAGTCCAAACGGGAGGTCACAAGTGCATGAGTAACTGTGCGTAGGGCATCTCGGTCCAGATAGGGACGCAACTGGCGCACCAGGCGAACCTGTGCAAAAGCCCCCCTGGTCACGGCTCCTATGTGGTCTTCAAAATTGAGCCGTGAGTCCAGGAGGACGCCCAAGTTGCAAGCCCTATCAACGGGGGGTAACACCTCACCCCCCCATCGTTAGAGGTGGAATAACTTGGTTAACCCGAGATGCCGATATGCACAGCCACTCAGTCTTGGCGGGATTGAGACGAAGCCTGTTTCTCCCCATCCAGACCTGAACCACCTCCAGGCACTGGGACATCACGGAGAGGGCATCACTGGGTTGGTTTGGGGTGGAAAGAAAAAGTTGGGTATCATCAGCGTACTGGTGATACCCCACCCCAAAACCATGAATGATCTTGCCCAGCGGCTTCATATAGATGTTGAACAGGAGAGGCGAGAGGACCGACCCCTGAGGAACTCCACAAATGAGAGGCCTCGGGGCGGATCTCTGCCCTCCTGTCAACACCGACTGCGAGCAGCCCTGGAGGTAGGAGGAGAACCACCGTAGAACGGTGCCTCCCACTCCCAACCCCCTGAGACGCCGCAGCAGGATACCATGGTCGATGGTATCGAAGGCCGCTGAGAGATCTAATAGGACCAGGACAGAGGAGCAACCCCTGTCCCTTGCCCTCCAGAGATCATTCACCAGCGCGACCAATGCCGTCTCCGTGCTGTGTCCGGGCCTGAAGCCCGATTGGTACGGGTCCAGATAATCAGTTTCCTCCAGGAACAGAGGGAGCTGATGCGCCACCACACTCTCAACAACCTTCGCCGGAAAGCGAAGGTTGGAGACTGGACGATAGTTGTTTAAAGCAGCCGGGTCCAAAGCAGGCTTCTTGAGAAGGGGTCTCACCACCGCCTCCTTCAAGGCGGCAGGGAAGACACCCTCCTTCAAAGAAGCAGTTATTACTGCATGGAACCAGCCTCGTGTTCCCTCCCGAGCCGCATAAGCTAGCCAGGAGGGGCACAGATCCAACAAACAGGTGGTGGTGCTCAGTCTCCCCATGATCCTGTCCACATCATCAGGGGAAACAGGGTCGAACTCAGTCCAGATAATGTGCTCAAGACCGCCTGATTCCTCCACATCAGACTCTGCCCAGTCAGAGTCCAGGCCGGTCCGGATCCGAGCGATTTTGTCCGCCAGATGATGACTAAACTCCTCGGCTCATCCCTGCAAGGGATCCTCTCTCACCTCCTGGTTAAGGAGGGAGCGAGTCACCCTAAACAGGGCGGCCGGGCGATTATCTGCGGACGCGATAAGGGCGGCAAAGTAGTTAGACTTCGCCGTCCTTATCGCCGCAAGATAAGACCTTATAAAGGTTCTTAACTGCAATCGGTCGGATTCGGATCGGCTGGATCTCCAACCGCTCTCTAGACCTTGTCTCCGACGCTTCATCTCCCGGAGCTCCACAGAGAACCATGGGGCCCAACGGGATCTGCGCCGGGTCAGAGGTCGCATGGGTACAACGCAGTCAAGTGCCCTGGTGGCAGCCGTTTCCCAGGCCTCCACCAGAGCATCGACTGGGCTGTGGGTAAGGGTGATAGGTATAGGCCCAAGTGCCCTCTGGAACCGATCCGGGTCCACTATATTGTACATGACAGCATTTTTTTTCCTGGTGGTGTTGTGTGGCAATTTGCCTTTGTTTGTCTAATTTTTCACTGAGGTCTGGTGTAGTGTCACCCATTTGTGTTTGTATAATGTGTTTTATGCTATTGGTGCATCTTTTGCTTGTGTTGGTATTTGTCAACATATAATTACGTCCTGATTTTTGTGGAAGCTTCCTTCCCTGTAAATAAGGGTCAGTTTGTTTGCTGGGAGGAGAGTGTTTATCAACTGTACCTGCTACCTTTTCCATACATAAGGATCAGCTTTCTTGCTGAGGTAGCATGTTATTTCTCTTTTGTTGCTGTCAGTTCTACTGTCAAAGAGGGAATGGACCTCTTCCATACAAAAGGACTGTCTGTGTTGGCAGGGATCAATTGCCTTCTATTGCCCTGAGACGGATGGTTCCCTGGGCTGTCTTAGTGGAGGAGAACAAACAGAGATGCAAAAAAAAGTGAAACCTAAGTAAGATGTTTAACATGAAACAGACCTGCCCCTTAAATTGGCAAACAACTTATTAGAGACACAAAGATACTATGAGATCCAGTTTTGTTGTATGAATGTGTTGCCAATAGGGCGCAAGTGGAGTGTGATTGGTGCATGCATGAGATGGACCTAAAGGTCTGAAGTGAGTGTTGTAGCCCGGCTTTGCCAAAAATGTGCAAATTGCTTGGGGGAAAAAAGGGAATGGAAAGAAGAAACAAACATGGGATTTTGCCCTCAGCCATGATTGAGGTGAGACGAATGTATAAAGCAATTGTGGAGTCTGGATTTGCGTTTCCATTCTCCCAGGAGAAACACGGCCAGAGATGGACAAAATGATTGAACTGATGGATGAATGCATGGTTGAGAGAAAAAATAAAAATGTAACCAAAAGCATGTTAGCCTGATTGAGCAGGTCATTATTACTTGCTCATTCACGGATTCACAAGTGTAAGGTTTTACACTTAGCCTCACAATTGCCCCAGCATTACTCAGGAATTTAAAAGAGCCAAAAGAAACTCCTGAGCCGAGGTTTCAGCAAGCAAACAACTTTTATTTTGATCAAAATAGAGTTGGGTGGCCATATCTCTCTTCATGGCTGGTAGAGAGATGAAGGCAACAACCAGGAAAGATGTCTTCCACCTTTTATACCTTTCCAGAACAAAGAGATCTGGTCTTGGTACTAGGAACCAAAAGGTACAGAAAAATAATTCCTAGATGATGACTCATACACAACAAACCAGGTTCCACCTGTTATGTATATAGATGTATATAGTTGGGTGATCATATTAGCAGTGGCCACTGACACCACCAGGTGGTGCTATAATGCGACAGGATTGGCTGGCCTGCGGATGGTGGGAAATTCAGTTAAAGGGATTGGGCTGGGGTGTACCTGGCCAGGTATATAAGGGATCAGGCAGCCCTTTGTTCCCAGTTCAGTCTGACCACAATAAAGAGCTGATATGCTGCACTCATCTGCCTGGCGCCTTTCCATGCGGTCCATAAGGTCCACAATAGTGGCGACGAGGATGGGATTGCTGTGCCGTTCAGAGCTGAATCACTAGCTGATGCACTAGCTGAAGTCACGAGGGAAGAGATATCTCTCCCTAAATGCAGGTGAAACTCGAAAAATTAGAATATCATGCAAACGTTCATTTATTTGAGTAATGCAACTTAAAAGGGGAAACTAATATATGAGATAGACTCATTACATGCAAAGCAAGATAGTTCAAGCCCTGATTTGTCATAATTTCGATGATTATGGCTCATGAAAACCCAAATCCACAATCTCAGAAAATTAGAATATTGTGAAAAGGTGCAATATTCTAGGCTCAAAGTGTCCCACTCTAATCAGCTAATTAAGCCATAACACCTGCAAAGGGTTCCTGAGCCTTTAAATGGTCTCTCAGTCTGGTTCAGTAGGAATCACAATCACAGGGAAGACTGCTGACCTGACAGTTGTGCAGAAAACCATCATTGACACCCTCCATAAGGAGGGAAAGCCTCAAAAGGTAATTGCAAAAGAAGTTGGATGTTCCCAAAGTGCTGTATCAAAGCACATTAATAGAAAGTTATGTGGAAGGGAAAAGTGTGGAAGAAAAAAGTGCACAAGCAGCAGGGATGACCGCAGCCTGGAGAGGATTGTGAGGAAAAGGCCATTCAAAAGCGTTGGGGACTTTCACAAGGAGTGGACTGAGGCTGGAGTCAGTGCATCAAGAGCCACCACACACAGACGGATCCCTGGACATGGGATTTAAATGTCATATTCCTCTTGTCAAGCCTCTCCTAAACAACAAACAACGTCAGAAGCGTCTTACCTGGGCTAAAGAAAAACAGACCTGGTCTGTTGCTCAGTGGTCCAAAGTCCTCTTTTCTGATGAGAGCAACTTTTGCATCTAATTTGGAAACCATGGACCCAGAGTCTGGAGGAAGAATGGAGAGGCACACACTGCAAGATGCTTGAAGTCCAGTGTGATGTTTCCATAGTCTGTATTGATTTGGGGAGCCATGTCATCTGCTGGTGTTGGTCCACTTTGCTTCATTAAGTCCAGGGTCAACGCAAAAGGGGCCCAAACCAAGTACTGAGTACATATGCATGCTTATACTTTTCAGAGGTCCGATATTGTTCTATGTACACTCCTTGTTTTATTGATTGCATGTAATATTCTAATTTTCTGAGATTGTGGATTTGGGGTTTTCATGAGCTGTACGCCATAATCATCACAATTATGACAAATCACGGCTTGAACTATCTTGCTTTGCATGTAATGAGTCTATCTCATATATTAGTTTCCCCTTTTAAGTTGCATTACTGAAATAAATGAACGTTTGCACGATATTCTAATTTTTTGAGTTTCACCTGTATATTCTAACGAAGCAGCATCTGCCAGATCGGACACAGCATGGCAAAACTCGGCCAGATCCATGAATTCGATGTCAACCAGCCCGAGCGCTGGGAGTCGCATCTGGGACAGGTCGAAGGGTACCTACTGGTTAACCGGATCACGGAAGACTGGTTTCAAGCGGCGGCTTTGCTGTGCCTCAGTGGTCCGGACGTTTACGATGTGGCTGTCGGGTTGTGTTCACCAGCGCACATCACAGCCATTTCCTACAAGGACCTCACGGACAAACTAACTGGGCATTTTATGTTAAAGAGGTCTGAAGTGTTCTGGCGGTTCCATTTCGCTCAGCGATGGCTAAATACATTGCGGCCGTGAGACAAGCCGCCCGTCTTTGCAAGTTCCCTGATCTCGAAGAAAGAATTCGTGACCAGATCGTATTAGGTCTAAGGGACAACCGGTTGCATCAAAAAATACTAGCAAAATCATCCATGACTCTCCAAGAGTTCCTGAACGAAGTACGGGCTCATGAGGCATCCAGCGGCTCAGACCAGCCCACACACCGACCCAGCAGCAGCTCAGAAGGTACAGTCCACCAGGAGAGCGCTACATATGGCGGAAGCGGGGAAGCAGTCGAGGAAGAAGAAATTGATGCAGTACTTCAAAGGCTAGGAAAACACCTATCGCAGCACGACAACAACGGAAGCCAGAGAAAGACCACAACAGCCAACAAATATACCGGTTGCAGCTTCAGCAACTGCAGAGGAAACATCCAAAAATGTGCCAGCTGTGGAGGGAACCACCTGAGAGCGACCTGCAAGTTCAGAACCACGAAGTGTCGTTCCTGCAGCAATATGGGTCACATCCAAGCTGTCTGCTGGAATCACAACCGGGACAGCCGGCATGAACTTCAATCCCTGGATGCAGCGCTACAAGGTACTGAGCCCCCCCAGCGCACACCTCCTAATTTTTGTGAGAGCAGGAGGACCGTGTCTCACACGGAAATCCACTGTCTGCTCACCCCAAAAATTAAATTAGAGGTCCATTTGCAAGGTGTAACTTGCAAGATGGAGCTCGACTCTGGGTCTGCAGTCTCAATAATTTCTTATGAGACTTTTAAAGTGGTTTGTGGCCGGAGCAAGCGGTGGGTTTCATTGAAACCCACCAGCATACAGTTGTCTGATTTCCAGCACACCCCAATTAAAATCAAGGGGGAGGCCACCATGTTAGTGGGGTTTAAGGATTTCAAGGGTCCTTTGGACATACTGGTAACCGAGGGACAGAGGACTAGTTTAGTGGGGCTAAATTGGTTTGAGGCTTTGGGCATTGGGATCTCTGGGATCCATAATACCCAGCCAAAGAGCCTCGAATCCATTTGCAAAGCATTTGCAGACGTATTCGATGGCAAACTTGGCAAATACACAGGGCCCCTCATTAAATTTAAGCTAAACCCGAATTTGCTGCCGGTACAAATTAAGCCCCGTAGAGTCCCATTCATGCTCAAGCATAAGATTGATAGCGAATTGGATAAGTTAGTTAAACAAGGAGTGTTAGAGCCCATGGAGTGGGGAGATTGGGAGACCCCCCATAGTTACCCCACTAAAGGCCAACGGGGAGGTTAGAATTTGTGCAGATTATAAGGCCACGGTGAACCGGGCCTTAAATCCGCATGCTTACCCTGTCCCGACGGTCCAGCACGTCCTCTCTGCATTCCAGGGCGGCGCCATCTTTGCCCAGTTAGATTTAGCGCAAGTGTACCAGCACCTCCCGGTTACCCGGGAGACGGCTGATGCTCAGACAATTGTTACACACAGAGGAGCTTTCAGAGTTAACCGTTTACAGTTCAGTATCTCTGTAGCTCCTGGAATCTTTCAAGAGGTGATGGAGAAGACCTTGAAGGGCATACCTGGAGTATGCCCTTATTTTATTATTTATTTATTTATTTTTATTTATTATATTTTTATACCGCCCTTCTCCCGAAGGACTCAGGGCGGTGTACAGGGCAATAAATATAAAAACAGAATACTAAAGTTAAAAAACGATTAAATATAATGCCCAAGTTTAAAACAGTAATTAAAAACATATTAAAACCCCAACCCTAACCCATCAAACCAGGTCAGATTGCTCAAATAAATACGTTTTTAGATCGCGCCAGAAGGAGCGAAGGTTCCACAGGTCTGGCGCGCCTACAGAGAACGCCCTCCCCCTGGGGGCCACCAATCGACATTCTTTGATCGGAGGCACCGTGAGGAGGCCCTGTCTGTGGGAGCGCACTGGACGGAGGGAAGTTAACGCCGGCCGCAGGTGTTGCTGTAGGTAATCCGGACCCATGCCACGTAGGGCTTTGTAAGTCATTACCAACACCTTGAATCTCACCCGGAGGACAACCGGCAGCCAATGCAGCTCGCGGAGCAAAGGTGTAACATGGGAGTATCGGGAGACTCCCAGCACAACTCGCGCGGCTGCATTCTGCACCAGTTGGAGCCTCCGAGTGGACGTCACGGGCAGCTCCATGTTGAGAGCAATACAGTAGTCTAGACGAGAGGTCACGAGCGCAGATAGGGTCCAGATAGGGTCCAGATAGGGTCGCAACTGGTGCACCAGGCGAACCTGGGCAAAGGCCCCCCTAGTCACAGCTCCAATATGCTCTTCTAAAGAGAGCTGTGAGTCTAGAAGGACCCCCAAGTTGCGCGCCCTACCTACGGGGGGTAATAGCTCACCCCCCATAGCAAGAGATGGAATAATTGGAATTTCCCGGGATGCCGGCATGAACAGCCACTCAGTCTTGTCAGGGTTGAGCCGGAGCCTGTTCCTCCCCATCCAGACCCGGACCACCTCCAGGCAACGGGACATCACATCGAGGGCATCACTGGGGTGGTTTGGGGTCGAAATAAAAAGCTGGGTATCATCAGCATACTGATGATACCCAACTCCAAAACCACGAATGATCTCACCCAGCGGTTTCATGTAGATGTTGAACAGGAGAGGCGAGAGGACCGATCCCTGAGGGACTCCACAAATGAGAGTCCTCAAGGTTGACCTCTGCCCCCCTGCCAACACCGACTGTGAACGTCCCAGAAGGTAGGAGGAGAACCACTGAAAAACTGTGCCTCCCACTCCCAACCCCCTGAGACGTCGCAGCAAGATACCATGGTCGATGGTATCAAAAGCCGCTGAGAGGTCTAAAAGGACTAGGACAGAGGAGCAACCCCTGTCCCGAGCCCGCCAGAGATCATTCACCAGCGCGACCAATGCCGTCTCCGTGCTTTACCCGGGCCTGAAGCCCGATTGGTACGGGTCTAGATAATCAGCTTCATCCAAGAACAAAGGGAGCTGCTGCGCCACCACGCTCTCAACAACCTTCGCCAGAAAGCGAAGGTTGGAGACCGGATGAAATTTGTTTAATATTGCTGGGTCCAAGGCAGGCTTCTTGAGGAGGGGTCTCACCACCGCCTCCTTCAAGGCGGCGGGAAAGCTACCCTCACTCAAAGAGACAGTGATCACTGCCTGGAGCCAGCCTCATGTCCCATCCCGGGCCGCATAAATCAGCCAGGAGGGACACGGGTCCAACAAACACGTGGTGGAGCTCAGCTTCCCCATGATCCTGTCCACTTCTTAAGGAGTCACAGGATCGAACTCCTCCCAGATAACATCGACAAGACTGCCCGTATCCTCATCGTCAGACTCTGCCCAGTTGTTCTGAACCAGCCAACTACCGGCCTTGTAATAAGGCAAAACCCCTGTTCAAACAGTAGAGACTGGAGAGCGTCTGAGGCTGAAAAGCGTCTGCCAAGATTTATTACTCAATTAACAGAACAAGAAACAAAAACACTGGAACTTGAATCCTCAAGCGGAAGGGTTGCTTTCAGCAACCAGCCCTTCCCCAAACACTCCTTTTATTTAGAGTTCAGGGCGTGGCCTCCCTCTGCCTCCTCCCGAGGAGACCCGCAGCCTTTCTCTGCTTGGTCCTGCTCGACTGCCTCCTGCGTCGGGCGTCCTTGAACAGGGCCAGCTGTGGGTCATCATCCTCCGCACTATCGGGCTCACGCAGCTGAGAAGAGGGCCCCGGCTGGGAGCTCTGCCAAGCCTCCAAGCCATCATCAGCCAGTTCGTCTCCCTCCTCCCCCTCATCTGAGTCATCCGATACATCTGAGCTGGCTGCCGTACCCACAGGCTGGCCCTGAGTCACAACACCAGTCAGAGTCCAGACCGGTCCGGATCCGAGCAATTTTGTCCTACAGAAATCGACTAAACTCCTTGGCTTGACCCTGCAAGGACTCCTCCCTCACCTCCTGATTAAGGAGAGAGCGAGTTACTCTAAACAGGGCGGCCGGGCGATTATCTGCGGACGCGATGAGGGTGGCAAAGTGGTTAGACCTTGCCACCCTCATCGCTGCGAGATAAGTTCTCGTGAACGACCTTAGTCGTAACTGGTCGGATTCGGATCAGCTGGATCTCCAACAGCTCTCTAGGCCCCGTCTCCGACGCTTCATCTCCCGGAGCTCCATGGAGAACCATGGGGCCCATTGGGATCTGCGCCGGGTCAAGGGCCGCATGGGTACAACTTGGTCGAGTGCCTCTGTGGACGCCCTTTCCCTGGCTTCCACTAGGGCATCGACCGAGCTGTGGGCAAAGGAGGCAGGTGGGGGCCCAAGCGCCGCCTGGAACCGCTCAGGGTCCATCAGGCGTCTAGGGCGGAACCATCTCATTGGCTCAGCAACCCCACGACGGGGAGTGGCAAAACGGAAGACCAGCCGCAGGAGATGATGATCGTTCCATGACAGGGGTGTAATAATTGGAAAACCCCCACCAAGATCATCTAACCACCGTCCAGATAGACAAACCAAATCGAGCGTGTGACCCCCCCCCCATGAGTTGGGCCCTGAATAACCTGCATCAGGTCCATGGCCGTCATGGAAGCCATGAACTCCCGAGCTAACTCAGATGATCCCCCCAGGGATGGTAGGTTGAAGTCACCCAAAACCATAAGTTTGGGGAACTCAACCACCAACCCTGAAAGGATATCGAGAAGCTCAGGCAGGGCTGCTGCTACGTGACTAGGCGAAACGTACACCAGCAACAAGCCCAACTGAGCTCTAGGGCCACATCTCAGGAGGAGGGACTCACACCCGCCTATCTGGACTATGGTGGCCTCCCACGGACATAAGGTCTCCCTCACAACTACTGCCACTCCACCGCCCCTACCCTGAGCCCGAGGCTGGTGCAGCACCCGGAAGCCTGATGGGCAAAGATCAACCAGGGGGACCCCGCCCTCTGGGCCCAACCAAGTCTCCGTAATGCAAGCCAGAAGGATGTCCTGATTGCAGGGGAGTCTGAGGAGATCTTGGCTGACAGGCTGCAGGCTGTTTTAAACAGATTCCGCTCTGCAGGGCTCATACTAAAAAAGGAAAAGTGCAGCATTGGAGTGGCATCCACTGAATTCTTAATGTTCAGAATTGATGCCAAGGGAATTCACCCAACTGATAACAAGGTAATAGCAATTAAAATGGCTCCTACTCCTAAAAACAAGGCTGAATTGCAAGCTTTTCTGGGATTACTTAATTTTTATCATGCGTTCTTGCCTCACAAAGCAGCAATTGCTGAGCCTTTACACAGATTGTTGGACAAGAAAACCCCATGGAATTGGACCACGGTCCATGAACACAGTTTCAAAAATTTAAAACAACTTTTGTCCAGTAATTCAACTGTCACACATTTTATAGAAAATAAGCCCAACTGCATCGCATGTGATGCATCCCCTTATGGCGTGGGCGTTGTTCTGAGTCACATAGAGGAAAATGGGGAGCAGAAGCCTATTGCTTGTTACTCCCGAACGGTGTCCAGGGCGGAAATAAATTACACTCAAATTGATAAGGAGGCCCTGGCAATAGTATCGGGAGTCAAGAAATTTCATGATTACCTGTATGGCAGGGAAATCACTATTTTCACGGATCACAAACCCCTGTTGGGACTGTTCATGACAGATAAACAAACTCCACAAATTCTATCCCTGAGGATGTTAAGGTGGTCCATATTTCTATCTGCGTACACATGCAAACTGGTCCACAAACCAGGAAAGGATATGGGCCACGCAGATGCATTAAGTAGGTTACCTTTAATCATGACTGAGCCTGATCCGGCACCGGCCAAACAAATACTGGCTATCCAAGATCTCCCAGAGTGCCCTCTCCAAGCTAAGGACATTACTGCCAGTACCACAGTAGACAGGGTCCTGAGCAGGATGTTAACGTGGGTAGTCTCAGGGTGGCAAGAGAAGAGCCCAGGCCCAGATTTCCAGGCGTACTTCATGAGGAGACATGAGTTGTCTTCTCATAAGGGATGCCTATTGTGGGGTAGCAGGGTCATTATTCCTGAGAAATTGAGGGAGAAGGTTTTGCAGTCGCTACACGAAGGACATCCAGGCATAGTCAGGATGAAGGTGTTAGCACAGAGTTACGTGTGGTGGCCTGGCCTGGATAAAAGTATAGAGGATCAAGTAGCAGGGTGCTATGTTTGCCAAAGGTCCAGGCCAGAGCAACTGCACGCCCTGGTACATAAGTGGGAAGTAACACACACTCCCTGGTCCAGGGTACACATTGATTATGCTGGACCATTTCAAGGACAACTATTTTTGGTGGTGGTAGATAGCTATTCCAAATGGTTGCAGGTAGTTCTGGTTGCAAGTATGACCACAGCAAAGACTGTCCAGGTGCTCAGGGGACTATTTGCCACACATGGCCTGCCTGATGTGTTAGTCTCTGATAACGGCCCACAATTCACATCTGCTGATTTCCGGGCTTTCACCAGGGCCAACTTGATTAGGCATGTCACATCCACGCCCTTCCACCCGTCGTCCAATGGGCAAGCAGAACGCATGGTGAGAACGACTAAGGATGCGTTGAGACGCATCATCAGTGGAGACTGGCACCAAAGGTTGGCTCAATTCCTTCTGGCACAACATACCACACCATGCACAGCCACTGGCAAGAGTCCTGCAGAACTACGTTGGGGACGACGGCTTATCACCAAGTTGGACAGACTCCACCCCGACAGAGTGGCCGCAGAGCCAGAACAACCAAAACCCACCAAGGAAATAAACATTGGTGAAATGGTTTGGGCTAGGAACTATGGACCGGGGCATTTGTGGATTCAGGGGGTGGTAGTTGACAAAACGGGGCCCTTGTCATACATTGTAGAGGTAGAGGGAGGCCACCAGGTCAAGCGACACATTGACCAATTGAGGAAGCGTGCTAACTGCAGGCCAATTTAATGTAGCAGCTCAAGTGCCAGCACCTCCTGCTGGCCAGGGAGGAATTGCAGCTCCAGTACAGCCACACCCAGCACCAGTACCCACGGCAGCTTCAATTCAACTGCCGCAAGTCCAGGCACAGGCACAGGCGCCTCCTGCAGGCCAAGTCTGAATTGCACAACCTGCACAGCCAGCACCTCAAATTTATGTTCCTCAACAGGCATCTCCTATTGTAACATTGGCTGGTGATTCAAAATTGAAGCGGTCAGGACAAAACTACAGGGCATGGGTCAGTGAAGTTGGACTTTTGCTCCGCAGAGAAAGTACCCATAACATGTTTTTTAATCCTCCTGACCAGCCATGGACTCCTGACATATGGGACTTAAATAATAAAGCATGCACAACATTATTGATGTAAATGGACACTGAATTGCAGCTCACGTTTTCACAAGATGCAACTGCCCAACAAATTTGGACTCAATTAGAAGCATGTTATCGGCCTACGTCAATTGAGTCTACATGTTTGCTTTTGTCCGAGTTCCATGGCTCTAGGTTAAAACCTGGTGAACATATTGGGGAACACTTAACTAAAATGAAAGGAATAAGAAAAGAACTGGGTGAAAGAGGTTATCCTATTGATGACTTTCAAATGATCAGCATTATTATTATCTCTTTGAACTATGATTACCAAGATTAATCAAGTGCCCATTGCTCAACGCACAGTGGATCATGTATGCAGAATTTTAACTGAAGAAGAGGCACTTATGCAAGCTGCGCCACATTTGAGAGGACCACCTGCATCAAGAGCTCCAGCGAGGCATCCCTTCTGTGGAAGAGCCTACGTTCCAAGGATGCCAAGATGTTACATCTGCAATCGTGTGGGACATGCCACCCGGGATTGTCCCCAACGATTTCCAGCACCCGCCATGTACCAGCCCAGAGGAACAGATTCCAGAGGAGGCAGAGGTAGAGGTGGATGACAAGGTCGTGGTCGTGGTCCCAGGCGTGATCCGCAAGCTCCACTTGCCACATTGGCTTTAACTAACGATCCACAACCTCAAACAGAGTACGACAGATGACTTCTTTGGACTTTGGACAGTGGGGCAGCATTACATGTTACCTACAGAAAAGAACTTTATACAGAGATGTATGAGCCTGAACCTGAACTTCGTGAACTCTACTTTTTCTAATCATCCTGTCCGGGTCATGGGGAAAGGAACTGTTTACATTGAAGAGCTTGAGGCATACATTCCCAATGTTTATTATGTACCATCAGCTAATAGCAATTTGCTTAGTCAGAGTCACTTGTCTAGGGTGTCAAAATTCCAGGTACATCATCTTGAAAAAGCAAGTTATGTAGTTAAAGACGGAGATATTGTTGCTGAAACCATGTTGATTGGTGGTGTTTATTACTTAAAGCCAAAGTCTAAGCCGCAAGAGCAGGCAAGTATACAAGATCCAAAAAGGGAAAGCGCAGGCCCAGTGAGAGATGTCCCAGAGAGAGATCCTGTTACTATTTCAAAGGCTCCTAAAGCCAACAAGAAGACAAATAAGACACAGGTTGCTCACGGCAAGCCTGAGGTTCCTAATAAACATGCTAATGTTGAGAATTCACTAACTGGTAAACCTTTGCATTACAGGTGTATTCATAAGTGGCATAGAAGATTGGGTCATGCCAGTTTCCGTGTTCTGAAGAAGATGCCAGAGTTCGCAAGAGGTTTGGATCTAAAGGGGTGTAAGGTGTTCTTGGATTGTGCTGTCTGCAAAAAATCCAAATCCAAAGCAGCAGCAATTCCAAAGCACGCTACACGTCTGTCAACACGCATTTTTTATTTGGTACACACTGACATAGTGGGTCCTTTTACACCAACAATTGGTAGTAAAAAATATTTCCTGACAATTGTTGATAATTACTCTAGATATGGATATGTATTTCCTATGAGAGAGAAATCTGAGACCTTTCAGATCTTTAAAGACTTTGCCGCTCTCAACACAAAGTCAGCATCACCAGAATTCAGAGTGATCGCGGTGCTGAATTCATGTCTCAGCGTTTTCAGGACTGGATGCGTAGGAATGGCATACTACACAAGACCGCAGCTCCTTACACTCCGGCTGAAAATGGAGTGGCAGAACATAGAAACAGGGTTCTGCAAACAATGATGCGTTGCCTCCTTGAAGACGCTAACCTCAGTCTTCCATACTGGGGTGAGGCTATTAAATATGCTAATCATATCATCAACCGTACTTGGAGTAGTGTAATAAATCAGACCCCTTATTTCATGTTATATGGACACAAGCCTGACCCCTCGCATCTCCATATTTTTGGTTCATACGCTATAGTGAATATTCCTTTAGCTCAAAGAAAGAAAGGAGGTCCTGCAGCAAAAAGAATGAGATTTATGGGTATTGATGATAATTCAAAATGGAGCAAATACATCGACTCTTCCCATGTAATAGTGATTTCACAATCTGCTACTTTTGAGGAAGATGCTGACTGGTCCAGGATTCATTCTAACGATCCTGGAGTTTATTTTCCTAGAGATGATGCTGCTGATGCCACGCAGCCTGATGATCAAGACTCACAGGCGAATGTTCCTTCCACGAGTTCTTCTCAAACTACTGTTCTGTCTTTGTGAGCTGCCGATGCTGCCGCTGGCGACGATGATGAAGACGAGGACGAAACGGAAGAGGAATGGATGGTTGTTCCGAGATGTTCCAAGAGGACCACAAAAGGAATCCCTCCAAAACGGTATTCGTGGCAAGTAACGAAAACATCTTTACCTTTGATTTGTAATGTTACACTTCCTCCTGATAAGTTCACACAAATCAAACATCTTCCTGAATCAGAGCAAGATAAATGGTATGAGGCAATGCAGGCTGAAATGGACAGTCTAAAGAAACTTCAAGTGTTTACGCCTGCAAGCCCTCCAGCAAACAAGAAAGTTATTGGCACTCGATGGGTCTACAGAATTAAAAAGAAGCCAAATGGTGAGTCATTGTATAAGGCCAGACTTGTAGCTCAGGGTTTCGCTCAACGTTAACCTGAGGACTATACAAATACTTATTCACCCACGGTGTGGACTGAGAGTGTGAAAATCGCCTTAGCTACTGCAACTATCCTTGGTTTGGAGGCTTTCCAGTTTGATGTTGAAATGGCTTATTTACATGCTGATCTTGATGAAGAAATCTATGTGAAAGGTCCTCCAGGTTTCCGACAACAAGAAGGGGATACTTGGTTTCTACACAAAAGTCTTTATGGTCTGAAACAGTCTGGTTTAATGTGGTACTTATGTCTTTCTGACAAACTAAATTCAATGGGCTTTATTAAGTCTGAAACAGATGAATGCGTGTTTACTAAAAGATCTGATAATAAGTATGAGATAATTCTTGTTTATGTTGATGATATTGTTTATATTGGTCCAAATAAGCAGATGAGTGAGAATTTTGCTAAAGCTTTACAAATGTTTTTCACATTGAAGTCTTTAGGATATGTTAACACTTATTTAGGTGTTCAAGTTGTCAAAACTCAGAAGGGGTTCAGTCTCACACAAGAAGATAAGATTGAACAACTATTGCATCACTGCAACATGAAGGATGCTAAACCAGTGAGTATTCCCATGCAAACCGATTTTCATAACTTGGCACATGAACCAAGTCCTGAGTTCGAGGATCAAACACTTTATCACTCAGTCGTTGGGTAGCTGCTGTATATTAGTAGTTGGACTAGACCTGACATTGCACTTAGTGTTAATCTCCTGTCACAACACGTAGGCAAAGCAAAACAGTTTCATTGGACATGTGTTAAGAAACTATTGAGATAACTAAAACACACTAAAAACATGAAGTTATTGTTAGAACCCACACATACTGACTATGCAGAGTTATGTTGTTATGCAGATTCTGATTGGGCGAGTGACAAGCAATCATGTAAAAGTACTTCAGGTTATATGATGTTTTTAAATGGATGTCCTGTTTACTGGCATGTGCGTAAACAGAATTTTGTTTCTTGTTCTTCTACTGAAGCTGAATATGCTTGTGTTTCAGATGCATGTAATTCTCTAACGTGGTTTGATGCTTTAGTCACAGATATCTGGACACACCCGATTCGACTGATCACTGTGATGGAAGACAACGAATCTGTGGTTTATATATTTGAGAATCGCTTTACAGGTTCCAGGTCTAGACACATTGACATCCGTTATCAAAATATAAGACAAGTAGTTAAAGAAGGTTTTGTAAAATTGCAGTATGTGCCTACACATGATCAGATTGCTGATATGCTGAACAAGCCGCTTCCTACAGCTCAGCATGAGTATCTGCGCAACAAGATGTGTCTTATCTGAGATCTGCGTTACTGACAAAAGAAGGGGATGTCACTGCGTTGTTTTTTTCTGTTTGTCAGCTCCGCACGTCTTACTCTGTTTCTCTGCCAGCTGCATAGTAATCTTATCAATGTAACCAAGGTGATTGTCACATGTCTAGCCAAGTTATGGTTTCATGCCTAGAACTGCTTTTAACTGTGCATGTCTACAAAAGTTTTCTCACTTTACTTTTTTTTCTTCTCTTTGTCTTCTGTCTGATGAGAGGATGTAGTCAGTTAGGGGTTTTCTTTTGCCTTCCAATTAAAGTTTTATATACAGTAGAATATGCCTCGGTTTTGTTTATTTTTACCTGATGTTTACCATGCGTCGTATGAACCACGGTTCATCGCCCTCTGATAGGGAAGTATTAATTTATTTTTCCCTGACACACTGACACCACCAGGTGGCCCTATACTGCGACAGGATTGGCTGGCCCGCGGACAGCGGGAAATTCAGTTAAAGGGATTGGCCTGGGGTATACCTGGCCAGGTATATAAGGGATCAGGCAGCCCTTTGTTCCCAGTTCAGTCTGACCACAATAAAGAGCTGATATGCTGCACTCATCTGCCTGGGGCCTTTCCATGTGGTTCACGTGGTCCAAAACCCACTACACAATATCACCATAACTCCTTTTCCCCCTCACCATGTTCTTTTCATATAAGAAATCCCCTGTACCTAAAGCATGAAACATTTGCTTTTATATAACTAATTTCCCAGTATAAAGCACCTACAAAGCTGCTTGCACATAAACAAAGATGATTACAAAGTATCACTACTAATATCAATATTACTAACATCAACCTTAAGCATAATAAAATCCCTTCACAAGTGTTGTCTTTTTATATTTTGCTTTTGCTTTTTGCTTTTTTCAATTTGTGGTCTTTGTCCCCTATAGGGTAGCTTTTTTTACTGGTCATTTGTGCATTGCTCCCCATGGTGAAGGAATATAATGGTTGTGGGTTGTACTTTTTGAATAATCCACTGACAACTGTACACCCAGATTGGCTTGTTCAAAGGGACATACTTAAGGCCTTGTTTCTAACTTTGCTGATGCCTGCTTTATTTTTTTTCAAGGACTGAACACCATGAGGACAAAATCAGGAACAAAAGCAAAGGGCAGTGATCACCCTCCAATCCTGCCTCCTTATCATGCACAGAGTAGGACCTCAAAGGCCACAAATTTACTTTTCCCCAATTTTGTTGATAAGCATGCCCTTGCTACGCTATTACAATCTTCTTCCTCCCATGTCCCCTTCCCCTGCCGAAAGAGTCACTGTTCCCTGTTTCTTTTCCCTTCTTCCTTTTACCTTGACCTCCATGCCTTCTCCCACAACCTTTGTCTCCTTTTCCCCCATACCCTCCTGCACCTATTCCCCTTCCCTTGAACCCCATACCCCCTCCTGTACCTACTCCTCTTCCCTTGCACCCCACAACTGCCCTTCTCTGCAGTAACAGTGCACAAATTGGGCCTCAGCCTAAGGCAATGGAAAGTTTGGAAATGGGTTTGCCCTCTCTAATGGTGCCACCTCCCCCTTCTTTAGCTGGGTTTATGTAAGAGTCCTGTGATGACCCAGGGCCCCGCACAGAGGCAATGCAGTCAGCTGGCAATGTAAACAGTCCTTTGATAGCTGCAAATTCCCCCCAAAGCTTCCACGCTTGCTGGCAATCCTTCAACCAAGGCACACACACATTCCTTTCAGCTGCCTTTGGCTGAAGGCAATTTCAAAACAGCCGGAGAAGTATATGAATGTCCTCATAAAGAGGAAATGTACTAAAATAATAGTGAAACAAAAGTATTCTTGTCCTTACAGGTGAAACTCAAAAAAATAGAATATTGTGCAAAAGCTCATTTATTTCAGTAATGCAACTTAAAAGGGGAAACTAATATATGAGATAGACTCATTACATGCAAAGCAAGATAGTTCAAGCTGTGATTTGTCATAATTGTGAGGATTATGGCGTACAGCTCATGAAAACCCCAAATCCACAATCTCAGAAAATTAGAATATTACATGCAATCAATAAAACAAGGAATGTACATAGAACAATATCGGACCTCTGAAAAGTATAAGCATGCATATGTACTCAGTATTTGGTTTGGGCCCCTTTTGCAGCAATTACTACTTCAATGCAGCCTGGCATGGAAGCTATCAGCCTGTGGCACTGCTGAGGTGTTATGGAAGACCAGGATGCTTCAATAGTGGCCTTCAACTCTTCTGCATTGTTCGGTCTCATTTCTCTCATCTTTCTCTTGGCAATGCCCCATAGATTCTCTATGGGGTTCAGGTCAGGCGAGTTTGCTGGCCAATCAAGCACAGTAATCCCACGGTCATGAAACCAGGTTTTGGTGCTTTTGGCAGTGTGAGCAGGTGCCAGGTCCTACTGGAAAATGAAGTCAGCATCCCCATAAAGCTCGTCTGCGGAAGGAAGCATGAAGTGCTCCAAAATCTCCTGGCAGACGGCTGCGTTGACCCTGGACTTAATGAAGCACAGTGGACCAATACCAGCCAGTGGCGTAGCGTGGGGGGTGCAGGGGGGGCCGGCCGCACCGGGCGCAACATCTGGTGGGGGCGCGCTCGACGGCGCCGGGATCCGGCAGGGCGGAGGCACCGGAGCCCCAGCCGGGAAGGGCCTGACGGCCCACGGCGCGCCACACACACACAAACACACAACCACACAGCGTGACTCCTCCTTCGGGCCGCTCCGCCTTCGCTCCGGCGCTGGACGGAAGCGGAAGCCTTCTCTCCCTCCTCCCCCCCCGCAAAGGAGAAGGCGGCTCCTGAGCGTGCACAGAGCGCGGCCCTCCTGCAAGCCCGGGGCTCCGCTGCGGAGGCTCTCCCAAGGCGCTCCCGGGGTTGCCAAAGGCGGGGGGGGCGCGGCGGGGCTTGAAAGAGGGTGGATTTCCCGCGGGGGGAGGATCGCTGCAGCGTCTCTCCGGGGGTCCCTGCTCTGGAACGAAAGCTGCGTCGGCAGGTTGCCGATCCAACCGTGCATGCAGACTTTGGGGGCGAGAGGACGTGGTCGGGTGCGTGTGCGTGTGTGTGTGTGTTTGTGGGCGCGCCCGTGCTGTCTCTGTTCTGCAAAAGGCGCTTTTTAAAAAATAAAAAATAAAAATAAAAATAAATCCTGTCCTGCTGGAATGCAGAAAAGCAGCCCTCGCCCCCCCCCCATTAAAAGCTTGAACTCTTCTTCTGCCTTCAATCTCAGTTTCTGGAGCACGAACCGGATTGATAGTACCTCACTCGGAAACTCAGTTAAAGTTCCCAACTTTCTCCCTTCTGTCTGCTCCTAAGTCTTCGGCACCCAGCCTGGTCCGCTGACTTTGAATGACTGAAACTTTTGCTGGCAGGATGCTAAACCAACAGGTAAAGCTCAATTCCCCTACGTCAGACTGACTGGCAGTCAGGTAATAACTGCAGCCGCCGCACCTGCGGCTGCTTGCTGCTGCTGCTGCTCCTCCTCCTCCTGCTGTATTGACTCTCTGCGGCCACTCGATTCCCCCTGCAGGAGGCGATCGGGACCGCCCCCCCGACACACGTCGCCAGCAGCGAGAGTTTCCAGCCAGGCCGGCGAATCTTTGGGGTGAGGTGCCAAAGAGAAGGAGGCGGCTTGGCTTGGATAAGCAGCGTCTGGGCAGAAAATAGGTCGGGCGCCGCAGCAAGTATGAATTCCTGGGGTTCAGCCTAAGCAGGCAAAGCTGCAGGGTGGGTTGGTTGGCTTTTCCGGCTTTGGAATAACCTTGGGAAGCTGAGGCATTGTAAGTTGGAAGTCATTGTTTGTCGCCTAACATGTTGGGTCAACCCCACGCCACATGCTAAGCCATAAACCGTGGTTGGTATCCAGGGTTTAGGACAAGATGGAGAAAACTAGCCAATTGTGGGATCATAAATCTTGATGAAGCCCATCATCGCTCCATGTGATGTATGCACTCAATCTACAAACGTAGTCCAAGCCTATTCACATCTGTTGTAAGGTCATTCTCTCGTGGGGTTTATCCTGACGTCCACTAAGAGTGGAACAAACATGCCCCATTAACCATTTTCAACGCCATGTCCTCTCTTTGTCTCATCCTAAATCACAGCTGAGGCACCTTAAAGTTGCCTTGTTTCAGTTTTAAACTAGCATTTTCCCTCTTCTCCAGAGACCCTTTTTTGCCTTGAACCTAACTCAGGGGTAGCAACCTTGGCTCTTTTATGACTCATGGACTTCAACTCCCAGAATTCCTGAGCTAGTGGAAGAGACTCGAGTGCTAAAATCCACAGGTTAGGGGGCGCAAATTACTTGCCTTGCCCTGGGTGCTGACAACCCACGCTACGCCACTGATACCAGCAGATGACATGGCTCCCCAAATCAACACAGACTGTGGAAACTTCACACTGGACTTCAAGCATCTTGCAGTGTGTGCCTCTCCATTCTTCCTCCAGACTCTGGGGCCTTGGTTTCCAAATGAGATGCAAAAGTTGCTCTCATCAGAAAAGAGGACTTTGGACCACTGAGCAACAGACCAGGTCTGTTTTTCTTTAGCCCAGGTAAGACGCTTCTGACCTTGTTTGTTGTTCAGGAGCGGCTTGACAAGAGGAATACGACATTTGAAGCCCATGTCCAGGATCCGTCTGTGTGTGGTGGCTCTTGATGCACTGACTCCAGCCTCAGTCCACTCCTTGTGAAAGTCCCCAACACTTTTGAATGGCCTTTTCCTGACAATCCTCTCCAGGCTGCAGTCATCCCTGCTGCTTGTGCACCTTTTTCTTCCACACTTTTCCCTTCCACATAACTTTCTATTAATGTACTTTGATACAGCACTTTGGGAACATTCAACTTCTTTTGCAATTACCTTTTGAGGCTTTCCCTCCTTATGGAGGGTGTCAATGATGGTTTTCTGCACAACTGTCAGGTCAGCAGTCTTCCCCATGATTGTGATTCCTACTGAACCAGACTGAGAGACCATTTAAAGGCTCAGGAACCCTTTGCAGGTGTTATGGCTTAATTAGCTGATTAGAGTGGGACACTTTGAGCCTAGAATATTGCACGTTTTCACAATATTCTAATTTTCTGAGATTGTGGATTTGGGGTTTTCATGAGCTGTATGCCATAATTGTCACAATTATGACAAATCAGGGCTTGAACTATCTTGCTTTGCATGTAATGAGTCTATCTCATATATTAGTTTCCCCTTTTAAGTTGCATTACTGAAATAAATGAACTTTTGCACAATATTCTATTTTTTCGAGTTTCACCTGTACCTCCTGTAGGGTTATTTTGTTGACAAATCTCACATTAGGAAGAAGCTTGCTTAGCCAGAGTTCACAGGTTGTGATTGAAATACCTCTGTTTTAGCCAGTGCTTTTTTTCTAAAAAAAAAAAGGTGCCGGAACTCAGAGGTGATGTCACTGGCAGTGATGCTGGTGTCTTGCTACGGTGTGGCCACCCATCCTTTGCACCCCCGCCCCTGCGGCTCGGAGCCACATGCCATGGGGATTCCCCTCCCCGCAGTTGCCATGCCACGGCCCATGCTGAGCCCCCACCCGGAGCTGCTCCAAACCCCGACCCAGAGCTGTGTTCCTCATGGCAGTGGTCTTCGGCACCAAACAGCTGATGGCCTCCAGCACCGGCACTTGTTCACTTACTGCCCCTTCACTTCCAAATACAGTGAGTGAGCGAGCAAGTGACGTTTGGAAGTGTTTGGTAGTGATGGGGCAGTAAGTGAGTAAGTGAACGAGCAAATGGCATTTGGAAGCGACGGGGCAGTAAGTGAGTGAGTGAGCAAGAGGCCTTTGAAAGAGACGGAGTTAGTGGGGGAGAGACTCGACAAGGTGCCTTTGAAAGAGACAGAGGAGTGAGTGAGAGTGACTGGAGGCTTTTGTGAGCAAAGTGTGAGTGAGTGGGGGGGCTTTTGCAAGCGAAGGGTGAGAGAAAAAGGGAAAAGTGAGGGAGAGAAGGGAAAAAGAAAAGGCACTGACTTCTGACTTCCTCTGTTACAGGAGTAGAAGGAAGCATTAACATTGAACCTCAACTTTTTGCTTTTCTATAAACTAGTCATTTCTATAACAATAAATGAATCTAACCAATGAAACCCAAAATACCCCCCTTTTTTAGTCATCAAGTTTTTTTTATTGAAAAGTTTTATAAAAGTTACAAAAAAATCCCCAAAACCAACCCACCCCAACCCACCCCTTTCCCTCCCCCACTTCCTAGAGCTGAGTACAGGGTTACAAATATAATAATCATAATCTAACTAACATTAACCAACTATGTAAATAACCAAGTTCATAATGTGCTTTAACTCCCCTTTAACATAAATACAAGCAAAATAAAAGTATACATCATAATAATAAAAAACTTAAACAAATTAAAATCCAAATTATTAAACAATACAATATCCAAATTATTAAACCATACTAATACTAAAAATAGTAATAATACCATATACTTAAAACTAATAAAAATTCCAGTATAATAAACTATTAATAATAATAACAATTTAAAATTTACTCATAGGCTAAATGGAACTTTTTAGTCCCATATTTATTCTGAATATAATCTATCCATCTTCTCCAGACCGAAATGTATCTTTCTTGTGAATGATCCTTCAAATAAGCAGAAATCTTAGCCATTTCTGCTAAATTTGACACTTTAAGTGTCCATTCTTCTATAGTAGGCAAGCAATCCTTCTTCCAATATTGCCCTACCAATAACCTTGCAGCTGTTATCAAATTCAACATTAAGTTAATTTCTTTAGTATCACAATCTGTAATAGTCATCAAGTTTTTGACACCTTGTTAAGCACTGGTGGTGCATGAATATTGTCATGTCCTAAAAGTGGTACAATTTCTGAAAAGATTGAAAAGCCCTGATGTAAATGCAGCCTAAATTGTTTATTGCCATCCTATTTGCAAATAATATCTTACTTACCTAGTTGAGATGGTGTAGTTGGGCAGCAGGGAGGGGTGCAAAGTTCCTGCCTTCGCTGCAGACAACTTGCCTGTGCAATGTTTGCTGGCCGGGTCTTTTGGCGTGCTCAGCAGCAATTCCTATTGGTTTTCAAAAGCCAATAGGCCAGGTGTAGGCTCTTTTATGACTCATGGACTTCAACTCCCAGAAGATGTTACATAACATAACATCAAATGGAAGATGTTAAACTGTCCTTCTGTTTCTTTCCTTCCCAAAAATTGTGTTAATGAGTCCTCTCTAAGCTCTGATCAGCTTGTCCTGCATTGTTTTGCTGCAAAACGGAACGGTTTGCAAGTTGCAGTTGAGACATCTCATTTTAGATATATCACATATAATTGAAGATTGTAATTAGTTGTGTGTGCACGTTCAGCAAGTTTGATGTATTTGTGCTGGCATTTCTAGGCCTCTTTCCACCCACATCCAGAAAAATTTGTAACAAACATTGGAATTATTTTTTTTATTACAAAGTTTTACAATACATTTTATCTTTAACACAAAAAACCCCTCCCAACCCCCTCCCCTCCCACCCTCTTTCCCCTCCCCAACCCCTCCCTCCCTTTCCCCTCCCCCCCACTTCCCAGAGCTGAATACAGGGTATAAAAATACAAAACAATCATAATCTAACTTACGCAAACAATCCTAAACTATTTAAACTATCGCACTTTAACTCATATAGATAAACTCCAAACATATATATATCATATTAATAATTATTCAAATACAAAATAATACTTTTTAATCTAATACCCAATAAAAACAATCACAGATAAAACAATTTATATCAATTTTCTAAAACTATTCTTCTTTCCAACTAGGCTTTAAATTCATAAAGGTAAAGGTAAAGGTAAAGGTTCCCCCGCACATGTGTGCTAGTCGTTTCCGACTCTAGGGGCCGGTGCTCATCTCCGTTTCAAAGCCGAAGAGCCAGCGCTTGTCCGAGGACGTCTCCATGGTCATGTGGCCGGCATGACTAGATGCCAAAGGCGCATGGAACGCTGTTACCTTCCCACCGTAGTGGTCCCTATTTTTCTACTTGCATTTTTTACGTGCTTTCGAACTGCTAGGTTGGCAGAAGCTGGGACGAGTAACAGGCGCTCACTCTGTTATGCGGCACTCGGGATTTGACCCGCCAAACTGCCGACCATCTGATCGACAAGCTCAGTGTCCTAACCCACTGAGCCACCGCGTCCCTTTTTAAATTCATACTTAAAACTAAAACCAAGTTTATACAACCTTTCCTTCTCCTAATATATTATACAACTTAAAATACCATACCTTACTTTCCAAACTTAATTTTTTTTATATAATCACATCATTCTTATATTTTCTATTACCTGTTTCATTATTACCCATAAAAATATTACAAGTTAACTTCAATCAGAGATAAAACAATTTATATCAATTTTTAAAACTATTCTTCTTTCCAACTAGGCTTTAAATTCATACTAAAACCAAATTTATACAACCTTTCCTTCTCCTAATATATTATACAACTTAAAATACCATACATTACTTTCCAAACTTAAAATTAATCACATCATTCTTATATTTTCTATTACCTATTCCATTATTACCCATAAAAATATCACAAGTTAACTTTCATCTATAATTTTTCCCAAAATTGCACCAAAGCATATCACAAAGTATATACCAACCACACAATATCCACCTTCTTATCACACCATAACTATACGTACCAACCAAATAACAAATCATAACCTGCAAAATATCAGTAAGCACTACTACAAATCTTCCCAATTAAATTTTCATAATCATCTTAAAACTAAAGCAACATAAAATATTACATAGTTATTTTATAAGGGTGAAAAGTATATCCCCAAGTATTTAGTCCTTCTAACAATTTTAATTCCCATAATCCTTATTACATTATTATCTCCTGCCGTTCTGCAACTAAATCTTCAGGCTTGATTCATTCGTCCAGAAACAGCACGCCTCTTCCAATTTCTGGCCTTCTCCAGTGGCACTGAAATTTGATCCACTCCTGTATGTTTCACATCTGTCTGTATTAGCCCTTCATCATCTTGTAGATTCTCTCTGTAACGTTGAGACTCTCTCTCACCTTTTTTCTTTGTAGATTCCAAAAAAGATATGGGGGCTGCTTTTAAAATATTACTGTATAAATCACGTGCCTGAATCACCGTAGTAAAACAATGCCTCGTACCTTCATAGGTCACCACCATACCCACTGGTATCTGCCATCTAAACTTGATATCACGTCGTCTCAATTCTTGTGTCAAAAAAGCAAATTCCTTCCTTTTTCTTAAAATTCTTGAAGGGATCTCTTTTAAAATCAGAACTTTTTGCGCAGCAATTACAAAATCAATATTGTAGGAGGCCTGGATAACTTCATTTCTAATCATTCTCTTTGTAAAATAAACCACCACATCTCTGGGTAATTTCCTTTGTCTTGCAAACCAAGAATTAACACGAAAAATTTTATCTATATCTTCCATTATTTCATCTGCTGGTCGTCTCAGCACCCCTTCCAAAGCCTCAGAAACCATTTTCTTCAAATTTTCCTTAGGATTTTCTTTTAAGCCTCTAATACTTAAAGCAAACTCCATCTGATAATACTGTGTCGAGATCAAATCATAATCAATTTTCTCTACCACATTTTCAGTTTCTGTCATTTTTGCTTCCAGTCTAATATCATTTTGAGTAAGATCTTCCACTCTTTCGTCCAAATTCTCAATGCATTTAGCCATGCCTTGCATTGCAGATATAATGTCTGCTCTCATTTCTGTTAATTTCTCTGTAATCTTTTCATCCATAACCTTAACTAGTTTTTCTGTTAACTTCTCCTCCAACTTTTTATCCATTATCTCAGCAAATTGTTGCATTTGCTTTTCCATAGTCTCTTGCAACAAATTCTGCAAATCTTTTACTGTAAAAGCTGATGCAGATACAGGTGCAGGGGACAATAAGGTTTTCAACGAAAACTGCTGCACCAAAGCAGGAACTTTAGAAGATATAGCCGCCATTTTCACCCTCTATTGTTAACTACGCACTTCCACTTACGAGCTCAGCAAAGTCCATTGAGTTAAAGATCAAAACACCATCTTCACCAAAATCTCCTGCATCGCTCTGCCTGCGTCCTCGTTCTCAAAAGTTCTTCCTTGCTAGCAGGGATGGTTGCGAACGTCCTGTTCTGCTCCAAAAAACACGGAGCAGAGGCGCCTCGCAGTCCAGAGCATGCCCAGGCTTCGTGGGGGCTCAATCCTTCAGCCGCCAAAACTTTAAGTTCTGGCGGCCCCAGAGAGCTCTACCCCTACCTGGGCACTCACCCCCTCCTCTTCTCCCGAGGAGGGGGGCTTCCAAGCCGCTGAAACAGCTGATCGGCACTGTTTTCGGCGGCTCTACGGAGCCGCGAGGCTGACAGCCGAAGAATGGCTGCCTCCGGCGATGCCTTGACATCTGGAAGTCCCACAAACATTGGAATTCTTAAGGCCATGTTTGGTATTTCCCAGCAATCTGTTACTGGAAGGAAAAAGCAATCCCTGCTGCGTTACTGATCCCAGAGAAGCATTTGCATGTATGCAGGTATCCTTAGGGTGCCATAGTTATGGATGAGAAATATTGGTTGCAAAGTTGGCATTTCTGGATGTAATACACATATTTTGGACTTATTTTTGTTTCTTTGCATGTTTGATATTTTTAAAAAGGCATATGCTACTGACTACGCTTATGCACATATGTAACATCTTTTGCTGGTATACATGACCACAGTTTGTCCAGAATGTGAAAAGTGAAAGATTGTGACTAAACAAAATTTTAATGTACAGATAATACCACCAGAGATTATTTTAGCCTTTTTAATAAATGTTGTTATTGATGTTAAGCTCACCATGGACAACATCATATACAGGTGAAACTCAAAAAAATAGAATATTGTGCAAAAGCTCATTTATTTCAGTAATGCAACTTAAAAGGGGAAACTAATATATGAGATAGACTCATTACATGCAAAGCAAGATAGTTCAAGCCCTGATTTGTCATAATTGTGACGATTATGGCGTACGGCTCATGAAAACCCCAAATATACAATCTCAGAAAATTAGAATATTGTGAAAAGGTGCAATATTCGAGGCTCAAAATGTCCCACTCTAATCAGCTAATTAAGCCATAACACCTGCAAAGGGTTCCTGAGCCTTTAAATGGTCTCTCAGTCTGGTTCAGTAGGAATCACACTCACGGGGAAGACTGCTGACCTGACAGTTGTGCAGAAAACCATCATTGACACCCTCCATAAAGAGGGAAAGCCTCAAAAGGTAATTGCAAAAGAAGTTGAATGTTCCCAAAGTGCTGTATCAAAGTACATTAATAGAAAGTTATGTGGAAGGGAAAAGTGTGGAAGAAAAAGGTGCACAAGCAGCAGGGATGACCGCAGCCTGGAGAAGATTGTCAGGAAAAGGCCATTCAAAAGTGTTGGGGACTTTCACAAGGAGTGGACTGAGGCTGGAGTCAGTGCATCAAGAGCCACCACACACAGACAGATCCTGGACATGGGCTTCAAATGTCGTATTCCTCTTGTCAAGCCGTTCCTGAACAACAAACAAGGTCAGAAGCGTCTTACCTGGGCTAAAGAAAAACAGACCTGGTCTGTTGCTCAGTGGTCCAAAGTCCTCTTTTCTGATGAGAGCAACTTTTTATTTTTTTTTTTTATTTTAATTCCATTTATATCCCGCCCTTCTCCGAAGACTCAGGGCGGCTTACAAGCTTAGCAGTAGCCTTCATTCTATGTATATGCCTGCATATTAGGGCTTTCACACACACCCGCAAGCGGCATTATTACAAAGTCAGCTTATTGCCCCCAACAATCTGGGTCCTCATTTTACCTACCTCGGAAGGATGGAAGGCTGAGTCAACCTTGAGCCTGGTGGGATGCGAACCTGCACTTTTGCATTTCATTTGGAAACCAAGGACCCAGAATCTGGAGGAAGAATGGAGAGGCACACACTGCAAGATGCTTGAAGTCCAGTGTGAAGTTTCCACAGTCTGTGTTGATTTGGGGAGCCATGTCATCTGCTGGTGTTGGTCCACTGTGTTTCATTAAGTCCAGGGTCAACGCAGCCATCTACCAGGAGATTTTGGAGCACTTCATGCTTCCTTCCGCAGACGAGCTTTATGGGGATGCTGACTTCATTTTCCAGTAGGATTTGGCACCTGCCCACACTGCCAAAAGCACCAAAACCTGGTTCCATGACCGTGGGATTACTGTGCTTGATTGGCCAGCAAACTCGCCTGACCTGAACCCCATAGAGAATCTATGGGGCATTGCCAAGAGAAAGATGAGAGACATGAGACCGAACAATGCAGAAGAGTTGAAGGCTGCTATTGAAGCATCCTGGTCTTCCATAACACCTCAGCAGTGCCACAGGCTGATAGCTTCCATGCCACGCCGCATTGAGGCAGTAATTGCTGCAAAAGGGGCCCAAGCCAAGTACTGAGTACATATGCATGCTTATACTTTTCAGAGGTCCAATATTGTTCTATGTACACTCCTTGGTTTATTGATTGCATGTAGTATTCTAATTTTCTGAGATTGTGGATTTGGAGTTTTCATGAGCTGTACCCCATAATCCTCACAATTATGACAAATCACGGCTTGAACTATCTTGCTTTGCATGTAATGAGTCTATCTCATATATTAGTTTCCCCTTTTAAGTTGCATTACTGAAATAAATGAACTTTTGCACGATATTCTAATTTTTCGAGTTTCACCTGTATTGGTTTTTTTTATTGAAAAGTTTTACAGTACATTTTATCTTTAACAATCCCCCCTCCCCCCACCCCTACCTAACCCTCCCTGTCCCTCCCCCCCATTTCCCCCTCCCCCCCGACTTCCCAGAGCTAAGTACAAGGTATAAAAACAAAGAACAATCATAAACATCCATATACTAACAACAATAAATTGTTAAATCTATCGCTCTCTAGCTCATATAAGATAACTACAAGCAATATTAATATTACATATAAAAAGAAAAAAAAGAAAAAAGAAAGGAAGACTTATTCAAATGCTAAATGAAACTTTTTAGTCCCATATTTGTTCTGGATATAATCAATCCATTTTTTCCACTCGATAATATAACGTTCTTGCGAATGATCTTTTTTTTTTATTTAAAAAGTTTTACAGTACATTTTAACTTTAACAATCCCCCCTCCCCCACCCCTATCTAACCCTCCCTATCCATCTCCCCCATTCCCCCCTCCCCCCCCGACTTCCCAGAGCTAAATACAGGGTATAAAAACGAAAAACAAACATAAGCATCCATATGCTAACAACAATAAACTATTAATTCTATCACCCTCTAGCTCATATAGAATGATTACAAACAATATTAATATTACAGATAAAAAAAAGAAGAAAGCAGAAAAGGAGCTTTACTCAAATGCTAAATGAAATTTCTTAGTCCCAATCCTTATTCATATTAATTTAAAAAAACAACAACTTTCATCTACTATTTACCTCTAATCTAAACAAATTCTCAATTACGCGCCAAGAGCGCCTATCTCTATTAACCTTATTAATCTCCAACCAAACTAAACTATAATCAAAAATAGTTCTTGCATGTATCACGCCAAATGTCTCACAATTCCAGATCATCCTTGAGTTCAAATCAAAAAAAAATTTTAGGCAATCTAGCATGACTCATGACACGCTTAAAAAAAAACAGCTTTATCCATCTATACGTCTAGGACACCATTCCAATCTCCAATGAAAAAAAAATAAAAAATTTAAAAAATTTATAATCCAATTAGGTAACCTTTGTGTGTAGTAAGTTAAGAAAAGTCAACTTATTGTTGATTAGGAACTTGCGTACCCAATCTTAAATTCAATAAATACTTTTGGTCCATAACCCTAATATGCGTTCCTTGCAACCAAATAACATCAGTCTTAAATTGTTTTAAATATTGAAAGACTTTCTTTCTCCTCTATGATGAATTTAATCCACTGACATTCTAAATTAGAAATTTAGTCACCAATCTTGACGCCCCAAAGCTTTTGGAGCACGTCTGAAATGGCCCCTGTAACTTCTTTGGACCGCGCCCCTCCCACAGCTTCATTGTAAGTACGCTTTGGAGGTTCCATAACTTTCTGCTGGTCTTGCTCTTGCTCTCGTCTCGCTCGTCTTAGGGCGGCACGCGTCATCCTCTGCTCTCGAGCAGCAGCCGATGAAACTGTAACTTGATCCCCTCCAACACCATTCTCTTCTGTCTGTCTATCTGCAACATCTTGAGGCTTTCCCTCGCCATATCCCTTTGCAGCTTCCAGAGGTGATAGAGGGGTTGCTTTTAACACATTGCTGTAAAAATCACGTGCCTGGGCCACAGTAACCAGACGATGTCTTTTACCTTCGTGCATCACCACCAGTCCGACTGGAATCTCCCATCTAAACTTGATATCACATTTCTTAAGTTCCTGTGTAAGAAATGCAAAATCTTTCCTTCTCCTTAAAATCTTTGGAGGAATCTCTTTTAAAACCAGGACTTCTTGCTCAGCAACTACCAATTTAGTATCATAAGCAGCTTGAATGACTTCATCTCTAATTGCTCTCTTTGTAAAATAGACCACCACATCTCTGGGTAACTTCCTCTGTCTTGCAATCCATGAATTTACACGAAAAATTTTATCCATGCTTCCCTCAATTTCAGATGCTGGCTGGCCCAATACCGCTTCCAAAGCCTCAGAGATCAGCTGCTTTAAATCTTCTTTAGGATTCTCTTTTAAGCCCCTGATTCTAATAGCATACTGCATCTGATGGTACTGAACAAGGCTCAATTCTCCATCCATTTTTCCCTTATATTTTCATTCTCTAATACCTTTACTTCTAATATAGAGATCTTTTGACTGAGATCCTCCACTTTTTCATCCAGCTGTTGCACACATTCAGCTACAATTTCAATTGTAGACAACATGTCTACCCTCATTGCTCTAAACGTCTCTTCCATCTTCTTCTCCAATTTCTCCTCCAGCTTTTTCAACTTTTCATCCATCATATCAGAGATTAATTGTGAATGCTTTTCCAAGGCATCTTGTAAATCCTTAAGCGTCAATGCCGGAGGAGGTGCAGGAGGAAGCAAAGCTTGCAACAAGGTCTGTTGCACCGGGGAAGACCCTGCACTCCGAAGAGCTTTAGAAGTTTTAGCCGCCATCTTTCCCCACTTTCACTTGTTGCGCACTTTCACTTTAAAGCTATAAAATCCATTGAGCTAGAGAGTAAAGATAAAAGTCCACATCACCTTGACCTCCTGTACCGCTCTGCTTGCATCTTGATACTCAAGGGTATTTCCTTCTGGCAGGGGTGGTTGCTAACGCCTGGCTCTGCTCCAAAAATCATGGAGCAGAGGCGCTGCGCAGCTCGGAGCAACCCAGGCTTCGGGGGGGCTCAATCCTTCAGCCGCCCAAACTCTCAACTCAGGCAGCCCTGGAGAGCTCAACCCCTACTTGGGGCCTCACCCCCTCCTCTTCTCCCGAGGAGGGGGCTTCAAATCCATCTAAACAGCTGATCGGCGCTGTTTACGATGAAAAAAACACAGCTGCGGAGCAGACAGCCCGGAGGCGGCTGTCTTCGGCGTCGCGTCACCACCGGAAGTCAGCAAATGATCTTTCAAGTAAGCCAAGATCTTTGCCATTTCCGCCAGGTCAGAAACCTTTAAAGTCCATTCTTCTATAGTCGGCAGTTCCTCCTTCTTCCAATATTGACCTATTAAAAGTCTTGCTGCTGTAATTAAATTCAACATCAACTTAGTGTCCACAACAGTAGCATCTGTAATAATGCCCAACAAAAACAATTGCGGACAAAACTTTATCCTTTGCTTGAAGATCTTCTGCATATTCCACCAAATTTTTATCCAAAAAGCCTTAACCTTTTTGCAGGTCCACCATATATGAAAATATGTTGCATCTTCGCCACCACACCTCCAACATTTTGGCTGATAGTTCGGATACATACTTGCAAGCTTTTTAGGATCTAAATGCCATCTATAAAACATTTTATAAAAGTTCTCTCTTAGGTTTTGGGCTTGTGTGAATTTTACGTTCCTCACCCAGATCTTTTCCCACGTGTCCATTGTAATAACTTCTTGGATATTCTGGGCCCATTTTATCATACAATCTTTAACAAGTTCTGTTTCTGAGTCAATTTCTATCAATGCAAGATATATCCGTTTAATATGTGCTGGACCCTGATTTCTAATTTGCTTTATCAAATTTTCGTCAGTCATTGCAAAACCAATTTTCTGATCTTCTTTCCACCTGGCCCGTAACTGAGTATATTGAAACCAAGTTTGAACAATCTTCTCATCTCGCAAGAGGTTGTACGGCTTTAAACACCAGACATTTCCTTCCTAGCTTAAAATCTCCTTATACGTAGTCACATCATGTTTGAAGCCAACATTTATGTTTTCTATTGCGTGTTTTGGAATTGCCCACAACGGCATCTTGTAATCTAGCTTATGTCTGTACTTCTTCCAAACTCTCAACAATGACTGTCTTAAAATATGCACTTTAAACACATTATCTACCTTCTTATCATACAACAAATATGCATGCCAGCCAAATAACAAGTCATGGCCCTCAAGATTTAATAATCTCTCTTGTGTCAAATTAATCCAATCACTTATTCCTGATAACGCAGCAGCTTCATAATATAATTTAAGATTAGGCATTTTAAGACCACCTCTTTCATGAGTATCCTGCATAATCTTAAGTTTAACTCGTGGCCTTTTCCCTGCCCAAACAAATTTATTGATACCCCGTTGCCATTCTTCCAAATTAGAGTCTTTTTTAAGGACCGGTATCATTTGAAATAAAAATAAAAATTTAGGCAGGACATTCATTTTCACTGCTACAATTCTTCCCAGCAAAGACAATTACAATTTTTCCCAGCTCTCCAATTCTTTTTGAATTTTTCCCCATAACTTTTCATAGTTATTTTTATATAACTTTGTATTAGAGGGTGACAAAAACACCCCCAAATATTTGACCCTTTTAGCAATCTCAAATCCAGGTAATCCTTCTAAAAGGGCCTTTTGCGATACCGTCATATTTTTGGACAAAATTTTAGTTTTTTGTGCATTAACTTTAAATCCAGAAACCTTCCCATATTGCATTATTATCTCCATCAGGTCCACAACAGAGTTTTCTGGCTGGGTCACCGTAACAACCAGATCATCTGCGAACGCTCTCAGTCTATAATCCTGATCTCTAATTTGTATACCCTTAATTCTTTCCGAATTCCGTATTTTTACCAATAATATCTCCAATGTTAAGACAAATAATAAAGGTGATAACGGACACCCTTGTCTTGTGCCCTTCTCAATATTACATACTTCAGTCAAACTATTGTTAACTATTATTCGGGCAGTTTGTTTTTGATATAATGCCCTAATTGGTTGCAAAAATTTATCCCCGAAATTCATTTTATCTAAAACTTTCATCAAAAATTGCCAATTCAATTGATCAAAAGCTTTTTCAGCATCTAGAAAAATTAGCGCCGCAGGGATTTGGTTGTTCCTTTCCAAAAACTCCACCACATTAACTATATGCCTCACATTATTTTTCATTTGTCTACCACTAATAAACCCAGTTTGATCCCCATGAATCACCTGTTGCAGGACCCTCATCAATCTGTTAGCTAACACCTTGGCAAATATCTTGTAATCTGTATTTAAAAGTGATATCGGTCTATAGTTTTTTACTTGAGTAGCATCTTGCTCTTCCTTCGGAATCAAAGAAATAAAAGCAGTTCTCCAAGACGGCGGCACCTTTCCCCCTCTCTGAATTGTCTGGAACAGTTCCTTTAACGGCTTTATCAGCTCCAATTGTAAATTTTTGTAGTAAGCCGCAGTCAAGCCATCCGTGCCTGGCGCTTTATCCACCTTCAGTTCCATTCTCCTCTGTCTGTCTACCTTCAGCATCTTGAGGCTTTCCCTCTCCGAATCCCTTTGCAGCTTCCAGAAGTGATAGGGGGGTTGCTTTTAACACATTGCTGTAAAAATCACGTTCCTGAGTCACAGTAGCCAGACGATGTCTTTTACCTTCGTGCATCACCACCATTCCGACTGGAATCTCCCTGTATTGTTATGTATATACTAGGTTAATTATTTAAAGACTGAAGTGCAACATAACTAGATTCTAAATAATCTATTTTTCAAAACACACTACAGTCCAAACAGTAAAAGTAAAGTCCAAATTAAGAATATTTCATTCTTAAGAATTGTTTAATTTAAAGTGGCTTAGTTGTAATAGATGGTTAGATTCAAAATAGTTTTCAAGAGTATGTAAAAAAGATACTATTTTTTTCTAGCATCAGCTAAATTAGACATATTACATTGAGAAAAATGTTTCTCATTTCTTTCCTGTTACCTTTATTGATTTCATTGCAGAGATGTTAACTTAGGAAATAGATAATTTTGTTATCTAATTTTACCTTCTAAAAGACAGAAGCAGATGAAAAAAGTGAGTTTCTTTCCTGTTGGCTTTTTTGAATTAGCTGTTTTAGATTCTAAAAGTTTAGTTTCTAAAGAAGTAACCCTGTAAATAATTTTAATGTCCTCCTCTAGTGCAGGGTAGGCAACCTTGGCTCTTTTATAACTCAAGGACTTCAACTCCCAGAATTCCTGATCCAGTATGGCTCAGCTTGAAAACCTCTCCCTTTCCCCTCAGCGTGTCTGGCTCAGGATTTCTGGGAGTTGAGCCATGATTGCCTACTCCTGCAATAGGCTTTTGAAAGCCAATAGAGGGAGCTTTTTTTGTTTTTTGCAAAAAAAGGTGCCGGAACACCGTTCTGAGCGTTCTATGAAAAAAAAAGCCCTGGTTTTAGCCAAAAATGAAGTTTCTTCGGGGAACCATGAAAAGCATCATGAGTTTGCTGTACAATTTTCCACATGAGGGCAGTAGGGAGCTGGATTTTATCATCAACTGCCCACCATCCATTAATCCATTTCCCTCCATCTCTCAGTTGATCTCTTTGATCATGTATGGGAGGGAAAGTGTCATAATCCTCTACTGGTACCAGGGGACATGTCTTGGCAGTGGTGACAACTGGCTGATAGGCTGCCTGCCGAGCCCAATAATCTGCAGCTCGGTTGCCCTTAGTTACAAAACCATCATCCACTTGATGTCCTTTACAGTGGATAATAGCAAGGTCCTTTGGCAGTTGGATTGCAACCATGAGCTCCTCCAAAAGAGCCTTCATTTTTAAGGACTTTCCATCAGCGCCTGTATAATCCTTCCATAAAGCAGCATGGGTGTGCGCGGCCAAAAAGGCATATCAGCTGTCAATATAAATGTTTACTCTCTTGCCCTAGCCCAACACACAAGCAGTGATCAAAGCTTTTAATTTAGCAGTCTGAGCTGAAAACGAGGCAGGAATGGCAGCAAGAGCAACAGGGCGCTAATCAGTGACGATAGCATAGCCAGAGTATCGGACCCCATCTTCCACAAAAGAGGATCCATCAGTCCAATACGACACCTCTGGGTTTCCAAGGGGTTACATTCTTAAATCAGCTCTAGCACCTGTGATTGATTGTAAAACTTCTAAGCAGTCATCGGGTTCTGCATTTTCTTCTGGAACAGGCAACAATGTAGCTGGGTTGAGGGTGTCACATCGTCAAAGTTGAACAATTTCCTGTTCTATGATCTGGCTCACATACCGTCCAACTCGGGCAGAGGTGGCCCATGCTGGCAATTTTTGCTCCAATAATACTTGAACTGCATGGGGGGTGTAAACCTTCAGAGGAGCTCCCAATATGATTTTCTGACTTTCGGTGACCAGTTGGGCCACAGCCGCAATAGCTGAGACAACCATGCCATCCCTTCACCACAGCATCCATGGTTTTGGACAGGTAGCCCACAGGTAACTTGTCAGGGCCCACTTGTTGTATTAGGACCCCCAGGGCACATCCACCCTGTTCTTTGCAATACAGTTGAAACCCTTGAGATTGATCTGGCAAAACCAAACTAGTAGACTTAATTAAGGCGTCCTTCAAGTGTTGCCATGCCTGGGTATGTTCACAAGTCCATTACCATGCCATATCTTGTTGTGTTAGGGCATAAAGTGGTTTAGCAATCAGGGAATACAGTACATCGGGATCCACAATCTGGCATAGCCTGTCATCTCTAAAAAGGTTCTAAGTTGTTTAACATTGGTGGGTAAAGGCAGGGCAGAGATGGCTTGAATTCTACTGGCATGAAGGCAACAGTGTCCTTCTTTTAAAACTTATCCCAAATATTGAACTTGGGGGAGGACCCATTGGATCTTTTGCTTAGAGACCTTATATCCTCGTTCAGCCAAAAAGTTCAACAAATCAACTGACTCTTGTAGTATAAAGTCCTTATCTTCTGCAGCAAGCAATAAATCACCCACATACTGTAAGAGTGTACACCAGGGGGCAGAAAAGGCCTCCAAATCTCTAGCCAAAGCAGAAGCAAAAGCAGTAGGACTGTTCTTGTAGCCATGGGGGAGCCTTGTCCATGTCAATTGTCCCTTTACTCCCATCTCTGGATCCTCCCACTCAAATGCAAAATAGTCTTGACACTCAGGGGCCAAAGGAATACAGAAGAAAGCATCCTTTAAGTCAATTACAGTATACCATCGTTGTTTTTGGCTGAGAGTGGTGAGTAAAGTATAAGGATTTGCCACCACAAGATGCAAAGCTTGAATTCGAGAATTGGCTTCTCTTAAGTCGTGAACCAGTCTCCAGGACCCATCAGGCTTGGGAACTGGGAAGATTGGAGTGAACCAGGGAGACTGGATGGCTCATAAAATCCCATTCTTTAAAAAGGCTTGGATGAACCCCTGGATGCCAATTCGTGCCTCCCTTTTTATTGCATACTGCCATAAGGAAACAGGTTGGACTCCTGGGTGAAGATGGGCTCAGTGAGGGACAGCATAATGAGCAAATCCTGGGATTCCATGAGACCAAACTTCAGGGGAAATGGAATCCGGAAAAGAAGCAGGAGGTGCACTAGCATCCAGATAACAAATATAAGCTTGCAAAGCTGGAAAATCCAAAGAAATACCCTGGGGTTGACAAGTGATTGTTGCTCCCAATTTCTCCAGCAAATCTCTGCCCAGCAAATTAATAGGGCATGGGGGGTAAAACCAAAAATGAATATTGAACCTTGGGCCCTTGGCTTGAAGTCACACACAAAGGGGTGGTGCAGGGAGCCATTTCAGTTTGCCCACTGACACCAACAATAGGAGTAGTCTGAGAACTCAAACAGTCTTTAGGTGCATGCTACAAGACACTGTAAGTTGCCCCAGTATCTACAAGAAAAACTTCTTTCCTTCCCCCAATCTGCAACTCCAAGAGAGGTTCAGGGGAGGAAACAAGACCTCTGGAGCCACATCAGTATTGGGAGGAATAGCCATCATTAGCATACATCTACATTTTAGGATGGAACGATTCCAGCCTGTGGTGACAGCCGGGATGGGGGAGGTCCCCTGCTATTGGATGGAAATCCTCCCCTTCCCCTCTTGGACACTTGGTGGCATTCCCATCCACGGCCCCGAGTCTTTGGATATACATTTTTCCAGTGGCCTCGTTCTTTGCAAAGGGCACACTGGTCTCGCCCAAGGATAGCCTGGCGAGGCTGGAGAACAACAGCCAAAAGCTGGGAATGCTACTTCATCTTGTCTTCCTCCTTCCCCTCTGCAGCCTCCTCCCTCTGGGCATAAACTCCAAAAGTAGTTTGTATTAAGATTTCAAAGGTTTGAGCACTGGGTGAAGCAAGTTTTTGCAATTTGCACTGAATATCAGGGGCGCTTTGCGCAACAAAAGCCATTTTTAAAAGTGGTTCACTGGCTGGGCTATCAGGATCAATGTCTGTGTAACAACGAAATCCATTTTTTAATAAGAAAGATTAAAATCTGATTTACCCTATAGTAATTAACAGTCTTGGGGACCCCAGTTCTAATGCCATGAAGAATAGCTTTGTGAAAATTCAGTAAGGCACCATATCCCCCATCAGTATTAACATCACATTCAAAACCTGGAACAAAAACAACTTCAGGTGCTGGCCACTGTTCAACGTCTCTTTCCCCATCATTGGTGGCTTCCTTCCATCCCTTAGTATATTCCTCCAAGGCTTTTTTCAAAACCTGGCATTTGTCCTCAGCCCCCAACAATCCTGATAACAAAGTGTCTATAGCAGGGACTGTTGGCTTGTGGGTGGCAAAACTCTTTTGAAATAAATCAACGTACTGCTGGGGGGATTCTCTAAATGGTGGCAAGTTAGCTTTCCAGTTAAAAAGGTCACTGGTGGTGAATGGGGTGTGAACCAGAACCATTCTTCCATTTACTGCTGGCACCTGTCGCAGCGTGTATATTTTCTTCTCCAAGTGATTTTGTTTAGCATAAACTTTGCCCTGTCTCGTGTGAGAAGGGCTTTGAATCCGTGCAGCAGAGGACGATACCTCATCAGAATTGTTGTCTTCAGACACGGAGATAAGGGGGGCTGCGGGGGAAGCAGCAGCTGAACTCAAGGACGGAGAAGAGACAGAGGGGGCTGCAGGGGAAGCAGCAGCTGAACTTAGGGGTGGAAATTCAGATGCAGCCAGAGCAATCAGAATCACATAAGGTGGGGGGTAATCTTCAGGTTCAGGACAAGTGTGAATTTCTTTCTTTTGAAACTTATTTATTTCTGAGTGGACCGGACAGACCAAATTCAAAACCTCTGGAGGGACTAACAGGCCACATTGTTTTTAAATGTCCTGTCGGATACTCAAATTAAAGAAAACACCTGCATATAATTCTTCATCCGTCCACCCTTGTATAGCAAGAACATCTGTAAGCTTATTAATAATATCCAAGTTCACAGACCCTTCACTTGGCCAAGGTTGTTTCCCAGGGCCCATAAAATAATTTGGCCACACATCAACACAAAGCACTACCAGACGTTGTCTGACAGGGTTAAACTTAACAGCCACTTGTGGTTTCAAAATATCCCACTTCTTCAAAACACATTGCAGAGGAGTATTTTTTGATTTTATTTGTTTCTATAAATTACTCTGACAATTCCCCATATTTTTCTCTCTCTCTTTTTTTTCTTTTTCCTTTCAAGATAGTTCTCAGTGTTATGTATGCAGGCACCTGCATAGCAACAGCCACCAGGGGGCATTGGCCTGGATGGTTTCGGCGGGAAACCCAGTTTCGGCGGGAAACCTAGGGCCAACCCCATTGGCTGTTAGCTTACCTGGCCAGGTATATAAGGAGGCCAGGTAGCCCTCATTCCCCAGTTCACTACCCCCTTCAATAAAGAGCTGACTGGACTTCCGGTGGCGACGCAACGCTGAAGACAGCCATCTCTGGGCTGTCCGCTCCACGGCTTTGTTTGAACTGCTGAAAACAGCGCCGATCAGCTGTTTCAGTGGTTCGGAAGCCCCCTCCTCGGGAGAAGAGGAGGGGGTGAGGCCCCAGGTAGGGGTTGAGCTCTCGGGGGCCGCCTGAGCTTTTAGTTCGGGCGGCTGAAGGATCGAGTCCCCTCGAAGCCTGGGTTTGCTCCGGGCTGCGCAGCGCTTCTGCTCCGTGCTTTTGGGAGCAGAACCAAGCGTTAGCAACCACCCCTGCCAGAAGGAAAGACTTTCGAGTGTGAAGAGGCAGGCAGAGCGATACAGGAGGTCAAGGTGAAGTGGATTTTTGTTCTCTAGTTCAATGGACTTTATGGACTTTAAAAGTGAAAGTGCATAGCAAGTGAAAGTGGGGGAAGATGGCGGCTAAAACGTCTAAAGCTCTCCGGAGTGCGGGGGCTTCCCTGGTGCAACAGTCCTCGGTGCAAGCCTTACTGCCTCCTGCACCTGCTCCGGCACTGGCGGTTAAGGATTTACAGGATGCTTTGGAAAAGCACTCACAACAGATAGCAGATATTATAGATGGAAAGATGCAAAAGCTGGAGGAGAAGATGGAAGAGAAGTTTACAGCAATGAGGGCAGACATCTTGCCTGCACTTGAAGGTGTGGCTTTATGTATTCAATGCTTGGACGAAAAAATGGAAGATCTTAGCCAAAAGAATTCCAGATTAGAGGCAAAAGTCTTAGAGAATGAAAATGTGATGGATAAAATGGATGGTGACTTGACTCTGGTCCAGTACCACCAGATGGAGTTTGCTATCAGAATCAGAGGCTTAAAAGAGAATCCTAAAGAAGATTTAAAGCAGATAGTCTCCGAGGCTTTGGAAGTGGTACTGGGACAGCCAGCAGCTGAAATTGAGGGAAATATAGACAAAATCTTTCGTGTGAATTCATGGATTGCAAGGCAGAGGAAGCTACCTAGAGATGTGGTGGTTTACTTCACAAAGAGAGCAATCAGGAATGAAGTTATCCACGTTTCTTATGATACTAAGCTTGTGGTTGCTGAGCAAGAAGTTTTGGTTTTAAAAGAGATTCCTCCAAGAATTTTAAGGAGAAGGAAAGATTTTGCTTTTCTGGCACAGGAACTTAAGAAACGCGACATCAAGTTTAGATGGGAGATACCAGTGGGCATGGTGGTGATGCATGAAGGCACGAGACACCGTTTGGTCACAGTGATCCAGGGACGTGATTTTTATAGCAAAGTTTTAAAAGCAACCCCTCTACCACTTTTGGAATCTGCAAAGAAAAATGGCGAGGGAAAGCCTCAAGATGCTGAAGGAACACAGACAGATGAGAAAGCTACTGGAGGGGATCAAATTACAGTTTCATCGGAAGACGCTAGAGAGCAGAGGATGACGCGTGCCGCCTCGAGACGAGTGAGACAAGAGCAAGAGCAAGACCAGCAGAAAGTTATGGAACCTTCAAAGCGTACCTATAGCGAAGCTGTGGGAGGGGCGCGGCCTAAGGAAGTTAAGGGAATCCTGGCAGGCGTGCTCCAGAAGCTTCGGGACGCCAAGGATGGCGACTAAGTTCCTAACTTGGAATGTCAATGGTTTAAACTCACCACAGAAGAGAAAGAAAGTTTTTCAATACTTAAAACAATTTAAGACTGATGTTATTTGCTTGCAAGAAACACATATTAGGGTTATGGACCAAAAGTACCTATTGAACTTAAGGTTGGGTACGCAATTTATTGCTTCTGCAATTAATAAGAAAAATGGAGTGGTTATTTATGTCAAGAATACTGTGACAGCGGAGCTAATAGAAGCAGATAAACAAGGAAGATACGTTATGATAGATTTGCTGTTAGAAGGCAAAAAAACGCTTTTGGTTGGACTGTATGCTCCTAATCAACAACAAGCTGACTTTTATAGTTCACTACACAGTAAGATTACTCAGAGGGATTATAAATCTTTTTTTTTATGGGAGATTGGAACGGCGTCTTGGATGTACAATTGGACAAGTGTGGTTCTTTTAAACATGCTCCGAGCCACGCTAGATTGCCTAAATCTTTTTTTGAAATGAAGGACAATTTGGAATTACGAGACATTTGGAGAGAAATACATCTACATGAAAAGGATTACACTTTTTTTTCTGATAGACACCAATCTTTTTCCAGGATTGATTTTATATTACTGACTAATGATTTTTTTTCTAGGATTAAGAAGATAAAGATTTGTCCAAGAACTATATCTGACCATAGTCCAGTCTGGTTAGAGATTAATAAGGATAAGCTCTTGGCGCTTAAATGAGAACTTGTTTAGAAATCAGAGTAACGTGGAAGAATGTAAAAAACAGATGAAGGACTTTTTTGAAATTAATATGAACAAGGATACTTCTATGGACATGGTTTGGGACGCTAGTAAAGCTTATATGAGAGGGGTGTTAATATATATGAACAATAAATACAGACGTAACTTGGAAGTTAGGAGGAAAGAATTGGAGAATGAAATTAGGGAAAAAGAAAAGGCCCTAATTTTGAATCCATCAGATGTGAAGATCAAAGAGGTTATTAATTTGCTAAGAGGACAATTTAATAAGTTGATGGCTGATCAGGTGGCAACTAACTTACGGTTTGCTAGGCATAACACTTTTTGCAATGCCAATAAACCAGGTAGATGGTTAGCCTACAGGTTAAGGAAAAAGCAAAGGGCTTCTAACATAGATAAAATAGAACATAAAGGTAAGGTTGTATATCAACAGGACCTTATTAAGGAAGCCTTTGTGGACTTTTATTCCAAATTATATGCTAAAGATAAGATCAATGAAGTAGATATTGACGTATATCTGAAGAATGCCAACATCCCGGTTCTTACACAAGAACAAAAGGAAGAGATTAATCAGTTGATAACAGAAGAAGAAATTCTTTTAGCAATTAAGCAACTGAAGGTGGATAAAGCCCCAGGCACGGATGGACTGACTGCGGTGTATTACAAAAATCTACAATCGGAGGTGATAAAGCCATTAAGGGAATTGTTTCAGACAATTCAAAGGGGAGGAAGGGTGCCTCCGTCTTGGAGAACTGCTTTTATTTCCCTGATTCCGAAGGAAGATCAGGATGTTACTCAAGTAAGAAATTACAGACCAATATCACTTTTGAATACGGACTACAAGATATTTGCTAAGGTTTTAGCTAACAGATTGATGAGGGTTTTGCAACAGATGATTCATAGGGACCAAACTGGGTTCATTAGTGGTAGACAAATGAAAAATAATGTGAGGCATATAGTAGACTTGGTGGAATTTTTGGAAAGGAACAACGAGATCCCTGTGGCGTTGATCTTTTTAGATGCTGAAAAAGCTTTTGATCAACTGGATTGGCAATTTTTGATGAAAGTTTTAGATAAAATGAATTTTGGGGATAAATTTTTACAACCAATTAGGGCTTTATATCAAAAACAAACTACCCAAATAATAGTAAATAATGGTTTGACTGAAGTATGCAATATTGAAAAGGGCACAAGACAAGGGTGTCCGTCACTTCCGGTGGCTGCGCGGCGCCGGAGACAGCCTTCCCGGGCTGCCCGCGGCTCAGCTGAGTAATTTTCACCCGAAACAGCGCCGATCAGCTGTTCGGGCGAATTTGAAGCCCCCTCCTCGGGAGAAGAGGAGGGGGTGAGGCCCCAGGTAGGGGTCGAGTTCTCCGGGGCCGCCTGAGCTTGTAGCTTGGGCGGCTGAAGGATCGAACTCCCCCGTAGCCTGGGTCGCTCCCAGCTCCCAGCTCCGGATTTCTTGGAGCAGAGCCAGGCGTCTGCGACCACCCCTGCCTGAAGGAAGGACTATGGAATAAAGGGAGCAGGCAGAGCGGTACAAGAGGAAAAGGTGAAGAGGATTATTTTATTTTACTCTTGAGCTTGATGAAATTTTTTAAACTTAAAGTGAAAGTGCGTCACAATTGAAAGTAAAAGATGGCGGCTAAACCTCCCCCTAAAACTCTTCGGAGTGCTGGAACTTCTCCGGTGCAACAATCATCATTGCAGGCGTTGCATCCTCCTGATGTATTGACACCGAAGGATTTACAAGATGCTCTTGAAAAACATGCCCAGGTAATTCTGGAATCAATGGGTGATAAATTTGCACAGATGGAGGAGAAATTGGAGAAATTGGAGGAGAGAATGGAAGAGAGGATGGAACAGAAGTTCAGTGTGATGAAGGTAGACATTTTGTCTTCAGTGCATAAAGTGGCTGAATGTGTGGAAGATTTGGATGAAAAAGTGGAAGATTTGACTCAAAAGAATGCCATATTAGAAGCAAAAGTTTTGGAGAATGAGGATTTAAGAGACAAAATGGATAGAGAATTGAGTCTTGCTCAATATTACCAGATGCAGTTTGCTGTTAGAATCAGAGGTTTAAAAGAGAATATTAAGGAAGATCTAAAGCAGCTGGTCTCTGAGGCTCTCGAAGTGGTATTGAATCAGCCAGCATCTGAAATAAAAGGAGGCTTGGACAAAGTGTTTCGTGTGAATTCATGGATTGCCAGACAGAGAAAGCTGCCTAGAGATGTGGTGGTTTATTTTGCAAAAAGGGAAACTAGAGATGAAGTTATACAAGCTGCCTATGATACTAAAGTTGTGATTGCTGATCAAGAAGTTTTGGTTCTAAAAGAAATTCCTCCAAAGATTTTAAGGAGAAGGAAGGATTTTACATTTCTTGTGCAAGAGCTCAAGCAACGAGATATAAGGTTCAGATGGGAGATCCCAGTTGGGTTGATGGTGATGCATGAAGGTAAAAGGTACCGTCTGGTTACTGTGATGCAAGCGCGTGATTTTTACAATAATGTTTTAAAAGCAACCCCATTATCACTTTTGGAAGCTGCAAAGGGATCTGGAGAAGGAGAACATCAAGAGGCTGAAGATGGACAGACAGAGGAGAATGGTGCTGGAGGAGATCAAGCTACAACTTCCTTGGATGATCCTAGAGAGCAGAGGGTGACGCGTGCTGCTTTAAAACGATCAAAAAAGATAAAAGAACAAGATCAGCAGAAGTCTATGGAAATTCCACAACGTACTTACAGCCAAGCAGTGGGAGGAGCACGGCCTAAAAAAGATAGTCCTATCAAAGCAGTGCTCCAAGAGCTTTGGGATGATATGCATGGCAACTAAATTCTTAACTTGGAACGTTAATGGACTAAATTCACCACAGAAGAGGAAGAAAGTTTTTCAATATTTAAAACAATTCAAGATAGATGTTATATGTTTGCAAGAAACGCATATTAGGGTTGTGGATCAAAAGTATTTATCGAACTCAAGGTTGGGTACGCAATTTGTTGCTTCTGCAATGAATAAGAAAAATGGAGTGGTTGTTTATGTTAAAAGTGCTCTAACAGCAAACTTAATCGAAGCAGATAAGCATGGAAGATACGTTATGATAGAGTTGCTGCTAGAAGGTAAAAAGACGCTTTTAGTTGGATTATATGCTCCTAATCAACAACAAGCTGACTTTTTTAGTTTACTTCATACAAAGCTTACCCAGTTGGATTATAAATCTTTTATTTTTATGGGGGACTGGAATGGTGTTTTGGATGTACAGATGGACAAGGCTGGAGCTTTTAAGCGCATTCCAAGTCATGCTAGACTGCCTAAATCTTTTTTTGAAATGAAGGATGACTTGGAACTGCGAGATATTTGGCGCGAGAGACATTTGCAGGAAAAGGATTATACTTTTTATTCCGACAGACATCAATCTTTTTCCAGGATCGATTTTATTTTGTTGACTAATGATTTTTTTTAAGGACTAAAAAGGTGAAGATTTTTGCAAGAACTATTTCTGATCATAGTCCAGTTTGGCTAGAGATTGATAAGGAGAATAGAGACAGGCGCTCGTGGCGCGTAAATGAGAATTTGTTTAGAAATCAGAGAAATGTGGAAGAATGTAAACAGCGGATGAAGGATTTTTTTGAAATTAATATGAATAAGGGTACCTCTATGGACATGGTTTGGGATGCTAGCAAGGCCTATATGAGAGGGGTGTTGATATATATGAACAATAAACATAGACGTGCTGTGGAAGCTAGGAGGAAAGAACTGGAGAATGAAATAAAGGAAAAAGAAAAGGCTTTGATTTTGAATTCAGATGATGTGAAGACTAAGGAGGCTATTAAACTGTTAAGAGGACAATTTGATAAATTAATGGCTGACCAAGTGGCAACCAATTTGCGGTTTGCCAGGCATAATACTTTTTGCAACGCTAACAAACCAGGTAGATGGTTAGCTTATAGATTGAGGAAAAAACAAAGGGCTTCTAATATAGACAAAATTGAGTATAAAGCAAGGGTTGTGTTTCAACAGGATCTTATCAAGGATGCTTTTGTGGATTTTTATTCTAAATTATATGCTAAGGAGAAGATTAATGAAAAAGATATTGATATATATTTGGAGAATGCTAGCATCCCGGTTCTTACGCAAGTACAAAAAGAGGAAATTAATCAATTAATTACAGAAGAAGAAATTTTTACAGCAATTAAGGAATTGAAGGTGGATAAAGCACCAGGTACGGATGGTTTGTCTGCAGCTTACTACAAAAATTTACAATTAGAGATGATGAAACCGTTAAAGGAACTGTTCCAGACAATCCAGAGGGGGGGAAAGGTGCCACCGTCTTGGAGAACAGCTTTTATTTCTTTGATTCCGAAGGAAGACCAAGATGCTACTCAAGTTAAAAATTATAGACCGATATCGCTTTTAAATACAGATTACAAGATATTTGCTAAGGTTTTGGCTAATAGACTGATGAGGGTTCTGCAACAGGTGATTCATGGGGACCAAACGGGGTTTATTAGTGGTAGGCAAATGAAAAATAATGTGAGGCATATAGTTGATGTGTTAGAGTTTTTGGAAAGGAACAACCAGATCCCTGCGGCGCTAATTTTTCTAGATGCTGAAAAAGCTTTTGATCAATTGAATTGGCAATTCTTGATGAAAGTTTTAGACAAAATGGATTTTGGGGAAAATTTTTTACAACCGATTAGGGCATTATATCAAAAACAAACTGCCCGAATTATAGTTAATAATAGTCTGACAGAAGCATGTAATATTGAGAAGGGCACAAGGCAAGGGTGTCCGTTATCGCCCTTGTTATTTGTGTTAACATTACAGATATTATTGGTTAAAATACGGAATTCGGAAAAAATTAAGGGGATACAAATTAGAGATCAGGACTATAGATTGAGAGCATTTGCAGATGATCTGGTTGTTACAGTGACCCAGCCAGAGAACTCTGTTGTGGACCTGATGGAGATAATAACACAATACGGGAAGGTTTCTGGATTTAAAGTTAATATACAGAAAACCAAAATTTTGGCCAAAAATATGACAGTTTTGCAAAAGGCTCTCTTAGAAGGATTAACTGGATTTGAGATTGTTAAAAGGGTTAAATATTTGGGGGTGCTTTTGTCGCCCTCTAATACAAAGTTATATAAAAATAATTATGAAAAATTATGGGGGAAAATTCAAAAAGAATTGGAGAGTTGGGAAAAATTGCAATTGTCTTTGTTGGGACGGATCGCAGCAGTGAAAATGAATGTCCTGCCTAAATTTTTATTTTTATTTCAAATGATACCGATTCTTAAGAAAGATTCTAATTTGGAGGAATGGCAGCGAGGTATCAATAAATTTGTTTGGGCAGGGAAAAGGCCACGAGTTAAACTTAAGATTATGCAGGATACTCGTGAGAGAGGTGGTCTTAAAATGCCCAGTCTTAAACTATATTATGAAGCTGCTGCGTTAGTAGGAATAAGTGATTGGATTAATTTGACACAAGAGAGATTATTAAATCTTGAGGGCCACGACTTGTTGTTTGGTTGGCATGCATATTTGTTGTATGACAAGAAGGTAGACAACGTGTTTAGAGTGCATATTTTAAGACAGGCATTGTTGAGAGTTTGGAAGAAGTATAGACATAAGCTAGATTGTAAGATACCACTGTGGGCAATTCCAAAACACGCAATAGAAAATATACATGCTGGATTTAAACATGATGTGACTACATACAAGGAGATCCTAAGCTTGGAAAGAAATGTTTGGTGTTTGAAATCATATAGCCTCTTGCGAGAAGAGAAGGTTGTTCAAAATTGGTTTCAATATACTCAGTTACGGGTCAGGTGGAAAGAAGACCAGAAAAATGGTTTTACAATGACTGATGAAAATTTGATAAAGCAAATCAGAAATCAGGGACCAGCACATATTAAACGGATATATCTTGCGTTGATAGAGATTGATTCAGAAACAGAACTTGTTAAGGATTGTATGATAAAATGGGCCCAAAACATCCAGGAAGTTATTACAATGGACACGTGGGAAAAGATTTGGGTGAGGAATGTAAAATTTACACAAGCTCAAAATCTAAGAGAGAATTTTTACAAAATGTTTTATAGATGGCATTTAGATCCTAAAAAGCTTGCAAGTATGTATCCGAATTATCAGCCTAAATGTTGGAGGTGCAGTGATGAAGACGCAACATATTTTCACATATGGTGGACTTGTAAAAAGGTTAAAGCCTTTTGGATAAAAGTCTGGTGGAACATGCAGAAGATTTTTAAACAGAGGATAAAGTTTTGCCCGCAACTTTTTTTGTTGGGAATAATTACAGATGCTACAGTTGTGGACACTAAGTTGATGTTGAATTTAATTACGGCAGCAAGACTTTTGATAGGTCAGTACTGGAAGAAAGAGGAACTGCCGACCATAGAAGAGTGGACTTTAAAGGTTTCCGACCTGGCTGAGATGGCGAAGATTTCGGCCTATTTGAAAGATCACTCGCAAGAACGCTATATTATGGAATGGAGAAAATGGATTGAGTTTATCCAGAACAAGTATAGGGTTAAGAAATTTCATGTAGCATTTGAATAAGTCTTCTTTCTTTTTTTCTTTTTCTATTTTGGTTTTTCTATATATATTTAATATTACTAAGGTTTGTTTTATCCTATATAAGCTAGAGAGTGATGGATTTTAGAGTTTATGGTTGTTAGTATATGGTTGTTTATGATTGTTTTTTTTATATATACCTTGTATTTAGCTCTGGGAAGTCGGGGGGGGAGGGGGGAGGGGGGAGAGGTAGGGGGGAAGGAGAAGGGAGGGGGAGGGGGGATTTTTAAAGAAAAAAATTGTATGTTAAAACTTTTCAATAAAAAAAAGGGTGTCCGTTATCACCTTTATTATTTGTTTTAACATTGGAGATATTATTGATTAAAATACGGAATTCGGAAAAAATTAAGGGTATCCAAATTAGAGATCAGGATTATAGACTGAGGGCGTTTGCAGACGATCTGGTTGTTACGGTGACCCAGCCAGAAAATTCTGTTGTGGACCTGATGGAGATAATAATGCAATATGGGAAGGTTTCTGGATTTAAGGTTAATGTACAAAAAACTAAAATATTAGCCAAAAATATGACAGTATCGCAAAAGGCCCTTTTAGAAGGGTTAACTGGATTTGAGATTGAGATTGCTGCCGGCGTCAACTCCCCTCCGCCCTGTGCGTTCCCACAGAGAGGGCCTCCTCAGGGTGCCTCCGGTCAGAGAATGCCGGCTGGTGGCCCCCAGGGGGAGGGCCTTCTCTGTGGGCGCCCCGGCTTTGTGGAATCAACTGCCGGTTGAGCTCCGGATGGCACCGGATCTCCGCTGCTTCCGGCGCGGGTTAAAGACCCACCTATTTGAACAAGCTGGCCTGGCCTGATGGGGAGTTAATTTGGGTTTTAAATATTTGTATATTTTATTGTTTTATTTTGGGCATTAATTTAATTCTATTTTAACTTTTGTATTTTTGTATTTTTATTATATGCCCTGTTCACCGCCCTGAGTCCTTCGGGAGAAGGGCGGTATAAAAATTTAATAAAACTAAACTAAAACTAAAACTAAAAGGGTTAAATATTTGGGGGTGTATTTGTCACCCTCAAATGCAAAGCTATATAAAAATAATTGTTAGGCATATGGTGTTAGCCTACAATGTTGGGTTGAAAATATATTAACCATAATGCTATGTCTTTAAGGATTTAATTGGCCAATGGGTGTGTAAGTGTTCTCATGGCCATAAGAGGAAGCTAGGAACGTAGCTTCTCTCTCTCTCTCTGAATTCACTGATCTCTACTATTACTGTTTTTGCTCTGCTGTTGGTTTACTACTGTTGTAAGCCTGAACTGTGTATTGACCTCTGGACCGGTAAGAAGACTTTGTAGCTTGGACTGTTGCTATTGTTTATGACCTGGACTGTTTATTTTTGACTGTGCATTTTTGTTCTTACACCACCTCAAAAGTAAACTACTTTTTACTTTTATAACTCAGTGTATTCTTGTGTGACTTTTTACTGCTCTCAGTGCCCTTCCTTGTCTGTACAACTCTTTGGTAGCACAAGGAGACCTCTGCACGACAAATTCCTTAACACTGGTTATGGGCCCAGGACTGTACTGAGAGTAAGTTCACACAGTATTCCTAGCTGAGTTTGTGTTAGCTATTTGGTGTAAAATGGCACAGGAACTGTTGTCAGGCATCTCCTGGATAACCCGGTTGGATGGGACAAACTGGTCCACAAAATGCTGCTTGCTTTTGCGCAAGGAAGGACTATGGACTGTTGTAAATAACCCACCAAATACTACTGCTTGGGATCCAGATGATGAAGAGGATGCAAAGAAGATAGACGACTTTAAACGTAGCAATGAGAAAGCACTTTGCATTATTGGACTAACACTGAATGATCAGCAGCTTGTCCATATTCGTGGTGAGGAGTCTGCTGCAAGGTGTTGGGGCATTTTGCGAAGGCTTTATGTTCGAGACAGTGTGGGTGCACATATACACCTTACACGTAAGCTGTTTAGGGCTCGTCTGCAGAAGAATGGAGATATGCTGACCCATTTAAACTACATGAAGGCAACTTTTCAAGAGCTTCATGAAAAGGAGCTGATTTTTTCAGAGTTGCATCAGGTCTACATTATTCTGTCATCTTTGGATGAGAGTTATGATGAGTATGTTTCTTCTTTGGAAGTCCTGACCAGAGAGGAATTGACTTTGACTAACATTACTGGGAGACTGCTGGAAGAGTCCAGAAGGAGGTGTGACAGAGACCAGCTGAGAGAGACACAGCCACGAGAGGAGCAGCCATTTACCACTGCTTACAACGTCAAGAAATGTTATTCTTGTGGGGCTAGAGGGCATATAGCCAAATTCTGTAGGAAGGGTAGAAAACAGAATGTGAATAGCAGTGGGAAGGCTAAGAAGGGCATTGGTTTGGCTGTTTCTGGTGAACCAACATCCAGAAACAATGAATTGTGGGTTGTTGATAGTGGGGCTTCACAATGCATTACCAAAGTGAAAAAGAGGTTTATTAATATGAAAAACAGCAACCAATATGTTTCACTGGCAAACGGTTGGAGGATGAAGGCCTCTGGTGAAGGTAATTCCTATTGTCCATGCATTGATGAACAGTTACCTATGTTATATATACCTAAACTAAGATTCAACCTGTTATCTGTAAGGGAATTGGTTAAAGTTGGGTTTGTGGTAACATTCAGAGGGGAGCAATGCACTATTGAGAGGAATGGAACCTGTGTAACTGCTAATTTGAAAAATGGTTTATTCGTTCTCACAAGTAACCAGGTTAGTACAGTTAAAGCTAACTCTATATGTGAGAACAAGAAGCCACATGATGAATGTATACATTTATTGCATAGGCGGCTAGGGCATGTAAACTTTAACTCACTACGTAAAACAGTTGAGTTAGTAGAAGGAATTACACTGAAGCCATGTAGTAAGTATTTGAATTGCAATGCCTGTAATCAGGAAAAGAGTAAGGCAACTCCTGCAAACAGGATAAACAGCTTCAAAACAACTGTTCCTTTGGAAGTTGTGTTTGCTGATTTAATTGGACCCATGAAACCAAGTTTAGGAGGGTCATGTTATATTTTAAGTATATTGGACCACTACTCTCGTTATGGATTTTGTTATCTGCTTAAGTCAAAGGCAGACACTTTCCAACAATTTGCAAACTGGCTGAAGTTTGTGGAAAGGAAAACAAAGAGAAAGGTTCAGTGCATAATTACTGATAATGGTACTGAATTTACAAACAAGCATTTTGTTGATATGCTAGAATCTGCTGGCATTGAGCATAAACGTTCAGCGCCTTATAGACCTCAACATAATGCATTTGTTGAGAGACGTGGGCAAACGTTACAAGCCATGATTAGAACTATGTTACAAGATTCTGGCTTAACAGATAGACTGTGGTGGGAGGCAGCAAAATGTGCAAACCATGTTCTGAATATAGTTGTTAATACCTCTACTGGTAAAATACCATATACTATATGGCATGGTAGAAGACCAAACCTTGATTATCTGCACACGTTTGGCACCCCAGCTTGGGTCCACATTCCTGCACAACTCAGGAGTAAAGGCCAACATAGGGCTAGGCAATTATACTTCGTAGGTTACGAAGCTAATCACAGATCCTATCGTTTCTGGGAACGAGGCACAACTAATGTATATAACAGTGCGAATGCAAAATTCCTTGAGCACGTTGGTTGGGATAGGTTAGAGCAAGAAACCGTTAATACTGATCCTCTAGTGTTTGAGGACTCCTCTGATAATGTAACTAGTAATGATAATACATCTCCTGTAAATATAAAAGATGAAAAGGAGATAGGGGAGATAAAAGATGAAACAGAGGAAGGAAAGGAGTCAGAAATTCAAAGCCCTGTAATTCCTTGGCGTTCAACGCGTATCAGACGTCCACCTGATCGCTATGAAGCAAGTGTAATATGTCAAGTTAGTTCAGAGCCATCTAATTATGATGAGATCAGGATGTATCCTGAAAAGGAACAGGCATCATGGAAAGCTGCAATGAACAGGGAGTTGAAGTCTTTGCAGGATCTTAAGGTTTATGTGAAAGCAAAACTGCCACCTGGTGAGCAAGCTATAGGTTGTAAATGGATATATAAGATAAAGAAGGGTATAGATGGAACTATAACCCATAAGGCACGTTTGGTTGCACAAGGTTTTGCCCAAACTACTGAGGATTATGACGAAGTGTTTGCACCCAGTCTAAAGGCAACTACTTTAAGAGCAGCTTTAGTATGGGCGGCTAAAAACCAATATATGGTTAACCATGTAGATGTTGAAACTGCATATTTACATGCTCCATTGCAACATACTATTTATTTAAGAATACCACCAGGATTGACCAATGATAGAGACCATGATTGTTGGGAGTTAAAGAAAAGCCTCTATGGATTGAAACAATCAGGCTATGAGTGGAACAAATGTATAGTTAATGAGTTAAGTGCAATAGGTTTTGTAGCCAGTAATACTGATCCTTGTTTGTTTAGAAGAGAACACAACGGAGCATTATCTTTTCTTTTATTATTCACAGATGATATTGCAATAATAACAAAAACTGAGTTAGAAGCACAAACTATCATTTCAAGATTGGAAAATAAATTCACAATTAGAAATCTTGGGAAAATAAGCCACTATTTGGGGTTAGATATTGTGAAAACAAATAGGGGTTTTAAGATTTCACAAGCCAGTAAAATTTCTCAGTTATTAAAGAGATACAATATGGAAATGTGTAAACCAGCAAAAACTCCGATGGCTATGGATTTTAAGGACACTAATGTTGAGAGTCCTGTATTTGATAAGACTATGTACCAATCTTTGATAGGAAGTCTTATGTATCTGAGTAATTGGACTAGACCTGATATTTCTTACTCTGTAAACCAATTAGCTAGGTACAACAATAATCCAACTGTTAGACACTGGCAATCAGCTAAACGAGTATTAAGGTATTTGAAGCAAACTATTCACTACTCGTTATATTTAGAGCCAAATCGTGAGTTAATCCTTACTGCATATGCAGATGCGAGTTTTGCCTCTGATACAAACACTCGTAAATCTATCTCAGGGTTGGCTATAATGTTGGGTGATTCTTTAATTGGATGGAAATCTATTAGACAAAAACACATAAGCTTGTCTACAATGGAGGCTGAATTTTCATGTCTATCAGTGTTATGTACAGAACTGCTAGTGTACAAACAATTATTGTTAGATATGGGTTTAGATGTAAATGATCCATTTATTGTGTATGAGGACAATCAGGCTGCAATAAAGATGGCTAATAACGCTGCAGTAAGAACAAGATCTAAACATACTGATCTTCGTTATTTAAATGTCAGACAATGTGTCAAAGATAAATTAATACAGCTAGAGTATTGTTCATCTGATGTAAATATTGCAGACCATTTTACGAATGTACAAAGTGCTGTGAAACACAATGCTAATTGTGAAAGAATGTGCATAAGATTGTAAGAGTTATATATTATTCTACCCAAAGGGGAGAATGTTAGGCATATGGTGTTAGCCTACAATGTTGGGTTGAAAATATATTAACCATAATGCTATGTCTTTAAGGATTTAATTGGCCAATGGGTGTGTAAGTGTTCTCATGGCCATAAGAGGAAGCTAGGAACGTAGCTTCTCTCTCTCTCTCTGAATTCACTGATCTCTACTATTACTGTTTTTGCTCTGCTGTTGGTTTACTACTGTTGTAAGCCTGAACTGTGTATTGACCTCTGGACCGGTAAGAAGACTTTGTAGCTTGGACTGTTGCTATTGTTTATGACCTGGACTGTTTATTTTTGACTGTGCATTTTTGTTCTTACACCACCTCAAAAGTAAACTACTTTTTACTTTTATAACTCAGTGTATTCTTGTGTGACTTTTTACTGCTCTCAGTGCCCTTCCTTGTCTGTACAACTCTTTGGTAGCACAAGGAGACCTCTGCACGACAAATTCCTTAACACTGGTTATGGGCCCAGGACTGTACTGAGAGTAAGTTCACACAGTATTCCTAGCTGAGTTTGTGTTAGCTATTTGGTGTAAAATGGCACAGGAACTGTTGTCAGGCATCTCCTGGATAACCCGGTTGGATGGGACAAACTGGTCCACAAAATGCTGCTTGCTTTTGCGCAAGGAAGGACTATGGACTGTTGTAAATAACCCACCAAATACTACTGCTTGGGATCCAGATGATGAAGAGGATGCAAAGAAGATAGACGACTTTAAACGTAGCAATGAGAAAGCACTTTGCATTATTGGACTAACACTGAATGATCAGCAGCTTGTCCATATTCGTGGTGAGGAGTCTGCTGCAAGGTGTTGGGGCATTTTGCGAAGGCTTTATGTTCGAGACAGTGTGGGTGCACATATACACCTTACACGTAAGCTGTTTAGAGCTCGTTTGCAGAAGAATGGAGATATGCTGACCCATTTAAACTACATGAAGGCAACTTTTCAAGAGCTTCATGAAAAGGAGCTGATTTTTTCAGAGTTGCATCAGGTCTACATTATTCTGTCATCTTTGGATGAGAGTTATGATGAGTATGTTTCTTCTTTGGAAGTCCTGACCAGAGAGGAATTGACTTTGACTAACATTACTGGGAGACTGCTGGAAGAGTCCAGAAGGAGGTGTGACAGAGACCAGCTGAGAGAGACACAGCCACGAGAGGAGCAGCCATTTACCACTGCTTACAACGTCAAGAAATGTTATTCTTGTGGGGCTAGAGGGCATATAGCCAAATTCTGTAGGAAGGGTAGAAAACAGAATGTGAATAGCAGTGGGAAGGCTAAGAAGGGCATTGGTTTGGCTGTTTCTGGTGAACCAACATCCAGAAACAATGAATTGTGGGTTGTTGATAGTGGGGCTTCACAATGCATTACCAAAGTGAAAAAGAGGTTTATTAATATGAAAAACAGCAACCAATATGTTTCACTGGCAAACGGTTGGAGGATGAAGGCCTCTGGTGAAGGTAATTCCTATTGTCCATGCATTGATGAACAGTTACCTATGTTATATATACCTAAACTAAGATTCAACCTGTTATCTGTAAGGGAATTGGTTAAAGTTGGGTTTGTGGTAACATTCAGAGGGGAGCAATGCACTATTGAGAGGAATGGAACCTGTGTAACTGCTAATTTGAAAAATGGTTTTTTCGTTCTCACAAGTAACCAGGTTAGTACAGTTAAAGCTAACTCTATATGTGAGAACAAGAAGCCACATGATGAATGTATACATTTATTGCATAGGCGGCTAGGGCATGTAAACTTTAACTCACTACGTAAAACAGTTGAGTTAGTAGAAGGAATTACACTGAAGCCATGTAGTAAGTATTTGAATTGCAATGCCTGTAATCAGGAAAAGAGTAAGGCAACTCCTGCAAACAGGATAAACAGCTTCAAAACAACTGTTCCTTTGGAAGTTGTGTTTGCTGATTTAATTGGACCCATGAAACCAAGTTTAGGAGGGTCATGTTATATTTTAAGTATATTGGACCACTACTCTCGTTATGGATTTTGTTATCTGCTTAAGTCAAAGGCAGACACTTTCCAACAATTTGCAAACTGGCTGAAGTTTGTGGAAAGGAAAACAAAGAGAAAGGTTCAGTGCATAATTACTGATAATGGTACTGAATTTACAAACAAGCATTTTGTTGATATGCTAGAATCTGCTGGCATTGAGCATAAACGTTCAGCGCCTTATAGACCTCAACATAATGCATTTGTTGAGAGACGTGGGCAAACGTTACAAGCCATGATTAGAACTATGTTACAAGATTCTGGCTTAACAGATAGACTGTGGTGGGAGGCAGCAAAATGTGCAAACCATGTTCTGAATATAGTTGTTAATACCTCTACTGGTAAAATACCATATACTATATGGCATGGTAGAAGACCAAACCTTGATTATCTGCACACGTTTGGCACCCCAGCTTGGGTCCACATTCCTGCACAACTCAGGAGTAAAGGCCAACATAGGGCTAGGCAATTATACTTCGTAGGTTACGAAGCTAATCACAGATCCTATCGTTTCTGGGAACGAGGCACAACTAATGTATATAACAGTGCGAATGCAAAATTCCTTGAGCACGTTGGTTGGGATAGGTTAGAGCAAGAAACCGTTAATACTGATCCTCTAGTGTTTGAGGACTCCTCTGATAATGTAACTAGTAATGATAATACATCTCCTGTAAATATAAAAGATGAAAAGGAGATAGGGGAGATAAAAGATGAAACAGAGGAAGGAAAGGAGTCAGAAATTCAAAGCCCTGTAATTCCTTGGCGTTCAACGCGTATCAGACGTCCACCTGATCGCTATGAAGCAAGTGTAATATGTCAAGTTAGTTCAGAGCCATCTAATTATGATGAGATCAGGATGTATCCTGAAAAGGAACAGGCATCATGGAAAGCTGCAATGAACAGGGAGTTGAAGTCTTTGCAGGATCTTAAGGTTTATGTGAAAGCAAAACTGCCACCTGGTGAGCAAGCTATAGGTTGTAAATGGATATATAAGATAAAGAAGGGTATAGATGGAACTATAACCCATAAGGCACGTTTGGTTGCACAAGGTTTTGCCCAAACTACTGAGGATTATGACGAAGTGTTTGCACCCAGTCTAAAGGCAACTACTTTAAGAGCAGCTTTAGTATGGGCGGCTAAAAACCAATATATGGTTAACCATGTAGATGTTGAAACTGCATATTTACATGCTCCATTGCAACATACTATTTATTTAAGAATACCACCAGGATTGACCAATGATAGAGACCATGATTGTTGGGAGTTAAAGAAAAGCCTCTATGGATTGAAACAATCAGGCTATGAGTGGAACAAATGTATAGTTAATGAGTTAAGTGCAATAGGTTTTGTAGCCAGTAATACTGATCCTTGTTTGTTTAGAAGAGAACACAACGGAGCATTATCTTTTCTTTTATTATTCACAGATGATATTGCAATAATAACAAAAACTGAGTTAGAAGCACAAACTATCATTTCAAGATTGGAAAATAAATTCACAATTAGAAATCTTGGGAAAATAAGCCACTATTTGGGGTTAGATATTGTGAAAACAAATAGGGGTTTTAAGATTTCACAAGCCAGTAAAATTTCTCAGTTATTAAAGAGATACAATATGGAAATGTGTAAACCAGCAAAAACTCCGATGGCTATGGATTTTAAGGACACTAATGTTGAGAGTCCTGTATTTGATAAGACTATGTACCAATCTTTGATAGGAAGTCTTATGTATCTGAGTAATTGGACTAGACCTGATATTTCTTACTCTGTAAACCAATTAGCTAGGTACAACAATAATCCAACTGTTAGACACTGGCAATCAGCTAAACGAGTGTTAAGGTATTTGAAGCAAACTATTCACTACTCGTTATATTTAGAGCCAAATCGTGAGTTAATCCTTACTGCATATGCAGATGCGAGTTTTGCCTCTGATACAAACACTCGTAAATCTATCTCAGGGTTGGCTATAATGTTGGGTGATTCTTTAATTGGATGGAAATCTATTAGACAAAAACACATAAGCTTGTCTACAATGGAGGCTGAATTTTCATGTCTATCAGTGTTATGTACAGAACTGCTAGTGTACAAACAATTATTGTTAGATATGGGTTTAGATGTAAATGATCCATTTATTGTGTATGAGGACAATCAGGCTGCAATAAAGATGGCTAATAACGCTGCAGTAAGAACAAGATCTAAACATACTGATCTTCGTTATTTAAATGTCAGACAATGTGTCAAAGATAAATTAATACAGCTAGAGTATTGTTCATCTGATGTAAATATTGCAGACCATTTTACGAATGTACAAAGTGCTGTGAAACACAATGCTAATTGTGAAAGAATGTGCATAAGATTGTAAGAGTTATATATTATTCTACCCAAAGGGGAGAATGTTAGGCATATGGTGTTAGCCTACAATGTTGGGTTGAAAATATATTAACCATAATGCTATGTCTTTAAGGATTTAATTGGCCAATGGGTGTGTAAGTGTTCTCATGGCCATAAGAGGAAGCTAGGAACGTAGCTTCTCTCTCTCTCTCTGAATTCACTGATCTCTACTATTACTGTTTTTGCTCTGCTGTTGGTTTACTACTGTTGTAAGCCTGAACTGTGTATTGACCTCTGGACCGGTAAGAAGACTTTGTAGCTTGGACTGTTGCTATTGTTTATGACCTGGACTGTTTATTTTTGACTGTGCATTTTTGTTCTTACACCACCTCAAAAGTAAACTACTTTTTACTTTTATAACTCAGTGTATTCTTGTGTGACTTTTTACTGCTCTCAGTGCCCTTCCTTGTCTGTACAACTCTTTGGTAGCACAAGGAGACCTCTGCACGACAAATTCCTTAACACTGGTTATGGGCCCAGGACTGTACTGAGAGTAAGTTCACACAGTATTCCTAGCTGAGTTTGTGTTAGCTATTTGGTGTAAAATGGCACAGGAACTGTTGTCAGGCATCTCCTGGATAACCCGGTTGGATGGGACAAACTGGTCCACAAAATGCTGCTTGCTTTTGCGCAAGGAAGGACTATGGACTGTTGTAAATAACCCACCAAATACTACTGCTTGGGATCCAGATGATGAAGAGGATGCAAAGAAGATAGACGACTTTAAACGTAGCAATGAGAAAGCACTTTGCATTATTGGACTAACACTGAATGATCAGCAGCTTGTCCATATTCGTGGTGAGGAGTCTGCTGCAAGGTGTTGGGGCATTTTGCGAAGGCTTTATGTTCGAGACAGTGTGGGTGCACATATACACCTTACACGTAAGCTGTTTAGAGCTCGTTTGCAGAAGAATGGAGATATGCTGACCCATTTAAACTACATGAAGGCAACTTTTCAAGAGCTTCATGAAAAGGAGCTGATTTTTTCAGAGTTGCATCAGGTCTACATTATTCTGTCATCTTTGGATGAGAGTTATGATGAGTATGTTTCTTCTTTGGAAGTCCTGACCAGAGAGGAATTGACTTTGACTAACATTACTGGGAGACTGCTGGAAGAGTCCAGAAGGAGGTGTGACAGAGACCAGCTGAGAGAGACACAGCCACGAGAGGAGCAGCCATTTACCACTGCTTACAACGTCAAGAAATGTTATTCTTGTGGGGCTAGAGGGCATATAGCCAAATTCTGTAGGAAGGGTAGAAAACAGAATGTGAATAGCAGTGGGAAGGCTAAGAAGGGCATTGGTTTGGCTGTTTCTGGTGAACCAACATCCAGAAACAATGAATTGTGGGTTGTTGATAGTGGGGCTTCACAATGCATTACCAAAGTGAAAAAGAGGTTTATTAATATGAAAAACAGCAACCAATATGTTTCACTGGCAAACGGTTGGAGGATGAAGGCCTCTGGTGAAGGTAATTCCTATTGTCCATGCATTGATGAACAGTTACCTATGTTATATATACCTAAACTAAGATTCAACCTGTTATCTGTAAGGGAATTGGTTAAAGTTGGGTTTGTGGTAACATTCAGAGGGGAGCAATGCACTATTGAGAGGAATGGAACCTGTGTAACTGCTAATTTGAAAAATGGTTTATTCGTTCTCACAAGTAACCAGGTTAGTACAGTTAAAGCTAACTCTATATGTGAGAACAAGAAGCCACATGATGAATGTATACATTTATTGCATAGGCGGCTAGGGCATGTAAACTTTAACTCACTACGTAAAACAGTTGAGTTAGTAGAAGGAATTACACTGAAGCCATGTAGTAAGTATTTGAATTGCAATGCCTGTAATCAGGAAAAGAGTAAGGCAACTCCTGCAAACAGGATAAACAGCTTCAAAACAACTGTTCCTTTGGAAGTTGTGTTTGCTGATTTAATTGGACCCATGAAACCAAGTTTAGGAGGGTCATGTTATATTTTAAGTATATTGGACCACTACTCTCGTTATGGATTTTGTTATCTGCTTAAGTCAAAGGCAGACACTTTCCAACAATTTGCAAACTGGCTGAAGTTTGTGGAAAGGAAAACAAAGAGAAAGGTTCAGTGCATAATTACTGATAATGGTACTGAATTTACAAACAAGCATTTTGTTGATATGCTAGAATCTGCTGGCATTGAGCATAAACGTTCAGCGCCTTATAGACCTCAACATAATGCATTTGTTGAGAGACGTGGGCAAACGTTACAAGCCATGATTAGAACTATGTTACAAGATTCTGGCTTAACAGATAGACTGTGGTGGGAGGCAGCAAAATGTGCAAACCATGTTCTGAATATAGTTGTTAATACCTCTACTGGTAAAATACCATATACTATATGGCATGGTAGAAGACCAAACCTTGATTATCTGCACACGTTTGGCACCCCAGCTTGGGTCCACATTCCTGCACAACTCAGGAGTAAAGGCCAACATAGGGCTAGGCAATTATACTTCGTAGGTTACGAAGCTAATCACAGATCCTATCGTTTCTGGGAACGAGGCACAACTAATGTATATAACAGTGCGAATGCAAAATTCCTTGAGCACGTTGGTTGGGATAGGTTAGAGCAAGAAACCGTTAATACTGATCCTCTAGTGTTTGAGGACTCCTCTGATAATGTAACTAGTAATGATAATACATCTCCTGTAAATATAAAAGATGAAAAGGAGATAGGGGAGATAAAAGATGAAACAGAGGAAGGAAAGGAGTCAGAAATTCAAAGCCCTGTAATTCCTTGGCGTTCAACGCGTATCAGACGTCCACCTGATCGCTATGAAGCAAGTGTAATATGTCAAGTTAGTTCAGAGCCATCTAATTATGATGAGATCAGGATGTATCCTGAAAAGGAACAGGCATCATGGAAAGCTGCAATGAACAGGGAGTTGAAGTCTTTGCAGGATCTTAAGGTTTATGTGAAAGCAAAACTGCCACCTGGTGAGCAAGCTATAGGTTGTAAATGGATATATAAGATAAAGAAGGGTATAGATGGAACTATAACCCATAAGGCACGTTTGGTTGCACAAGGTTTTGCCCAAACTACTGAGGATTATGACGAAGTGTTTGCACCCAGTCTAAAGGCAACTACTTTAAGAGCAGCTTTAGTATGGGCGGCTAAAAACCAATATATGGTTAACCATGTAGATGTTGAAACTGCATATTTACATGCTCCATTGCAACATACTATTTATTTAAGAATACCACCAGGATTGACCAATGATAGAGACCATGATTGTTGGGAGTTAAAGAAAAGCCTCTATGGATTGAAACAATCAGGCTATGAGTGGAACAAATGTATAGTTAATGAGTTAAGTGCAATAGGTTTTGTAGCCAGTAATACTGATCCTTGTTTGTTTAGAAGAGAACACAACGGAGCATTATCTTTTCTTTTATTATTCACAGATGATATTGCAATAATAACAAAAACTGAGTTAGAAGCACAAACTATCATTTCAAGATTGGAAAATAAATTCACAATTAGAAATCTTGGGAAAATAAGCCACTATTTGGGGTTAGATATTGTGAAAACAAATAGGGGTTTTAAGATTTCACAAGCCAGTAAAATTTCTCAGTTATTAAAGAGATACAATATGGAAATGTGTAAACCAGCAAAAACTCCGATGGCTATGGATTTTAAGGACACTAATGTTGAGAGTCCTGTATTTGATAAGACTATGTACCAATCTTTGATAGGAAGTCTTATGTATCTGAGTAATTGGACTAGACCTGATATTTCTTACTCTGTAAACCAATTAGCTAGGTACAACAATAATCCAACTGTTAGACACTGGCAATCAGCTAAACGAGTATTAAGGTATTTGAAGCAAACTATTCACTACTCGTTATATTTAGAGCCAAATCGTGAGTTAATCCTTACTGCATATGCAGATGCGAGTTTTGCCTCTGATACAAACACTCGTAAATCTATCTCAGGGTTGGCTATAATGTTGGGTGATTCTTTAATTGGATGGAAATCTATTAGACAAAAACACATAAGCTTGTCTACAATGGAGGCTGAATTTTCATGTCTATCAGTGTTATGTACAGAACTGCTAGTGTACAAACAATTATTGTTAGATATGGGTTTAGATGTAAATGATCCATTTATTGTGTATGAGGACAATCAGGCTGCAATAAAGATGGCTAATAACGCTGCAGTAAGAACAAGATCTAAACATACTGATCTTCGTTATTTAAATGTCAGACAATGTGTCAAAGATAAATTAATACAGCTAGAGTATTGTTCATCTGATGTAAATATTGCAGACCATTTTACGAATGTACAAAGTGCTGTGAAACACAATGCTAATTGTGAAAGAATGTGCATAAGATTGTAAGAGTTATATATTATTCTACCCAAAGGGGAGAATGTTAGGCATATGGTGTTAGCCTACAATGTTGGGTTGAAAATATATTAACCATAATGCTATGTCTTTAAGGATTTAATTGGCCAATGGGTGTGTAAGTGTTCTCATGGCCATAAGAGGAAGCTAGGAACGTAGCTTCTCTCTCTCTCTCTCTGAATTCACTGATCTCTACTATTACTGTTTTTGCTCTGCTGTTGGTTTACTACTGTTGTAAGCCTGAACTGTGTATTGACCTCTGGACCGGTAAGAAGACTTTGTAGCTTAGACTGTTGCTATTGTTTATGACCTGGACTGTTTATTTTTGACTGTGCATTTTTGTTCTTACACCACCTCAAAAGTAAACTACTTTTTACTTTTATAACTCAGTGTATTCTTGTGTGACTTTTTACTGCTCTCAGTGCCCTTCCTTGTCTGTGCAACTCTTTGGTAGCACAAGGAGACCTCTGCGCGACAAATTCCTTAACAATAATTATGAAAAGCTATGGGGAAAAATTCAAAAAGAATTGGAGAGTTGGGAAAAATTGCAATTGTCTTTATTGGGAAGAATTGCAGCAGTGAAAATGAATGTTTTGCCTAAATTTCTATTTTTATTTCAAATGATACCTATTCTTAAAAAAGATTCAAATTTGGAGAAATGGCAAAAGGGTATCAATAAATTTGTATGGGCAGGGAAAAGGCCACGAGTTAAATTTAAGATTATGCAGGACACGCTTGAAAGAGGTGGTCTTAAAATGCCCAACTTTAAATTATATTATTAAGCTGCTGCGTTGTCAGCGATAAGTGACTGGATTAATTTAACACAAGGGAGATTATTAAATCTTGAAGGCCACGACTTGCTATTTGGCTGGCATGCATATTTATTGTATGATAAGAAGGTAGATAATTTATTTTATTTTATTTTTTAAATTCCATTTATATCCCGCCCTTCTCCGAAGACTCAGGGCGGCTTACAAGCTTAGCAGTAGCCTTCATTCTATGTATATGCCTGCTTGTTAGGGCTTTCACACACACCCCCAAGCGGCATTATTACAAAGTCAGCTTATTGCCCCCAACAATCTGGGTCCTCATTTTACCTACCTTGGAAGGATGGAAGGCTGAGTCAACCTTGAGCCTGGTGGGACTCGAACCTGCACTAATTGCAGGCAGCTGGTGTGTTTAAAGTGCATATTTTAAGACAGGCATTGCTGAGAGTTTGGAAAAAGTATAGACATAAGCTAAACTACAAGATACCTTTGTGGGCAATTCCGAAACATGCAATAGAAAACATAAATGTTGGCTTCAAACATGATGTGACTACATACAAGGAGATTTTAAGTTTGGAGAGGAACGTATGGTGTTTGAAGCCGTATAATCTTTTACGAGATGAGAAGATTGTTCAAACTTGGTTTCAATATGGTCAATTACGGGCCAGGTGGAAAGAAGACCAGAAAATTGGTTTCTCAATGACTGATGAAAATTTGGTAAAGCAAATTAGAAAGCAGGGTCCAGCACATATCAAACGGATATATCTTGCATTGATAGAAATTGACTCAGAAACAGAACTTGTTAATGATTGTATGATAAAGTGGGCTCAGAATATTCAAGAAGTTATCACAATGGACACTTGGGAAAAGATCTGGGTGAGGAACGTAAAATTTACACAAGCTCAAAACTTAAGAGAGAACTTTTACAAAATGTTTTATAGGTGGCATTTAGATCCTAAACTGCTTGCAAGTATGTATCCGAACTACCAGCCTAAATGTTGGAGATGTGGTGGCGAAGATGCAACGTATTTTCATATATGGTGGACCTGTAAAAAGGTTAAAGCTTTTTGGATCAAAATCTGGTGGAATATGTAGAAGATATTTAAGCAAAGGATAAAGTTTTGTCCGCAATTGTTCTTATTGGGCATAATTACAGATACTACTGTTGTGGACACTAAGTTGATGTTGAACTTAATCACGGCAGCGAGACTTTTAGTAGGGCAATATTGGAAGAAGGAAGAACTGCCGACTATAGAAGAATGGACTCTAAAAGTTTCTGACCTGGCGGAAATGGCAAAGATTTCGGCTTATTTGAAAGACCATTCACAACAACGTTATATTATGGAGTGGAAAAAGTGGATTGATTATATCCAGAACAAATATGGGACCAAAAAGTTTCACTTAGCATTTGAATAGGTTTTTTTCTTTTCTTTTTTAATGTGATATTAGTATTGCTTGTAGTCATTTCATATGAGCTAGAGTGCGATAGACTTAATAGTTTATTGTTGTTAACATATGGTTGTTTATGATTGTTTTTTGCTTTTATACCTTGTATTTAGCTCTGGGAAGTCGGGGAGGGGGGAGGGGGGAGGGTTAGGGAGGGTTAGGAAGGGTTGGGTGGAGGGAGGGGGGAGGGATTGTTAAAGATAAAATGTATTGTAAAACTTTTCAATAAAAAAATAAAAATAAAGAGCTGACTCACACACCGGCTGGCGTCTCTTCCTTGCGTCGGACCCACTACACAATAGTGGCGACGAAGGTGGGATTGCTGCCGACCAAGAGCTGAAGTCACTGGGGAAACGCTCCGCGAGCTGAAGGGAAAGGCATTTTTCCTTCTTCCCCCCACGACCGCCAGCCAAACCGGCAACGCCAAGCGCCACATCCACGACCAAGACCGCAACTAACGCCATGGCTAGAGCCAGACAACCCCGCGAATTCGAGACCCGCCGCCCCGAAACCTGGACCCGTTACCTGGCTCACGTTGAACTGTACATGCGGTTCAATCAGATATCGGAGGACGGCGCAAAGGCGTCCGCCCTACTCTGCCTTGGGGGGCCAGCGCTGCTGGAAGTCGCCGTGAACCTGTTCCCCCAGGAGGCCATCAACACCGTCGCGTACCGAGACCTCATGGCCAGGCTCAACGCACATTTCAAGCCCCGGCGCTCCAAGGTGGCCGTGTTAGATGTTTTGTGCCAGCCATTGGCAGTTCCCCAAAAGGGTCATCAGATGGAGGCAAAGAGGTTTCATCGCTTCCACTGATGAGCCAAGGGTCTCAGACCCACAGCCCCATTGGTGAGAGTGTTTTATGGTCAAGGAGGGGCCAAGACCCCCCATAAATACCTCTGCACGAGGGGCTGCTCTTTGTTCTAGCTTCTCTGATTCTCTTTTTTGTTCCAGTCCTATCTCTACTCCTAACCTCTATTTTAGTCATGTAATACTAGCTTGTTTTGTTTTATTTTATTTCTCTCTTACATGCAGGCATGAATGCTTTCATGCCAAGTATTTCTTTCTCTTTGATCTATCATGAATAAAGCTAAATATGATTGCATCTCTGCGTGATGCCTTTGCTTGGAAGCTCCTTTAACGATTCATCGTGAGAACACCTCACAAGTTGGTAGGCAGAGCATGGTTTAAAGGAAAGCTTCCAAGCTTGCAGAAAATTTGAAACTGAAATGGATGGCCGGAGATCCCAGATCATTACCAGAAGTCATCGATCGAAGACAGCCTCCCCGCCTACATCCAAGACTTCAGTTCCTGAGGCAACCTCAGCTGCAGATGAAAGCGCAAATGACCTTCATCCCGTCAGAGGATCCAGCAGAGCGTCCAGGACCCCTTCACATGCCTCTCTACAACTGAACGCCACAGAGGAGAGCATACAAGGTTTGCAAACTGTCCAAGGCTGCTCAGATGCTGCAGAGACGGACCTGGCTGAGACCAAACGCCGCGTGAGTAAACTGACTGCACAGGAACGTGAAGAGCTGCTTAAAGAGATCCTTGCAATGCAGGGGAAAGGGAGGGGGAAGGCAGCCCAGGAAACCGAAGAGACCACGAGGCTCCCAAATATGGCGCCTGCCACCCTTAGTGACCCCGGGACCCCAGGACTTTTGGCGGGAACCCCCCCTCCCAGCTGTGAGCTACAGCTTCCGGGGGCAAGCGGAAACAAGATGGCTCCGCCCACGTGGTCTGCCACAGGAAACAAGATGGCGGCCCCCACACGGTCTAACAAAGACTTGACTTCTTTAAGTCTGGAAAGCCAGCAATCTCTGGCTTCCAACCAAAATAGCCTGCAGTCACTGGCATCCAGCCTGAATGACATGCAATCCCTGGCTTCCGAGCAAGGCAGCATGCATATTCCTGATTTCTCCCCCCCACAAAGCCTTAAATGCTATGATAGCAATGAGATCTGCCCAGCCAAAACTGTTACAACGGCTCTCCAGACAGCCATGCAAGCTCTGGCCACTGCCTTAGAGGCTAGCAAGACAGCGGCCACACAGACATCGGGGGTGCCCACCCCCCCTCCAAGGCCTCCCATCCTCTCCCCAGAGCCCAACTGCCGGGGGGAATCCAGCCTGCAGCCTCCCAACAATCAACCCCTGCGGCCTCCCACCTCCTCTTCAGGTCTTCAGAACCAGCAATGGGCTCCTCAAGGCAAGCCAGGCAATGATGAAAATCCATGTGGTTTTAATTCTCGGGAGGATCCATTCAAACAACCCCGGGCTGGTAAATCTGGGCTCCGCCCCCCCAATGCCTCATGGGAAGAAGGGAGAAACCCTGAACAACGCCCTCCCCCTGATCACATGGTCTCCGGGCACGCCCATATGGAATTGCTAAATAAGCAACAAGAAAAAAGAGTGTCCCCTTTCAATGCAGAAACAGCTTCAGGAGTAAGCGTTTTTCCGCTTCCTTTTACATCAATGCCCATCTCAGAATTTTTTAAATATGGGTCCGAGTTCCTGGTCACAGACCTACCTAGTGATTTTAAAAAACTGCAAATAGCAGGAGAAAATTATAGCAGTTGGAGTAAAGATATACAGCTATATCTCTTAAAGCATGGGATTCTACAGATGGTTCGAAAACCACCCCCTTCCCCATGGGGACGTCAAGAAGAGCTGCTACACTTGCAGGCTTATTCTGCTCTACTCAGTTCCCTGGATAATAACTTGTTCCCTATTATCCCAGCTGGTCTCAGAGCTGCTCAGGTCTGGGATCTGTTATTCAAATTATTCAACAGCGATACCATTGGTTCCATCACCAGATATACAACTGAGCTTTATACAACCAAACTGAAATTTGGTGCCAGCATGCCTGAACATCTTGCAAAATTAAAGGCACTCAGGGCAGAATTGATTTCCAGAGATTTTCCTGTGTCTGATGTGAGCATGCTCTCCATAATTTTTACTTCCCTAGACAGGAGTTGGAGCAATTTCATTGTTTCACTCGAAGCGGTCAAGAGGGAAGACATAAATCTGTCCTACCTCACAGGGAGACTGATTGAAGAAGATCGGAGAAGGAGAAATGCTGGAGAATACGCTAGAGTCACCACTCAGCAAGCCAGAAGGGGGCGCCACAACTCAGAGCAAGTTAATGCTCTGCTTAAATGTTTCATCTGTGGCTCTGAGGAGCACCTCAAGAAAGACTGCCCCCATCAACATCAAGCCCCTAAACGTGGTCCCAATCAAGTAAGAGGGAAGGGGCAAGTAAGGGGGCGTGGCAGGGGCAAAGGACATTCACTGCATACTTGTTCCCTCACCCCCACAACAAAGGCTGATAGCTCCACTGACTTATGGTTACTGGACTCTGGAGCTTCTTCTCACATTACTAATATGAGTCAAGGTTTTAAAAGGTTAAAGAAAATTACCTCATCTGTCAAGGTTGCAAACGGTGATACTGCCTCAGTTGTTGGGGAGGGTGTCGTTTCTCTACCTGGACTTGGGAAAGTAGAGGGTGTCTTGCACGCGCCTTCTATAGCCAACAACCTTTTGAGCATCACCAAATTGTGTGACGATGACAAAGTGGAAGTCCTATTTCGCAAGGGGGGAGGTCATGTCACCCGAGACCAGAAGGTCATTGGAGATATTACAATAATAAATGGCTTGCCATATTTTTCTCCCAAGGCACCACAACCTGCCCCAAGGCTTTCCAAGGGCAGTGTGGGCAAGGAGCCTGAATCTCAGCAGGCACCTACAGCACCACTCAAAGCAATAAGAGCCAAGAGAGTGTCCATGGGAAAGCCAATGCACAATAAGTGCGTCCACCTCATGCACAGAAGGCTAGGACATGCAAGCTTCCCTGTAGTTAAAAAGATGGGAGAGTTTGCTGAGGGAGTCCAGCTCAAGGACTGTGACGTGTTTCTGGACTGTGCCGTTTGCAAGAAAACAAAGAGGAAGGCTGCTCCTATACGAAAGGTGTCATCCCGTAAGACCCAACACCCTTACCAACTAGTACATGTTGGTTTGGTTGGGCCTTTTACACCATCCCTAGGAAAGAAAAGGTATTTTCTCACTGCCGTTGATGATTTTTCACGTTACGGCCACGTGTATACTCTCACAGAGAAATCTGAAGCCTTTGACGCCATAAAGTCGCTGTACAACTTCGTAGAGACCCAGTACAAGACCAAGATCGCACAATTGCAGAGCGATCGCGGGGCTGAGTTCATGTCTCAGAAGTTCCAGGACTGGGTAAGGCTTAAGGGCATCCGCCATTTTCTAACTGCACCGTTCACCCCGTCGCAAAATGGTGTAGCTGAGAAAAGGAATGGAATCCTGCAAACCATGATGCGTAGTCTGATTGCAGACGCGGGTGTCGCACAATCATACTGGGGGGAGGCAATTCATTATGCCAATTACACTTTAAACCGCACCTGGAGCAGTGTTGTGAACCAGACCCCATATTTCCTGGTTCACGGTAGGAAACCAAATCTGGCACATTTGCGTGTGTTTGGTTCCTATGCATGGGTGCATATCCCCAAGCAGCTACGGAAGAAGGGGAAACCTGTTTCTCAGAGACTAAGGTTCTTGGGCTATGCTCCTGGCTCCAAGGCCTATCGTTTCCTGGGAGAAGGGGGCAGGCCTGTGACTTCCCAATCTGCCTCTTTCGAAGAGGATTCCAATTGGACCCAGATCCACTCAAATGATCTGAGCCCATATGCCAACCGACCCAGCAAGGACACACCGACCGCGACATCACCAGAGGCGACCTCGTACCCTGCCACCGACGAAAGTGAGGAACAAGATGAAGATGCGTCCAGTCCCACGGAGGAAGACACGCCATCTTCACCCCCAGCGACACCTCAGAGACCCGCGGAAGAAAAGAGCGGTGAGTGGCAGAAGGTAAGGAGGTCAAAGCGGTCCAACAAGGGGGTCCCGCCAAAGAGAATTGACATTGGCCACATAGCGTCTGTCAACAGCGTTGTGGTCACCCCAAAATCCTTCTCTGACATCCAGGAGCTGCCCATCGAAGAGCAAGAGAAATGGCAGCTCGCGATGGAGAAGGAAATGCAGAGCCTGAAAGAACTTAAGGTCTTCACCCCCCAACAACCTCCAAAGGAGAGGAAAGTCATTGGCACAAGGTGGGTTTACAAGGCAAAACCACTTGCCAATGGCCTCTACCTATATAAGGCCCGTTTGGTAGCCCAGGGCTTCGCTCAGCGTTATATGGAGGACTACTCGGAGACTTACTCTCCAACCGTTCGGGCAGAGAGCGTCAAGGCCGCCCTCGTGACTGCAGCCGCTCTGGGAGAAGAAGTCTTCCAATTCGACATCCAGACGGCTTACCTCCACGCCAACTTGGACCGGCAGATCTACGTGAGGGCCCCACCTGGCTACCAGCAAGAAGGGGAAAATACATGGTTGCTTCACAAAGGGTTATATGGTCTTAAGCAGTCAGGGAAATTATGGTATGACTGTCTTAAAAAGAGTTTAGAACGAGTTGGTTTTCATACATCTAATGCAGATCAATGTGTTTTCACACGCAATTCCAAGGGTACCACAGAACGGGTGTTAGTTTATGTGGATGATCTATTATATGTAGGGCCAAACAAGAAAGGGTGTGATGAATTTGCCAAGGCCCTGGAAGAAAAATTTACTCTGAAGTCTTTGGGGCGGGTTGACAAGTACTTGGGTGTGCATATTTTGGCCACTAAAGGGGGGTTCGCTCTATCTCAAAAAGAAAAGATAGAGGAATTACTGGCCAAATGCAAAATGACAGAATCTAATCCTACGCATAGCCCAATGCAAACCGATTTTTACAACCACACCCATAAGGACGGTCCTGAGTTCACAGATAACACGCTTTACAGATCTGTGATTGGCTCCTTGCTATACATCAGCAATTGGAGCAGACCTGACATAACTTTAGCTGTGAATCTATTGTCCAGGCATGTGGAACACCCAAAGCAATTCCACTGGACTGCTGTTAAAAGGGTGCTTAGATACCTAAAGGGCACAGCTGATGCCCTCCTTATTCTAGAACCAGAGAAGGGGAAGACGGCCCAGCTCTCCGCTTACTCAGACGCAGACTGGGCTGGCGACACCAAAACTAGACGGAGCACTTCCGGTTTCCTCATATTGCTAAATGGCTGCCCAGTACATTGGAATGTTAGGCAGCAAAAATTTATTTCTTGCTCCACGGCCGAGGCTGAATATGCCAGCCTGTCAGACACGGCCAATGATTTGACTTGGTTCAATGAGCTGATAACAAGCATCTGGGCATCTCCCCCTCTGCCCATCCAAATTCTAGAGGACAACACAGCTGCCATTGCAATCTCGGAGGCTTATGCAGTAGGATCTAGATCTCGCCATATAGACATACGCTACAAAAATGTCAGGCAGCTTACCAAAAAGGGTTTTATACATGTTGAGCACTGTAATACAGCTGACCAGATAGCTGATCTGTTTACCAAACCTGTTCCCATTGACCGGCACAACCTTCTGTGTAAGCGTTTGTGTTTGGCCTTCTGAATGTTTTCATACATGTCTATGACACCTGCTCGCCCCTTACATACATTCACTGGTCCCTGTCATTGGCTGGCAAGAAGGGGAATTGTTAGATGTTTTGTGCCAGCCATTGGCAGTTCCCCAAAAGGGTCATCAGATGGAGGCAAAGAGGTTTCATCGCTTCCACTGATGAGCCAAGGGTCTCAGACCCACAGCCCCATTGGTGAGAGTGTTTTATGGTCAAGGAGGGGCCAAGACCCCCCATAAATACCTCTGCACGAGGGGCTGCTCTTTGTTCTAGCTTCTCTGATTCTCTTTTTTGTTCCAGTCCTATCTCTACTCCTAACCTCTATTTTAGTCATGTAATACTAGCTTGTTTTGTTTTATTTTATTTCTCTCTTACATGCAGGCATGAATGCTTTCATGCCAAGTATTTCTTTCTCTTTGATCTATCATGAATAAAGCTAAATATGATTGCATCTCTGCGTGATGCCTTTGCTTGGAAGCTCCTTTAACGATTCATCGTGAGAAAACCTCACAGGCCGCACGGTCACAATTCGAGAAAAGGGACCAGCGCCCCAACGAGACTGGTGCCGACTTCCTCGCTGCCCTGCGGGAAGCTGCTGTCGCTTGCAGGTTCACAAATTTGGAGGAGCGGCTACGGGACCTGCTGATTTGCGGCCTACGCGACAGGCGGCTGCAGGAGCGCCTGTTCGAAAGAGAGGAGGTCTCTCTCCAGGAAGCCGAGGATGCCATCCTAGCCCACGAAGTGACCTGCGGGGCCATCCAAGCCTGCCAGGGAATCCGGCCCGGCAACCAGGCAACCAGCGTCCACCGGCAAGGGGCCACAGAGGAGGACGACCTGAGCATCGACCTCCTCCAGCGGAGGTCGACCCCCGACCAGCGAGCCAGATGCCCAGACAGGCCCAGGCCTCCCAGCAACACCGCCATTCCTCAGAGGTGCGCAGGGTGTGGTGGGAACCACGTGCACAGCCTCTGCAAGTTCCGGTCCGCCACGTGTCGGGCCTGCAAGAAAACAGGCCACATAGCCGCCGTCTGCCGTAGCCGCCGCCCCCAGGAAGAGATCCACGAGCTGCAGCCGGAGGAACCGCCGTTCAAAGGTACTGGGGCCCCCACCAAAACAAAAATTGGCTATGTCGAGCGCCGGCTGGCCATTAACTACACAGGTAGCCGCCGGCTGCTCAAACCCAAAATTAGATTAGCAATCCGTTTGCAAGGCGTCCCTTGCAGCATGGAGCTTGACTCCGGATCAGCGGTCTCGATTATTTCGGACGAGACCCTTAATCACATAATTAGCCGGAGCAAGCAACAGATTAAATTACGGCCTACTAAATTAACCCTGACCGATTTTCAGAATTCGCCGGTCAAGGTGAAGGGGGAGGCCACCGTTTCAGTGGGGTTTAAGGGTCGCGAAGGGCACCTGGACGTTGTAGTGGTAGAGGGCTGCAGAGCCAGCCTGGTCGGGCTGGACTGGTTTGAGGCCCTGGGAATCTCAGTATCGGGGATCCATCGGATCCAGGGGGACTCCGTGGAGGCCGTTTGCTGGGAGTTCGCCGACGTCTTCGACGAGTCATTGGGCAAGTACACCGGGGCCCCCATATCGTTCAAGCTTAACTCGAACATCTCCCCCGTTAGGGTCCGGCCGCGGCGAGTCCCTTTCGTGCTCAAACACAAAATCAAGCGCGAACTAAACAAGTTGGTGGCCCAGGGAATCTTAGAGCCCATAGATGGAGGGGAGTGGGAAACCCCCATCGTGACCTCCCTCAAATCCAACGGGGAAATAAGGATCTGCGCCGACTATAAGTGCTCAGTGAACCGCGCCCTAAACCCGCACGCTTACCCGGTTCCCGCGGTCAGCCACGTTCTCGCTTCCCTCCAAGGCAGCGCCATCTTTGCAAGGCTCGATCTTGCGCAGGCGTACCAGTAACTCACGGTCACTAGGGAAACAGCTGACATCCAAACCATAGTAACCCACAGGGGGGCGTTCCGGGTGAACAGACTGCAGTTTGGAGTCAGCGTTGCTCCCGGCATTTTCCAGGAGGTTATGGAAAAGACACTCAAGGGCATTCCAGGAGTCTGCCCCTATTTTGATGACATCCTGATCGCAGGAGTATCAGCAGAGGAACTGGCAGGGAGGCTTAGGGAAGTGCTGGCAAGGCTGCGCACAGCTGGCCTTAAACTCAAAAAGGAAAAATGCAGCATAGGCGTTCCTTCCACAGAATTTTTGGGGTTCAGAGTAGACGCCAGGGGAATCCACCCCACAGAATCCAAGGTGAGGGCCATCAAACTAGCACCCATACCCAAGAACAAAGCAGAGCTTCAGGCATTCCTGGGTCTGCTGAATTTCTATCATACATTCCTCCCACACAAGGCAGCCATTGCTGAACCGCTCCACAGGCTGCTAGACAAGCAGGCAACATGGGCCTGGACGGCCACCCATGACCAGAGCTTCAAGGCCCTGAAGGCATTGCTTTTGGACAAGTCCACAGTAACCCATTTCATCGAGTCCAAGCCCATTTGCATCGCCTGCGATGCATCCCCTTACGGTGTGGGTGCTGTCCTAAGCCACCTTGAGCCCAATGGGGCACAAATTCCCATAGCATACGATTTTAGGACACTGTCTGGAGCAGAAAGAAACTACACTCAAATAGACAAAGAAGCCCTGGCAATCGTGGCAGGAATCAAGAAATTCCACGATTACTTATATGGCAGGGAGTTCACTGTTTTCACGGACCACAAACAACTCCTGGGCCTGTTCACCACAGACAGGCAAACCCCCCAGATTCTGTCCCCCAGGATGCTCCGGTGGTCCATCTACCTTGCAGCATACAATTACAAGCTGGTGCACAAGCCAGGGAAGGAGATGGGCCATGCAGACGGTCTAAGTAGGCTCCCCTTAGACACACACGACCCAGACCCAGCACCAGCCACACAGATCCTAGCCCTGCAGGAACTACCCGAGTGTCCAGTTCTTGCCAAGGACATTGCCAGCCACACAGCCACAGACATCATGGGCAGGGTGCACTCATGGGTTTGCACAGGGTGGCAGGACAAATCCCCGGGATTAGAGTTTCAGGCCTATTTCATTAGACGCGATGAAATCTCCACACACAAGGGGTGCCTCCTGTGGGGAAGCAGGGTCATCATTCCACCTGCACTACGCGCCAGGGTATTGGACTCCTTACACGAAGGGCACCCGGGGGTGGTCAGAATGAAGGCACTGGCTAGGAGCTACCTCTGGTGGCCCGGGTTGGACAAGGAGGTTGAGGATCGGGTCAGGGCCTGTTACACGTGCCAGAGATCCAGGCCAGAAATGCCACATGCACCAGTACACCGGTGGGAGGCCACACACATGCCATGGTCCCGCATTCACATTGACTATGCGGGGCCATTCCAGGGTCAACTATTTTTAGTAGTGGTGGACAGCCACTCCAAGTGGTTAGAGGTAGTCCCTGTCCCTAACATGACCTCGGGGAGGACAATCCAGGTACTCAGAGCTCTCTTTGCCACACACGGCCTCCCATGTGTGGCAAATTGTGTCTGATAATGGGCCTCAGTTTACTGCTGCTGATTTCCAGGCGTTCTTGAAGGCGAACTGGATTAGGCACGCCACCTCCGCGCCTTTCCATCCATCTACCAACGGGCAGGCCGAACGGATGGTAAGGACGACCAAAGACGCACTCCGGCGCATCATCAGCGGGGACTGGCACCACAGACTGGCCAAATTTTTACTAGCCCAACACACAACACCATGCGTGGCTACCGGCAAGAGCCCAGCAGAACTGCGATGGGGACGGCGCCTCATCACCAAGCTGGACCGCCTGCACCCAGACCGGGTAGCAGCCGAGACCGGAAGGGCGACATCACCATCATCACCATCATCACCATCACCACCAGCATCACTACCATCACCATTGCCATCATCACCCACACACAGGGTCCTCAACCTGGGGGACCTGGTCTGGGCAAGGAACTATGGGGCTGGACATCCCTGGGTTCCGGGGACAGTGGTCGAGAAAACAGGACCCCTTTCGTACATTGTAGGTGTGGAGGGGGACAGACACATAAGGCGACACATCGATCAGCTCAGAGGAAGAGTCCCTGAGCACATCACACACGCCCCTGAGCGTGTCACACACGTCCCTGAACTCAACGCACACGATCAACAGGAGGACCACACTCCAGGAGGGGTCAACCCAGCCGTGGACGTCACAGAGCAGGGACCAGAGGAGGAGGACTTCCTGATTCCATCTCCTTGCAGCCCTGCACAAAGGCCTCAGGAACCCACGGTCCAAGCCCAGGGGCCAAGCACACCCAGATGATCCACCCATCCACACAGGATACCAGCCTACCTGTCGGACTATGTGTGCAAGTGACCCTCACACAAGGACACCACTGTTTTTATATATATAATCATAGTTATAGTAGTTGCAAGTTGTTGTTGTTATGTGGTTCTTCTCTAAGGGGGGAGGGGTGTTATGTATGCAGGCACCTGCATAGCAACAGCCACCAGGTGGCGTTGGCCTGGACGGTTTCGGCAGGAAACCCAGATTCGGCGGGAAACCTAGGGCCATCCCCATTGGCTGTTAGCTTACCTGGCCAGGTATATAAGGAGGCCACGTAGCCCTCATTCCCCAGTTCACTACCCCCTTCAATAAAGAGCTGACCCACACACTGGCTGGCGTCTCTTCCTTGTGTCGGACCCACTGCACAATACTCAGCTTCCTCCCTTTTCACTTAGTTAACTTGTAATTTAGTAATAAATTTTATCTTTGGAGGATTAGCCGAGGAGATCAGCCCCCAATCTTATTTCAAAATTACCAAAACCTTTGCAAAAAAAATTACATGCCAATTCAATTACTTTCCTTAAATCACTCTCTATCTTGTATTAAAAGACAGTTTCTCGGCTTCCTCTTTTCTTACTCATTTCTTCATTTCTTCATTTATTTATTTATATTTCATTTATTTTATTATTTTTATGCTTATCTCTAGAGGACAAAGTCGGAGCGATCAACCTCCTGTCTTATTCCAGGATTACCAAAGCTTTTTTATCTCTTTTACTCACCAAGGCGCCTGTTGCAATTTCTCCCTTTCTCCCGTCAGTGGAGAAGCATGAAACCTCATTGAATTCGGGCATTCAGGTTCCTCAGACACGGATCCACCACCAACAATGAAAAAACAGAGTCTTCCAGGTCAAACACCTGGGAGTGCTCTAAGACTCACGATTCACTCGCCATTGGTTTCCTCCTGCTGAGAAATGAAAGCTCCCTGGGATCCTAACAGGGATCTCCAGTTGTGGGAGGAGAGAGCCTTTGAAGCTTGCCCCCATGTTTGGTCGCCAGGATGTAAGGTTTTACACTTAGCCTCACAATTGCCCCAGCGTTACTCAGGAATTTAAAAGAGGCAAAAGAAACTCCTGAACCGAGGTTTCAGCAAGCAAACAACTTTTATTTTGATCAAATTAGAGTTGGGTGGCCACATCTCTCTTCATGGCTGGTAGAGAGATGAAGGCAAAAACCAGGAAAGATGTCTTCCACCTTTTATACCTTTCCAGAACAAAGAGATATGGTCTTGGTACTAGGAACCAAAAGGTACAGAAAAATAATTCCAAGATGATGACTCATATACAACAACCCAGGCTCCACCACAACTCCTTTTCCCCCTCCCCTTTAACATGAGGCTTTTACTTTTCCAAAATACATAAAGCATCTGACTACAAAATAATGATTACAAAATAACAAAACAATGATTACATAATAACAATACAAGTATCAATATAAAATGGTTACTAATGGTTACTATATAAAATAGCTGCTACAGGTGAAACTCGAAAAATTAGAATATCGTGCAAAAGTTCATTTATTTCAGTAATGCAACTTAAAAGGTGAAACTAATATATGAGATAGACTCATTACATGCAAAGCAAGATAGTTCAAGTCGTGATTTGTCATAATTGTGAGGATTATGGCGTACAGCTCATGAAAACCCCAAATCCACAATCTCAGAAAATTAGAATATTACATGCAATCAATAAACCAAGGAGTGTACATAGAACAATATTGGACCTCTGAAAAGTATAAGCATGCATATGTACTCAGTACTTGGTTTGGGCCCCTTTTGCAGCAATTACTGCCTCAATGCGGCATGGCATGGAAGCTATCAGCCTGTGGAACTGCTGAGGTGTTATGGAAGACCAGGATGCTTCAATAGCGGCCTTCAGCTCTTCTGCATTGTTCGGTCTCATGTCTCTCATCTTTCTCTTGGCAATGCCCCATAGATTCTCTATGGGGTTCAGGTCAGGCGGGTTTGCTGGACAATCAAGCACAGTAATCCCACGGTCATTGAACCAGGTTTTGGTGCTTTGGGCAGTGTAGGCAGGTGCCAAGTCCTGCTGGAAAATGAAGTCAGCATCCCCATAAAGCTCCTCTGTGGAAGGAAGCATGAAGTGCTCCAAAATCTCCTGGTAGATGGCTGCGTTGACCCTGGACTTAAGGAACCACAGTGGACCAACACCAGCAGATGACATGGCTCCCCAAATCAACACAGACTGTGGAAACATCACACTGGACTTCAAGCATCTTGCAGTGTGTGCCTCTCCATTCTTCCTCCAGATTCTGGGTCCTTGGTTTCCAAATGAGATGCAAAAATTGCTCTCATCAGAAAAGAGGACTTTGGACCACTGAGCAACAGACCAGGTCTATTTTTCTTTAGCCCAGGTAAGACGCTTCTGACGTTGTTTGTTGTTCAGGAGCGGCTTGAATAAGAGGAATACGACATTTGAAGCCCATGTCCAGTATCCATCTGTGCGTGGTGGCTCTTGATGCACTGACTCCAGCCTCAGTCCACTCCTTGTGAAAGTCCCCAACACTTTTGAATGGCCTTTTCCTGACAATCCTCTCCAGGCTGCGGTCATCCCTGCTGCTTGTGCACCTTTTTCTTCCACACTTTCCCCTTCCACATACTGTAACTTTCTATTAATGTGCTTTGATACAGCACTTTGGGAACATCCAACTTCTTTTGCAACTGTCAGGTCAGCAGTCTTCCCCATGATTGTGATTCCTACTGAACCAGACTGAGAAACCATTTAAAGGCTCAGGAACCCTTTGCAGGTGTTATGGCTTAATTAGCTGATTAGAGTTGGACACTTTGAGCCTAGAATATTGCACCTTTTCACAATATTCTAATTTCCTGAGATTGTGGATTTGGGGTTTTCAGGAGCTGTAAGCCATAATCATCACAATTATGACAAATCACGGCTTGAACTATCTTGCTTTGCATGTAATGAGTCTATCTCATATATTAGTTTCCCCTTTTAAGTTGCATTACTGAAATAAATGAACTTTTGCACAATATTCTAATTTTTCGAGTTTCACCTGTATATGCATGAACAATTCAATCAATAGCATTTATGAGTCTCTCCTGTCCCTCATGTTTTCAACAGATTTCCAACCCCACCTTATTTTGGGAGGTGAGCTGCAAAATCTAACTTGTTCCTATTGTTCAACTTTTTGATGTCACAATAATTAGTGAACAGAACTCTGCACGGCCTCCCCCAAAATGAGACAAGACAGCCTTGGGAAAGAGAAAAATGGGGAGGACACCCTAATATTGCAGAACAGGATGGATTTGAGGTAACACTGGTACCTAAAATCAATAGAGGCCCATTTCTGAGTACACTGCCTTTCCCAGCATACATTTCCTATTGCTGTATCCAGGAAATACAACTTATGGTAACAGTTGAGTAAGTCTGCTGCATGGGGAAAAGAGTTCACATCCTTCCCCAACCAAATAACCGAAAACAGTAAGGTATAATTGCAAGAAACAATAGCAGCTTAGTGATCTCTATATCTGCCTCTCATACATCCTGCAGGGAAGCTACTCCTTGAGGTACTGTATGTGCTTCCAAGCTCATCCATTACAATGAGCCATAGAAGGATTACACTTCTGTGCTTCTGCTGTGCTTCTACAGAGTGGAAAGGTACGTTTAGGCATGGACCTTTCGCCACGCCTCCTTCGCCTCCCGCCTCAGCCCATTTAGAGCCAGCTTTCCTCCTCCACTGAACCTCCCCTGGCCATTCTCCTTGGCCAATGGGTCCCTGGCCCATTGGCCAAGGAGGCCCATTTGCTGAGGCACCCTTTGTCCCAGGCCTTTGGCTGCACAGGACAAATAGCCACCAGCCAATTGGGTGGCAGGCAGAAGCAATAGTGTTGCAGGGGCAGCATGTGATCACCAATAGGCGATCACAGGGGCTGTGGCCTGTCTAGGGGAGGAAGCAAACAGGAGGCGGATTTGTGTGCATGTGTGTGTGTGCGCATGTGCAGGAGTCTCCCCCTCCTAGCCCTGCACCCTCAACAGAGACGTTCTGCGATGGCAGGCTGCATACCAGGTGGTGGTGGGGGGGAAGAGTCTCCGTACTCTATTCACACACACACAGGTAATGCTATGTAAACATTGCATTAGTTTAACACATTTAAGCACACACACCCTCACAATTTCCATTCTTTGCCTGGAATGCAACTGGCCACAATACCCATCACCACTAAGGGCTGCACGGGGTTGGCTCCTGCTCCCTCTCCAAATTTTCTTGCCAGTGAAGGAAGACTCCCCCCCTCCTCAGATAGAAGAAGAAATCTGGAGGCAGGAAGAAAATTTAATCACAACAGTTTAAATCTTTACAAAGTAGAAATAAGCCCTCCCCCCAAAAAAGAATTAATTAAATCACGAGTCCTTTTTAAATTAAAACAAACCCCCTGTCTAGATCATTTTCAGAACCCACAGCCTCAGAGAACCCAAGTGCAAACAAACAGCTACAAAGTATCAACTTGAAAAACATTGAAGGTAAGCTTAACCACAGGAATGCAGGAGCAGCTACTGGCAATTAAGACTGACAGGAATAGAAGAGAAACACAGAAAAATACATAAAATTAATGAAACACATCAGATTCTTTCCTGAGACAGGGATTAACTTTTAACCTTTTTCCTAAACAAGATTGGATAAAGAAATTAGCCCATCAATAGACACTGCTCCACGAATAAGGAATGAGAGTTTGAAAAATCAGAAATTCAATGAATCAAAATTGACAATTTTGAAAACCCTGGAAAGGTATAAAGACACTCATTTGGAGACCACTCTTTCTAGCTAGCCAAGAAACTTTGCTGAATGTCACTCATCTTAGTTTCTTGCCATTAAAAGACTTCTTTCCGGCAGCTCTGCTTCAATTCAATTATTTCTCCAAAGCGCTGATCGTTGTGTCCTGGCTGGAAGAATCCCCAAGGGAGGGGCTCCTTCCTCTCCACAATCTGGTGACCAGAAGGGACTCCCAGCTGACCCAACCACTGGACCGGGACCAAAGAGCCATTACCCTGCCGGCAACAGACACCTTTGTCTGTGGGAAAAGCTCCCCGGACCCTGCCTGGTTGGCAACAGGTATTAAAGGGAGTTTTTGAGTCTTGCGCTCAACAGCTGCATGGAAAGATAGTAAGTACCGCTTAAATTACCTTCTTTAGGAATGAGAAAGTGAGAATTGCTGAGTGTATGCGTGTGTGTGTGGCACCTGCCTCTGGCAACAGATGGATCCCACCTCCTCCATGTTTTCTCTAGCCACCCCCCCGGCCTGCTCCTAGCTAATCAAAGCCATGACCGGCAGGACCCGGGAAAGCAAGGGGAGAGAACTGGAGTGTGGGACCTTCTGTGAACAGAGAAAGAAGCCGAGCGGGCAACGAAAGTGTCGAAGAATTTTTTTTTAAAGGGGATTTGTTTTTTCCCCTGTTAGACCAGGACCTCCCATCAGAAGTTCATAAGCCCTAAAAAGGAGCGGTCTATACCTCTGGGAAGCAAGCAGAGGTCCTCCTGGACTTTAGTGAGTCCAAAAACTGAAGACAGAAAAAGGAAAAAGCCAGGGAAGGAGGTGCACGTACTCACTGCAGAGAGCAGCTGGAGTCCTCCCGGACCCCTTTTTGGTCTGAAAACTGACAGCGGAGTTCCCTTGGAGGGGGGGGGGTCCATACTCTGTAAAGGGAAGCAAAGTCCCCCCAGACTCTTTTTGGTCTGAAAACTGTAGACAGGGTGAGGGGCTTCACTAGGAACCCCAAAATTTGCCGGTACCCGGCGGAGACGAAGTGAATCTTTATATCGGGAATAGGGAAACATGGGAAGCTCTAGCTCGAGGGTCATGGTAGGCTCCCCACTGGAAGACTTGCTTAATGCCTGGGAGAGGAGGCAATTGCCTCTCCAGGCAGGTATGAAAAAGGAAAAATCAGAGAAATTGTGTAAGAAATGGGCTTGGCTTAGAGATGAGCACCGGAACCAGATTTGGCCAGAGAGTGGTACATTTAACTATCAAACTCTGAAAGCACTTAGGATGAGATTGAAGCCGACCCACATACCCTACTGGTATTGCTGGGCTGAGCTTTCCAGGTCAAAGGACCCAGATATAAATAAAGCTGAAAAGGGACCTGAAACCCAGACACCTTTAAATAACCCAGAGCCAAAACATATGGCCCCTCTACTGAGAAGACCTGTACCCGGGCAACAGAGGGGCCAAGCTGAATATGTCTTAACCCATACCCCCTTCTCCCCTTCTGATTTGGTTGTTTGGAAAAGGGACACTCCTACCTTCCAGTTGGACCCCCAAGCAGTCATAACCACCATCAAATTGATTGTGGAAACCCACAATCCATCTTGGGGAGACATGACCCAGTTATTACATGTGTTTTTAATGAAGGATGAGCTTATGAAGCTTTTTGAAAAGGTTGAGGAAATAGTCAGGCGACCCATAATAATCACACCTGGGCAAGTAGCCCCTGTCAGAGTTGCCTGGTCCCTTAACCTCCCAGACTGGGACTATAATAATCAAACCCACTGGGACAAATACACAAGGGCAAAGGACAATCTGTTAGAAGCCCTCCAAGAAATAGGAAGGAAGCCCCTGAATTTGTTTGAGTTTCAACAAACAAAAAGGAAATGCCAGATGCCTTCTGGGTCCGACTCACAGAGGTGGGGTTAGCTCATGTCCACCTGGATCTTAACTGCCAAAAGGATCAGAGGATCCTAGCCACTGCTTTCGTCGAACAGTCAGCAAGCAATATCCGGGGGCATTTTCACAGAATTGTATCTAACTGGTACACTTTAGAAATCACGGAGTTATGCAGGATTGCAAACTTCGTATTTGACCACAGAGAGAGAATAAAAGAGGAGGATAAGGAGAAAAAGGAAGTAGAGAAAGAAAGAGAGAAAGGAGGAGGAGGGCGGAAAGGAGGGAAGATCTACAGGCATTCACAGCCTTTAATGAACATAATAAGTGAATGCAGCAGTGGAATGATGACAGGTGGGTGAAATGCAGGCAGTGTGAGTTAAAGGGAGAGCCGGGAGCTCTCTGCAGACACTGCCTCCAATGTGGGGGAATGGGACATTTTAAACAAGATTGTAGGGCAAATTCCTTCCAGCCTAAAGCCTGCTACCCACAAAGAGCCCCATTCCCCAGGGAATCCCCTTCCCCATGTGCCAGAAGGAAAAGCTTCACAGGATCACAATGGAGACAACAAGAATTCCAAATATCCTGGACTTCTGGGTGGTAAGGCATCGCCGCAGGCAGCCATTCTTAGGCTGTCAGCCCCGCCGGCTCCGTAAAGCCGCCGAAAACAGCGCCAATCAGCTGTTTTGGTGGCTCGGAAGCCCCCTCTTCGGGAGAAGAGGAGGGGGTGAGCGCCCAGGTAGGGGTAGAGCTCTCCGGGGCCGCCAGAGCTAAAGGTTTTGGCAGCTGAAGGATTGAGCCCCCCCGAAGCCTGGGTTTGCTCCGGACTGCGGGGCGCCTCTGCTCCGGGCTTTTTGGAGCAGAACAGGGCATCAGCAACCATCCCTGCCAGCAAGAGAGAACCTTTGAGAACTTGGATGCAGGCAGAGCGATACAGGAGATCCAGGTGAAAGTGAATTTATGATCTTTAACTCAATGGACTTTGCGGAGTTTGAAAGTGAAAGTGTGTAGCAGGCAATAGTGAGTGAAAATGGCTGCCAAATATTCTAAAGTTCTTAGAAGCGCGGGGGCTTCTCCGGTGCAGCAGTCTTTGTTACAAGCTTTATTGCCCCCTCCCCCTGCACCTGCACCTGTACCAACTTTTACAGTTAAAGACTTGCAGAATGTGATGCAAGAGGCTATGGAAAAGCAATTGCAACAATTAGCTGAGATTATGGATGAAAAGCTCACAGACCTTCTGGATGAGAAGTTAACAGAAATAAGGGCAGACATCTTACTTGCATTTCAAGGCATGGCTATATGTATTGAGCGCTTGGACGAAAGAGTGGAAGATCTTAGCCAAAATAATATTAGATTAGATGCAAAAATGACAGAGACTGAAAATGTGGTGGAGAAAATTGATAGTGATTTGACCTTGGTACAGTACCATGAGATGGAGTTTGCTGTGAGAATCAGAGGCTTAAAAGAGGATCCTAAAGAAAATTTGAAGAAAATAGTTTCTGAGGCTTTGGAAGGGGTGTTGGGGCGACCAGCAGATGCAATTATGGAAGATATAGATAAAATTTTCCGTGTTAACTCGTGGATTGCAAGACAAAGGAAATTACCCAGAGATGTGGTGGTTTATTTTACAAAGAGAGCAATTAGAAACGAGGTTATTCAAGCCTCTTACAATACTAAATTTGCAATTGCTGAGCAAGAAGTCTTGGTTTTAAAAGAGATCCCTCCAAGAATTCTAAGGAGAAGGAAGGAATTTGCCTTTTTGGCACAAGAATTAAGGCGACGTGATATTAAGTTTAGATGGGAGATACCAGTGGGTATGGTGGTGATGCATGAAGGTATGAGACATCGTCTTACTACAGTGTTGCAGGCACGTGATTTTTACAGTAATGTTTTAAAAGCAACCCCCATACCACTTTTGGAATCTACAAAGAAGAATGGTGAGGGAGAGCCTCAACTACGCAGTGAGAATTTACAAGGTGCTGAAGGAACAACGCAGATAGATGAGAAAGCTACAGGAGTGGATCAAATTTCAGTATCATCGGAGGAGGCCAGAGACCAGAGGATGACGCGTGCTGCTTCGAGACGAATGAGACGAGAACAAGAACAAGACCAGCAGAAAGTCATGGCACCTCCAAAACCTACTTATAGTGAAGCTGTGGGAGGGGCGCGACCTAAGAAAGTGCAGGTGATCCTGGAAGAAGCGCTCCAAAAGCTTCGGGTCACGAAGGATGGCGACAAAGTTTCTAACTTGGAATGTTAATGGTTTAAATTCACCACAGAAGAGAAAGAAAGTTTTTCAATATTTAAAACAATTCAATAATGATGTTATTTGTTTACAAGAAACACATACAGTATTAGAGTTACGGATCAAAAGTACTTATTAAATTCAAGACTGTGTACACAATTTATTGCCTCTGCAATGGACAAGAAAAATGGAGTGGTTGTTTATGTTAAGAATACTTTGACAGCGGAGTTAATTGAAGCAGATAAACAAGGAAGATATGTTATAATTGAACTGTTAATAGAAGGCAAGAAAACACTTCTGGTTGGACTATATGCTCCTAATCAACAACAAGCAGACTTTTATAGTTTACTACACAGCAAGATTACTCAGTGGGATTATAAATCTTTTATTTTTATGGGAGACTGGAACGGTGTTTTGGATGTACAAATGGACAAGAGAGGTTCTTTTAAAAGTGTTCCAAGTCATGCTAAACTGCCTAAATCCTTTTTTGAAATGAAGGATGATTTGGAACTGCGAGATATTTGGAGAGAAAGAAATCTGCAAGGAAAGGACTATACTTTTTTTCCCGATAGACATCAATCTTTTTCTAGGATTGACTTTATACTAATTACCAATGATTTCTTTTCCAGGATTAAGAAGATCAAGATTTGTCCAAGAACTATGTCTGATCATAGTCCAGTCTGGTTAGAGATAGACAAGGATAATAGAAATAGGCGCTCCTGGCGTCTAAATGAGAACCTGTTTACAAATCAGGAAAATGTGGAAGAATGTAAAAAACAGATGAAAGATTTTTTTAAAAATGAATATGCATAAGGGAAGTTCTATTGAAATGGTCTGGGATGCTAGTAAAGCTTATATGAGAGCTGTGTTAATATATTTGAATAACAAATACAGACGTAATCTGGAACTCAGGAGGAAGGAATTAGAGAATGAAATTAGGGAAAAAGAAAAGGCTTTAATTTTGAATCCATCGGATGTGAAGATTAAAGAGGCAATTAATTTATTAAGGGGACAGTTCGACAAGTTGATGGCTGATCAAGTGGCAACTAACCTACGGTATGCTAGACATAATACTTTCTGCAATGCCAATAAACCAGGTAGATGGTTAGCTTATTTGTTAAGGAAGAAGCAAAGGGCTTCTAATATAGATAGAATAGAGCATAAGGGTAAGGTAGTATATCAGCAGAGTCTTATTAAGAAAACCTTTGTTGATTTTTACTCTAAGTTATATGCTAGAGATAAGATTTGCGAGGCAGATATTGATGTATATTTGATGAATGCTAATATTTCTGCTCTTACACAAGAACAAAAGGAAGAGATGAATCAATTGATAACTGAGGAAGAAATTTTTTCAGCAATTAAACAATTGAAAGTGGGGAAGGCGCCAGGGACGGATGGACTGACTACTGTGTACTATAAAAATTTACAGTTAGAGATGGTAAAGCCATTAAGGGAATTGTTTCAGACAATTCAAATGGGAGGAGGGGTGCCCCCGTCTTGGAAAACTGCTTTTATTTCTTTGATTCCGAAGGAAGATCAGGATGTCACCCAAGCAAAAAATTATAGACCAATATCACTTTTGAATACGGACTACAAGATATTTGCTAAGGTTTTAGCTAACAGATTAATGAGGGTACTGCAACAAGTGATTCATGGTGACCAAACTGGGTTTATAAGTGGTAGACAAATGAAGAACAATGTGAGGCATATAGTTGATTTGTTGGAATTTCTGGAAAGAAACAATCAGATCCCTGCAGCGTTTATCTTTTTGGATGCTGAAAAAGCCTTTGATCAATTGTATTGGCAATTTTTGTTGAAAGTATTAGATAAAATGAATTTTGGGGATAAATTCTTACAACCAATTAGGGCACTATATCAAAAGCAAACAGCCCGTATAATAGTAAATAATAGTTTGACCGAGGTATGTAATATTGAAAAGGGCACAAGGCAGGGGTGCCCGTTGTCACCTTTACTATTTGTTTTAACATTGGAGATATTACTGACTAAAATACGGGATTCGGAAAAAGTTAGGGGAATTCAAATAAGAGATCAGGATTATAGACTGAGGGCATTTGCAGACGATCTGGTTGTTACGGTGACCCAGCCAGAAAATTCAGTTGTAGAACTGATGGAGATAATAATGCAATATGGGAAAGTTTCTGGATTCAAGGTTAACATACAAAAAACTAAAATGTTGTCTAAGAATATAACAGTATCCCAAAAGGCTGTTTTAGAAGGGCTAACGGGATTTGAAATTGTCAAAAGGGTTAAATATTTGGGGGTATATTTGTCACCCTCAAATGCAAAGTTATATAAAAATAATTATGAAAAGCTATGGGGAAAAGTTCAAAAAGAATTGGACAGCTGGAAAAAAACTACAACTATCTTTACTGGGAAGAATTGCAGCAGTGAAAATGAATGTTTTGCCGAAATTTCTATTTTTATTTCAAATGATACCTATTCTTAAAAAGGATTCAAACTTGGAGGAATGGCGAAAGGGTATTAATAAATTTGTCTGGGCAGGGAAAAGGCCACGAGTTAAATTTAAGATTATGCAGGATACGCGTGAGAGAGGTGGTCTTAAAATGCCTAATTTTAAACTATACTATGAAGCTGCTGCTTTGTCAGCGATAAGTGGTTGGATAATCTCACAAGTGAGATTATTAAATCTTGAAGGTCATGATTTGCTATACGGTTGGCATGCATACCTATTGTATGATAAGAAGGTGGATAATGTGTTCAAGGTGCATATTTTAAGATATGCTCTGTTGCGAGTTTGGAAAAAGTATAGACATAAGCTAAATTATAAGATACCTTTATGGGCAATACCGAAACACGCAATAGAAAATATAAGTGTTGGGTTTAAACATGATGTGACTACATATAAGGAAAATTTAAGTTTGGAAAGGAATGTATGGTATTTGAAGCCGTATAATATCTTACGAGAAGAAAAAATTGTTCAAACTTGGTTTCAGTATGGGCAATTACAGGCCAGGTGGAAAGAAGATCAGAAAATTGGTTTTTCAATGACTGATGAAAATTTGGTAAAGCAGAGAACTTTTATAAAATGTTTTATAGGTGGCATTTAGATACTAAAAAGCTAGCAAGTATGTATCTGAACTGTCAGCCTAAATGTTGGAGGTGTGGTGGTGAAGATGCAACGTATTTTCATATATGGTGGACCTGTAAAAAGGTTAAAGCATTTTGGATTAAAATTTGGTGGGATATGCAAAAGATATTTAAGAAAAGGATAAAGTTTTGTCCGCAATTGTTTTTACTGGGCATTATTACTGACACTACTGTTGTGGACACTAAGTTGATGTTGAATTTAATTACGGCAGCAAGACCTTTAGTAGGGCAATATTGGAAGAAGGAAGAACTGCCGACTATAGAAGAATGGACTTTAAAAGTTTCCAACCTGGCAGAAATGGCAAAGATCTCAGCGTACTTGAAAGACCATTTGCAACAGAGATATATTGTGGAGTGGAAAAAATGGATTGATTATATCCAGAATAAATATGGGACTAAAAAGTTTCATTTAGCATTTGAATAAGTATTGATGTGATATTTATATTGCTTTTAGTTATTTTATAAGAGTTAAAGTGCGATAGATTTAATAGTTTATTGTTGTTTGCATATGGTAGACTATGATTGTTTGTACTTTTATACCTTGTATTTAGCTCTGGGAAGTCGGGGAGGGGGGAGGGGGAGGGAGGGAGGTGTTGGGGAGGGTTGGGAAGAGGGGAGGTGGTTGGGAGGGGTTTTGTTTTGTTTTGTTAAAAATAAAATGTACTGTAAAACTTTTCAATAAAAAAAAGAATTCCAAATGTCCTGACTAGGAAATGATTATAATGAATACAAAGCTACATTTCATGGGCTGGCTATTCCCTTAAAGGATGGCACCGATGGAGAGCCCCTTTTAACAGTAACTATAGGCTTATGAATGCCTCATTAACACCGGAGCCACCTCCTCACTTATCACTAAGGCACCCTTTAAAGAGTCAATAGTGCCTGGGGCTAAAGATAACATAATGCGGGTGGGAGGGAAAATTATCCCGGTCGAAATCACCAACAACCTAAAGGTAGAAGTTGGCCCTTTTTCCTTAGAACACCCATTCACCGTTTGTCCCCAATCTCCCCTGTCCCTTATGGGCAGGGACTTGCTTTGTAAGATGGGGGCAACCATTAAATGCACTACAAAAGGGCTCCACTTAGACATTCAATTTTATTTTCAGAATAACCTATCTCTTCAGTGTGCTTTAACTGACTATGTGGGCTGTATTGCATATCATTTGCCTAAAGATCCTTGGTTTGCGTGTTTAATGACTTCTTCTTTTCCTATCCGCTCATTGCTTTTGTCTTCTCCGCTTTTGCAAGCTCCAACTGTTTCAGATGGAGGGTAAATGAGAGGAGCGATTGCTTACAAGGATTGTCATGATGATACATGGAAGGTGTCCTACACTGCAATACAGTCGTCTCCGCAATGCTCAGAATTGTCTGCTGCTATTTTAGCTTTTTATACCTTTTCTCAACAGCCTTTTAATTTAATCTCTGACTCTCATTATGTGTGTCAACTTATTTTTAATCTTCCAGGTGCTTACATTACACCCAGGATTGACTCCAATCTCATGGCTTTGTTTTTAACTTTGCAGCAACTACTACAAGACCGAAAGCATTTATATTTTGTTTCTCACATACTCACTCATTCTTTTTTCCATCAAAATGCCAGGGGGCTGGCACAAGCTTGCCATATTCCACTTGACCAAGCCAAGCAAATTGTTTCATCCTGTCCCCAATGTTCTGGGGCATCCCCCTCGGGGGAACTGGGAGTTAATCCCCGTGGTTTTGCCTCTAATCAACTATGGCAAATGGATGACACCCATGTTCCCTCCTTGGCTCCCTGGAAGTATATTCATTTATCTATTGATACCTATTCAGGAGCACTTTGGGCCACACCTCAATGAGGGGAAACGGCTAATCATGTTATTTCTCATCTTTTTTCAGCCATTACTGCCTTTGGCAAACTCTCCTCTTTAAAAACTGATAACGGCCCAGCCTATTCTTCATCGGCCTTTTTGCAATTTTGTACAACCTGGAATATTGTTCTTACTCATGGGTTACCCTACAATTCCACAGGTCAAGCCATCGTGGAACGTGCTAATCGGTCCTTTAAGGACTGTTTTCACAAACAAATAAAAAAGGAGGGATCTCGGGTACCCAATTTGTCGTGGGTAACACAACAGGTTAAAAAAGTTTTATTTACCTTAAATCAGTTGGATGTCTCTATTCAAAATTTGACCACTTATCAGAGACACTTTCAACAGAAAACAAGTTTGCTTCCCCCTCTAGTATATTATTGGGCATTACCAGAAAAAACATGGTTAGGGCCGGTCCCTCTGATTACTTGGGGAGGAGGATATGCTGCTGTGCTTGCTCCTACAGCACCTTTGCGGATTCCAGCACGTTGTGTCCACCCAGCTAAGGATGTCGTGGCACCAGTCCCTGAATCCGGTTTCAGAAATGGCCAAAATGACTTTACAGATGGCACAGCGGCCAATATCTCACCGGACCAGCCATCCAGTAACGTGGGGAGATATGAAAAGCCTGACCACCAAAGCGCAGGCAGTGCTGCAACAGCAGCATGTGGAGCAAACCCCCGAGAATTTATGCACTGCCATTTTTGTGGTTTTAACTGCCAATTCCTTAGCCATTATTTGTTTATGCTTGATTATTAATTGTTGTCCTTTAGCAACAGCAGCTGTCATCTCACCCAAACGTTCACTTGAGCAGCGAATGAAGCAAAACCTATGGGTGCAGCTAGCTAACATCACACAAAATGAAGTCTTCTGCTTATCTAAATCGTATGACATGGAAAATTTGCTTTCTACATGTCTGATCCCTGTTTCTACCCCTTCTGCAGCAATTCAAAACTTCACTGGCTTGAGCAAATTTCTATTGAATAAAAACTTTAACTATGGGACTATATCTAGTTGGGGGTTGACTGCCTATGATCTACCCCCTGATGTAATTGCTTTGCACACCCCGATAGTAGCAGTCCCTGAGAATACAACATGCACAAAAATAGTTAATTGTACATCTTCAAGTAAAAAACCTCACTGTCTTTGTATTTGTTCACTTGTTTTAAACTGTACAAATGAAGGAAACTTCCTTTAATTTTGCTCATGTTTGGCTCCCGCAAGGATGGTTTTTTACATGTGGTCAAGAAACTTTTAATTACATTCCTGCTAATATTAGTGAAGCACAGTGTTGTCTCAGCCGGTTGATTCCTGTTTTGCTTTCCAAACAGCAAATTCACTCAAACCGTTCTCGACGTGGAGTCACGCTAGATAGCACTTCTGACTCTGAAACAGCTTTACTTAATAAAGCAGAATACGTAGCTTTGGCTATATCTATAGTGGGTGTGCCAGCACTTGCTGCTCGTGCTCATCTTAACATTAACGCTGTTGCATGTAATTTGGCAAAAACAATTAATGCTACTTCTATAGCTATTTCAGCAATCAACCATGAGCTGCAAGCTTTGCGTAAAGGTATTTTACAAAATCGTGCTGCTATTGATTATTTGCTTTTGCGTCAGCATTTGGGTTGTGAAAGTTTTTTTAATCCCATTTATATCCCGCCCTTCTCCGAAGACTCAGGGCAGCTTACAATCTAAGCACAAATCAATGTGCTTAGCAATAGCCTTCATTCTATGTATATGCCTGCTTATTAGGGCTTTCCCCCCCCAAGCGGCATTATTACAAAGTCAGCTTATTGCCCCCAACAATCTGGGTCCTCATTGCAATGTAGTGGGTCCGATGCAAGGAAGAGACGCCAGCCAGAGTACGTGTTCAGCTCTTTATTGCGGGGGTAGTGTACTGAGGAATGAGGGTTACGTGGCCTCCTTAAATACCTAGCCAGGTAAGCGGACAGCCAATGGGGTTGGCCCTAGGTTTCCTGCCGAAACTGGGTTTCCCGCCAAAACCGTTCAGGCCAACGCCCCCTGGTGGCTGTTGCTATGCAGGTGAATGCATACATAACACCCCTCCCCCCTTAGAGAAGAACCACATAACTGTTCTGAACCAGCCTGCTACCGGCCTTGCAGAAAGGCAACCCCTGTATAAACAGTAGAGACTGGAGAGCGTCTGAGGCTGGAAAGCGTCTGCCAAGATTTATTACACAAACAACAGATCAAGAAACAAAACACTGGAACTAGAATCCTCAAACGGAACGGTTGCTTTCAGCAACCAGCCCTTCCCCCAAACACTCCTTTTATTTAGAGTTCAGGGCGTGGCCTCCCTGTGCCTCCTCCCGAGGAGTCCCACAGCCTTTCTCTGCTTGTTCCTGCTTGACTGCCTCCTGCGTCGGGCGTCCTTGAACAGGGCCAGCTGTGGGTCATCATCCTCCGCACTCTCGGGCTCGCGCAGCTGAGAAGAGGGCCCTGGCTGGGGGCTCTGCGAAGCCTCCAAGCCATCATCAGCAAGTTCGTCTCCAACACCTTCCTCCTCCCCCTCATCTGAGTCATCCGAGACATCCGAGCCGGCTGCCGGACCCACAGGCTGGCCCTGAATCACAACACTATCCCGCACCGCAGGGCCCTTCCCCCGGGGCTGCCGATCCGGATGCGGTCGGGATGGGAATTGTTCGTGAAAAGCAGTCACCAACGCAGGGGCATGAACGGCGGTCGCGTCTTCCCATGTGAAGTCCTCCGGCCCGTACCCTTTCCACTCGATCAGGTACTGGAAACGACCTTTCAACCAACGGGAATCCCTGATGCTGGCGACCTCGTACCCGGGGGTGCTGCCTCCATCACGAGGTCCTGATGGGGGAGGTTCCGCTTGGCGGAGTGGACAAGCCGGTTGTTCGGGGACCAACAGGGACCGATGGAAGACTGGGTGCACGCGCAGGGAACGTGGCAGAGTTAAACGATAGGCGACCGGATTGATGACAGCCTCGACTGGGAACGGTCCAAGGTAACGGTGGTCCAGCTTCCTCGCCGGCCGTGTGGACGGTAGGTTCCTGGTGGACAGCCAGACCCGATCCCCCACCGATAGTGGAGGCGTATCCCGTCTCGACCGATCGGCAAACCTCTTGTAGTCGGCCTTGGCCTTCTCCAGCTGCCATCGCACCAATCTATGGATCGCCTGTAACTCCGCCATGAAGTCGTTCGCCGCCGGCTCCGGTGAGTCCACGGGAGAAAGGGGGAAAAACCGGGGGTGATAACCCACATTGGCCAAGAACGGTGTCATCTGCGTGGAGGTGTGCTGCGAGTTGTTAAAGGCAAACTCGGCTATGGCCAGATAGTCCACCCAATTGTCCTGCTGCAGGTTGACGTAGCAGCGCAAATACTGCTCCAGGATACCGATGACCTTCTCGGTACCCCCGTCAGTTTGAGGATGATGCGCGGACGAGAGGCAAACCTTAATGTCCAACGCACGCATCAACTCCTGCCAGAAGCGGGCTGTAAACTGGGCCCCCCTATCGGAGACGACTCTATCGGGGAGGCCGTGCAGCCGAAACACCTGTTGGATGAACATGCGACTAGTGGCGCGAGCTGACGGTAAGCCGCGACAGGGGATGAAGTGCGCCATCTTGGTCAGCATGTCCACCACCACAAACACTGTCGTGAAGCCGGAGGATGGGGGTAAATCCGTCAGAAAGTCCATGGACACAGCCCCCCAGGGTCTCTTGGGTGTTGGCAAAGGCTGCAGTAAACCAGGCGGGGCCCCTGTCGCTGACTTAGCCTGCCTGCATGGGATGCAGGAGGTGACATAAGACCGGACGTCGTGTCGGACTCGGGGCCACCAGAAGGTACGGGAGACCAGGTTCAGAGTCTTAAACAGGCCAAAATGCCCCGCTGCCGGGTTATCATGACACTGGCTGAGGACGAGTCCCCTGAGTGGCCCTCCCGGAACATAGAGCCGGTCACGATAATACAAGAGTCCATCCGTGACCGTCCAAGGCGAGTCTGGCCCCACATCCTCCTTCCGCTGAGCCACCCACGCCTCCTGCTGCTGCGCCTCCCGGATCCGAGCCCGTATATCAACCGGCTCCCGCACCGCAGCAAAAGACTCGACGGGGATCACTGTCCTGGGCAGAAGCTTGTCTTCCACTCGGGTATATTCGGGCTTCCTGGACAGAGCATCCGCTCTCTGATTGTGCCCGCTTGGTATGTACCGAACCCGGAAGTCAAACCTCGCAAAGAAAAGGGACCACCGGATCTGGCGTTGGTTCAAATTCCGAGAGGTCTGCAGGCTTTCCAGATTCTTGTGGTCCGTCCGGACCTCGATTTGATGCCGCGCCCCCTCCAGATGATGTCTCCAAGTCTCGAACGCCGCCTTGATGGCCAGCAGCTCCTTCTCCCAGATGGTATAGTTGCGCTCCGAGGGGTTCAATTTCCGAGAGTGATACGCGCAAGGGAAAAGGGTACCGCTGGGCGTCGTTGCCTGGAGTAACACGGCCCCAATGGCAATGTCGGAGGCGTCCGCCTCCACGACAAACGGCCGTTGCGGGTCAGGATGCTTCAAGATGGGCTCCTTCATGAAGGCGTCCTTCAAAGCCTGGAACGCCTGTTGTTCTGGTGCGTTCCACTGGAACCGAGTCTTCTTCTGCAGGAGCCGGGTGAGGGGGGCTGTCAAGGCGGCAAAGCCAGGGATGAATGTTCGATAGTAGTTGGCAAATCCAAGAAGTCGCTGAACATCCTTCACGCGACGCGGGGGTTGCCAACTCTGCAACGACTCAACTTTACTCGGCTCCATGGCGATGCCCTCAGGAGAAATGCGGTGACCCAGGAAATCGATGGTCACCTGGTAGAACTGGCACTTCTCCAACTTGGCAAACAGCCGATGTTCACGGAGGCGCTGCAGGACCTGACGGAGATGCTGATGATGCACTTCACGCGACGGGGAGTAGATCAGGATGTCGTCCAGGTAGATCACGACAAACTGGTCCAACAGATCCCGAAAGATGTCGTTCATAAAATGTTGAAACACAGCGGGGGCGTTGGTCAGGCCAAACGGCATCACCGTGTACTCAAAATGTCCATAGCGAGTACCAAACGCCGTCTTCCACTCATCACCCGGCCGAACTCTGACGAGGTTGTAAGCTCCACGCAGGTCCAGTTTCGTGAAGATCTTAGCCTCCCGGAGTCGGTCCAAGAGCTCGGGGATGAGGGGCAGCGGGTAACGGTTGCACACCGTGATGGCGTTGAGTTTCCGGTAGTCACAGCAAAGTCGTAACTCGCCCGACTTCTTTTTGACGAAGAGCACGGGCGCAGACACTGGCGAGGACGAGGGCCGGATGAAACCGCGAGCCAAATTCTTTTCCAGGAAGTCCCGCAATGCAGCCAACTCGGGCTCCGACATGGAGTACAAACGCCCCACTGGGAGAGGCGCATCAGGGACTAAATCAATGGAGCAGTCATAGGGCCTGTGCGGGGGTAATTGATCCGCCTCTGACTCGCTGAACACATCAGCAAAGTCGGACAGTTCGGGAGGCAAGGAAACCCCTGGGGAACCCTCCACCTGGCCGGCACAGATATGGCGGGAGTGGTCCACGCACTGCAAGCTTGGAAAGGTGACCAAGTTCTGAGACCAATAGATCTGTGGATCATGCGCCCGGAGCCACGCCAGTCCCAAGACCACGGGGAAGTGCAGATCCGAAGTGATGTAGAACTGGATGGCCTCCACATGGGAACTGATGGCCATACACACTGGTTGCGTGGCGGCCGTAATAGGCCCGGACAGGAGCACTCGACCATCGATAGTCTCCACTAACATGGGCGGATCCACCGGACACTGGGGAACAGCCCATTTGGCCACAAAGGCCGAGTCCATAAAGTTTGTGGTAGCCCCAGAGTCAATTAAGGCATGGACTGGAATCCCCTCTGGCTTGCCAGGAAGGATCAGACGTGCCTCCAAAATCAAATGCCGTGGAGGTTCACAGGCACCTTCGGAACGGCGTCGCTCGGTGTGGTTGTTGGGGGTCGCCCGATCTATCACACCGTCTAGATCGGGCTCGGGGCGTTTCCCGACAGCAAAGTAGGGGACTTTCTCGGGGCAGGCTTGGTCACTGATGCCCGCTGACGCTTCTTTGGGCAAGAAGCAGCCAAATGTCCAGGGTCCCCACAGTAAAAACACAACCCCCCCGATCGTCGTCTGTCCATTTCCGTCACCGATAGACGAGACCTGGCGGCACCCAGCTCCATCGGCTCCTCCCTTTGGACTGGGGGCTCACGCACAACAGGGGCGGCAGGGGTCTGTGGGGTGGCACGGCGACTCTTTCGCTGCTGCAGCCGGGCATCGATCCGCAGGCAAAGATGGATCAGCCCATTCAGGTCTGAGGGAATGTCCACGTGGGCCAGCTCATCCAACATCTCCTCCGACAATCCATCCTGGAAGGCATCCACGAGCGCAGCCTCATTCCAGGCGGAATCCTGGCTAAGCAGCCGGAAATCGCTGATATAGGCCTGTAGGGGGCGTTGATCCTGCCTCAGAGCTTTCAGGCGTCGGGTGGCAGTCTGCGTCTTAATTGGGTCCTCGTACATTAAGCGCATATGGTCACAAAACCCCACAAAGTTATCCAACAAAGGGCTAGGTTGTGCCAGCAGAGGCGTGCCCCAACGAGCTGCATCCCCCGAAAGAAGGCTTAACACGAATCCCACCTTATCCCGGTCAGTGGGGAAATCAGCTGCTCTCACGCTGATAAAAAGCTGGCATTGTCCCAGGAAGGCAGGAAACAGTTCTGGATTGCCAGCAAATTTATCCGGCATTGCTATCTGACATTTCCTCCTGGGTGGGGGTGCAGCATGTACCTGAGCTTGCAGTTGAGCCACCTGAGCTGCCAGCAAAGTGAGTTGCTGAGTGAGCTGAGCATTCTCGGCACATAGCTGCTCCATCTTAGTAGTAAGGGGTGGGAGGCTGAAAGCAAACTGTTCTGAACCAGCCTGCTACCGGCCTTGCAGAAAGGCAACCCCTGTATAATCAGTAGAGACTGGAGAGCGTCTGAGGCTGGAAAGCGTCTGCCAAGATTTATTACACAAACAACAGATCAAGAAACAAAACACTGGAACTAGAATCCTCAAACGGAACGGTTGCTTTCAGCAACCAGCCCTTCCCCCAAACACTCCTTTTATTTAGAGTTCAGGGCGTGGCCTCCCTGTGCCTCCTCCCGAGGAGTCCCACAGCCTTTCTCTGCTTGTTCCTGCTTGACTGCCTCCTGCGTCGGGCGTCCTTGAACAGGGCCAGCTGTGGGTCATCATCCTCCGCACTCTCGGGCTCGCGCAGCTGAGAAGATGGCCCTGGCTGGGGGCTCTGCGAAGCCTCCAAGCCATCATCAGCAAGTTCGTCTTCAACACCCTCCTCCTCCCCCTCATCTGAGTCATCCGAGACATCCGAGCCGGCTGCCGGACCCACAGGCTGGCCCTGAATCACAACAATAACAACTATAGAACAATTTTGCAACAAGCTACATAACTATATACACTGTGTGTCAATGCAAGGCAACTGTGGGGTGATCACTTGCACACATAGTCCGCCAGGTAGGCAGGTGTCCTGTGGGGCCGGGTGGACCGTTGGGGCGTGGCTTGGCCCTGGGCTTGGACAGCTGGTTCGTGAGGCCTCTGTGCTGGGTTGAGCAGAGCTGGGTTCAGGAGGCCCTCCTCCTCTGGTTCCTGTTCTGTGTTGTTTCCGGCTGGGCTGACCTCTCCTGGGGTGTGGCTATCCTGTTGGGCGTGTGTGGTGCACTCAGGGACCCTTCCTCTGAGCTGGTCGATGTGTCACCTTATGTGTCTGTCCCCCTCCACCCCCACGATGTAAGAGAGGGGCCCAGTTTTCTCAACCACTGTCCCTGGAATCCATGGATGTCCTGCCCCATAGTTCCTCGCCCAGACCAGGTCCCCCACGTTCAGGACTCTGTGCGCGGATGAAGATGATGATGATGATGATGATGGTGATGGTGGCCTATCCATCTCAGCTGCTACTCGGTCTGGGTGTAAAAGGTCCAGCTTGGTGATGAGACGCCATCCCCATCGCAGTTCTGCTGGGCTCTTCCCGGTAGCAACGCACGGTGTAGTGTGTTGGGCAAGTAGAAATTTTGCCAGTCTGTGATGCCAGTCCCCGCTGATGATGCGCCGGAGTGCGTCCTTGGTTGTCCTTACCATCCGTTCAGCTTGCCCATTGGTCGATGGATGAAAGGGCGTGGAGGTGGCGTGTCTAATCCAGTTCGCCTTCAAGAACACCTGGAAATCAGTAGCGGCAAACTGAGGCCCGTTATCAGACACTATTACGTCGGGGAGGCCGTGTGTTTGCAAAGAGAGCTCTGAGCACCTGGATTGTCCTAGCCGAGGTCATATTGGGGACAGGGACTACCTCCAGCCACTTGGAGAGGCTGTCCACTACTACTAAGAACAGTTGGCCCTGAAATGGCCCTGCGTAGTCAATGTGGATGCGGGACCAGGGTGTGTGTGTGGCCTCCCACCTGTGTACTGGTGCGCGTGGCATTTCTGGCCTAGATCTCTGGCATGTGTAACAGGCCTTGACCCGTTCCTCAATGTCCTTGTCCAACCCTGGCCACCAGAGGTAGCTTCTGGCCAGTGCCTTCATCCTAACCACCCCGGGTGTCCCTCGTGTAAGGATTCCAATACCTTGCCCCGGACTGCAGTGGGAATGATGACCCTGCTACCCCAGAGGAGGCAACCCCTGTGTGTGGAGAGCTCGTGACGCCTGGTGAAATAGGCCTGGAACTCAGGCCCCGGGGACTTGTTCTGCCACCCTGTGCAAACCCATGCGTGTACCCTGCTCATGATGTTGTCTGTGGCTGTGTTGCTGGCAATGTCCTTGGCATGAACTGGGCATTCTGGCAATTCCTGCAAAGCTAGGATCTGCGTTGCTGGTGCCGGGTCTGGTTCAGTTGTATTGAGGGGAAGCCTACTTAAACCGTCTGCGTGGCCCATCTCCTTTCCTGGATTGTGCACCAGCTTGCAATTGTACGCTGCAAAGAACCTGGACCATCGAGTTAAGCTTGAACGAGATAGGGGGCCCTGTGTACCTGGCCAGCGTTCCGTCGAAGACGTCTGCGAACTCCTTGCAGACGGCCTCGACGGAGTCTCCCTGGATCCAGTGGATCCCGGAGACTGTGATTCCCAGGGCCTCAAACCAGTCTAGACCGACCAGGCTGGCTCTCCGGCCCTCTACCACTACAACCTCCAGGTGCTCTTCGCGACCCTTAAACCCCACCGAAACGGTAGCCTCCTCCTTTACCTTGACCGGCGAATTCTGAAAATTGGTCAGGGTTAAATTTGTAGGCCGTAATTTAATCCTCTGCTTGCTCCGGCTATTAATATAGTTAAGGGTCTCATCCGAAATGTTTGAGACCGCTGATCCGGAGTCAAGCTCCATGCTGCAAGGAACGCCTTGCAAGCGGATTGTTAATCTAATTTTGGGTTTGAGCAGCCGGCGGCTACCTGTGTGGTTAATGGCCAGCCGGCTCTCAACATAGCCAATTCGCGTTTTGGTTGGGGCCCCAGTACCTTCGAACGGCGATTCCTCCGGTTGCAGCTTGTGGATCTCCTCTCGGGGGCGGCGGCTACGACAGACCGCGGCTATGTGGCCTGTTTTCTTGCAGGCCTGACATGTGGCCAACCGGAACCTACAGAGGCTGCGCACGTGGTTTCCACCACACCCTGCGCACTTCTGAGGGTTGGTGGCATTGCTAGGATGCCTGGGCTTGTCTGGGCGTCTGCCTTGCTGGTCGGGGGTCGACTTCCACTGGAGGAGGTCGATGCTCTGCTCATCCTCGGCTGTGGTGACCTGCCGGTGGATGCGGGCCGCCTGGCTGCCGGTCCGGGTCTCCTGGACTGCTTGGACGGCCCCGCAGGCCGCTTCGTGGGCCAGGATGGCGTCTTCGGCTTCCTGGAGCGAAACCTCCTCTCTTTCGAACAGGCGCTCTTGCAGCCGCCTGTCTCGTAGGCCACAAACCAGCAGGTCCCGTAGCCACTCCTCCAAGTTCGAAAACTTGCAGGCGACGGTGGCTTCTCGTAGGGCGGCGAGGAATTCGGCACCATACTCGTCGGGGCGCTGGTCCCTTTTTTCAAACTGTGACCTCGCGGCCACTTTGGAGTGCCGGGGCCGGAGGTTGGCATTGAGCTTGGCAACGAGGTCCCGGTACGTGACGGTATTGATGGCTTCGGGGGCGAACAGATTCACGGTGATCTCTAGGAGTGCACGTCCTCCGATGCAGAGCAGGGCTGCCGCCTTTGCGCCGTCCTCCGAGATCTGGTTGAACCGCATGTACAGTTCGCTGTGAGCCAGGTACCGGGCCCATGTCTTGGGGTGGCGGGTGTCAAATTTGCAGGGTTGTCCGGCCCTTGCCATCGCGGTGTTGTTCGGGTCTTGAGTCGCGGATTGCGGTGACCGGCGTGGTCCGGTTGGCTGGCGGTCGCGTTGGGAGGAAGGGAAGATTCCTCCTTCCTTCAGCGTGCGGTGTGCTCCCCAAGTGACTTCAGCTCCTTGTCGGCAGCAAATCCCACCTTCGTCGCCACTGCAATGTAGTGGGTCCAACGCAAGGAAGAGACGCCAGCCGGAGTACGTGTTCAGCTCTTTATTGGGGGGGGGTAGTGTACTGAGGAATGAGGGTTACCTGGCCTCCTTAAATACCTAGCCAGGTAAGCGGACAGCCAATAGGGTTGGCCCTAGGTTTCCCGCCGAAACTGGGTTTCCCGCCAAAACCGTTCAGGCCAACGCCCCCTGGTGGCTGTTGCTATGCAGGTGCCTGCATACATAACACTCATTTTACCTACCTCGGAAGGATGGAAGGCTGAGTCCACCTTGAGCCTGGTGGGATGCGAACCTGCACTAATTGCAGGCAGCTGGTTTTACTTAAGGAGGTATTAGCCCACTGCTCCACCAAGGTTTTGAAGGAATGTGTTGTTTCAACCTTTCAGATGAATCACAAACCATCCAGCACCAGCTCAATATTTTACACAATTTGGCCTCTGATTTGAAAATTGATACTTTAGGATCTTGGTGGGAAAGCCTTTGGGCTTGGCTACCCACAGGTTTATTGGGAAATGTCCTACGCTATTTAGTCATTATCTGTGCTATTTTGATTGGTGGGTGCTGTTTTGTTTAGTGTCTCCTTTCCTTTTGCAACATATGTATCACAGCTTTTTGCCCTAAACCCCCTCCCACACTGCCTCAAGGTCAGGTATATGCCTTGTATAAGCAATTGCAAGGATATTCCTCTCCTGATTATGACTCATCCATTAACCCTTTTTACAAGTCCTTGGCTAACAAAAAAGAAAAGAGTGAGATGTAGAGATGGAGGTCAAGGATATGAAGGGACCGTGTGCAGAAAACTGCCTGCCTTAGTATCCTGTTATCTGCATGTCTATGAGCTCATTCCAATTAGCACTGCCAAGGACTGCCAGGAACCAGTTAGATATGAGAGACTCTGCCCTGGCTGGGATGTTTGGATGTTCTCTAAGACTGACTAGGGAGTACACCAATAAACAATGCTTTTGCTGTGCATTATTTCCTGGTTGTTAAAACTGTATAAATACAATAAACTCTGCGTAGGCAGACAGACATTTTGGGACACCCTGCGATGACTGGTCTCTGAGGAGGCGCTGAACCCCACAGATTTTTGCCTTGCAAGGGGTAGATCAGTAAAAGACATTTTGACCACATGCCTGATGGGAGTAGCAATAGCACCAGAAGCCATCACTAATGACACCAAGTTAAGAGGATTTCCACTCACAGCCTCATATTTCAATATTTTTGATTGGGGCACCAGTGCAGACATAAAAGACAACAGCATGGGACTTCCGGTGGCTCCGCGGCGCCGGAGACAGCCTTCCCGGGCTGCCCGCGGCTCAGCTGTGTGATTTTTCGCCCGAAACAGCGCCGATCAGCTGTTCGGGCGAATCTGAAGCCCCCTCCTCGGGAGAAGAGGAGGGGGTGAGCCCCCAGGTGGGGGTTGAGTTCTCCGGGGCCGCCTGAGCTTGGAGCTTGGGCGGCCGAAGGATTGAACTCCCCCGTAGCCTGGGCTGCTCCCAGCTGACCAGCGTCTCTGCTCCGGACTTTATGGAGCAGAGCCAGGCGTCTGCGACCATCCCTGCTTGAAGGAGAGACTATGAAAGGGAAAGAGCAGGCAGAGCAGTACAAGAGGGAAAGATGAAGAGATGAAGAAGATTTTATTTTACTCTCAAGCTTGATGGACTTTGCTTAAAACTTAAAGTGAAAGTGCGTCACAATTGTAAGTAAAAGATGGCGGCTAAACCTCCCCCTAGAACTTTTCGGAGTGCTGGAAATTCTCCGGTGCAACAACAATCATTGCTGCAGGCGTTGCATTCTCCTGATGTATTGACATCGAAGGATCTTGAAAAACATACCCAGTTAATTTTGGAGTCAATGGGTGTTAAATTTCTACAGATGGAGGAGAAATTGGAGAAATTGGAGCAGAGAATGGAAGAAAGGATGGAACAGAAACTTAGAGAAATGAAGGTAGACATTTTGTCCTCAGTGCAAAAAGTTGCTAAATGTGTGGAGGTGCTGGATGATCAAGTGCAAGACTTGATTCAAAAGAATGCTTTATTAGAAGCAAAAGTATTGGAAATTGAAGATTTAAAAGACAAAATCGACAGTGAACAGAGCTTGGCCCAATTTTACCAGATGCAGTTTGCTGTGAGAATTAGAGGCCTAAAAGAGAATATTAAGGAAGATTTAAAGCAGCTGGTTTCTGAGGCTTTTGAGGGAGTATTGAACCATCCAGCATCTGAATTAAAACAAGGTATGGACAAAGTGTTTCGTGTGAATTCGTGGATTGCTAAACAGAGAAAGTTGCCTAGAGATGTGGTGGTTTATTTTGTAAAAAGGGAAATTAGAGATGAAGTTATACAAGCTGCCTACGATACCAAAGTTGTGATTGCTGGTCAACAAGTTTTGGTTCTAAAAGAAATTCCTCCAAAGATTTTAAAGAGAAGGAAGGATTTTATATTTCTTGTGCAAGAGCTCAAGCAAAGAGATATAAGGTTCAGATGGGAGATCCCAGTTGGGTTGAGCTTCATGTATGATGGCAAAAGATACTGTTTGAGTAATGTGAAGCAAGCGCATGATTTTTATAATAATGTCTTGGAAGTAACCCCATCAACACTTCTGGAAGCTGCAGAGGGATCTGGAGAAGGAGAACATCAAGAGGATGAAGATGCACAGATAGACGAGAAGGGTACAGGAGGAGTTCAAGCTGCAACTCTTTTGGATGATCAGACATTTTGGGACACCCTGCGATGACTGGTCTCTGAGGAGGCGCTGAACCCCACAGATTTTTGCCTTGCAAGGGGTAGATCAGTAAAAGACATTTTGACCACATGCCTGATGGGAGTAGCAATAGCACCAGAAGCCATCACTAATGACACCAAGTTAAGAGGATTTCCACTCACAGCCTCATATTTCAATATTTTTGATTGGGGCACCAGTGCAGACATAAAAGACAACAGCATGTATATATTGCAAGTGGCAGCTATAACCCAAGCAGCTACCTGCTTCACACTGACAGGATGCCATGTGCCTAAGGTCTCAAATTGCTACAACCTCACTAACACTGAACTAGCCTGCAATAACATCACCTTTTCATACAGCCATATGAAACTTCCTACAGGATGTTTTTTGCTGTGTGGCTTAAAAGCTTATTCCTACCTGCCAGCAAACTCCACAGGGGGCCCTTGCACATTGGCGCAATTAACCATGTTAATGCCCTCCTTGCAAAGGCAACAAAAGAGGAGCTTCCACACATTGACTCCTGACTGTGACTCAAAGGCCCCCCTCCTCACCAAGGCTGAATATGTTGCATTGGCTGTCTCTCTAGTGGGAGTGCCAGGGCTTGCAGCACAAAATTCAAGGAACATAAACAGCCTGGCATGTACCCTAGCTAAAAGCCTAAATACCACTTCCCATTCCCTGGATGCTTTAAATAAAGAACTAAGCAAAGTAAGAGAAGCAACACTTGAGAACAGAGCAGCTATAGATTACCTCCTACTGAGACATAATCATGGCTGTGAAGAGTTCCAAAGACTTTGTTGTTTCAATTTGACATATGAATCTGGCTTAATTGAACAAGATATCAACTGCCTAAAAGAGCTAGCACATGACATTGGACATAACCAACCTTCCTGGGACTTATCATGGCTTTTTTCATGGCTCCCAGACTTTCATTGGATAAAAGTTCTCATTGGTACTGAAGGATAAAGGTTATTCTTTTAAAAATTGTATAAAATGTAACACCAATGAATTGTAACACCAATGTGTGAGGTTATCTGTTTCCTGCCCAGGCAAAATGACTCACAAAAGGTGAAAATTACAAGTAAACATCTTCTAAGGATGTGAAACAACTTCAAAAGAATGACTTAAGCCATTTTATATCTAGTTTAGGAATTAAGAACTGTGTTGGTGTATTTAGCATTTACAGGGTTAATACTGCATCCGTAGCAAAATTGTATGTAAGAACATGTAGCATTTAAAGGGTTAAAGCTATTTCCTTAAGAGATGGCTTCTGGGAAATTCATCTAGTTCTTTAGTAAATCCTATAGGTTATCTAGAATAGTGGGAGGAGTTTCAAAGTTTAGGGCAAGATTTCCTGGCCACACGCCAGGGTGGGAAGTCTTTTGTTCTAACCAACTATGCTACAGACATGACTAGCAGCTGTAATCAAGAATAGCTGAGATGGAGAATTACAGGTAAAACTTGAAAAATTAGAATATTGTGCAAAAGTTCATTTATTTCAATAATGCGACTTAAAAGGGGAAACTAATATATGAGATAGACTCATTACATGCAAAGCAAGATAGTTCAAGCCGTGATTTCTCATAATTGTGATGATTATGGCGTACAGCTCATGAAAACCCCAAATCCACAATCTCAGAAAATTAGAATATTACATGCAATCAATAAAACAAGGAGTGTACATAGAACAATATCGGACCTCTGAAAAGTATAAGCATGCATATGTACTTAGTACTTGGTCTGGGCCCCTTTTGCAGCAATTACTGCCTCAATGCTGTGTGGCATGGAAGCTATCAGCCTGTGGCACTGCTGAGCTGTTATGAAAGACCAGGATGCTTCAATAGCGGCCTTCAGCTCTTCTGCATTGTTCGGTCTCATGTCTCTCATCTTTCTCTTGGCAATGCCCCATAGATTCTCTATGGGGTTCAGGTCAGGTGAGTTTGCTGGCCAATCAAGCACAGTAATCCCATGGTCATTGAACCAGATTTTGGTGGTTTTGGCAGTGTGGGCAGGTGCCAAGTCCTGCTGGAAAATGAAGTCAGCATCCCCATAAAGCTCGTCTGTGGAAGGAAGCATGAAGTGCTCCAAAATCTCCTGGTAGATGGCTGCGTTGACCCTGGACTTAATGAAGCACAGTGGACCAACACCAGAAGATGTCATGGCTCCCCAAATCAACACAGACTGTGGAAACTTCACACTGGACTTCAAGCATCTTGCAGTGTGTGCCTCTCCATTCTTCCTCCAGACTCTGGGGCCTTGGTTTCCAAATGAGATGCAAAAGTTGCTCTCATCAGAAAAGAGGACTTTGGACCACTGAGCAACAGACCAGGTCTGTTTTTCTTTAGCCCAGGTAAGACGCTTCTGACGTTGTTTGTTGTTCAGCAGCGGCTTGATAAGAGGAATACGACATTTGAAGCCCATGTCCAGGAACCGTCTGTGTGTGGTGGCTCTTGATGCACTGACTCCAGCCACAGTCCACTCCTTGTGAAAGTTCCCAACACTTTTGAATGGCCTTTTCCTGACAATCCTCTCCAGGCTGCGGTCATCCCTGCTGCTTGTGCACTTTTTCTTCCACACTTTTCCCTTCCACATAAGGTAAAGGTAAAGGTAAAGGTTCCCTTCCACATAACTTTCTATTAATGTGCTTTGATACAGCACTTTGGGAACATCCAACTTCTGTTGCAATTACCTTTTGAGGCTTTCCCTCCTTATGGAGGGTGTCAATGATGGTTTTCTGCACAACTGCCAGGTCAGCAGTCTTCCCCATGATTGTGATTCCTACTGAACCAGACTGAGAAACCATTTAAAGGCTCACGAACCCTTTGCAGGTGTTATGGCTTAATTAGCTGATTAGAGTGGGACACTTTGGGCCTAGAATATTGCACCTTTTCACAATATTCTAATTTTCTGAGATTGTGGATTTGGGGTTTTCATGAGCTGTACGCTGTTGTGATTCAGGGGCAGCCTATGGGTTCGGCAGTTGGGTCGGACGACTCAGAGGAGGAGGGGGGTGTTGAAGAGCTTGCTGAGGGGGTTGGAGAGCTTGCTGATGAGAGCCCTCAGCCAGGCCCCTCCCACCTTGTCACGACGCAGACCCAGCTGTGTGAGCCTGACAGCGTGGATGAAGATGACCCACAGCTGGCCCTGTTCAAGGACGTCCGACGCAGGAGGCAGTCAATCATGAGTAAACAGAGGAAGGCAATGGGGCAGCTCGGAAGGAGGCAGAGAGAAGCCACGCCCTGAACTGTATAAAAGGGGAATGCATGGGAGGGCTGGTTTGCTGAAGGCAACCGCTTGAATAGCTCCTGTTTCATGGTTCGTGTCTTGTTTTGCTCTGTTTTATGTTAATAAATTTGGCAGGCTTAGTTCCAGCCTCTTGCCGTTTGTAAAGGGGTTGTCCCTGTCTTTTCTGCAGGGCCGGTAGCAGGCTGGTACAGAACATACGCCATAATCATCACAATTATGACAAATCACGGCTTGAACTATCTTGCTTTGCATGTAATGAGTCTATCTCATATATTAGTTTCCCCTTTTAAGTCGCGTTACTGAAATAAATGAACTTTTGCACGATATTCTAATTTTTCGAGTTTCACCTGTATGTTTTGATGACCGGATGTTTTCCTGCAAAATGTGAGTCTTTTGCTTAAAGCTTCTGGACAATAAAAATATCTGTTACACAATTAATTTTCTGTGAGAGGCCTCACAAGACCGATGTTTCGTTGAGGTGCTTCCAAGAAAAAGGCAGCATGCAGGGATGCAAGCAAGTGAAACTTTATTTAAAGATAAAGTAAAGAGAAAGAGTTCCCTGGCATGGAGGCATCCATACCTGGATTGGGCCCATGGATCAGTCCCATAGGGAGCTTGAACAAGAGCTAAAGAGCAGCCCCTGTGCAGAGGTTTCTATGGGGGTCCCCAGCCCCTCCCTTACCAATGAGAGTGAGGGGGCTGGAGGGCCATTAACACTCTCCAATGGGGCTGCAGGGGACGGAGACCCCTGACCCACCAGTGGGAGCAAAGAGGCATCTGATGACCTTTTGGGGAACTGCCATGGCTGGCACAAAAACATCTAACAATTCCCCTTCTTACCAGCCAATGACAGGGACCAATGAGTGTATGTGAGGGGGTGAGCAGGTGTCATAGACATGCAGATACACGTTCAGAAGACCAAACACAAACGCTTACACAGAAGGTTGTGCCGGTCAATGGGTACAGGTTTGGTGAACAGGTCAGCTATCTGGTCAGTTGTATTACAATGCTCAACATGTATAAACCCCATTTTGGCAAGCTGCCTGACATTTTTATAGCGAATGTCTATGTGGTGGGAGCTAGAGCCCACTGCATATGCCCTCGAGATTGCAATTGTGGCCGTATTATCCTCTTGAATTTTGATGGGCAGAGAAGGAGGTACCCAGATGCTCGTTATCAGAGCATCGAACCAAATCAAATCATTGGCCATGTCCGACAGGTTGGCATATTCCGCCTCGGCCGTGGAGCAAGAAACAATTTTTTGCTGCCTAACATGCCAATGGATAGGACAGCCATTTAGCAATATGAGGAAACCAGAGGTGCTCCGTCTACTCTTGGTGTCACCAGCCCAGTCTGCATCCGAGTAAGCGGAGAGCTGGGCCGTCTTCCCCTTCTCTGGCTCCAGCACAAGGGGCTGGGCAGGCTTCAAGGCTATCATAGGCTTTGAGGCTTTCCAGTGGAGAAGACCGGGCGGTTTGCGTGCCTCTTCGGCTGGCTGCCACCGGTTGCTGGGCCTCGAGGCCTAGCTGAGGCCTATCAAACCACGTTGGTGTCCTGGGGGCCACCATGTTGCTTCCGGTTGGCCCCGGAAGCTGCAGATCACAGTTTGGTGGGAAATTTCCCGCAAAAAGCTCTGGGGCCCCGGTGTCCCCCAGCGTGGCCGGTGCCATGTTAGGGGGCCTCGTGGGTGCTGGGGAAGGACTTACCCGGTGTCCAGAGGCCCCCTGTGCTGGCATCCCTCGTGGAAAGGCTTGTGGCGTCCTTTGTGCTGCAAGGAACGTTTGGAGCAGCTCCCTGAATTCCCGTTCAGTCATCTGGTCCACGCTGCACTTGGCCTGGGCCCGGGCCACTTCCCCGGTGTCTGGGCAGTCTTGGGTGGACTGCAGGCCTTCCATGCTTCCCTTCGTGGCTTGCGGCTGTAGGGAGGCATGCGAAGGGGTCCCAGGCGCTCCGCTGGGTCCTCTGGGGAATAGAGGTCATCTGTATTCTCACCTGGAGCGAAGCTTGCGTCAGGGGCTGGATGTAGGGCTGCCGTCCATGATTGAAGACTCCTGGTCACAATCGGGGATCTCCTGCCATCCGTCTCAAATGGGTTCTTGCTGGAACCTCCAGGCATCTTGCTTCTAGCTGCTGGCTTGGAAGCGTTGCCTCAAACCATCCTCTGCTACCAATTTGTGAGAAGCCTCACAAGACCGATGGTTCGTTGAGGTGCTTCCAAGAAAAAGGCAGCATGCAGGGATGCAATCAAGTGAAACTTTATTTAAAGATAAAGTAAAGAGAAAGAGTTCCCTGGCATGGAGGCATCCATGCCTGGATTGAGCCCATGGATCAGTCCCAGAGGGAGCTTGAACAAGAGCTAAAGAGCAGCCCCTGTTTCTATGGGGGTCCCCAGCCCCTCCCTTACCAATGAGAGTGAGGGGGCTGGAGGGCCATTAACTCTCTCCAATGGGGCTGCAGGGAACGGAGACCCCTGACCCACCAGTGGGAGCAAAGATGCCTCTTTGCTCCCATCTGATGACCTTTTGGGGAACTGCCATGGCTGGCACAAAAACATCTAACATTTTCGTTGAGTAAAACGTGATGGATCTTAGAGTTATAAAGCATTTTGATTCTGAGATCCAGAACAAGACACAACCTTCCACTCATCATGAATATAAAAAAAATTATAACATCTGGAAAGAAGTATCACACATGCACACCTTGGAACATTTGGGAGGATTAAACCTGAACAAATGCAGGAATCCTTAAAACAGACCCTGGAAAAGTTTCCATATGTGCAGCTAAAAATATGTCACAGCCTTACATTCTACACAACTACCCCCTCCCCAATGCCTTCACTCTCCCACCTACAGCTTAGAAATCCCACGGTCCTGATTAGTGAAAACAGCATCAAGCCCTATCTTTTTCCTTGTTTCATTATCCCCGTTAGCAACTTTCCAAAGGAAAGGAGAGTTGGTAAGAGTTAAAAAAATATTGTTAAATAATATATCTGTAATAAAATTATATACATTTCCATTTCTTTTAAAAGCTAAAATCATTCTATGTTTCTATTTCCCCCCTTTTTTTGGCTGGTGAAGTAACAGCAAAAAATTCTCTCCTTTTTCTTTTACTTTGTTTTTTCTTTATGAATGGACAAATTTTCATCAAAACAGTTTCTACAAGTGATATAAGAAATCAAATTATTTACAACAAATGACGAGTCTTTCAAACAATGACAGAATGGAGAAGGAGAGCGAAAAATACAAAAAAAGAAAATGTCAAGAAAGCATTGGTTATGAAACTGTCAACATATGCAAAACCTGTGGTACAAAGGGAATTTTATGACACATAGTGTGATTCAATTAAGCGCAGGGGTGTCAAACTGCCGGCCCATGGGCTGGACGCATCACAAGGAAACCGCACCCACCCCTTTGCCGGCAATGGGGAAAAAGTTCTGATACGTCGTGCGACGTCATGTGACGTCGCGAGTTTGACATGTCTGAACTAAGGAGATCCATCCTTGTAAATAGGCTTGGAAGCATATATTGTATATATCACTTGACAGATTAAGAACTGCAGGCTATAGAACAAAATTCAGATGTGCAAATCAAAGCACAGCTGAGTGATGATGCAGTCACACAGAACTGCATTGTGTTGAAAGTGTGTTAATGCTCATCCACAATGATCCCCAGGCCAGTGAGATATTCATGATTTGTTTGACACATGCCTGGTGCAGGATCAGGGCCAAAACATCCATTGAGGCTGAGGATAACATGTTATTGCTTTCTGGATTTATATAGGATAATTGTTAACTAGGATGGTAAATGAAAAAGGGATAGGACTGAGGAGGAATAGTGGAAAAATTAACTCATAGAGAAATTAAGGCATTAATAAAAATAACTTACAGGCACACTTTCCCCCCTTTCTCCTCACCTTGCAGGCTTTTTCTAGAGCTTACTCCAGAACAATACAAATTGAAGAAGAGTTTAGAGCAGGGGTCTTCAAACCTGGCCCTTTTAGGACTTGTGCACTTCAACTCCCAGAATTCCTCAGCCAGGCACACTGCCTGAGGAATTCTGGGAGTTGAAGTCCACAAGTCATAAAAGGGCCAAGTATGAAGACCCCTGGTTTACAGCAAAGGTAGTATTAAATCCAAAAATTTGTGAATCTATTTTTGGGGTGGGGAACAAAATGAAAACATTATAAATTGCAAAGTCAGGGGAAGAGTATTTGAAAATTCAGGGGGGGGGATTTTCAATTCCAACTCAATGTTCAAATAACCCAGGAGAGAGGACTGCCATTTCAGGATCAGATTCAGGAGGAGGTAAAGTGGGCAAGTCTGGCTCAATGCAACAGGCCATATGGATGGCCTGCCTAGGATAGCAGAACTCTGGGGCTCCAGGCTCCATAGGAAAGTCCTCCTTCCCTAGACTCTAAAATGCAAAGGACAGCTGTGGGTCTCTTTGTTCAGAGTGCAATCCATTTATCTCTCTTTCCAAACAAATGAATGGGCAAAACCTATATATTGACTTGTATGGAGGAGGGAAAAGGAAATGGAATTGAATTACAAGAGTTGGAGATGGCCATTTAGGTAATTAAATCCAACCCCTTGCTCAATGTGGGCATCCAGACTAAAGTATCCTTGACAGATGACTATTTAGCTGGAATGCTGGAAATAAATATTGAGGAAGAATACATCTCTTTGCCCCTCCTACTAGATGGCTGTATGGGAGACAAAGAGAGACAGAAACTATTTTTCTCCTCAAGTAGCAAAATGGCTTTTTCAGTCCTAAGAAGGGAACAGGTTTACTGTCCAATGGAGGTATGAGGGGGAGGGAATGATATCTAAGAAAGGAATAATGGAGATGTCCATATGAAACCCCCCACCAGTCCCCTCACAAATCTCCAAAAAGTCAGGAGAAAATGGTGATGCTGGTGAGAACAAATGCTAGGAGACTGACACGATCACACACATATACAGAGACTCATTTTGTCCAGTGCAACTCTTTTTTTTCTTTTTAATAGATAAAAAACAATGTTGTTTTAACAAACTCACAAATGACCAATTAAACCCACGGAGTGACAGCTACAGAAATTGAAGTCTTGGCACTTCACAACACTGGTTCAGCCGCCATTGGCTCTTCTACTGGTTTGGGAAGAAGGAAAAAGCAGGCAAAGACATGCTGATTAATGGTCTTTCACTGGTACAGAGGTCAACAGAGCTATTGGTTGTGCTGTTGATCAAACAACGTTCAAGGGCTGTTCTAATAGTAGCAGGGGCACTGCCAGTTGAAAGTCTTTGTTCTGGGTGGAGGAGAGGCCCAATGGCAGCCACTCCAACCTAGCACCTTCCAGATGTGCTCTGACCACTAGTATATTCATCCTAGTTTCTAACAAATTAAGGACCAACAAACCACACTGAAAACTAAGGCAATGTTTTGCAACCTCAGTGATTTTAAGATGCATGAACTTTAACTCCCAGAATTCCCCAGGCAGCATACTGTTGTCCACACATCTTAATGTTACTGAGATTGTGAAACACTGAACTAAGGACAGTGAATTCTACTTCACAGGACTGTACAGAGAGGGGAAATCAACTCTATTAAGACATGTTTTATTTCAAGCCCTAATTTTGAGTTAGACCAGAGGTCCCCAACCTTTTGGGCACCAGGGACCAGTTCTGTGGAGAGAGGTTTTTCTGCGGACTGGAGGGTGCGTGGTTTTGAGTGCTGCTTGCATCCCATGGATGGGGCTTTGCTTGTGCGGACCGGTACTACTCCATGGACTGGGGGTTGGGGACCCCTGAGTTAGACAACTCCTTTTTTTCCTGACCATATCTGTCTATATTTTTGGCACATCAGCAGAATCTGCCCTTTTAGTCTCTTTCTGAACCAGGACTATGTATGTCCTTAAAAGGCAGTGATGGTTTGGATCCTCCTCTTGAGATGTGAGCTTTTTTATCTTTTCATTTGACAAAACAAAGATGATGGCACTAAGCTGCAGAAAGGCCTTTTGTTACTTTAGCTACAATAGAGCAATGACTTTTCTCAGAAAGCTAAAAGATAATAACAGATTAAACTTGCATGCTGCCTGACTCTCAATATCTGTGGGCAGCTCATAACTCATAACAATCAAACAAGTAAATTACAATAAAATCAATGAAACATACAGATAAAATAAGGCTAGTGTGATTAGTGAAGGGTCTCATTCTCCCTTGCCAAAGGCCTGGCTGAAGAACCAGGTCTTCTAAGCACAGTGGGGACCACCTACAGCAGGTGCACCGGATAGCAATTCTTAGGTCAAGAGAAGTCAGAAAACATTTGGTTGATGCAAAGCAAGAAAAGACAAGCAGTGCTGTCTTCCTGATGAATCAGGGTGTGTAGATGTTATAATACCTGCACTCAAGAAACAGTGACACACATGGTGCTGGGACAACTTGGTGAGACAGATTAGATCTCAGTCAAAACCCACACAAACAAGACACTTGTTGTCTCCCAAAATGAACCTACCGGATACCACAGTCTGCTTTTCCCTGCTCTGTGTCCACTGACAGTGATGCCATGGCACTGACTCTCTGCTTCTTCTGCCTCACCCTTCTGTGCCTCTAGCAAAAAGCAGCCGATAATTGCTGCAGAACTTTTCACCGAATTCCAATGTTTGCCTGTGATACAATTGCAAAGTGTTAGGCTAGAAATGCTAGTACTTTGTTGGATTTTTGGAGCTGCTCCAGGATATCTACCTTTTTTCCTTTTTCAAACTCATCATATTGTCAATGAAACCACTAATGTAACACCTTAATTCTTTCTGATCAATGACAATAATAAAATCTTTATATGGAACATCTGTTGGTATAATCATGCCTATAATCAGACTCTTGCTATAATCATGCTTCAGGAAATTAATTAAAATAAATGGTTAGCATTCCCAACATGTCCTGAGAAGGACTAGAAAGTTAGAATTAGCCAGTTAAGTGGAGTTTAGAGAAGAGAAATTTCAGGGGTGCTGTCTTCTAGCACCTAAATGTTGTTGGACAAGTCGCAAAAGAAACCTGGTGCATCAGAGGGTAGGACTAGGACAACAGGTAGAAAGTGCAGGAAAGAGGATTTGTGCTAAAATTTAGAAAAACATCTAAACTACTACCTCAGAAGTTAGTGGGTTTTCCTTCTTTAGTATTTTAAGCAAATACTGGAAGGCCATTTGTTTGGACTACTGTAACTGGTGATTCTAGAGGGCTGAACTGGGTGGCCTCTAAGGCATGTTTCAATCCTAAATTTTATGACTTTTAGATCACCTGCAAATTTTGTAACATTAATTGTTTAAATAACATTAAACAAGATTATTTGTGGATGTTGGAGAACAGCCACTTGAGCTGAAATAAGTACTACTTCAACAAATCCCCCACAAATCCAATCTTTGTTTAAAAGTTTAAAGGTAGTTTTTTTAATAAACAAAAGTTAGGTTTTTGAATTGTATAATTTTTAAAATTTTAAATTTTTATAAAATATGTTTTCTAATTTTTGCATTAGTATATAATTTTTAATTTCCTAATTTTTAAATTTTTATATAAATTTAAACTTCTTTAAAAATTAAAATTTTTATATAAACTTTATAAGTTTCTCAAAAAAGAGAGGAAAAATAATTATTTGTTTAAATGTTTAATTACACTTTTAAAAACACATGAAAAACACACAGTCATTGAAAAAAAGGTCAACACTGTTCTAGTTTGCAAACTATGTGCTATGTATGAAATCATACCTATGGTAGATCAAAATTATATCTGTACCAAATGTAAAATAATTGAAACACTTGAAAAAAAATTAAAGGTCTAGAACAGGGTTTTTCAACCTTTTGACAGATCGTACCACTTTTAGGATATTCAAGTACCACCAGTGCTTAGCAAGGTGTCAAAAACTTGATGACTAAGAAAAGGGGGGGGGGATTTTGGGTTTTACTGATTAGATTGATTTGTTGTTATAGAAATGGCTAGTTTATACTATTATGGAAAAGTAAAAGGTTGAGGTTCGATGATAATGCTTCATTCTACTGCAATAGGCGAAGTCAGAAATCAATGCCGGATGGCGGCGCAGGCCACCCAGAGCCCTGGGCAGTGGAGGGCAAGTGCCCAGCCCAGCCCTTGATCTCCTGGGCCACTGGGACCCCACAACCCAGCCCAGCCCCACTTCCCCGAGGGGGCGCCCACCTGCACTTACCTCCTCCTCGAGGCTGCTGCTGCTGTGCTCACTCTCCTTGGCCAGGTTGCTCATGGTGGGTGAGGGAGGGCAAAATGCATGGGTCAGAGAGAGGCCCACTCCCTCTCCATGCGAGGAGACCCATCTTTGTAACCAAAGCATCCTCAGAAATAGGATGGGAGACCACCAGGAGAGGTCAGGAGGAGGGGGCAAGGGGATGGCGAAAGGGCAGCAAGGCTGCTGGTGGCCAAGTGCTAAGGCAGGACTTTCCTCAGAGCCTCCCTCCCTCTCATTATAATCTCCCTCCCTCCCTTCCTTCTTTTTCCCGTTTCTTCTTTTTCCTTCACTCTTCTTTCTTTTCTTTTTCTTCTTACTTCCCCTCTTTCTTTCTTTTTCCTTCCTTGCTCTCTTACCCTCTTTCCTTCTTTTTCTTTGTCTTTCCTCTTTCCCTTTCTCTTTTCCTGTCCCTTCTTGGATGCTCAAATGCAAAAGGGGAAACATTTCTCAATGCCTCCTTGCCTTGTGATCAAATGCCACTTTTGATAGTAGTTTGTGGCCACTTAAAAGACTGAGAACAAACCAGGCTCAGTTTCTCCCGTGCTTGCATTTAGTGGGGGTGTCCACAGACAACAGTACAGCAAAACTGTCAAAATGGTGGCTGTGATAGTTGACCAGAGCTCCTCTGCTTTTTATGTGCAACAGCTTTAGTGTTTAGAAACAGAGGTAAGTTAGTTGCTTTTCTATTAATACATGGTTTGTTCTGGTTTGTTCTCAGTCTTTTAAGTGGCCACATCTCCTTTCTTCCTTCCTTCCCTGCTTCATATTCCCATCTCCTTCCTTCCTTCCTCTCCTCCTTTTTTCCCTGCTTCTCATTTCTATATCTTCCTTCCTTTTTCCCTCCATCCCTCCTTCTCATTCCCATCTCCTTCCTCCCTCCCTCCCTTCCTCCCTCCCTCCCTCCCCTCTTTCCTTCCTCCATGCTCAGGAAGCGATGACGGGAGGGGGAGTTATCCTATGCGGGCAGGGTTGGTCCCAGTGAAAGGGAAGCCTCATGAGAGTGAGGCTAGGTCAGCGAGTGTGCCATGGAGGTGCTGGTGGTGGGTGTAGCACTGATCTACAACCTGGTGGCGGCCATCAAAGCTGGAACGTGGTCAGCCTTAGATCCATGGGGCAGCCCTGGAGCCAGTGAGGGGCTGCCCCACCGCCTCTGGCCTGCCCCCTGGGTGTGCACACAGGAGGCGGCGAGTGGGCAACTGCCGGCATCCTGGGGGAAACACTTCTCTTGCCTCTTTTCTTTCAGAGTGGTCAGCAGGGATGGTCAGCAGGGACACCGGGTGTTCACCGCCTCCTGTGTGCATGCCCAGGAGGTGGGGCAGGGCGGGGCAGGAGCAGCCACTCACTGGCCCTTTGCCACCAAAACCTTCTTTTATATCCTCTCCTCTCTACCCCCCTCCTCCTTTTCTCTTCAGTGCACCTCCAGCTTCTGGAAGCGCCAATCAGCTGGAGCCCAGTGCCGATCCTGGGCTGAGCCCTGACAGTCCTGCATCTCCAGCTGTCCCTCAGACTTGTGCAACACTGCTGCCGCTTCAGCTCATTCCCCTCCCCTGCTACCACTTGTCTAGGAAGGTTGCGTAGAACCTGCCAGGTGTCGATTGGTGGCCCCCAGGGGGAGATCCTTCTCTGTGGGCGCTCCGGAGCTGTGGAATCAGCTACCGGTAGAGCTCCGGATGGCGCCCGATCTTCGCTCCTTTCGTCGCGACCTCAAGACGTTTCTGTTTGTACAAGCCGGCCTAGCCTGATGGGGATTGGTGGGGTTTTTTATTTTTGGTGTCTTAATTTTTAACTTGGTGTTTTAGAATTCTATTCCAACTGTTTTAACATGGGCAATTATTTAATCTCTTTTTAACGTTTGTATTTAGTATTTTATTCTGCCCTGTGAACCGCCCTGAGTCCTCAGGGAGAAGGGCGGTATACAAATATTATTAAATTAAATTAAAATTAAATTAAAGTACCACCGTTGGTACGCGTACCATCGGTTGAAAAGCCCTGGTCTAGAAGAAAAAGCAAAGGGTCTAGAAACAAGTCTAGTCACTCTGAGACTCAAACAACAAAATAAGAAACCCCAAGTAAAGGAAGAAGACTGCAACCAAAGTAAACACAGTAAGGAACAATTAACTAACAGAGAAAAAAGAACCTTTAGAGATAGACCAATGGCAACATGTCTCTCATAGAAGGGAAAAAAATCAAACCTAGTCCAGTCTAGTCCAGCCACACTGGAGCTAAACAATCAATTTCATAACCTTCCCTTGGTAAAAAGTATGCAGACCCCTGGAGAAGGGACATAATCAAGTGTACCAATTGCAGAAAAAAAGTGAGCCAGACTTCTTTAAGAAAAAAAAGGTGTCTGTTGGTGATAGAAGACTCATTGCTCAGGAGAACTGAACCAGCAATTTGTAGACCAGACAATTTAACTACTGAGGTTTGCTGCCTCCCAGGAGCAAAGATCATAGATGTGACTGAGGGGCTTACTAAAATAAAGTCCACAGATTATCCCTTTTTCCTCTTTCATGTGGGGATGAATGATGTGACAAAAAGCCTAAAAACAATAACAAGAGACCATGAGCACCTAGGCATGAAAGCCAAGGAGATGGGGGCACAGGTGGTGTTTTCTTCTGTGCTCCCAACAAAAGGCAGGCATCCAATGAGGGAACATCTCAAAATCCAATAAGGGAAGGGAGGATTTTAGAAGTAAACCACTAGCTTAGGAGATGGTGCTGACAAGAGAACTTTGGATTCTGACTTCCGGTTTCACATCGTAGCGAGATGGATGCAGGGAAGCAGGGCTCTGCCTCCTGCATTCAATTTCGTCCTGCTGGGGGCCCATAAAGGGCCTAAAGTCACCCTGGAGATGCGGCGAAGAAAGAGGGGACCCTCGTAGATCACGGAGTGACAGCAGTCAATCTGTTTGATCTGAGGAAACCTAATAAACCAGCTGGTGGAAAATTGGCTGCACTTCAGCAGCCAGTCAGAAGCTACTGACAGCCAGGGGAAAAAGCACCAACTAGAAAAATTAAGCAACACGTTGGAACTGGGTGAGAGTTTTTTTTTTCCTGCTCTACTTTTTTAAAAAATTTCCCTGGAAATAATAATAATAATAATAATAATAATAATAATAATAATAATAATAATAATAATAATAATAATAATAATAATAATAATTATTTTATTTATATACCGCCCTTCTCCCGAGGGACTCAGGGCGGTGAACAGGGCAAACATATAAAAATACAAAGGTACAAAAGTTAAAAAAGAATTAAACACAATGCCCAAACTAAAACAATAAATAGATATATTAAAAACAACAATAAAATCCCAACCCATCCCCCATCAGGCCAGGCCGTCTTGTTCGAATAAGTGAGTCTTCAGATCGCGTCGGAAGGAGCGAAGGTCGGGCGCCATCCGGAGCTCAACCGGCAACCGATTCCATAAATCCGGGGCGCCCACAGAGAAGGACCTCCCCCTGGGGGGCACCAGACGACATTCTCTGACCGGTGGCACCCTGAGGAGGCCCTCTCTGTGGGAGCGCACAGGGTGGAGGGAAGTTGACGCCAGCAGCAGGTGATCCCTGGGGTACTCCGGACCCATGCCATGTAGGGCTTTGAAAACCATTACCAGAACCTTGAATCTCACCCGGAAGACAACTGGGAGCCAATGCAGCTCACGGAGCAGAGGTGTAACATGGGAGTATCGGGAGACTCCCAACACAACTCTCGCGGCTGCATTCTTTACCAGTTGGAGCCTCCAAGTGGTCTTCAAGGGCAGCCCCATGTAGAGAGCGTTGCAGTAGTCTAAACGAGAGGTCATGAGTGCATGAGTGACCGTACGCAGGGCATCCCAGTCTAGATAGGGCCGCAACTGGCGCACCAGGCGAACCTGGGCGAAGGCCCCCCTAGTCACCCCAAAAGGCAAAGCTCCCAGAAGCAAGAGGGTGTGTGGGGTGTGTTTTTTTTCTTGGTGCTCTTCCCCCTAGAAGAATGGCGGTGGTTTACATTTTTGGGGAGAAAAATAGTCAGACTATAAAACCAAATTAGAAATAATTTAAAGTTAAACAATAAACAAAAGTTAAAGTTAAATAAAGTTAAATATTGAAAAATTTGGAAGACTTAAAGTATATTGGAAACTTTATTTGCTTGAAAAAATATCAGACTGAACTCTTGAGAAATAAGTCATGGTTGAAAGATAGACCTTTATTGACACCTAGTGGTGGAAAAGAACAACACTAAGACTTTTCTTTTTTTGCTTTGCACATTGTTTGGAAAGAATGACCTTGGCTTGAAGCCCAGACAGAGATAGCAAGCTAGGCTCTTTGATTGTGCCTGAACTTCTCAGCCTTGCAGATTACAGTTGGAAAAGAAGAGGAACTCTTGGGGCTGTTTTTCTGCAAGATGGATTATAAATATAAACTACTTTGAAGCCAGCTGGCTTTCCTGGATTATAAACATCGCCTGAGCTGCAATATTAAGAACTATTTAGAGACAGAAAAAAATGACATTTGGTTATTTTCTTTGGAAGAGGCCTTATGGATTATAATTTTTGGCTGACTGATTATTTTGGTTTATTGGTTAACTGCTTGGAGTTGGTGCTGAAAGACAAAACTGGATTATAAATTTTTACTTCTCCCTTTTCTTTTTTTTCTTTTTATGGGGAACCTATTGGATTATAGATCCTGATCTTCAAGAACTATCTAGAGACAGAAGAAATCTGACTCTTGGTGACTCCCTTTAGGGGAGGCCTTGTGGGTTATTAATTTTACATGTTTGGGATACAGCCAAAGCATATTTTAGAGTCTTAGCCATAACTTACATGGTGAAAAAGAACAAGGGAAAAAAACCAAGAACAAATGAAGCTAAAGGAAGAATTGACGAAACTAGAATTAGAACTACAAAGAGTCCCACAAAAGAAGATGCTTAAAAAACAAATGGAGATAATAAAAAACAAATTTAATAGAAGCTGAAGAAATGGCCCAACAAATTAAAAGAGCAAATTAAAACTTTTTTTGAAAATGCTAATAAGCCGGGTAGATGGTTGGCCTACAAACTGAAAAAAGAGAGAAAAAACAGATAAATAATTTGCAAGATATGAGAGGCGATCTACAATACCAAAATTATATGATAAAAAAATAATTTAAAAATTCTATGAAATACTATGAAATTCTATGAAGTACCCAGGAAAAAATAAGGCAATATATAGAAAATGCTAACCTACCAAAGATTCCAGAGAATTTTAAAAATATGTTAAATGAGAAAATAAGAATGATGGAGCTGACAGAAGCTATAAAAAGACAAAAAAACAACAAGAAACCAGGTCCAGATTGGCTACCCACAGAATTTTATAAAAGCCTACAAGATATACTAAGCCCAGCTTCCGGTTTAGCACAGTAGCGCAAGTAGCTGAGGGATTGCGGGGCTCCGCACCCTACGGCCGATTCTTTTCTGTTTGTGGACCCTAAATGGGCCTAAAGTAACCCCGGAGAGGGAACAAAGAAGGAGGGAAGCCCCACCAACCATGGAGAGATGGCAGTTGATCCGGTCATTCGGGGAAAGCCCTCCAGAAACCAGCAGAAGAAAGGCTAGCTTCACTCCAGAGTCTAGCCCAAGCTACAAGCAGCCAAAGCCAAAAAGCACTAATTTAAGCTTGATTGTAAACGTGTTTGGAACTGGGTGAGAATATTGATTTTCTCTCTTCTACTTGATATTTGATTTCCTTGGGAAAAAATAAACCCCAAGAAGCAAAAATCCTCCGAAAGTGAGAAGGAGGGGGATTCTTGCCCCACCCTCTGACAGCAGGAAACAGTAAATTAAACTTTTATGGGGGACAGAAATATATTGAAATGAAATGAATATAAGACTTAAATCTGGGTAAGTTTGAAATTGGTGGAATTTGTTAAGATTTTCTTTTCAAAAGATTATTAAAGAAAACAGAAGAAAGTAAATGTTTGTTTTGAAAACTGAATAAACGAACTGGTGCTGACATCTAGTGGTGGATGAAAATATACAACTGTAGTTGCTCTAATACAGGAACTGACAGAAAGCCCAGGAAAAGATAACTTGTTTTTGTGACCTTCAATGTCTTAACTAAAAAGAGAACAGCTGCAACAAAAATAAAACGTTTTGGGCTATTTACAAGGCAAGAACTATAAACTTTAGAAAAACAATTGACTTTCCTGGATTATAAATATAGAATTGTGACTCTAAAGCTGTTTGTAGAGAAAGGAAAACTTTGATTTTTGGCTACCATGGAACATCAGAGACCTGCAGAAAGAACATATCAAGAAAAAACAAATACTTTCCAGAAGGAAATGTATGCTAAGTTGCAACTAATTCAAACGACAATGATTTCAAACCACAAGGAAATTAAAAACAAGTTTGAAAATTTAAATGAACACATCTTCAATTTAACCTTACAACAAAAAAAACTCTCAGAAAATAAAAACAGAGAGCGATCAGATAAAGCAGACAACTGAACATAAACCAGAGGAAAGAGATTTAAAGATGGAACCCAACAATGGCCAGGCGGAGAAAAATTTGCAGGAAATATTGGATATGGAAAAGATAATCTACACTTCAAGATTGCAAAATAAAACTGAGGAGAAGAAAAAAGTTTTGACAAAATGGATTATAGAGCTGTCAGGAGAACTACAAGAACTTGAGAGACAAAAAAAATGATAAGAGAAATTAAGAGAGAAAGAAAGAAAAAGATTTTCAGTGAATACGAAGGGGCGAAACCCTCCCACAAAAACATTTTATTGGATTTGTCTCCTGTACCTATGACAACATCTACAAGATTATGGGAAGACTTTTTGGTCCAGCGGAGTTTGGCAAAAAAAAAAAGGCTAAAGTTAGAATTAAGAAATTGGATGATGGGACCTATCAGATGGAATACTTAAAGACTAAACATTTGTTTGAATATGGTTAAAAAATAGAAATGTTCTGGATATAAATGTATTTTAGTTTAAGAGGGATAGGCCCCTCAAGTAACATAGTGATTTATTTATTTATTTATTTATTTATTTAGTTTTACTATATGAGAAATATAAAAATGTTGGGATGGTTTATATTGAGGGAAAGGTTTTAGATAATGTAAGTGTAATTGATCTTGAGAAAATTTCAATTGACAAGAATGTTCTGAATAGACTCCAAAGATTAGATGATTGGATGTATTAGATGGAATATTTAAAGATTAAACATTTGTTTAAATATGGTTTGTTAGGCATATGGTGATAGCCTACACAGTTGGGTTGAAAATATATAAACTATGATGTTGTGACTTTAAGATGTTAATTGGCCAATGGGTGTGTAAGTGTTCTCATGGCCATAAGAGGGAGCTAGGAACGTAGCTTCTTTCTCTCTTTGAATTCACTGCTCTCTCTACTATTGCTGTTTTGCTGTACTGTTGGTTTACTACTGTGGTAAACCTGAACAACTGTGTGTTGACCTCTGGACCAGTAAGATGACTTTGTATTTGGAATACTCCTTGGACTGTTACTATTGTGTATGACCTGGACTGTTTTCTTTTTGACCATGCATTTTTGTTTTTACACCACCTCAAAAGTAAAATACTTTCTGTTTTCACAACTCAGTGTACTCTTGTGGTTACTGTGTGACTCTTACTGCTCTCAGTACCCTCCCTTGTTTGTGCAACTCTTTGCTAGCACAAGGAGACCTCTGCACAACAATTCCTAACACTGGTTATGGGCCCAGCCCTGTACTGAGGGTTAGTACACACAGTATCCTAGCTGAGTTTGTGTTAGCTATCTGGTGTAATAATGGCACAAGAACAGTCAACTGGCATCTCCTGGATAACCCAGTTGGATGGGACAAACTATTTTACCTGGTCCACAAAATGTTGCTTGCTTTTGCGCAAGGAAGGACTATGGACTGTAGTTAATAACCCACCAGATACTACTGCTTGGAATCCAGACAATGAGGATGATGCAAAGAAGATAGACGACTTTAAATGTAACAACGAAAAGGCACTTTGCATTATTGGACTAACACTGAATGACCAGCAGCTTGTCCATATTCATAAATAAATAAATAAATAAATAAATAAATAAATAAATAAATAAATAAATAAATAAATAAATAAATATTTGTGGTGAGGAGTCTGCTGCTAAGTGTTGGGACATTTTGTGAAGGCTTTATGTTCGCGACAGTGTGGGTGCACATATACACCTTACACATAAGCTGTTTAGAGCTCATCTGCAAAAGAATGGAGATATGTTGACCCATTTGAACTACATGAAGGCAACTTTTCAAGAGCTTCATGAAAAGGAGCTGATTTTTTTCAGAGTTGCATCAGGTCTATATTATTCTGTCCTGTTTGGATGAAAGTTATGACGAGTATGTTTCATCTTTGGAAGTCCTGCCCAGAGAGGAACTGACTTTGGCTAACATTACTGGGAGACTACTGAAAGAGTCCAGAAGAAGGTGTGACAGAGACCAGCTGAGAGAGACACAGCCACTAGAGGAGCAGCAATTTACCACTGCTTACAATGTCAAGAAATGTTATTCTTGTGGGGCTATAGGGCATATAGCCAAATTCTGTAGAAAGGGTAGAAAACAAAACGTGAATAGCGGTGGGAAAGCAAAGAAGGGCATTGGTTTGGCTGTTTCTGGTGAACCAACATCCAGAAAGAATGAGCTGTGGGTGGTTGATAGTGGGGCTTCACAATGTATCACCAAAGTTAAAGAGAGGTTTGTTCATATGAAAAACAGCAATCAACATGTTTCACTGGGCAATGGTTGGAGGATGAAGGCCTCTGGTGAAGGTAATTCCTATTGTCCATACATTGATGAACAGTTACCTATGCTATATATACCAAAACTAAGATTTAACCTTTAATCCATAAGGGAGTTGGTTAAGGTTGGGTTTGTGGTAACGTTCAAAGGGGAGAAATGTATGATAGAAAGGAATGGAACCTGTGTAATTGCTAACCTAAAAAATGGTTTGTTTGTTCTCACTGGTAACCCGGTTAGTACGGCTAATGCTGAGAACAAGAAGCCGCATGACGAGTGCATACATTTACTGCATAGGCAGTTAGGGCATGTGAACTTTAACTCACTACTACGTAGAACAGTTGAGTTAGTAAAAGGCATAAAACTGAAGCCATGTAAGAAATACCTGAATTGCAATGCCTGTAATCAGGAAAAGGGTAAGGCAACTCCTGCAAACAGGTTAAACGGTTTCAAGACCACTGTCTCTTTGGAAGTTGTATTTGCAGATCTAATTGGACCCATGAAGCCTAGTTTAGGAGGATCATGTTATATTTTAAGTATTCTTGACCATTACTCTCATTATGGTTTTTGTTATCTGCTTAAGTCAAAGGCAGACACTTTCCAACATTTTTCAAACTGGCTTAAGTTTGTCGAGAGGAAAACAAAGCAAAACGTTCAGTGCATAATAACTGATAATGGCACTGAATTTACAAACAAGCAGTTTGTAGATATGCTAGAATCAGCTGGCATTGAGCATAAACGTTCAGCCCCTTATAGGCCTCAACATAATGAATTTGTTGAGAGATGTGGGTAAACGTTACAAGCCATGATGAGAACTATGTTAAAAGATTCTGGCTTAACAGATAGACTGTGGGGGGAGGCAGCAAAATGTGCAAACCATGTTCTAAATGTAGTGGTTAATTCTTCTACTGGTAAAATACCATATACATTATGGCATGGTAAAAAACCAAACCTTGATTACCTGCACACGTTTGGCACCCCAGCATGGGTCCACATTCCTGCACAACTCAGGAGTAAAGGCCAACATAGGGCTAGGCAATTATACTTTGTGGGTTATGAATCTAATCATAGATCCTATCGTTTCTGGGGAAAAAGGCACCACCAATGTATATAGTAGTGCTAGTGCCAAATTCCTTGAGCACGTTGGTTGGGATAGATTAGAACAAGAAACAGTTAACACAGATCCTCTAGTATTTGAGGACTCCTCTGATGACATAGCTAGAAATAATAAGACATCTTCTATACCTTTAAAAGAGGAAGATGCGATAGGGGAGATAAAGGAGGAAACAGAGGAAACACCAGTACAAAGCCCTGTAATACCTAGGCGTTCAACGCGCGAAAGACGGCCACCAGATCATTATGAAGCCAGTGTAATATGCCAAGTTGAGTTAGAGCCTTCTAACTATGATGAAATCAGGATGTATCCTGAAAAATAACAGAAATCATGGAAAGCTGCAATGAACAGGGAGTCTTTGCAGGATCTTAAGGTCTATGAAAAAGCAAAACTGCCACCTGGTGAACAAGCTATAGGTTGCAAATGGATATATAAGATAAAGAAGGGTGTCGATGGAACTGTAACCCATAAGGCGCGTTTGGTTGTGCAAGGTTTTGCCCAAACTACTGAGGATTATGATGAGGTATTTGCACCCAGTCTAAGGGCAACTACTTTAAGAGCGGCTTTAGTGTGGGCGGCTAAAAACCAATATATAGTTAACCATGTGGATGTGGAAACTGCATACCTACATTCTCTGTTGCAACATACTATTTATTTAAAAACTCCACCAGGATTGACCAATGATCGAGAATTGTTGGAAATTAAGGAAAAGCCTGTATGGATTAAAACAATCAGGTTACGAATGGAACAAATGTATAGTCAACGAGTTGAGTGTGATAGGTTTTGTAGCCAGTGATGCTGATCCATGTTTATTTAGGAGAGAACACAATGGAGTGTTATCTTTGCTTCTATTATTCACAGATGATATTGCAATAATAACGAAAACTGAGCTAGAAGCACAGAACATTATTTCAAGGTTGCAAAACAAATTTGCAATAAGGAACCTTGGTGAAATAAGCCACTATTTGGGGTTAGATATTGTTAAGACAAATAGAGGTTTTAAGGTTTCACAAGCCAGTAAAATATCTCAGTTATTAAAGAGATATAATATGGAACTTTGCAAACCAGCAAAAACTCCGATGGCTACGGATTTTAAGGACACTAATGTTGAGAGTCCTGTATTTGATAAGACTATGTACCAATCTTTAATAGGTAGTCTTATGTATCTGAGTAATTGGACTAGACCTGATATCTCTTTTAGTGTCAACCAATTAGCCAGATACAATAATGAACCAACTGTGAGACACTGGCAAGCAGCTAAAAGGGTATTGAAGTATTTGAAGCAGTCTATTCACTACTCGTTATATTTAGAGCCAAATCGTGAGTTAATGCTTACAGCATATGCAGATGCGAGTTTTGCCTCTGAGACAAGCACTCGTAAATCAACCTCAGGGTTGGCTATAATGTTGTTGTTGTTGTTAGCTGCGAAGTCATGTCCGACCCATCGCGACCCTATGGACAACGTTCCTCCAGGCCTTCCTGTCCTCTACCATCTTCTGGAGTCCATTTAAGCTCACGCCTACTGCTTCAGTGACTCCATCCAGCCACCTCATTCTCTGTCGTCCCCTTCTTCTATTGCCCTCAAACTTTCCCAGCATTAGGCTCTTCTCCAGTGAGTCCTTCCTTCTCATCAGGTGGCCAAAGTATTTGAGTTTCAATTTCAGGATCTGGCCTTCTAAAGAGCAGTCAGGATTGATCTGCTCTAGGACTGACCGGTTTGATCGCCTTGCAGTCCAAGGGACTCGCAGGAGTCTTCTCCAGCACCATAGTTCAAAGGCCTCAATTCTTTGGCGCTCAGCCTTTCTTATGGTCCAACTTTCACTGCCATACATTGCAACTGGGAAGACCATAGCCTTGACTATACGCACTTTTGTTGACAGGGTGATGTCTCTGCTTTTTAGTGTGCTGTCTAGATTTGCCATGGCTTTCCTCCCCAGGAGCAAGCGTCTTTTAATTTCTTGGCTACAATGGCTATAATGTTGGGTGATGCTTTAATTGGATGGAAGTCCATCAGACAAAAGCACATTAGCCTGTCTACAATGGAGGCTGAATTCTCATGTCTATCAGTGTTATGTACAGAACTGCTAGTGTACAAACAATTATTGTTGGATATGGGTTTAACTGTAAAAGATCCATTTATCATATATGAGGACAATCAAGCTGCGATAAAAATGGCAAATAATACTGCAGTCAGAACAAGATCCAAACATACAGATCTTAATTACTTGAATGTAAGACAATGTGTCAAAGACAAATTAATACAACTGGAATATTGTTCATCTGATGTAAATATTGCAGATCATTTCACTAAAGTCCAAAGTGCTGTGAAACACAATACTAGTTGTGAAAGAATTGGCATAAGATTGTAATAGGTTATATATTATTCTACACAAATGGGAGAATGTTAGGCATATGGTGATAGCCTACATAGTTGGGTTGAAAATATATAAACGATGATGTTGTGACTTTAAGATTTGTATTGGCCAATGGGTGTAAAAGTGTTCTCATGGCCAGAAGAGGGAGCTAGGAACGTAGCTTCTTTCTCTCTTTGAATTCACTGCTCTCTCTACTATTGCTGTTTTGCTGTACTGTTGGTTTACTACTGTGATAAACCTGAACTGTGTATTTGACCTCTGGACCGGTAAGAAGACTTTGTATTTGGAAAACTCCTTGGACTGTTACTATTGTGTATGACCTGGACTGTTTTATTTTTGACTGTGCATTTTTGTTTTTACACCACCTCAAAAGTAAAATACTTTCTGTTTTCACAACTCAGTGTACTCATGTGGTTACTGTGTGACACTTACTGCTCTCAGTACCCTTCCTTGTTTGTGCAACTCTTTGCTAGCACAAGAAGAGCTCTGCACAACAATTCCTAACATAAAAAGAATACAAAAATTTTGGATATAAATGTATTTTAGCTTAAGAGGGATATGTTTTTTAAGTAGTATATTATTTCCTTCTTTTTTCTTTTCTTTTTCTTTTTCTTTTTTTTTAAAGATATGAGAAATGTAAAACTGTTGGGATGACTTGTATGAGGAAAAATATGTAATACTTAAGTGTAATTAACTCTGAGAACATCTTAACTGGTAAGAATGTTTTGAACATTGCGGAGAAAACAAATCTAAATAAGAACTTTGAAAACAGGGCTTATGACGAAGTAATTAAGATGATCACTTAGAAAAGAAGCTTTATATTGATGTGGTTGTTAAATACTAGAAAAATGTTTATATTCAACTGTCATCAATCAAAATATTAAGAAATGTACTAATTTAAGGTTGGTAAAAGAGAATATTACTGGAAGAAGAGAAAGTCAAAGAAAGCTACTATGTGGATTATGGAATTATAGAACATAATTGTTATGGATTGTTTTTAAATGTAAACCCAGACAACACGCTGTTTACCAAATATTAACGTGATTATGTTAAAAAAATAAAATATATTTAAAAAAAGATATACTAAGCCCATTAATGCAAGAAGTAGGTAATGAAGTATTAGTAGAGGCCAAAACTACCAAATACAGACTTGACTCAGATAATGAATTACAGACCAATATCGTTATTAAATGTGGATTACAAAATAATAACAGAAAGATTGAAGAGATTTTTGATTGAATTTATACATCCAGACCAAAAAGGATTTTTACCAAAGAGACAAATAAAGAACAACCTAAGAATGAACTTAGATACCTTGGAATATTATTAAATGCATCCAGGGAAACAAATGCCATTAATCTTTTTAGATGCACAGAAAGCTTCTGATAATGTTAACTGGCAATTTATGGTACAACAATTATACTATATGGACTTTAGAGAAAACTTTATAAATATAATTAAAACAATTTACCATAGACAAATGGCTAAAGCAATTGTAAATGGAGTTTTTACAGAAAATTTTAATATTAAAAAAGGCACAAGACAAGGGTGTCCACTATCTCCATTATTATTTATTTTAACTCTGGAAGTGCTGAATAGAAATGTTAGACAGGACCCAGAAATTAAAGGTATGGAAATAAAAGATGAAAAATATAAATTGCAAGCATTCGCGGACAATTTGGTATTTATATTAGAAGATCCTTTGGAGACAAGCCCTAAATGATTGACAAAGATTGAAGAATTTGGAGAAGTAGCAGGATTGAAAATAAACAGAGATAAGACTAAAGGGATAGTTAAAAATCTTACAGATAAACAAAAATATCAACTGTCAGAAAATACAGATCTCCAGATAGTTAGGAAAGTTAAATACCTGGGGATATACTTAACAGCAAGGTGTGCAACATTAAAAGAAGGTAACTATTTTAAACTATTAAAACAAATAAAATCAGATTTAGAAAGATGGAAAAATTTACAATTATCAATCTTGGGAAGAATAGCAATGGTGAAAATGAATACTTTACCAAAACTACCTATAAAATTAGAGATTTTTTTTTTGATGAGCTAAATGCATTGATTTTGAAATTTATCTGGCAAGGTGTCCTAGTGAACCACCACTTAAATATGAGCCAGCAGTGTGCGGCAGCAGCCAAAAAAGCCAATGCAGTCCTAGGCTGCATCAACACGTGATCATACTTCAAGATCAGATGAAGTATTAGTACTGCTATACTGTATACTGCTATAATAATAATAATAATAATAATAATAATAATAATAATAATAATAATAATAATAATAATAATAATAATAATAATAATAATAATAATTTAATTTGTATACCGCCCTTCTCCCGAAGGACTCAGAGCGGTGAACAGGGCAATAAATACTAAAATACAAAGATACAAAAATTAATAAAAGATTAAACATAATGCCCTATGCAATACAACAATAAATTACAATACATTAAAAACAATAATAAAACCCAAACCCATCAGACCAGGCCGGCTTGTTCAAACAAATAGGTCTTTAGATCACGTCGGAAGGAGCGGAGGTCGGGAGCCATCCGGAGACCACACTTGGACTAGTCTGCATCCAATCTTGGTCACCACGATAAAAAAACATATTGAGACTCTAGAAAGAGTGCAGAGAAGAGCAACAAAAATGATTAGAGAGCTGGAGGCTAAAATATATGTTGAACGGTTGCAGGAACTCTGTATGTCTAGTCTAAGGAAGAGAAGGAGTAGGGGTGATTGGTTGCGCAGTTGATTTGAATTCTCAGGTGCTCATAGGCTGGTTGTAGGTCAATGTGTCTGTTGATCCACAGGAATGCCAACAAAATACAAACCCAAAAACACAACTCACTACAAGAGAAACTCTATACTATCATCCCAAAACCACAGGACAACAACTCAGAACTATGAATCAGAAATCTTTACAGCAGACCTCTATCAGATGACAGAAAGACTGTCCTCACACACGGCCTCAATTTCAACTACAAAGACACCAACCCCACCGAATTCCTAGCCAACTTCGAATCCGTTCTTAAAAATGAAACACCTGGTCCAAGAAACACAAGAAGACATCAGGCAAAGAGTCATCCCCAATATACAATGCAACAGACACAACAAAACACTCAGCCAAAAGTTGAAGAGAGCACTAAAGAAACTGAAACAAGACAAAAGCATCGTCATCCTACCAGCAGACAAAGGCAGACTGACCATGGTAATGGACAAAACTGCAAAGCTGAAAACTAATTAAACAACACTAACACCTACCAAATAATCCACAACAATCCAACAAAATAGCTAGAGAACAAAATAAAAGACACCCTGAGGAAAATGGAAAAAGAAAAACAGCTAATACCACTAGAGAGAAATCATATGCCAGGGCTTTTCAACTGATGGTATGCATACCACCTGTGGTACATTGGCACCTGGCAGGTGGTGCATGACCATCCTAGAAGTGGTAGCAGGGGAGGGGAATGAGCTGAACCAGCGGCAGCACTGCACAAGCCTGAGCGGGAGACAGCTGGAGCTGCAGGGCTGTCAGGCTCAGCAGAAGCGCCAGGATCAGCGCTGGACTCCAGCTGATCAGTGCTTCTTCTGATTGGCGCTTCTTTTGATTGGTGCTTCTTTAGGGCTCAGCGGAAGCGGCAGGATCAGTGCCAGATTCCAGCTCTTTCCTTCACGGGGAAGGGGGCAGGAGGGGGGAATGAGGCTTCCACATTCCTTAAATCTGGGGCAAAGCAAAGCAATGGGAACTGGAAGTTGTCAATCGCCTGGCCAACAGTGATGGGCTCGGCTATGCTGCACTGGAAGCGCAAGGCAGAGGTGCCCTGAAAATGGACCGGAGGGAAAGCAGAGCAGAAGGGAAATCTGAAACCACCACCACCCCCAAAAACCCCCACCTCTGCACAGCCTTTCCCCCTCTTTTCTGAATGTGAGGATTTGATCCCCTGAGAAGCCACCACTGTCTGGCCATCTGCTGAAGGAGCTTGGGAAAAGCAGAGCCCCAGGACCTTTACCCCTTGGGCTGCCTGGATTTGGGAATGGCTCATGCAGCGCAGAGACCTCTTCCCTGGGGCTTCAGTGGCTCTTCCTGGCTGCCCTGATAGTCCCCTGTAGTGGGAGAGGGGGGCAGCGAGAGGAGGGGGATGCCCCCTGCTAGGGGGGCTTCAACCTGTACTTCATTTTGGACAAGTAAGTGGCCGGGCACCGCGGTGGCTGTGTGGGATGAAGCCGGGCTGCACGGGGCACATCATTTCAGAAAGGGGTGCAGCAACCCTGGCAGTTTTTCAAAACTCTGCAGCAGTTTTTTCCCTTTGCTTTGGGTGCCCAATTTGGACAAAAAATGCCTGGCGGATGCTGCTTTCCTCTTTCCTCCAGAGAAGGACAAAGGCAAAAGTTTGGCTCCTTCGCTGGTTTCTCTTTTTGCAACATTGCTTTTTTTTGGGAGGAGGGGGAAAGTTTAGCAAAGAGCAGGACTTCCGGTTTGCTGTGCGGCTGCCATGGACAGCTGGGAGACTCGCTCTCTCTCCCCTGTCCAGTTTCACTTTGCTGGGGGTGGGCTGAAAAGGGCTGAAAGTCACCCCAAAGAGGCGACCAGCTACGAGGGGCTCTCACTGGATTGCAGGAGAGCGGTAGCTCTCCCGCTAGAGCTGGCAATCCCTCCAAACTGGCGGACGAAAGGACTGGCCATAGAAATATGGCTTGTCCCTAGGCTGCTAACAGCCGAAGTCACACTCTCCATCAGCCAACTTTAAAGCAGCACAGAAGAGACTGGGTGAGATCTATCTCTTTTATCACCTAATTATTTTTTGTACCTGCATAAGCTGCCAAGTATTTTCCCCCCTGTGGTGAGAGAAGGGAGAATTTACCCCTCCCTCCAGAAACAGCGGTGACTGACCACCCACAGGAGTTTAAAAAAAAAATTGAAAAAACATTGGATCCAAATTGGAACTCTACTTTTAAAAATGGTGGACTATAAAAATCTTAATTTTCTATTTTTTATTTTTTTCTGAAATAAGATAAGATATATGCAACCTTGAGACACCAGCTGCAAGAAACTCAGTCCTGCTTTTTACCCAGTGGATTTTTTGACTATAAGCCTGTAGTTTAATATACTATAATTGAAGAAAAGCAGGAATGGACTTTTTCTGCAGAGAAAGACCAGGAAATACTTTGTATGTTAAAAGCGATCATTCGAACTCTTCACATAGCTGATGATGAATTAAGAAATGGCAGGAAAAAAGAAGAAAGCAGCCAGGGCATGCAAACTCAAACTATGACTACAACTGAAGAATTATCTACACAGAACTCTACAGAAAAAGTGGTACAATTAAATACTATGACAGAAGATGTTACTATTCAACAAACACAGATGATGGAAGATACAAAAAAGAAATTGACAAAAGAGAAAAAAGAAAGCACTCTCTCCATAAATCTGAAGGAGCCTGAGGATCAAAAAGAAGAGCAGATGAAAGAGAAGATAAATACTGTGGGACAGTCACATCGAGATGGAAAAACAAGGAGACAACTGGCTAGAGTTGTTAGTTCTCTCAAAAAAATGGCAATTGGATGGTCTCTTCAACATCAAATGATAGCCACAATACAAGGAGATCTGCTTGACGACTTAGAAGCAAAGACACGGAAGATGGTTTGGCAAGGAAAAAAAGCCAGAATAAGACTGAAAAGGAATGGGGTTGGGATTCACATATGGGATTTAAAATAGAATAGACCCGAATAGATAAGACATGTATTCTGAATATAAGATATTGTAATGTCTTGAGAAAAAGAAAATTTTGGTTATGTAAAATTTAGAAGCATAAATACTAAAATAAGAATGGTATATTGTGTTATTAATTTGCTGAGGCAGATGGTAAGAATTTATATATAAGGTGTATATTCTAAACACTAGATTTTGTGAGGAATTGTCATAAAGGAAGTGTGGTTAATTAAAAATTTGGGAAAAATAAACATAAATCATAAAATTTAAATATTAAGGGAAAACTAAAACTGAGAAAAGCTTATTAGATTACTGATCGGCTAGATAGTAGATATAAAGAGGGAAAAAGAGGAAATATTAAATATGAAAATAAAAAAGTTTGGTCATTAAACTTGAGATTTTAGGAGACCTGAGAAAATATTACCTTATATTCTTAAGGCAGAGGTCCGCCCCGAGGCCTCTCGTTTGTGGAGTTCCTCAGGGGTCAGTCCTCTCTCCCCTCCTGTTCAATATCTATATGAAGCCACTGGGTGAAATCATTCGTGGTTTTGGGGTGGGGTATCATCAGTACGCCGATGATACCCAACTTTTTCTTTCCATCCCAAACCAACTCAGTGATGCCCTCGACGTGATGTCCCGTTGCCTGGAGGCGGTTCGGGTTTGGATGGGGAGAAACAGGCTCCGACTCAATCCTGCCAAGACTGAGTGGCTGTGCGTACAGGCATCTCGAGCGAACCATTCTATTCCATCTTTAATGATGGGGGGTGAGGTGTTACCCCCCGTCAATAGAGCCCGCAACTTGGGTGTCCTCCTGGACTCGCGGCTCAGTCTTGAAGATCATATAGGAGCCGTGACCAGGGGGGCTTTTGCCCAGGTCCGCCTGATGTGCCAGTTGCGGCCCTATCTGGACCGAGATGCCTTGCGCACAGTCACTCATGCGCTCATGACCTCCCGGTTAGACTACTGCAACGCTCTCTACATGGGGCTGCCCTTGAGGACCACTCGGAGGCTTCAGCTGGTGCAGAATGCAGCCGCGCGAGTTGTGATGGGGGCTTCCCGATACTCCCATGTAACACCTCTGCTCCACAAGCTGCATTGGCTTCCGGTTGCCCTCCGGGTGAGATTCAAGGTGCTGGTGATGACCTATAAAGCCCTAAATGGCTTGGGTCCGGGATATCTGAGGGAACACCTGCTGCCGGCATCAAGTTCCCTTCGTCCTGTGCACTCCCACAGGGAGGGCCTTCTCAGGGTGCGAGCTGGCAAAGGATTGCCGGCAGGCAACACCCAGGGGGAGGGCCTTCTCTGTGGGTGCGCCTGCCCTTTGGAACCAGTTACCTGTAGAGCTCAGGACTGCCCCTGATTTTTGTTCGTTCCGCCGGGACCTGAAGACCTGGCTCTTTGAGCTTTCTTGCCAGGACTGAGAATTTTTAATTTTTAGCTTATTGTAATTGGATTTTTTAATCAGAGTTATAGAGGTTTTATGCTGTGACTTTGTAAGATCATCCCCATGTTTTGCTTGTAAAGATATACGCAGCAAATCTGTCTCCTATTCATATTTGTTCTGGAAATACAACCCTCTCAGAAAGTCAGCAGAGAACTGCCAGCCATCCTCCTTTCCAAGCTCTGCCCACATAAAATGGCATCTTCATAACAAGAAAAAAATCAATAACTTTTTCTTCTCTGTCTTGGAATTCAAAATTTCTCTATGTGGCTACATAGAGTGAATATAGAGGATCCTCCTTGCTAGTTCCAACAGAATATTTGCATTACATATCTTCTTCTTTTTACCCTTTTTTCTTTCTTTTTTTGCTCCACTGAAACAAACAGATGGCACCCAATTCAAGGTGCAGTTTTATCTCTCCCTTCATATTTCTGGAACACTTTGGGACTTAAAAAATAACTAAGTTTTTTACCTACATATTCCAAGCTGGTTCCAGCTTCAGCACCTCTTCTTCTACAAAATCAGATTAAAAAAAATAAAGGAGCACACATACCTCTTCAGGAGCTCCACTGCCTGGGAAGAAATTGCCATTGTCATAGCGATGGAGGGAGATGTAAAGCACACTGGGATCACTGTAGAATGCCTGCTGGGTCCCATTGCCATGATGGATATCCTGCCAACACAAAGTAGAACATGAGTAGAAGAGTCAGCTTGGTATCAAAACCATGGCACATGTAGGTAGCAACGGATCTCACAGTTCTCTTCAATTATGTTTGTGGACATCAGTTTTTTTAAAAAATGTACCTTTGTAAACTCACAAAATCACCAAAGCTCACAAGATGTTGGTGTTTTCACATAACTTGCAAGAGTTCAGAGAAGAATGCAAAATTTCACAAGTTTAACATTCCCACACAAGATTCTGATGTCCTCACAGAATTGTGCTAAATATTAGGCACCATGATATCTCACTCTTTTAAATAACTGCATGACGAATCTGAGCATTTGAAAAAGGTGCTGATTCCACCTCATCAAAGATAAGGCCCAATTCAGTATAGATATAGTATTCAGGGTGGACATTGGAAGTTCATGTCAGAAGAGCTTCAGCAGAAATCCATGAGGGAAGACAAAGAGCCTAAAGCCAAATCTTATTAAGACAGTAAATGATCACTGAAGCAAAAAGAGAAAAAGCCTTACCCAATCCAAAATGAGGATTTTACTTATGGCAAGTTTTTGTTGTAAAAGCTTAGCAGCAATGGCAACAGAGTTGAAGAAGCAGAAGCCCCTAAACAAAATCAAAAGGAAGAATGGCATTATTGGACCTGGGCAGATGACAGATAAACAGCCTAAGAACTGATATACTGTACCAGAATAGCCCCCCCCTCCAAGCCCAACACTCTCCATGACAGTGGGTACCAGATTTCATGTAGAAAGGCATGCTCATTGGTAGAGTATCTGTCTAGGTGATTCTAGCAGGTCCTAGATTCAATATCTCACCCTTACAATTAGTGCTGGGATAGAGCCTTGCCTAAAACCCTAGAATGCTCCTGTCACTAAATAAAAAGATGATACTTCAGTTTGGTACCAAGTGGCATCTATTTGTATTTGACCTTTAAAAATGCTATAGAATAGAATAGAACAGAACAGAACAGAACAGAATAGAATTAGAAGGGACCATGGAGGCCTTCTAGTCCAGCCCCCTGCTCAAGAAGGACAACCTATACCATTTCAGAAAAGTGACTGAAGTGACTCTTCTTAAAAATCTCCAGTGATGGAGCACCCACAATTTCTTTATATATATAGTACATAGTACATATCACATTCCTTTCTCTGTAACTCGATTTTCTAGCCATTGATAAAAATTGTCCCATGTTCTAAAGCAAGGCTTTTCAATCGATGGTACACGTACCACCGGTGGTACGCGAGCACCTGGCTGGTGGTACGCAAGCCCTAGCTAATTGCAGTGGGCGAGGGAACCAGTTAAAATGGAGCCGCACAGACCTGGAGGAGATCAACTGGAGCTGCAGAGCTTGCCAGAATCCCCAGAATCTGTGGTGACATATTAATTAGAGCTTCTGATGCACCCAGAAGAGAAGAGGAGGGTGGAGAGAAGAAAGGGTATAAAAGGGGGCAGACCAGCCAGTTTTCGGAGGAACAGTGAGCGAGAGGTGAGTGAGCAAGTGGCGTGTTTGGGGGAAAGGCTAGCAAGCGAACAGCTCCTGCCCAGCTCGCTTGTGGAAAACATGCTGCTTGCTAAGTGAATCCCCAGGATCAGCGGGCTACGGCTGATCTCTGCTTCGGCTGTATCAGTTGTAGCCCACTGATCCTGGGGCTTCACTTAGCAAGCAGCATGTTTTCTGCAAGCAAGTAAGCTGGGCAGATGCCCAGGATCGGCGTGTGCAGCTACAGCTGAGCCATGCTTCTGCACCCAGAGCGCGGCTTCTGAGCACGGGTGGGGTGGCTTCTGAGTGCCGGGCGGCTTCTGAGCGCCAGGTGGCTTCTGAGCACCAGGCACCTTCTGAGCACTGAGCAGCTTCTGAGCCCTGAGCAGCTTCTGAGGGCGCTTCTGAGCGCCAAGGACCGAGCGGCTTCTGAGCGCCGAGTGGCTTCTGAGCATGGGCGGCTTCTGAGCGCTGAGCACCGAACGCCTTCTGAGCACGGGCAGCTTTTGAGCGCCCTGCATAGGCGGCCTCTGAGCGCTCAGTGGCTTCTGAGCATGGGCAGCTTCTGAGCACCAAGCGGCTTCTGAGCACGGGTGGCTTCTGAGTGCCCTGCGTGGGTGGCTTCTGAGCACCAGGCGGCTTCTGAACATGGGTGGCTTCTGAGCACCCCACGCAGGTGGCTTCTGAGCGCCGAACATGGGTGGCTTCTGAGCGCCAAGCGGCTTCTGAGTCCGGGTGGCTTCTGAGCACAGCTCAGCTCTAGCTGCACACACCGAGCCTGATTTTGGCAGGCAGCGGCGCATTCTCCTCACCACACGGAGTGGCTGGCGAGGTGAACCGGTGACATCCTGGCCCTGCCTGTACGTGCGCAGAGGCTGAGGTGCATGCTCGCTCCTCTGCCTCTGCGCACACACAGGCAGGGTCGTGATGTCGCCAGTTCACCTCACTGGCCAGTCCGTGTAGTCAGAATGCACCGCTGCCTGCCAAACCCAGGCTGGGGTCTGGGCGGTTTAGCACAGGACAATGGAAAGGAGGGAAGGAAGGAAGGAAGGGAGGGAGGGAGGGAGGGAGGGAGGGAGGGAAGGGAAGGGAAGGACAATAAGGGGGAGGGACAATGGAAGGGAGGGAGGGAAGGAGGAAGGGACAAACTGGGAAGGAAGGAAGGAAGGAAGGAAGGAAGGAAGGAACAATGAAAGGGAGGGAGGGAAGGAGGAAGGGACAAAGAAGGAAGGAAGGAAGGAAGGGAGGGAGGGAGGGAGGGAGGGAGGGACAATGGGCGAGATGGAGGGAAGGAAGGCACCCAGCCCAGTCCCATCCCCCTTCACCAGAGATCCACAGATTCCCCCCAAGAGGCCACGTCCCACAGCCATTGATCATATGACCATGGGACACTGTGAATGTCATAAGTATGAATCAGTTGCCAAGCATCCGAATGTAAATCACATGAACCTGGGGAAGCTGCAACAGTCATAAGTGTGAAAAATGGTCATAAGCCACTTTTTTCAGTGCCATTTTAACTTCAAACAGTCACTAAGCGAATTGTTGTAAGTCAAGGACTATCTGTACTTTATCATTTTTTTCCTTTTTTTTTTGGTCAAGTTTTAGACACCTTGCTGGGAGACTGCTGGTACTCGGATATTGCCTTATCCTAAAAGTGGTAGAATGGGTGAAAAGGTTGAAAAGCCTTGTTGTAAAGTATACTGAATCTTCTTTCTTTTCTATCTTCAATGTCAATCTGTCCATTTCTGCACAATCTAAGATTTTCTTAATTAATTCTTCCTCCGTTGGTAGGCTTTCATCTTTCCAATATTGAGCAAATACTATTCTTCCTGCAATTAATACATGTAAAAATAAGTATATACATTCTTTCTCATAGTTTCCTACTATTATGCCTAACAAAAACAATTCTGGCTTAAAGTCTATATGTTTTTTAATCATTTTCTCTAACCATATGTGTATTCTTGACCAAAATCTTTTAGCTTTAGGGCATGTCCACCAGATATGATAGTAAGTACCTGGTTTTTGTTTACATTTCCAACACTTATTAGGCATTTTTTAAAATATTTTTGCTAATCTCACCGGTGTTAAATGCCATCTATAAAACATTTTGTATAAGTTTTCTTTATATGTTGCCGCTTTCATTATTTAAGAGTTTCTTTCCCATAAGCTTTGCCACTTTTCTAAATCTATATTATATCCAAAGTTCTTTGCCCATATTATCATTGTTTCTTTTACTTGTTCCTCTTCCATCTTTAAGCTTAGCAAACATTTTTAAAGTTTTTTAATCAGTTGTTCATCTGTTTTCAGCAATATCTTGTCAAATTCTGTCTGTTCTTTGTAAAATCCCATTGTTTTAACATCTTTTTCGTATCTCGTTTGAATTTGCAAATATGGCCACCATGATAAATCAATACCCTGCTCTTCTAAATCTTGTCTATACTTCGATTTCCCTTCATTGTCCAAAATATCTTTATAGGTCACAACTTTCTCATACTTAATCAAGTTTGGGTAAGCAAACGCTTCCATTGTTGAAAGCCATCCAGATATTTTAATTTAAATTTTCGCTTTTATTTTTTCCCATTCTAAGAACAGTGCATTTCTTATATAATGATTTTGAAAATATCTATGTATTTTATTCTTCCCATACCACAGAAAAGCATGCCATCCCAATTGTAGGTCATGTCCCTCTAGGTATAGTAATCTTTTGTCTCTAAGCATTATCCCACTCTTTTATCCATGTTAATATAGTTGCTTGGTAATATAACGGCAGTCCGGCAGTCCAAGTCCTCCATTTTCTTTCGCTTCTTGTAACATTTTCACTCTAATTCTGGCTTTTTTTCCTTGCCAAATAAATTTCAGTATTATTGTGTTTAGTTCATCAAAATGGTTTTTCCAATCTTATAGGTATTGTTTGAAATAAAAAAAATATTTTGGTAAGATATTCATTTTCACTGTTGCTATTCTCCCCAGCATTGAAAGTTGTAGATTTTTCTACTTTTCCAGATCTAATTTCATTTGTTTTAATAATCTTACATAGTTATCTTCTTTAATTGTTGCACATCTTGCTGTTAGATGGATTCCCAAATATTTAACTTTTTTAACAACAACAATAATAATAATAAGTTGGAAGGGATCTTGGAGGTCATCTAGTCCAACCCCGTGCTCAGGCAGGAAACCCTATACCATTTCATACAAATGGCTGTCCAGTCTCTTCTTAAAAGCTTCCAGTGTTGGAGCATTCACCACTTGGAGGCAGGTTGTTCCACTGGTTAATTGTTCTAACTGTCAGGAAGTTTCTCCTTAGTTCTAGGTTGCTTCTCTCCTTGACTAGTTTCCATCCATTGCTTCTTGTCCTGCTTTCAGGTGCTTTGGAGAATAGCTTCACTCCCTCTTCTTTGTGGCAGTCCCTGAGATAGTGGAACAATGCTATCATGTCACCCCTTACCCTTCTCTTCGTTAAACTACACATACCCAATTCCAGCAACCGTTCTCTATATGTTTTATTCTCCAGTCCCCCAATCATCTTTGTTGCTCTTCTCTGTACTCTTTCTAGAGTCTCAACATCTTTTTTACATCGTGGTGACCAATACTGGATACAGTATTCCAGGTGTGGCCTTACCAAGGCATTGTAAAGTGGTATTAGTACTTCACATGATCTTGATTCTATCCCTCTGTTAATGCAGCCTATTTGGAGGTGGTTTTTTTTGCTAGTTGAGTTTTCTGTTTTTCTGTAAGATTTTTAGTCAACACTTTAGTCTTTTCTCTGTTTATTTTCAACACTGCCACTTCTCCAAATTCTTCTATTTTCTCTATAAGCTTGACACTTGTTTCAAGCGGTTCTTCTAGTATAAAAACCAAGTTGTCTGCAAATGCTTGTAGTTTATATTTTTCATCTTTTATCTCCAGTCCTTTAATTTCTACATCTTGTCTGATGTTTCTATTCAATACTTCCAGTGTTAATATAAATAGTAATGGAGATAGTGGACATTCCTGTCTTCTGACTTTTTTAATATTAAAATTTTCTGTAAAATCTCCATTTACAATTACTTTAGCTGTTTGTTTGTTTGTTATAAATTGTTTTGATTATGTTTATAAAATTTCTTCCAAAGTCCATTTCTTCTAGTTGCTGGAACAAGAATTGCCAATTTACGTTATCAAACGCCTTCTGTGCATCTAGAAATATTAATGCCATCTGTTTCCCTGGCTGGGTTTCATAGTACTCCAAAATATCTAGAATCATTCTTAAATTATTTTTTATTTGTCTTTTAGGTAAAAAACCATTTTGGTCTGTATGTATAAATTCAGTCAGAAATTTCTTTAAACTTTCTCCTGTTATTAAGGCAAAATTGTATAATCTACGTTTAATAACGATATTGGTCTATATTTTTTTATTTGTGACAAGTCAGAATCTTCTTTAGGTATTAAAGTAATATTAGCTTCTGTCCATGTATTTGGTTATTTTAGCCTCCAAAAGTATTTCATTACACAGTTCTTTCATTATTGGGCTTAATATATCTTGCAAGGATTTGTAAAGTTCTGCAGGTAGTCCATCTGGGCCATTTTTCCCCCTTTTTATGGCCTCTGTTATCTCCATCATTGATATTTTTCCATTTAATATGTTTTGAATATTGTCTGGAATTTTTGGTAGATCTGCTTTTTTAAATTACTGCTGTATTTTTTCTTTTGAAGTTTCCTCTGTATCATAAAGTGTCTCATAAAATATTTTGATGATTTTCTTATTGTATTATTATGAAACTGTAATTCACCTTTTGAATCTTGCAACTTGTTTATCAGTTTTTTCTCTTTTTCTTTTTTCAATTTATGTGCTAACCATCTTCTGGGTTTGTTAGCATTTTCAAAGAAGTTCTGTTTAGCCCTTTTAATTTGTTGAGCCATTGTTTCCGCCTCTACAAGGTTTAATTTATGTTTTATTATTTCCATTTGCTTTTTAAGTGTTTTCTTTTGTGGGTCTATTTGTAATTCTAATTCTAATTTCCTAAATTCTTTCTTCAACTTTAACTGTTGTTGTTTTCTTTCTTTGTTCTTTTTAGCAGTATAGGTTATAGTCAACCCTCTAAAATATGCTTTAGTTGTATCCCACACATTTTGAAGTGATGTCTCTTCTTTCTTATTTATTTTGAAAAAAAAGTCCATTTCCTTTGTTGCTATTTGTATAAATTCTTTTTTTTTTCAATCTTAATTTTAATCTTAATTTTTTCTTGGTTCCTCTCCAAGTCATTTTTATTGGATTATTATCTGCCCAGATATTAGTTTCTATCTCTATTTCTTGTATCATACTGCTAAGTTCAGAGGATATCCATATCATATCAATTCTAAACCATGATTTGTGTCTGTTTGAATAAAATGTATATTGCAATTTTTTGGATTTTTTTCTCTCCATATGTCTGGAATGCAAATTTCTTCTGCCATTTTAGAAAAGGCTTTAGGTAATGTATTTCTTCCTTTCTTCCCTATTTTAGTGCTTTTATAGTCCATCAGCTATTGTATTAAAGTCTCCCATTATAAAAAAATTTTGATATTCCAATTCTAATATTTTTTTTATGGAATTTGTGATAAAATTGTTCCTGTTTATCATTTGGTGCATATATTGCTACCATCAGTATCTGTTTTTATTTCCATCATTATTTCCACCATTAATATTCTTCCCTCTTCATCTGCATAAATTTGTTTAGGGTTTATTGTTTCTTTAATATATAAAGCTATTCTTCTTTTTCTTTTGTTGTCCTAATGCAAAATGGAGTTTACCAATTTTCAGTTGCTCTAACAATTTATAGTGTTGTCTCTTAATATGTGTTTCTTGAAGGCAAATTATATCTATTTTTAATTTTTGTAGTCGTGTAAAAATTTTTTCCCTTTTTGAGGGGGAGTTCAGTCCATTTATATTCATTGAAAGGATCCCATTTTCCTTCTCCATCTCTTTCAATTATAAGAGATTAAATTTAAGAGATTAAATCTAAGGAGAAAAAGCTTATTTTGAATCCATTGGATAATAATTTAAGGATTTCAATACATTTACTGAAAGAACAATTTAACATGCTACTGGCTGAAAAAATTACAATTATCTTTATTGGGAAGAATTGCAGTTGTTAAAATGAATGTTCTGCCAAAGTTTCTCTTTTTGTTTCAAATGATACCTATATTGAAAAAGGATGCCAACCTTGATCAATGGCAGAAGGGTATTAATAAATTTATTTGGGCGGGGGAAAAAACCAAGAGTTAAATTTAAGATTTTACAAGATGCTAGAGAAAGAGGGGGACTTAAGGGGCCGAATTTGAAATTGTATTATGATGCGGTTGCCTTGACGTGGGTTAGTGATTGGCTTAATTTAACTAATAAGAGAATACCTCATCTTGAGGGTTGGGATTTGGTATATGGATGGCATGCATATTTGCTTTACGATAAGAAGGTGGATAGGGCTTTTAAATCCCATATTCTTAGAAGTGCTTTATTGCGTGTCTGGAAAAAGTATTATTATTATTTTTTTTTTATTGAAAAGTTTTAAAGTACAATTTTCCAAAAAAAAAAACCCCTTCCCCCTCCCTATACCCCCCCTACCTCCCCCCAACCTCCCTCCCTCCCCTCCTCCCTCCACCCCCCCTCCCCCCCGACTTCCCAGAGCTAAATACAAGGTATATGTATATAAAAAAGCAATCATAAACAACCATATACTAAAAACTATAGATTCTAAAATCCATCACTCTCTAGCTTATATAGGATAAAACACACCTTAACCATGATAAATATATATAAAAAAGCTAGAATAAAAAAGAAGGAGAAACGAAAGAAGACTCATTCGAATGCTACATAAAACTTCTTAACCCTATACTTGTTCTGGATAAACTCAATCCATTTTCTCCATTCCATAATATAACGTTCTTGCGAATGATCTTTCAAATAGGCTGAAATCTTCGCCATCTCTGCCAGGTCGGAAACCTTTAAAGTCCACTCTTCTATGGTCGGCAGTTCCTCTTTCTTCCAATATTGACCTATCAAAAGTCTTGCTGCCGTAACTAAGTTCAACATCAACTTAGAGTCCACAACTGTAGCGTCAACAATTATTCCCAACAAAAAAAATTGCGGACAAAACTTTATCCTCCGTTTAAAAATCTTCTGCATATTCCACCAGACTTTTATCCAAAAAGCCTTAACCTTTTTACATGTCCACCATATATGAAAATATGTTGCATCTTCATCGCCACACCTCCAACATTTAGGCTGGTATTTCGGATACATACTTGCAAGCTTTTTGGGATCTAAATGCCATCTATAAAACATTTTGTAAAAGTTCTCTCTTAGATTTTGAGCTTGAGTAAATTTTACATTCCTCACCCAAATCTTCTCCCACGTGTCCATTGTAATAACTTCCTGAATGTTTTGGGCCCATTTTATCATGCAGTCCTTAACAAGCTCCGTTTCTGAATCAATCTCTATCAATGCAAGATATATCCGTTTAATATGTGCTGGTCCCTGGTTTCTGATTTGCTTTATCAAATTTTCATCAGTCATTGTAAATCCATTCTTCTGGTCTTCTTTCCACCTGGCCCGTAACTGAATATATTGAAACCAAGTTTGGACAACCTTCTCTTCTCGCAACAGGCTATATGATTTCAAGCACCAAATATTCCTTTCCAAACTTAAAATCTCCTTGTACGTAGTCACATCATGTTTAAAGCCAGCATGTATATTTTCTATTGCGTGTTTTGGAATTGCCCACAATGGTATCTTGCTGCTTAACTTATGTCTATACTTCTTCCAAACTCTCAGCAATGCCTGTCTTAAAATATGCATCCTAAACACAGTATCTACCTTCTTATCATACAACAAATATGCATGCCAGCCAAACAACAAATCATGGCCCTCAAGATTTAATAACCTCAATTGCGTCAAATTAATCCAATCGCTTATTCCTACTAATGCAGCAGCTTCATAATATAATTTCAAATTAGGCAACTTAAGGCCACCTCTCTCACGAGTATCCTGCATAATCTTAAGTTTAACTCGTGGCTTTTTCCCTGCCCAGACAAATTTATTGATACCACGCTGCCATTCCTCCAAATTAGAATCTTTCTTAAGAATCGGTATCATTTGAAATAAAAATAAAAATTTGGGCAGGACATTCATTTTCACTGCTGCAATCCGTCCCAGCAAAGACAATTGCAATTTATGCCAACTCTCCAATTCTTTTTGAATTTTCCCCCATAAATTTTCATAGTTATTTTTATATAACTTTGTATTAGAGGGCGACAAAATCACCCCCAGATATTTAACCCTTTTAACAATCTCAAATCCAGTTAATCCTTCTAAGAGAGCCTTCTGTGAAACTGTCATATTTCTAGCCAAAATTTTAGTTTTCTGTATATTTACTTTAAATCCAGAAACTTTCCCGTATTGTGTTATTATCTCCATCAGGTCCACAACAGAGTTCTCTGGCTGGGTTACTGTAACAACCAGATCATCGGCAAATGCTCTCAATCTATAATCCTGATCTCCAACTTGTATTCCCTTAATTTTTTCTGAATTCCGAATCTTGGCCAATAGTATCTCTAATGTTAACACAAATAACAAGGGCGATAACGGACACCCTTGCCTTGTGCCCTTCTCAATATTACATACTGCTGTCAAGCTATTGTTAACTATGATTCGGGCAGTTTGTTTTTGATATAATGCCCTAATCGGCTGTAAAAATTTTTCCCCAAAATCCATTTTATCTAAAACTTTCAACAAAAATTGCCAATTCAATTGATCAAAAGCCTTTTCAGCATCTAAAAAGATTAGCGCTGCAGAGATCTGGTTGTGCCTTTCCAAAAACTCTAACACATCAACTATATGTCTCACATTATTTTTCATTTGCCTACCACTAATAAACCCCGTTTGATCCCCATGAATCACCTGTTGCAGAACCCTCATCAGTCTATTAGCCAAGACCTTAGCAAATATCTTATAGTCTGTATTTAAAAGCGATATCGGTCTATAATTTTTAACTTGAGTAGCATCCTGGTCTTCCTTCGGAATCAAAGAAATAAAAGCTGTTCTCCAAGACGGGGGCACCTCTCCCCCCCTCTGGATTGTCTGGAACAGTTCCTTTAACGGTTTTATCATCTCTAATTGCAAGTTTTTATAATAGGCCGCAGTCAAGCCATCAGTACCTGGTGCTTTATCCACCTTCAGTTCCTTAATAGCTGTAAAAATTTCTTCTTCTGTAATCAGTTGATTAATCCCCTCTTTTTGTACTTGCGTAAGAATCGGAATGCTAGCATTCTCCAAATATATATCAATATCTTTTATATTAATTTCCTCCTTAGTATATAATTTCGAATAAAAATCCACAAAAGCATCCTTAATAAGATTCTGTTGAAACACAACCCTTCCTTTATACTCAATCTTATCTATATTAGAGGCCCTTTGCTTTTTCCTCAGTCTATAAGCTAACCATCTGCCTGGTTTATTAGCGTTGCAAAAAGTATTGTGCCTAGCAAACCGCAGATTGGTTGCCACTTGATCTGCCATTAATTTATCAAATTGTCCTCTTAGCAATCTAATAGCCTCCTTGATCTTCACATCCTCTGGATTCAAAATCAAAGCCTTTTCTTTTTCCTTTATTTCATTCTCCAGTTGTTTCCTTCTAATTTCCACTGCACGTCTATGTCTATTATTCATATATATCAACACCCCTCTCATATAGGCCTTGCTAGCATCCCAGACCATGTCCATAGAGGTACCCTTATTCATATTAATCTCAAAAAAATCCTTCATCCGCTGTTTACATTCTTCCACATTTTTCTGATTTCTAAACAAATTCTCATTTACACGCCACGAGCGTCTGTCTCTTTTCTCCTTATCAATCTCCAACCAAACTGGACTGTGGTCAGAGATAGTTCTAGCACAAATCTTCACCTTTTTAGTTCTCAAAAAAAAATCATTAGTCAGCAAAATAAAATCAATCCTCGAAAAAGATTGGTGTCTATCAGAATAAAAGGTATAATCCTTCTCTTGGAAGTGTCTCTCACGCCAAATATCTCGTAATTCCAAGTCATCCTTCATTTCAAAAAAAGATTTAGGCAGTCTTGCATGACTTGGAATGCGCTTAAAAGCTCCAGCCTTATCCAGCTGTACATCCAAAACACCATTCCAATCTCCCATAAAAATAAAAGATTTATAATCCAACTGGGTAAGCTTTGTGTGAAGTAAGCTAAAAAAATCAGCTTGTTGTTGATTAGGTGCATATAATCCAACTAAAAGCGTCTTTTTACCTTCTAACAACAGCTCAATCATAACATATCGTCCATGCTTATCTGCTTCAATTAAGTCTGCTGTTAAGGCACTTTTAACATAAACAACCACTCCATTTTTCTTATTCTCTGCAGAGGCAACAAATTGCGTACCCAGTCTCGAGTTCATTAAATACTTTTGATCCAAAACTCTAATATGCGTTTCTTGCAAACATATAACATCTATCTTAAATTGTTTTAAATATTGAAAAACTTTCTTCCTCTTCTGCGGTGAGTTTAGTCCATTAACATTCCAGGTTAGAAATTTAGTTGCCATGGATATCCTCCAGAAGCTCTTGGACCACAGCTTTGATAGGACTAACTTCTTTAGGCCGTGCTCCTCCCACAGCTTGACTGTATGTACGTTGTGAAGAATCTGAAGACTTTTGCTGATCTTGTTCCTTTATTTTCTTTGCTCGTTTTAAAGCAGCACGCGTTACTCTTTGCTCTCTAGGATCATCCAAAGAAGTTGTAGCTTGATCTCCTCCAACACCACTTTCCTCTGTTTCATCCTCTTGATGTTCTCCTTCTCCAACTCCCTTTCCAGCTTCCAGAAGTGTTAATGGGGTTGCTTTTAAGACATTGTTGTAAAAATCACGCGCTTGCTTCACAGTAGTCAGCCGGTACCTTTTACCTTCATGCATCACCATCAGCCCCTCTGGAATCTCCCATCTGAACCTTATATCTCTTTGCTTAAGCTCCTGCACAAGAAATGCATAGTCCTTCCTTCCCCTTAAGATCCTTGGAGGAATTTCTTTTAAAACCAGAACTTCTTGTCCAGCAATCACCACTTTAACATCATAGGCAGCTTGTATAACTTGGTCTCTGATTTCTCTTTTTGCAAAATAAACCACCACATCTCTAGGCAACTTTCTCTGCCTAGCAATCCATGAATTCACCCTGAACACTTTATCCATAGCTGCTCTTATTTCAGATGCTGGCTGGTTTAATACCACTTCAAGAGCCTCAGAAATCAGCTGCTTTAAATCTTCTTTAATATCCTCTTTTAAACCTCTAATTCTGATAGCAAACTGCATCTGGTAATATTGGGCCAAGCTTAACTCCTTTTCCACTTTGTCTCTTGCATTTTCATTCTCCCGAGCCTTTACTTCTAATATAGCATTTCTTTGAACCAAATCATCCATTTTTTCATCTAATTCTTCCACACATTCCGCCACTTTATGCACTGAGGACAAAATGTCTACCTTCATCACGCTGAGCTTCTGTTCCATCCTGTCTTCCATTCTCTCCTCCAATTTCTCCAATTTCTCCTCCATCTGCGCAAATTTATCTGCCATTGATTGATTGATTGATTCCAAAAGTTTATCCAAAGCATCTCGTAAATCCTTCGGTGTCAGCGCTTCAGGAGGGTGCAATGCCTGCAATGATGATTGTTGCACTGGCGAAGATCCACCACTCCGAAGAGTTTTAGGGGGAGGTTTCGCCGCCATCTTTTAGTCCTCAATTATGACGCACTTTCAAAAGTTTAAAAAATCCAACAAGCTAGAGAGTATATTAAAATAAATCTCTTCACCTTTGTCTCTTGTACCGCTCTGCCTGCTCCTTTAAATCATAGTCCTTTCTTCAGGCAGGGATGGTTCGCAGACGCCTGGCTCTGCTCCAAGGAGTTCGGAGCAGAGACGCCGGCCAGCTGGGAGCAACCCAGGCTTCGGGGGAGTTCAATCCTTCAGCCGCCCAAGCTCCAAGCTCAGGCGGCCCCGGAGAACTCTACCCCTACCTGGGGCCTCACCCCCTCCTCTTCTCCCGAGGAGGGGGCTTCAATTTCGCCCGAACAGCTGATCGGCGCTGTTTCGGGCGAAAAAACAAACAGCTGAGCCGCGGGCAGCCCGGGAAGGCTGTCTCCGGCGCCGCGCAGCCACCGGAAGTCTGGAAAAAGTATTATTATAAGTTAAATTATAAAATACCGATTTGGGGAATTCCTGGACACAGGATAGAGGGTGTATCTATGGGAGTGAGTTTGGATATGGTTTCTTATAAGGAATTACTTAGATTGGAAGGGAATGATTGGCAAATTAAATCATTAGATGAGTTAAGACAAGAAAACATAAGTTACTCTTGGTTTCAATATACCCAATTGAAAGCTAGGTGGAAGTTGGATCAGAAGGTTGGCATCACAATTACAGATGAAAATTTAGTAAAACAAATTAGAAACTTAAATTGTGCACATATAAAGAGGATATATAATGCTTTAATTGAATTGGATTCAGAAACAGAATTAGTTAAAGATTGTATGATAAAGTGGGCACAAAATATTCAGGAACCAATTTCTCTGGACACTTGGGAGATAATTTGGGTCAGAAATGTTAAATTTACCCAGGCTCAAAACTTAAGAGAAAATTTTTATAAAATGTTTTATAGATGGCATCTGGATCCCAAGAAGTTGTCTAACATGTATCCTAACTTACAGTCTAAATGTTGGAGATGTGGTAGTTTAGAAGCCACCTATTTTCATATGTGGTGGACTTGTAGAAATATAAAAGCTTTTTGGATTAAAATTTGGTGGAACATTCAAAAGATTTTTAAGAGAAAGATAAAAGTTTTCTCCGCAATTGTTTTTATTGGGTATTGTTGTAGATTGTGATGTTAAAGAAACCAATTTGATGTTGAATATGATAACAGCAGCATGGTTACTGGTGGGACAATATTGGAAGAAGGATAGTTTGCCTACTATAGAAGAATGGGTGTTTAAAGTTTCGAATCTTGCAGAAATGTCTAAGATTTCTGCTTACTTGAAAGATCATTCACAGGAAAGATATATTTCAGTTTGGAGGAGATGGATAGATTATATTCAGAATAAATATGGGACTAAAAAGTTCCATTTAGCTTATGAGTAGATTTTAGAGGGATATTGTTATTGATCTTAGTGTTGGTACTTTGTATGTATTTATGTTAAAGGGGAGTTAAAGCACATTATGAATTTGGTTAATTGTATATTATGTATAATTTTTATTTAGAATATGATTATTATAACTATAATCCTGTATTTAGCTCTGGGAAGTGGGGGGGGGAAGTGGGCGGGTTTGGCGTGGTGGGGATTTGGGGATATATTGTAAAATCTTGTTTTTGTAAAACTCTTCAATAAAAAAAAGAATTGATATTCTTTTCGGGACTCTCTTATTCTCCTAGGAATCGGTTTGAGGACTACAATTTCTTTTCCTTTGTATTTCAAAGGGTCATTTCTCACTCTTCTCAGGATCTCATCTCTTATATATCTTTTAAGAAATCTAACATGGAACTTTATTTCTTCTCACGTAATTTGAGTTGACTCAGTATATCTGATCTAATTCTCCTTCCATTTCCTGTTTCCCAATTTATAATGTATCAGCCAGTAATTCCGTTATCAGGTCTAGAAGGTCCTCTTCCTTATCTTCCATTATTTTTTGAAATCTTAAAAAGTAAGAAGTCTTTTCCATTTCCATAACTGCTCTTGAGTCCTCTAGTTCTCCGTTTATTTGCATCAATTTCTGATTTTCATCTTTTAACTCTTCTAATTTTTGGTCAACCTCTGTTGATTTATCTTCTATTTTTTGAATCCTTTGTTCATTTTTTGTGTCCATCTGCTTAAAATTTTCAAATTGAGAGTCCATATTATTAATTTTTTGGTTTATTTTTTCAAGGTCAGTTTTAATCTCCTCATGGTTTTTCATTTTAGCTGCAATATGAGTGGCAATTGCCTCTTGAATTGCTTGTAATGTCGCTTGTGTCTCTTTCTGGAAGTTTTTAGCCTTTTCTTGTTGAACCATTGTATCAATTGATCTCTGATAAACTGGACTTGCAGAACCAGAGGAGGGGGCAGAGGGTACTTTTTTCCCAGCTTTAGTTAAATTCGGGACGCTCATTTCGTTCCTCACCCTCAAGTCTTTTAATCATACTTTATAATCCACCAAGAAGTTTGAAGTTGATAGTACCTTTCCAATTTGAAATGTAAAAAAATTGTAATCCGATAGGAGAGATAAAAAAAACCACTCTGTCTCCAAACAGCTTGTAAGATTCCAGGTCAAGCTGTATTTGTAATCCAAGGAAGTCAGGTGACTTTATAACAATTTGTACTTTTAATTATCATCCATCCTGTAGAGAAAAGCAACCCAAAGAGATTCTTCTCTTTTTCCAGCCACAATCTCCACGACTGTAGATTTCAAGGACATCAAAGAGTTTAGTCTGTAAGCAATGTCTGGGCTTCTAGCCAAGTTCTGACTCCAGTCACAATATCCAGATAAGGTTAGCAAGCAAGGCAAAGTGTAGTTCTTAGTTTTGCCACTAGATGTCATTAGATTTATTTATTTATTTATTTATTTTATTTATTTAATTAAATTTTTATACCGCCCTATTCCCGAAGGACTCAGGGCGGTTTACAGGTCCATTTAGTCTTTTTCCAACCAAGCTTTACAAAGTTATAGTTATGCTCATTTTAATATTTTAATTTTTGTTTCTAGTTTTTCTTTTGCAGTAGTTTTTTTTTTTGGTATGTTGGGCTATCATTTCTTTTGGTGTGAAGACTGATGCAAAGAATGAGTTAAGCAGCTCTGCTTTCTCTCTGCTGCCTGTTACTTCCTTGGCGTCTTTTCTCTTTAGTGGACCGATTTGATTTTTTTTCTTGTTATTTATATGTTGAAATAAACTTTTCTTTATTATCCATGATTTCTGTTGCAAGTCTTTGTTCATTCTAAGCCTTTGGTTTCCTGACTTCACCTTTGCACGTTCTGGCTGTCTGCTGATCATCAGCCTTAGTTATGTGTCCCTCTTTCCATTTTTTGTACTTGTCCTTTTTGTCTTTCAGTTTGTAAGAGAGATTTTTGTGTAGCCATGCTGGTTTCTTCTTGACTTTCTTGTTTTTCTTTTTCAGTGGTATTGTGCTAGACTGGGCTTTTATGATCATATTTTTCAGTTTCCCATGCTTCTTGGTTGTTTTCCCCTTTAGGATTTTCATCCATGGAATCTTTCCTGGGTTCTCTCTGAGTTTGTTAAAATCAGCTGTTCTGAAGATTACAACACTGGTTGGATTATTTTCTATTGCTTGTGTTTGCATTATATTGAATTCCAGTATGACATGGTCACTTTCACCCAAGGTTCCGGCAACTTCAACTCCCTCTAACACTTCTTCTCTATTAGTAAGAATCAGGTCCAGTATAGCTTTACTTCTAGTTCCCTCCTCCACCTTTTGTATGACAAATTTGTCAGCTAGGTTGGTTAGGAATCTGTTTGATCTCCTGCTCACTGCAGAGTTTGTCTCCCAGCTGATATCTGGGTAGTTGAAGTCTCCCAATAGTACTGTGGTATGCTTCCTACACACATTTGTTAACTGGTTGGCAAATAATTCATCTATTTCTTCTGATTGGTTGGGTGGCCTGAAGTTTACCCCTATGGCAATGTCATTTTCCCCCCTTTTATATTGACCCATATACATTCTGGAGAAATTTTATCTTCGATCATGTGCATTTCTGTAGATATGTAGTGTTTTCTTACATATAGTGCAACTCCCCCTCCTCTTTGTGTAGATCTGTTTCACTAAAGGGCACCATAGTATGCTATGAAAATGAATTTTCTAACCTAATTACCTTTTATAAATACATCAATTTCATTGGCTAACCACATTTTCTTATTTTAATCACTGTAGGTAACAGAACCAGAAATAAAGGCCAATCCCTTTTTATTTTATTTTTAAATGTGAATGAATTGAGTGATGCCAAATGCACTCTTGAGGAATTTTGAAATAAAGAGAGAACAAGTAATTATTGGTAAGTTCTCTGTCTCAGGTAATTTTTTAAAAAATTTTTAATCCCACCTTTATTATTTTTATAAATAACTCAAGGTGGTGAACATATGTAATACTCCTTCCTCCTTCTATTTTCCTCACAACAACAGCCCTGTGAGGTGAGTTGGGCTGAGCTACAGGGACTGGCCTAGTCATCCAGTTTGCTTTCATGGCTAAGACTCAGTCTTCTGGTTTCTAGTCTGGTGCCTTGAGCACTCGACTAAACTAGCATTTTTTATGTTTACCTTTGAATAACTATTTTCAGACTGTAAGTCCTGTTAAACTGTTGCAGCAAAAACTACATAAACTGTGGTAACAACAAAAAGATAAAATGGTATATTCTCACAGACAAAGCATATAGCTTATTTCACTAGCGTTATCTAATCAAACGGACACTGTCTATAGAGGTTATACCATAATAAACATGTTCCTCCTTAATATGCTGCAAGAAATCTTGACTGCCTTTGTATCTGATTTGTAAGTAGTTATTATTTAAAAACTATTTTGATTGCCTTCTTCTCTACTTCTTCCAACTCTAATAAAGTAGGACAGCCAGAACTCCAGATACAGACATATTATAGATTTTTATTGGGACATTACAATATTGGCAGTTTTATTTTCATTCCCTTTCCTAACAATCCCTGGCACAGAATTTGTATTTTTCACAGCTGCTGACACTAAGTCACATCTTCACTGTGCTATCCACTATGACCTGAAGCTCTTTCCTAGTTAGAGACCACTGACACCATCAATGTATATGTGAAGTTGGGGAGAGGGAATGTGCAAACATGAAAACTACATGTGTAATATTAAGACGACAGTTTAAGCATATCACAGTTGTAGAGAGTAAGGAAAATGACCTAGATGGAAATATGCAAGAACCATTACCTAAGTAAAGGGGGATGAAACAAATGAGGTAATATTCAGAAGTGGCTCAGGCAGACACTGTCCTGATTCACTGGGCTATAAGGAAATATAAGGATGGGGACAGGGTACAGCGTAAGCAGACTTCCAAGATTATGTTATTATAGCTAGTTTTAGCCTTACTGTGGAGTCAATTTCCTGGTCTGGTCTAAGGAATGGGGCTGGCAACAGGTAGCCAGTTTGATACTCCTGCATATTGTTTCACCTAAAAGCCTGAATTTCTGCAGTGTGTTAATCATGTTTCAGTTGAGTTAGTTCCAAACTAAACAGTTGCACATAGTTCCCATTTCATTCAGTAAGATATAAGATATTCATATAACTAGATTCTCACATTCAGTCAGAGGACATTTAGCCCATTGAGTCTAATCTTCTGCTCAGTAGAAGAATCCAAATTAAGCATCTCTGACAGATTGCTATTTATACTCCACTTGAACATAACCAGTGAAGAGAAGACCACTGCCTTGCTGGGTAAATGGTTCCATTATATAAACTCTGGAAAATTAAGAGGGTTTAATCTTTATCCTGTGACATCCTTTCGGATAATTGAACAGTGCTACTGACTGCTCTTCAGTGTCTTTTTGCAAAGATACTTCTCACAATTCCTTCCCTGTTTATTCATAAGGGCCCAGGTTCTAACTACTGATTAACCTAATTAGATAAGGCAAGGCAAGGCAAGGCAAGACAAGATAACCTTTATTGTCATTTTTTTTACTGTGGGCACAACGGCACACATCAAAAATGAAATTTAGTTGCCCGCTCTCAAAGTGAAACACATATAGGTGAAACTCGAAAAATTAGAATATCGTGCAAAAGTTCATTTATTTCAGTAATGCAACTTAAAAGGGGAAACTAATATATGAGATAGACTCATTACATGCAAAGCAAGATAGTTCAAGTCGTGATTTGTCATAATTGTGATGATTATGGCGTACAGCTCATGAAAACCCCAAATCCACAATCTCAGAAAATTAGAATATTACATGCAATCAATAAAACAAGGAGTGTACATAGAACAACATCGGACCTCTGAAAAGTATAAGCATGCATATGTACTCAGTACTTGGTTTGGGCCCCTTTTGCAGCAATTACTGCCTCAATGCGGCATGGCATGGAAGCTATCAGCCTGTGGCACTGCTGAGGTGTTATGGAAGACCAGGATGCTTCAATAGCGGCCTTCAGCTCTTCTGCATTGTTCGGTCTCATGTCTCTCATCTTTCTCTTGGCAATGCCCCATAGATTCTCTATAGGGTTCAGGTCAGGCGAGTTTGCTGGCCAATCAAGCACAGTAATCCGATGGTCATTGAACCAGGTTTTGGTGCTTTTGGCAGTGTGGGCAGGTGCCAAGTCCTGCTGGAAAATGAAGTCAGCATCCCCATAAAAGCTCGTCTGTGGAAGGAAGCATGAAGTGCTCCAAAATCTCCCGGTCGACGGCTGCATTGGACTTAATGAAGCACAGTGGACCAACACCAGCAGATGACATGGCTCCCCAAATCAACACAGACTGTGGAAACTTCACACTGGACTTCAAGCATCTTGCAGTGTGTGCCTCTCCATTCTTCCTCCAGACTCTGGGTCCTTGGTTTCCAAATGAGATGCAAAAGTTGCTCTCATCAGAAAAGAGGACTTTGGACCACTGAGCAAAAGACCAGGTCTGTTTTTCTTTAGCCCAGGTAAGACGCTTCTGACCTTGTTTGTTGTTCAGGAGCGGCTTGACAAGAGGAATACAACATTTGAAGCCCATGTCCAGGATCCGTCTGTGTGTGGTGGCTCTTGATGCACTGACTCCAGCTTCAGTCCACTCCTTGTGAAAATCCCCAACACTTTTGAATGGCCTTTTCCTGACAATCCTCTCCAGGCTGCAGTCATCCCTGCTGCTTGTGCACCTTTTTCTTCCACACTTTTCCCTTCCACACAACTTTCTATTCATGTGCTTTGATACAGCACTTTGGGAACATCCAAGTTCTTTTGCAATTACCTTTTCAGGCTTTCCCTCCTTATGGAGGGTGTCATTGATGGTTTTCTGCACAACTGTCAGGTCAGCAGTCTTCCCCATGATTGTGATTCCTACTGAACCAGACCGAGAGACCATTTAAAGGCTCAGGAACCCTTTGCAGGTCTTATGGCTTAATTAGCTGATTAGAGTGGGACACTTTGAGCCTAGAATATTGCACCTTTTCACAATATTCTAATTTTCTGAGATTGTGGATTTGGGGTTTTCATGAGCTGTACACCATAATCATCACAATTATGACAAATCACGGCTTGAACTATCTTGCTTTGCATGTAATGAGTCTATCTCATATATTAGTTTCCCCTTTTAAGTTGCATTACTGAAATAAATGAACTTTTGCACCATATTCTATTTTTTTGAGTTTCACCTGTACATGACACACACCTAAACATACTATATACAACATATGTACATACCCACACCCCTACATATACATAACAAATAAATATTAAATACTGTCCATCTTGAATATATAACGGAAGGAGGAAACTTGAGAGTTCACAAGGTTAATGTATGGAATGAAACTATGGCTGAAACTGGATGTTCTGCTTCGGATACCACGAAGCCTCCTCCCAGAAGGTAACAGGGAAAACAGGTCATGAAGAGGATGTGTAGTGTCCCAGATAATCTTACGTACGCTGCTCAAGCAACGCTTCTGTGCTATGTCCTGGATGGGAGGGAGGGAACTGCCAATGATCTTTTCGGCCATCCTCACCACTCTCTGCACCCCCTTCCTGTCTGAAGCAGTGATGCTTTCAAACCAGACTGTGATGCTGTATGACAGGATGCTTTCAATCGTCTCCTTGTAGAAAGTGGTAAGGATAGGAGAAGGAAGATGTGCTTTTCTCATGCGATGCCGAAAATGCAGGCGCTGCTGTGCCCGCTTCACCAGTGTCTTGCTGTTCAGCGACCAAGCCAGCCTACTCGTTAGCTACACACCCAGGAATTTGATGCTGGTAACCATCTCCACAGGTGAATTATTAATGCAGAGAAAAGTGTGGCTGTGCTCCTCAACCATTGAGAAACACTGTTCAAAATGTGATTTTCAAGCCAGTTATGTATTCACTTCATTAGCATGCTATCCAACTCATTGTCAATGCTGCAACAAATTGAACTGAAGCCATTTTTTCTTTGTTTTTGATTGCCACATATTTAGAAAGGGAGGAGGGGGGAAGTGTAGTTTTCAGTTAGCCATAACAATTCTTAGGTATGGGAACCAAGGTCACTGCTGATTAGATTTCGGTGGGCTAAACATCTGGGAGGAGTGCCTGCCTTTAGTAACAATTGGAGAATGTGATTTATGACATCTAATTGGGGTGGGAACTGCAACTTTGTAACCAGGGGGAGGGGAATTTAGTCTTGGGTTCACCCATGTTCGTGCCATTATTTTGTAACCAAATAAAAATGTTCTTTGAGGAAGAATTCCTTGCCTTGAAATTCTTTTAACTGGTCTCATCTATCAGAACCACGACACTCATATTCAACAAGCTTACTAATCAGAATGTCATCAAATACTTGGTCAAATGCTTTGTACAAATTAATATATTACTTCTATAGTATTCTCATAATCTATTAAGGAAGTTACCCAATTAAAATGAGTTAACATTTATCTGGAAAGAGTTGTTCTTGACAAATCTATGCCACCATCTGGGAATAGTACATTTTCTAGACATATTTAGGGTTAGGGATCACTAAGTAAAGTAAGTACTGTAAGTTTTTCACTGATATTAAGGGATCTAACAATATAGTACCACTCAAGAAAAAGAATATGTAATTGCATTTGAGAGGAAGGCATGTAAAATGGCTTTTTAAAAATGCACCTTCACTCATCCCACTTCCCCAAAAGAATTTGCTTTAGAAAAATGTAACAAGTTATTAATTTTACAGTACAGTACAGTAAGTGGCCAAAATTGTGGAAACCTTTTGGGAAAAGTGTATTTTTGAGGTTTAATGGTAATAACACCACTTTTTGTGTAGTAGTACCATAAAATTATATATCAATGGAAAGATAAAGTAATCAAGAATGTAATGCAACAAAGTTTGTTCAATTATCTGTACTGTGGTCTATGAAAAGTTATAGCCAAATAACCAGAAAAAGGAAGCACAACTTTCTTAGGTTGATATCAGGTAGCTTTCCTTCATCTGATTGTAGCCAATGAGCATGAGTGTTTAGAGAGCCAATCAGGTGTCATCTTGTTTTGGCAATGAGCCAATCAGATCACAGTAGGATTCGGTTATTGATGTCATGTATTGAAGCTGAGAGGAGGACATTTGTCAGTGTGTTCTATGATTGCTATCAAGTTGGTTGGTTTTTTTTTTCTTTCATTTAGTGAGCTTGTAAAACGTAACAAAATTAAAGTAATGGTGCAAAGAGTTGACTGGTTGCCCAGAAAGCGATGTAAAATAGTATTATTAAGTGAACAAGGCTACAGTTATAAAGAAATTAGAAGAAAAATTGGTGGAAACTTAACCAAAGGTGGCATTTCTTATCTCACGGTGATGAGGACGGCGAAGTCTAATTACTTCACTGCCCTCATCGCGTCCGCAGATAATCGCCCGGCCGCCCTGTTTAGGGTGACTCGTTCCCTCCTTAATCAGGAGGTGAGGGAGGAGCCCTTACAGGGGTGGGCCGAGGAGTTTAGTCAGCATCTGGCGGACAAAATTGCTCAGATTCGGGCCGGTTTGGACTCTGACTGGGCAGAGTCTGATGTGGAGGAATCGAGCGGTCTTGAGAGTAGTATTATCTGGACTGAATTCGATCCTGTGACTCCCGATGAGGTGGACAGGATTATGGGGAGGCTGAGCTCTACCACCTGTTTATTGAACCTGTGCCCCTCCTGGCTGGTTTATTCAGATCGGGAGGAGACACAAGGCTGGTTCCAGGCAGTGATATCTACTTCTTTGAGGGAGAAGCTTCTCAAGAAGCCTGCCCTGGACCCGGCTATTTTGAATAACTATTGTCCGGTCTCCAACCTTCACTTTCTGTTGAAGGTTGTTGAGAGTGTGGTAGCGCATCATCTCCCTCTGTTCCTGGAGGAAACTGATTATCTTGACCCGTACCAATCGGGCTTCAGGCCCGGGTACAGCACGGAGACGGCATTGGTTGCGCTGATGAATGATCACTGGCGGGCTCGGGACAGTGGTTGTTCCTCTGTCCTAGTCCTATTAGACCTCTCAGCGGCTTTTGATACCATCGACCATGGTATCCTACTGTGACGTCTCAGGGGGTTGGGAGTGGGGGGCACTGTTTTACAGTGGTTCTCCTCCTACCTCCTGGGCCGTTCGCAGTCGGTGTTGATGGGAGGGCAGAGGTCCGCCCCGAGGCCTCTCGTTTGTGGAGTTCCTCAGGGGTCGGTCCTCTCTCCCCTCCTGTTCAACATCTATATGAAGCCGCTGGGTGAGATCATTCGTGGTTTCGGGGTGGGGTATCATCAGTATGCTGATGATACCCGGCTTTTTCTTTCCACCCTGAACCAACTCAGTGATGCCCTCGACGTGATGTCCCATTGCCTGGAGGCAGTTCGGGTTTGGATGGGGAGAAACAGGCTTCGACTCAATCCTGCCAAGACTGAGTGGCTGTGCATACTGGCATCTCGAGTGAACCATTTTTCTCCATCATTAACGATGGGGGGTGAGGTGTTACCCCCCATCAATAGGGCTCGTAACTTGGGCGTCCTCCTGGATTCCCGGCTCAGTTTGGAAGATCACATAGGAGCCGTGACCAGGGGGGCTTTCGCCCAGGTTTGCCTGGTGCGCCAGTTACGGCCCTATCTGGACCAAGATGCCCTACGCACAGTCACTCATGCACTCGTAACCTCCCGGTTAGACTACTGCAATGCTCTCTACATGGGGCTGCCCTTGAGGACCACTCGGAGGCTTCAACTGGTGCAGAATGCAGCCGCGTGAGTAGTAATGGGAGTTTCCCAATACTCTCATGTAACACCTCTTCTCCGCGAGCTGCATTGGCTTCCATTTGCCCTCCGGGTTAGATTCAAGGTTGTGGTGATGACCTATAAAGCCCTAAATGGCATGGGTCCAGATTACCTTAGGGAGCACCTGCTGCCAGCATTAGCTTCCCATCGTCCTGTGCACGCCCACAGGGAGGGCCTCCTTAGGGTTCTGCCGGTTAGAGATTGCCGGCGGGTGATTCCCAGGGGGAGGGCGTTCTCTGTGGGCACGCACGTCCTTTGGAACGAATTGCCGATGGAACTTTGGACTGCCCCCGACCTTCGCTCGTTTCACCGGGAACTAAAAGCCTGGTTGTTTGAACTGTCTGGCCTGGACTGAGGGGTTTTAAATTAAATTAATTTTAAATTTAAATTTTAACTTTGTCTTAATCCTGTGGGCTAGTATTAATTTAATTCTATTTTATTCTTCCTTTTTGTATTGTTTTAACTTGCCCTGTGAACTGCCCTGAGTCCTTCGGGAATAGGGCAGTATATAAAATCAATAAATAAATAAATTTCTACTGTACACTTTTCCCAAAAGGTTTCCACAATTTTGGCCACTACTGTACTTAAATGCAGAGTTTTTTCCCCTCATTTGTAGTATACACTTACATGGCAATAGACTCCTCTGCATGGTGACCTGGTGGTCGAATGACAGCAAATCCATTCTAAGGATGAAAAAGTCAAATATCTTTATTAATGTGTTCATTACATTATGATTAGTTACAAATTTTTTATTGCACTTTCTGTCAAGGGGTTCACAGAAGAATTTACCTTAAGCTCCCCCGATGCCACTTTAAAGGCCAGCTCCAGCAAACAACCAACAGCCACATGGACTGCACTGGATGAGTACAACTCATTCCATACTGTGTCGCTGTCAACCTGCCATGAAAGTTTATTATAGATCACAGAAGTTGCAGAAGCTAAATGGTTCAAGAGTAAAGCCTTCCCAGTTGACTTTATAATTTCCTTCTTTGATTTCTACCCTGCCTTTAGTTCAGAAATTCATACACGTTACTTGTTCCTTCTATTTTTTCCACAACAACACTGCAAGGGTTGGGGTTGGGAGAGTGACTGACCCAAAGTCATTCAGTGAGTTTCTGTGGCTGAGGGTGTACAAGAACCTAGATCTCTTCATTTCTAGGCCAACAGCTTAACCACTACCTCACACTCACTCCTGTAGACTTTGTCATATCTATGAATGGCACTAAGAGCTTGAGGGAAGAAATAACCACTTGCTATTTGACTGGTAAAAGGAGCAGTGTTGTAATAAGATGACTCATGCAGGGGCAGTCCTTTGTGGGCTTTTCTTCTGATGCAAACAGCTTTTAGAGGGAGTAAAATGGAGTGCATTCCCTAAGGATGCACCCTAGTTTGGTCCCACCTCTTACAGGATTCAGGAAAGTGGCAAAGATCCATCCTTTCCACCAAGCTCTTAAATTGTTAATAGAATTGATTTAATGATACTGATGTTTAATTTTACTCTAATTTTCACATTCGGTTTATTTTCACATTTTAGAATTTGTATTATTAATTGTTGTAAGCTGCCTTGAGTACTACAGTATATGGATAAAAAGGCAGGATAAACATTCAATTTTAAAAAATGGGAGGAAATGAGAGACACAGCTGAGGCCTCATCCATCATTTTATCTACTGCTTTCAGGCAGCCCCCCCCCCCATTGTTATATAGGAATCTTGTGGTTATCCAATAGCAAGTAGAATGAAGATAAGAAGCAAAAAATCCAAAAGGAATTATTTATTTGTTTGTTAAATTTATTTGCCACCTATGTCACCATGGGGCTACTGTAGGCAGCTTACAACAATAAAAAGGAAGAAATGAAAAGTGTAAACAGAACAGAAGTAAAATAATAGAACAATAAAATAAACAATGAAAAAGAACACAATGAGAATACATCAATATGATCACCAGCATGGAACTCTCCCATTTGGACCCCAGGCCAACTGGCAGAACCAGGTCTTTAGGCTCTTGTGGAAGGATAGGAGGGTGGGGCAGAGGGTAAGATATTCCAAAGGGCAGGTGCTGCAGTAGACAAGGCTCTTCTTCTGGATCCTTATAGTCTGAGTTCTTTGACCGATGGGATCTGAAGTAGGTCCTCTCTGCCAGCACAAGTAGGATGGGCTTGTGCTAGTGGGATGAGGCGGTTCATTAGGGTAGCCTGCACCTGTATGTCATTAAGGGCTTTAAAGTCATAACCAACCCCTTGAACTACTTTCAGAAGCAGACCTTTTAAAGCCATTTGGGTACAATTCAAGGACATATGAAAATTAATAGAATAGAATAGAATAGAATAGAATAGAATAGAATAGAATAGAATAGAATAGAATAGAATAGAATAGAAGAGAAGAGAAGAGAAGAGAAGAGAAGAGAAGAGAAGAGAAGAGAAGAGAAGAGAAGAGAAGAGAAGATGGAAGGGACCTTGAAGGTCTTGTAGTCCAGAACCCCGCTCAATCAGGAGAACCTATACCATCTCAGACAAGTGACTGTCCAGTCTCTTCTTAAAAACCTCCAGTGATGAAGCGCCCACAATTTCTGAAGGCAAGCTGTTCCACTGGTTAATTGTCCTCACTGTCAGGAAGTTTATCCTTAATTCCAGGTTGCTTCTCTCTTTGATCAGTTTCCAACCATTGTTTCTTGTCCTCCCCTCTGGTGCTTTGGAAAATAATTTGACCCACTCTTCTTTTTGGCAGCCTCTCAAATAGTGGAATACTGCTATCATGTCACCCCTATTTCTTCTTTTCTTTAGACTAGCCAAACCCAAGTCCTGCAGCCGTTCTTCATATGTTTTAGTCTCCAGGCCTTGGATCATCTTAGTTGGTCTTCTCTGAACTTTTTCCAAGGTCTCAACATCTTTTTTGTAGTATGGTGACCAAAATTGGTTGCAGTATTCCAGATGTGGTCTTACTAGGGTTATATAAAGTGGTACTAATACTTTGCATGATCTTGATTCTATGCCTCTGTTTATACAACGTATTTAGTCAGCCACCAATTGTGCAAGTTCTCCCACTTAAAAAGATGAGAGAGGCCTGTAATTTTCATCATAGGTATACCTCAACTATGAGAGACAAAATGGGGGGAAAGTATCCAGGAAATCACATTGTAGGATTTCTAACGAATTTATTTGCAAATTATGGTGGAAAATAAATATTTGGTCAATAACAAAAGTTCATCTCAATACTTTGTTATATACCCTTTGTTGGCAATGACAGAGGTCAAACATTTTCTGTAAGTCTTCACAAGGTTTGCACACACTGTTGCTGGTATTTTGGCCCATTCCTCCATGCAGATCTCCTCTAGAGCAGTGATGTTTTGGGGCTGTCGCTGGGCAACACGGACTTTCAACTCCCTCCAAAGGTTTTCTATGGGGTTGAGATCTGGAGACTGGCTAGGCCACTCCAGGACCTTGAAATGCTTCTTACGAAGCCACTCCTTCGTTGCCCGGGCGGTGTGTTTGGGATCATTGTCATGCTGAAAGACCCAGCCACGTTTCATCTTCAATGCCCTTGCTGATGGAAGGAGGTTTTCACTCAAAATCTCACAATACATGGCCCCATTCATTCTTTCCTTTACACAAATCAGTCGTCCTGGTCCTTTTGCAGAAAAACAGCCCCAAAGCATGATGTTTCCACCCCCATGCTTCACAGTAGATATGGTGTTCTTTGGATGCAACTCAGCATTCTTTCTCCTCCAAACACAACGAGTTGAGTTTTTACCAAAAAGTTCTACTTTGGTTTCATATGACATTCTCCCAATCCTGTTCTGGATCATCCAAATGCTCTCTAGCAAACTTCAGATGGGCCCGGACATGTACTGGCTTAAGCAGGGGGACACGTCTGGCACTGCAGGATTTGAGTCACTGGCGGCGCAGTGTGTTACTGATGGTAGCCTTTGTTACTTTGGTCCCAGCTCTCTGCAGGTCATTCACTAGGTCCCCCCGTGTGGTTCTGGGATTTTTGCTCACCGTTCTTGTTATCATTTTGACCCCATGGGGTGAGATCTTGCGTGGTGCCCCAGAACAAGGGAGATTATCAGTGGTCTTGTATGTCTTCCATTTTCTAATAATTGCTCCCACAGTTGATTTCTTCACACCAAGCTGCTTGCCTATTGCAAATTCAGTCTTCCCAGCATGGTGCAGGTCTACAATTTTGTTTCTGGTGTCTTTCAACAGCTCTTTGGTCTTGGCCATAGTGGAGTTTGGAGTGTGACTGTTTGAGGTTGTGGACTGGTGTCTTTTATACTGATAACAAGTTCAACCAGGTGCCATTCATACAGGTAATGAGTGGAGGACAGAGGAGCCTCTTAAAGAAGAAGTTACAGGTCTGTGAGAGCCAGAAATCTTGCTTGTTTGTAGGTGACCAAATACTTATTTTACCAAGGAATGTACGAATTAATTCATTAGAAATCCTACAATGTGATTTCCTGGATTCTTTCCCCCCATTTTGTCTCTCATAGTTGAGGTATACCTATGATGAAAATTACAGGCCTCTCTCATCTTTTTAAGTGGGAGAACTTGCACAATTGGTGGCTGACTAAATACGTTTTTGTCCCACTGTATTGTCTAGTATTTCTATTTAATACCTCCAATGTTAGTATAAACAGCAATGAAGATAGTGGACATCCTTGTCTTGTACCTTTTTTAATATTGAAGTTTTCTGTAAAATCTCTATTTACAGTTACTTTTGCTGTTTGTAATAAATTGTTTTGACTATAAAGTTTTTCCCCAAAGTCCATTTCATCTAGTTGTTGGAACATAAATTGCCAATTTACGTTATCAAAAGCCTTCTGTGCATCTAGAACTATTAATGCCATCTGTTTTCCTGGATGAAGTTCACAGTATTCCAAAATGTCTAAAATCATTCTTAGGTTATTTTTTATTTGCCTTTTAGGCAGGAATCCATTTTGATCTGTGTGTATAAATTCAGTCAAAAATTTCTTTAGTCTTTCTATTATTGAGGCAAAAATTTTGTAGTCCACGTTTAATAAAGGTATTGGTCTATAATTATTTGCGTCAGGTCTGAGTCTTCTTTAGGTATTAAAGTGATATTAGCTTCTGTCCATGTATTTGGTATTTTACCCTCTAAAAGTACTTCATTACATAGTTCTTTCATTATAGGAATTAAAGTATCTTGTAAAGATTTATAAAACTGCAGGTAGTCCATCTGGGTCTGGAGTCTTATCATTTTTTTGTCTTTTAATAGCCTCTGTCATCTCCATCATTGATATTTTTTCATTTAAAATATTTTGTATATTCTCTGGAATTTTGGGTAAATCTGCTTTTTTAATATAGTGCTTTATTTTTTCTTGTGGAGTTTCCTCTGTATTGTAAAGTATCTCGTAAAAGTCTTTAATTATTTTTTTTAATTGTGTCATTTTGAAACTGTAAATCTCCTTTTGAGTCTTGTAGTTTATTTATCACTTTTTTCTCTCTTTTTTCAGTTTGTATGCTAGCTGCCTCCCAGTTTATTAGCATTTTCTAAAAACTTCTCTTTAGCTCTTTTAATTTGTTGCACCATTTTTTCGGCCTCTGCTAAATTTATTTTATCTTTTATTAGTTCCTTTTGTTTTTTAGGTATTTTCTTTTTGTGGGTCTATTTGTAGTTCTGATTCTAATTTCTTAAGTTCTTCCTGTAGTTTTAACTCTTTTTTTCTTTATTCTTTTTCGCCCTGTAAGTTATAGCCAACCCTCTGAAGTATTCTTTAGCCATATCCCACACATTTTGAAGGGATGTTTCTTCTTTTTTATTTATTTTTTAAAAAATAATTCCATTTCCTTTTTTGCTATTTGTATAAATTCTTTCTCCTTTAGTAAAGATTTATTCATACTGTAAACTATCTTAATTTTTTCTCAGTTCTTCTCCAAGTCATCTTTATTGGATTGTGATCTGCCCATATATTAGGTTCTATCCCGATCTCATGTATAATCATACTTAGTTCAGGAGATATCCATATCATATCAATTCTGGACCATGATTTGTGTCTATTTGAATAAAAGGTATATTGTAGTTTTTTGGGATTCTTTTCTCTCCATATATCCGGAATACAAATTTCTTCTGCCATTTTAGAAAAAAGTTTTAGGGAGTATATTTTTCCCTCCCCCCCATTTTACTACTTTTATAGTCCAGTGTTCCATCTGCTATTGCATCAAAATCTCCCATTACACAAATATTTTTGTATTCCAATTCCACTATTTTTATGCAATTTTTGATAGAACTCTTCTTGTTTATCATTTGGTGCATATATTGCTACGATCAATATCTGTTTTTGGTTTATCATTATTTCCACCATCAATATTCTTCCCTCTTCGTCTGCATAGATTTGTTTGGGATTCATTATTTCTTTAATATATAGAGCTATTCCTCTTTTCTTTTGTTGAGCTAATGCGCAATGCAGTTTCCCAATTTTCAGTTGCTCCAACAGTTTATAATGTTGTTCCTTAATATGTGTTTCTTGGAGACAAAGTATATCCATTTTTAATCTTTGTAGTTGTGTAAAAATGTTTTCCCTTTTATAGGGGAGTTCAATCCAGTTACATTCATTGAGAGAATCCCATTTTCCTTCTCCATCTCCTTCAATTATATATACGTCTTAACCTTCTAGTTGTTTTTATCTGTCTCTGTTCTCTTGCTCTTACCACTTCTTCTGTCTTTGTATTTTCAGTTTCTTCTTCTTCCCTTGGCTTGGCTGCTCCTTCTATTGCCGTGTCTTCCTGTCTCTTTGTTTCTCTTACTGGATGGGGTTCTGAACTTTACCCTTCCATAAAAGTTGTGTGATTATCATAAAACTCCATTGCTTTATGTGGTGTATCCAATCTGTATCTTTTCCCATCCCAATTAATTAGAATCCCTTCTGGAATCAGCCATCTGAAATTCACTCCTTTTTCAGTTAATTTTCTAGTCAGGAATTTGTCGAGCCCCATGGGCCCAACATACAGTGAAGGTGGGGGGAAGCCTCGTGTCGGCCTGACAACCCCTCCCTGCAGCTGGAAAGGCCGCCGCTGCTGCTGCAGGCCTTCCTCTGTCCATGCCGTCTCCTTACCAGTCTCCCAGCCGCAAACGGAAGGTGCTGTCGTCGGAGGCTATTGCCAGGCCTCCGTAAGCCTCCCCACCTCCCCGCCTGTCTCCAGACAATTGGACTAGGTGCCGCTGCTGCTGCAAACCGCCGCGAGCTCTCCGCAGGCCCCACTGCCTCCCAGCTGACGTCTGAGCATCTGGATGGGCCGCCACCGCAGGCCTTCCAGAGGTCCCGAAGTACTGCTGGGGCCCAGGGGTGGTTGCAGCCTCACCCCCTCATCCTTCCATCCTGGTGGGGCTGTCAGCTATGAAGCTGGCCCTCAGGGCATGAAAGATGGGACATTACCTGGTTTGTTTTCCTGCTCAGCAACGGACTGCTAGACATGTGGAGGGGAGTCTTGCAGGATGCGCGGAGGACAGAGGCAGTTTAGGGCAGCATGAGATGCATTGCTGAGGAAAGCTGCAAGGGGGGAAGGAGGGATTATAAAGGGTTGTGGCCAGATGCTGGTTTGTGGCCTGGGGGCGGGGTCCTGTCTTCAGGTGGCTATGTAAAGTGCTGGGAGCAATTTACTCCCAGTGCTGACTTTTTCTTTGAGCTGAATAAAGCCTTTTGTTGCACATTCCTGCTTGGTGGTTCCTGCTCTCATCCCATGAAGGACGTGTTTGACAAAGTCAGCGCTCCCTTTTTCCTGTTCACCTTGTCCAGTCCCACTGTGTTATTTGGGTATGGCAGAGGGAACACAAGGGGCTGCCCCGGTGGCTGAGGAAGGAGAGCCAGCCAGAGCTGCAGCACCAACACCGATGACAGAGCCAGGGGATGCCCAGCCGACAGTAAGGCCCAAAGTGCGGGACCCACCGCCGACAACCACAGTGAGTGATTCCCAGGAGGAAGGGGACCCTGCTCCTAGGGGGGGGAGTGGTGGTTTAGCCCTGTCCTTGGCTGCTCAGACCCCGGTCGAGTACAGATACCAGGTGCCGGAGCACCTCTCACAGAATGGAGAGAAAGGGGCCTCACTGATGATGAAGAAGAATGGAGCTACTCCACAGCGCCGGGTAGACAAACAATGGACATCCTCCAGGACAGGTTCGGTGAGGCAGGGTACCGGGAACCCCTTTCTTGGTGAGGGCTGGAGGCCAGACATGACATAGCGCCATGGTCTCGTACCGAGACACAAACAGTTCACTCGGGGCCACTCCATTTCTGTCTGGCTAGCCCGAGGTTCTGGGTTCCCTCCAGCCTTGGTATGTCCCAGGTGGGCAGCCCTGCCATGCATGTCCCGGCGGCACAATCACAGTCTGGACAGGATGCCAGTCCATTGACAGATGGAGTGCCTACCAGGAAGACAACGAGGCCATCTGAGGCTTTGGACTGGCAGGCAGCAGGCTCTCGACGTTACTCACCTGCGGACGACGCTCTGTGAGGAGCAGAGCCTCGGGGTTGGTATGGGGTTCGCCACTGATACCAATGTCATTCAACGGGAACCCCAATCACCTGGCAATGTTTCTTAGCCATGCCATCAGCCACCTGGACCGGTATACCCAGGCCTACCCGTCCCAGTGGGTGATGTTGGTGGTGATGGCTAGTCTACAGGGTGAGGCGGCGGCCTGGGTGGCAGATTTCTACAGCAACCACGCCAGGGAGCTGGTCAATGCAGGCTTATTTCTGAAAGCACTTTGGTCTACATTCGAGGATGTCTCTCGGGTCCAGCGGGCTAAGGCGGAGGTGGTGGCTTTGAGACAGCAGGGTCGCCCCATTGTAGACTATGTCCGTGAGTTCCGACAAGTGGCCGGCAGACTGAGATCGTGGCCAGAACGTCTCCTGGTCCATCATTTCCAGGCGGGTCTGGATGGGGCCCTCCGCCGGGTGTGTGTCGTCAGAGGCATCCCAAACTGGCTTCAGGACTGGTTCCGGGTGGCGGTCAAGCTAGATATGGGATTGCAGGAGTTCCCGGGAAGAACAGAGGACCCACCCAGGCCCCAGAGGGTGGTTGAGAGACCCAGGGAAGACAGACGGAAGACCCAGTCTGCAACACCAGGAGCCTCTGGTCCATCACCCCATTCACCATTCCGGTGTTTCCGCTGCAACCAGCTGGGACATCAGGTGGCAGAGAGTTTCCAGTACCTGATTGAATGGAAAGGTTACGGACCAGAGGACTTCACCTGGGAAGACGCAACCGCCGTTCATGCCCCTGCGTTGGTGACCGCTTTTCATGAACAATTTCCATCCCGACCGCATCCGGATCGGCAGACCCGGGGGAAGGGCCCTGCGGTGCGGGATAGTGTTGTGATTCAGGGTCAGCCTGTGGGTTCGGCAGTTGGGTCGGACGACTCAGAGGAGGAGGAGGGGGGTGTTGAAGAGCTTGCTGGTGATGGCCTTGAGGCTCCGCAGAGCCCCTCCCACCTGGTCACGACGGAGACCCAGCTGTGTGAGCCTGACAGCGTGGATGAAGATGACCCACAGCTGGCCCTGTTCAAGGATGCCTGACGCAGGAGGCAGTCAATCAGGAGTAAACAGAGGAAGGCAATGGGGCACCTCGGAAGGAGGCAGAGAGAGGCCACGCCCTGAACTGTATTTAAGGGGAATGTGTGGGAGGGCTGGTTTGCTGAAGGCAACCGCTTGGATAGTTCCTGTTTCATAGCTCCTGTTTCATTGTTGGTGTCTTGTCTTGCTCTGTTTTATGTTAATAAATTTGACAGGCTTTATTCCAGCCTCTTGCCATTTGTAAAGGGGTTGTCCCTGCTTTTGCTGCAGGGCCGGTAGCAGGCTGGTACAGAACAATCCGTGAGGAAGCCTGGTCCAAGCATATTGTCTCTTCCGGCCTGTTACTGGGTCTTCCCATTCAAAAGCAAATAACTTCTGACTGTCTTTATGTATCGGGATAGTAAAGAAGGCATCTTTCAGATCGACCACAGAGAACCAAGCAGCTGATGGTGGAACTAAACTTAGCAAAGTATAGGGATTTGGCACAACAGCATGTACAGTGATTGTGGCTTGATTAAGGAGGCGCAAGTCTTGTGTCGGCCTAAAGCTACCATCTGGCTTTGGAATGGGCAAGATTGGGGTATTCCAGGCAGATTGGATAGTTGTTAAGATGCCTGCTTTTAGGTACTTGACAATATGATCTTATTTATTTATTTATTTATTTATTTATTTATTTATTTATTTATTTATTTATTATATTTTTATACCGCCCTTCTCCTGAAGGACTCAGGGCGGTGTACAGGGCAATAAATATAAAAACGAAATACAAAAGTTAAAAAACAATTAAATATTATGCCCAGATTTAAAACAGTAATTAAAAGACATATTAAAACCCCAACCCTAACCCATCAAACCAGGTCAGATTGCTCGAATAGAAGGAAGGAGCGGAGGTCGGGGGCCATCCGGAGCTCAACCGGCAAGCAGTTCCACAGGTCTGGCGCGCCCACAGAGAACGCCCTCCCCTGGGGGCCACCAATCGGCATTCTTTGATCGGAGGCACCCTGAGGAGGCCCTCTCTGTGGGAGCACACTGGATGGAGGGAAGTTGACGCCGGCCGCAGGTGTTGCCGTAGGTAATCCGGACCCATGCCACGTAGGGCTTTGTAAGTCATTACCAACACCTTGAATCTCACCCAGAGGACAACCGGCAGCCAATGCAGCTCGCGGAGCAAAGGTGTAACATGGGAGTATCGGGAGACTCCTAGCACAACTCGCGCGGCTTCATTCTGCATCAGTTGGAGCCTCCGAGTGGTCTTCAAGGGCAGCCCCATGTAGAGAGCATTATAGTAATTCAGACGAGAGGTCATGAGCGCATGAGTGACTGTACGCAAGGCATCCCGGTCCAGATAGGGTCGCAACTGGCGCACCAGGCGAACCTGGGCAAAGGCCACCCTAGTCACAGCTCCAATATGCTCTTTTAAAGAGAGCTGTGAGTCTAGAAGGACCCCCAAGTTGCGCGCCCTATCTACGGGGGGTAATAGCTCACCCCCCATGGCAAGAGATGGAATAATCGGAATTTCCCGGGATGCCGGCACGAACAGCCACTCAGTCTTGTCAGGGTTGAGCCGAAGCCTGTTCCTCCCCATCCAGACCCGGACCGCCTCCAGACAATGGGACATCACGTCGAGGGCATCACTGGGGTGGTTTGGGGTCGAAATAAAAAGCTGGGTATCATCAGCATACTGATGATGATGTTGTTGTTGTTGTTAGCTGCGAAGTCGTGTCTGACCCATCGTGACCCTATGGACAACGTTCCTCCAGGCCATCCTGTCCTCTACCAACTTCTGGAGTCCATTTAAGCTCACGCCTACTGCTTTAGTGACTCCATCCAGCCACCTCATTCTCTGTCGTCCCCTTCTTCTATTGCCCTCAATCTTTCCCAGCATTAGGCTCTTCTCCAGTGAGTCCTTCCTTCTCATTAGGTGGCCAAAGTATTTGAGTTTTAGCTTCAGGATCTGGCCTTCTAAAGAGCAGTCAGGATTGATCTCCTCTAGGACTGACCGGTTTGATCGCCTTGCAGTCCAAGGGACTCGCAGGAGTCTTCTCCAGCACCATAGTTCAAAGGCCTCAATTCTTTGGCGCTCAGCCTTTCTTATGGTGTAACTTTCACTGCCATACATTGCAACTGGGAAAACCATAGCCTTGACTATACGCACTTTTGTTGACAGGGTGATGTCTCTGCTTTTTAGTGTGCTGTCTAGATTTGCCATGGATTTCCTCCCCAGGAGCAAGTGTCTTTTAATTTCTTGGCTACAGTCCCCATCTGCAGTGATCTTGGAGCCCAGGAAAATAAAATCTGGCACTACCTCCATTTCTTCCCCATCTATTTGCCAGGAATTGAGAGGGCCAGATGCCATGATCTTGGTTTTCTTAATGTTAAGTTTCAACCCAACTTTTGCACTCTCCTTCTTCACCCGCAACAAGAGGCTCTTTAGTTCTTCTTCACTTTCTGCCATTAGAGTGGTATCATCTGCGTATCTTAGGTTGTTGATATTTCTTCCGGCAATCTTAATTCCAACTGTTGATTCATCTAGCCCTGCCTTTCTCATGATGTGCTCTGCATATAAGTAAAATAGGCAGGGCGACAGTATACAGCCTTGCCGGACTCCTTTCCCAATTTTGAACCAATCAGTGGTTCCGTGTCCAGTTCTCACTGTTGCTTCTTGACCCGCATATAGGTTTCTCAAGAGACAAATAAGATGGTCTGGTACTCCCATCTCTTTAAGAACTTGCCACAGTTTGTTATGATCCACACAATCAAAGGCTTTAGCATAGTCAATGAAGCAGAAGTAGATGTTTTTCTGGAACTCCCTAGCTTTCTCCATGATCCAGCCTATGTTGGCAATTTGATCTCTAGTTCCTCTGCCTCTTCGAAATCCTGCCTGTACTTCTGGTAGTTCTCGATCCACATACTGCTGAAGTCTAGCTTGTAGGATTTTAAGCATGACTTTACTAGCATGCTTTCTGCAGCTCGAACCACCATCCTGAGCTGCTCAGCTGGGCGCCTCTGCTTCTAATCTCCCTCCAAGAGATCTGGGGCTTTTAAAAAATCCCACCGGGAACAGAGAAAAAGCTGTGAGATCGGCATGCTCATTCTGAGTGGTGTCTCAACACAGCCATTCCGTTTGACAGCTGGCTCCGCCTCTCATTTATCTATGCTTTAGCATAGTCAATGAAGCAGAGGTAGATGTTTTTATGGAACTCCCTAGCTTTCTCCATGGTCCAGCGTATGTTGGCAATTTGATCTCTAGTTCCTCTGCCTCTTTGAAATCCTGCCTGTACTTCTGGTAGTTCTCGATCCACATACTGCTGGAGTCTAGCTTGTAGGATTTTAAGCATAACTTTACTAGCATGTGAAATGAGTGCAATGGTGCGATAGTTTGAACATTCTTTGGCACTGCCTTTCTTTGGAATTGGAATGTAAACTGACCTTTTCCAGTCCTGTGGCCACTGTTGAGTTTTCCAAATTTGCTGGCAAATTGAGTGTAGCACTTTTACTGCATCTTTTTTTAAGATTTTGAATAGCTCAGCTGGAATACTGTCACCTCCACTAGCTTTGTTGTTGCTCAGCTTTTCTAAGGTCCACTTCACTTCACATTCTAGGATGTCTGGCTCGAGGTCGGTGACCACCTCATCGTGGTTATCAGGGACGTTAAGCTCGTTCTTGTATAGTTCTTCTGTGTAATTTTGCCACCTCTTCTTAATCTCTTCTGCCTCTGTTAGGTCCCTGCCATTTTGGTCCTTTATCATGCCCATTTTTGCATTAAACGTTCCCTTCATCTCTCCAATTTTATTAAAAAGATCTCTGGTCCTCCCTATTCTATTGTTTTCTTCTATTTCTTTGCACTGTTCATTTAAGAAGGCATTCTTATCTCTTCTAGCTATTCTCTGGAATTCTGCATTCAATTGGGCATATCTATGTTTTTCTCCCTTGCCTTTCGCTTCCCTCCTTTCCTCAGCTATTTGCAAAGCTTCCTCAGACAGCCATTTTGCTTTCTTGCATTTCTTTTTCTTTGGGATGGTTTTGGTTGCTACCTGTTGTACAATGTCGCGAACCTCTGTCCATAGTTCTTCAGGCACTCTGTGTATCAGATCTAATTCCTTAAATCTATTTCTCACCTCTACTGTATATTCAACAGGGATATGATTTAATTCATACCTGAGTGGCCTAGTGCTTTTCCCTACTTTCTTCAGTTTAAGCCTAGGAGAAGCTCATGGTCTGAGCCACAGTCAGCTCCTGGTCTTGTTTTTACTGACTGTATAGAGCTTCTCCATCTTTGGCTGCAGAGCATATAGTCAATCTGATTTCTGTGTTGACCGTCTGGTGATGTCCATGTGTAGAGCCGTCTCTTGGGTTGTTGGAAAAGAGTGTTTGCTATGACCATCGTATTCTCTTGACAAAATTCTATCAGCCTGTGCCCTGCTTCATTTTGTACTCCAAGGCCAAACTTGTCTGTTATTCCAGTTATCTTTTGGCTTCCTACTTTAGCATTCCAATCCCCCATGACATCATTTTTTGGTGTTAGTTCTATAAGGTGCTGTAGGGCTTCATAGAACTGGTTAATTTCATCCTCTTCAGCACTGGTGGTTGGGGCATAGACTTGGACTACTGTGATATTGAATGGTTTGCCTTGGATTCGAACTGAGATCATTCTGTCATTTTGAGGATTGTATCCCAGTATTGCTTTTCCTACTCTTTTATTGACTATGAAGGCTACTCCATTTCTTCTGAGGGATTCTTGCCCGCAGTAGTATACCTGATGGTCATCTGAATTAAATTCACCCATTCCTGTCCATTTTAGTTCGCTGATACCTAAGATGTCGATGTTCAGTCTTGTCATCTCTTGTTTGACCACGTCCAGCTTTCCTTGATTCATGGATCTTACATTCCAGGTTCCTATGGAGAAAAAATCTTTACAGCATCGGACTTTCCTTTCACCACCAGACACATCCACAGCTGAGCGTCCTTTCGGCTTTGGCCCAGTCGCTTCATTCTTTCTGGCGCTACTAGTACTAGCCCTCTGCTCTTCTTCAGTAGCATATTGGACGCCTTCCGACCTGAGGGGCTCATCTTCCAGTGTCATATCATTTTGCCTTTTGGTATTGTCCATAGGGTTTTCATGGCAAAGATACTGGAGTGGGTTGCCATTTCCTTCTCCAGTGGATCACATTTTGTCAGAACTCTCGGCTATGAGCTGTCCGTCTTGGGTGGCCCTGCACGGCATAGCTCATAGCTTCATTGAATTATGCAAGCCCCTTCGCCACGACAAGGCAGTAATCCATGAAGGGGATACTGATGATACCCAACTCCAAAACCACGAATGATCTCACCCAGTGGCTTCATATAGATGTTGAACAGGAGAGGAGAGAGGACCGATCCCTGAGGGACTCCACAAATGAGAGGCTTGTGCAATGGGGAGAAGGTAGTTTCTCTGTCGAAGGCGAATAGGCACTGTTAGAGGATTCACTTGGATGACCAGTGGTACATGGTGGGCTGCATATCCTGGTGGATTATCTTCTGCCCATAATTGAGGCACTCCAAATTCCTGCCAATTATCAAGGACTGGAGCCTCTTGGGCCACCATTATTCGCCACATCTCATCGGGAGGGTACTTCATTATTAGTGACATTCTATTTTCTTCAAATGACAAAGTTGCCCCAATTTTACATAACATGTCTTGACCCAATAAGGGAATGGGGCATTCAGGCATGTATAGGAATTGATGTTCCATGTGTCTGCCATCTCAGGGGCTTCAAAAAGGGTGGCAATTAACAGAACCATCAACTCCTTGCACATTTATAGTAGTAGTAGAAAAGGGAGCCAATAACTTAGTAACTACAGATCTAGACGCCCCTGTATCGACTAAAAAGGTCACATCATTGCCCCCTATCTTCATTCGGACCAAGGGTTCAGGGGTGGCTTGACTTAACCCTGGTCCCCTTCAGTTTTCAGGCCATTGTTCAACTGCTGCAAAGCCTAGGGCCTCCACTTGTTCTTGAGATTGCCCTCTGCCTCTTCCTCGGAGTCCATATGACTGTGACACTCTGCCTCTTCCTTCTCCCTGGAAATCATATATCTTGACTTCTCGAGTCAAATGCCCACGGCCTCGGCCTCTTCCTCTTCCTCGTCCCTGTCCTCTTCTTAAATCCTCAAACTTTTTAGGACGGTCTCTTCTCCATGCACAAACCACACTGATTTTGCCCCAGATCTCTAGAGTTGTTTGACAGTGCTATTGCCAACAATTCAGCCTTATGTTGCATCCTCCCATCCCTCTTTTTCTCTTCAACTCTTTCTCTATTTACATAGACTCTTCGTGCAATTTCCATCATATGACTCATAGTCATGCCCAATGCCCCTTCTTGTCTCTGCAACTTCTTTTTAATATCTGGGGCACTTTGTGATATGAAAGACATGGCTAACATACGGGCCTTTTCAGGGCTCAAGGGGTCAATAGGTGTATAGGTCTTATAGGCTTCAAGCAATCGTTGGAGAAAGGCTTCAGGGCTCTCATCGTCATCTTGTATTATTAAAGAGGGCTTAGACATGTTTACTGGGGGTTTTGCAGCCTGTTCTAAGCCCTAAAGAATCAGTCCCTGATAATTTTGGAGGGTGGTCATGTCGCGATAAGGATCCCAATGCGGATCCTGTCTGGGGAATTGCTGATTTAGTACCGTTTGAAGGTCTCCTCCAACCACTAGGGGTTTTAGAATTTTAGTAATAGCATTATTCAACCTCTCCCTTTCTTCCCCATTCATCAGTTGTTCTAGATCCTGCCAAGTAGGATTGCGTGTCTTGATTATGGTTCCAAACAGATCAACAACTTTTCGGGGTTTGACTGACAGGGGTCCATAATGTTGTTTCCAGTTTAAGAGGTCAGTCGTAGTAAACAGGACATATTGAAACAGAGGCTGAATGTCTGCCTGGCCCTGATCATTTATGACCCTCTGGTCCATTTGGCGAAGTGGGGCCAAGAGTTGGGCTCTAGTGCTGCCAGCAATAGAAGGAAAACGGGGTGCAAGAGGAGAGTGGGATTTGTCGGGCCGAAGTTCCCGATCTCATTTTAGGGTTTCTTGGTGAGTTCCTTGGGCTCCTAGCCCTTGAACTTGATTATTGTCATTATCAATGGCTACAGGTTGAGTTGGACCCACCACTGGCTGTTGGACTGGAACCACTTCTGGTGCGACTGGGGGCTCAGGGTGATACACAGGGACATAGGGGGGAGGATTATCTTCTTCATAGGAATCAGTTTTTAAAACTGGCTTGGTTTCAATTTGACCCTTTTTAACTTGACATCTAGGATTTCTATTCATTCGTGCCACACAGACCCGCATGAATTCGACTCGGCATTTGTGGAGCCATTCGGGATTCTCCTTTACTACTGTTTGCCACTGGTCAATATATTGATATTGATCTGGGTGACCACAATCTGGGTCAGTAACAATTTGGTATACGTTTGAGATGATGTCTGGATTTAAACTACCTTCAGGCTTCCATCCTACATTAAAGGTTGGCCACTCATTTTCACAGAATTTTTTCAAGTCACCTGGATTAGCCCTAGGGTCACCATAATCTCCACTAAAACCTTTCTTGAAATTCTTCAACATACATTGAAGAGGTGTCCGAGGGACACTTCCTCCACCACCCATTTTCTAAGACACTGCCACTGACCTGTGGTGCCGGATGTTCCAATGGTCACCAACAGGAACTGCAATGACTTAACCACCCACACAAACACAATTCTTGGACCTCGTTAGGATGCGCCGATCCCGGGCCCAGGGGGGTGATCAGGCCCCCTCTTCCACTCTTAGTGGGTCTATAGCCTTTACTTTCCACAACGAGTGGGGCTATTACTTCCACTTTTTAAAACGAGTGGGTTACCATTTCTCAATACTCAATACTTGCCTGCAGGCGTCTTCTCTTTTTCTTCAGTCTCTGTTCGTGAGTAACTTATTTTGATTCCGTCCAGGTTCTTGGATCGGTCAGGTGTCCACCAAGTGCCCCCACGGTGCCCTCTGTCTCCTCTCAGAAGAAATCGTCCGTGACGGCTAAAGGATAGCGTGACGGCCCCGGCTGGGCACAGGGTGGTCCATGCCGTCCTCAGCGAAATATCGCTCCAAGTCCCATTTAGGTCACCAGAAAATGTTGCAGAATCAAGAGACTCAGACCTCAGAATCAAAAGAAGTTTGTTTTATTTTGCGCGCAAAAGGTTCAGAACAAAAAGCAATGTCAATGTCTGAACAACTTGTCATGGAAAAGCAAGTACATATATAGTCTCCAAAAGTAGCAAAACAAGGAAATGTAACTTACAACCTTGTCTTTAGCAAAGGTCACAGGTGTCTTGCTAGCGTCTAAGTTTCCTGTACCATGTTTGTGGTTAGCTACAAGCGAGACATATGTGGTTAGCTGTAACTGAACTTTGAGCTGGCCTACGAGATGTGACCCACAGCTGAACTTGTGGTTTGACATTTTCCATTTCCTTGTTCTTCTAACTAATACACGTATCTTCTCACTTTTATGTCCTACCTCACATTTATGACATGCAGTATTCTTATGCATTCTTTGTATCTTTCTTTATGGCCTGCCTCATTCCCCTCTTTGAGACTCTATTTCATTTGACAATCGAGTCTCACCTTCAGAGTTACTCCTTCATTTCATCAGGTAGTTACATTTCTTCCAGCAAGCGTTGATAGAATATCAAAAACATTGTATATAGCGGAGCCTCACAGGAATGAAGAAGTGAAGCTGAGTACAGGATAACTCATTGTTTATTTTATGCTGGAACTGTACTGAGGCAAATGGCTGCAACCAGCCGCAATATATAGTCTAGCCCCTAGGCGGCAGCCAATAGGTTTGAATAAACCATTGCCGCCTGGGGATAGCCAATTGCAGCACAGGAGACTGGTAGTCTGGGTTGCTGGAGAGCCATTAGCTGCTCCAGCAACCCATGTGGTGTTTCACAAGAGCCCAGTACATAACACAGGCCTTGAGCCTTTTAGAGTTTTTTAAAAGGCTTCAAAAACGGTTACTTCAGTAAAAGCCAGTGAACAGCTGGCAACCACTGCAGGTCATGTGATTCCTTCACTTTGCCCTGGTTAGCAGGTTAGCTGATGCAAAAGTTTTTTAGATACTTGATTTTAGATACTTTTTATGAATGTATCATTTACTTTAGGAACCTTTATGGCTAGTTGGGAGAGGTAGTTTGGGGTAGTGGTTAAGGTATCAGTCTACGTATCCTAATGTACAGAATGTGTCTGAGAACCTCATCAACCTCATGAATGATTTCCAGAGCTTGGGGCAGGAACTTAGCAGAATAGGCTGTAGGCTTACTTTTTCAGAGGTTTTACCAGTGTATAAGGAGCAAAATGGAAAAGGCCAGCGTATAGCAGAATTTAATATATGGCTAAAGGAGTGGTGTAAAGGAGAAGGCTTTGGTTATAATAGTCACGATGTCTGCAGCTGGTCCAATGAAAAAATGTATAAAAGAGATGATCTGCATCCATCCAAGAAAGGGACTGAGTTACTTGGTAATAAAATCACAGCTTTTTTGGAGGAACATTTAAACTAAATAATGGGGATAGTGAGTTAATTGATACAGAACATCACTGTCCCCGGCAATCTAAGAAAATAGGGGAAGCCAGGCACCACACAAGTTACGCAGCAAGTAAACACAGGGTCAGTCATAAAGGACTCAAATGTCTATACACTAATGCACAGAGTATGAACAGTAAGCAGGGTGATTGAACGTCTGGATGAGAGAGTGGAAGAAATTAGTCAAAATAATATGAAATTAGATGCCAAATTGACAGATGCTGAAATGGTGATGGAAAAGATGGATGACGATTTATTATTGGTCCAGCATAGAGAGATGGAGTTTGCTGTGAGAATTAGAGGGTTGAAGGAAGATTCTAAGGAAAATTTGAAAAAAGTAGTTTCAGAAGCTCTTGAACAGGTTTTGGGGCACTCAACAGAAGATATTATGGTGGATATAGATAAAATATTTCGTGTTAATTCCTGGATTGCAAGACAAAGGAAGTTACCTAGAGATGTGGTGGTGTATTTTACAAAGAGAGCAATCAGAAATGAGGTTATTCAAGCCTTTTATAATAATAAATTTACAGTTGCAGAGCAAGAAGTTTTAATTTTAAAAGAGATCCCTCCAAGAATTTTAAGGAGAAGGAAAGAATTTGCTTTCTTGGCAGAAGAAGACGGGACATCCAGTTCAGATGGGAGATCCCAGTAGGTATGGTGGTGATGTATGCAGGCATGAGATATCGTCTTCTCACAGTTTTACAGGCACGTGATTTCTATGCCAATATCTTAAAAGCAGGCCCCATACCACTTCTGGAATCCAAAACAAAGAATGGTGGAGAACAGTGTCAATCACAAAGTGAGAGCCTACAAGGTGCTGAAGGAGCTACGCAGTTAAAATATGGAGAATTCCAGAAAGTTACAGGAGTGGATCAGATTTCAGTACTAACGGAGGAGGTCAGAGACCAAAGAATGACACGCGCTGCAGCTAGGCGCATGAGACAAGAGCAAGATCAGCAGAGAGCTACGATTGAATCGCAAAAACTTACTTATAGTGAAGCAGTGGGAGGAGCGAGGCCAAAGAGAGTGCAGGTGATTTTGGAAGAGGCGCTCCAAAAGCTTCAGGTCACAAAAGATGGCGACAAAGCTTCTAACCTGGAGTGTTAATGGTTTGATATCACCACATAAGAGAAAGAAAATATTTCATTATCTAAAGCAATTTAAAAACGATGTTATTTGTTTGCAGGAAACACATATTCAAAAGTACTTGGTAAACTCTAGGTTGGGCACATAGTTTATTGCTTCTGCGCCTGACAAGAAAAATGGAGTGGTTATTTATGTTAAGCATACTCTTACAGCGAGCCTAATTGAAGCAGATAAACAAGGAAGATATGTTATAATTGAATTATTAATAGAAGGCAAGGAAACGCTTTTGGTTGGATTATATGCTCCAAATCAACAGCAAGGAGATTTTTACAATTTATTACACAGCAAGATTACTCAGTGGGATTATAAATCCTGTATTTTTATGGGAGATTGGAATGGCGTCTTGGATGTACAAAAGGACAAGAGAGGTCTTTTTAGAAGTACGCCAAGTCATGCTAAACTGCCTAAATCTTTTTTTGAGATGAAGGATGACTTGGAATTGAGAGATGTATGGAGAGAAAGGAACTTACAAGAAAAAGACTTTACTTTTTTCTCCGACAGGCATCAATCTTTTTCCAGGATTGACTTTATATTAATAACTAATGATTTTTTCTCTAGGGTTAAGAAGATCAAGATTTGTCCAAGAACTATATCTGATCATAGTCCAGTATGGTTGGAGATAGAAAAAGATAATGGAGGTAGACGGTCTTGGTGTTTAAATGAAAATTTGTTTAGATACCAGGAAAATGTGGAAGAGTGTAAAAAACAGATGAAGGAATTTTTTAAAATTAATTTTATTTATTTATTTATTTATTTATTTATTTATTTATTTATTTATTTATTTATTTATTTATTTATTTATTTAATTTGTATACCGCCCTTCTCCCGAAGGACTCAGGGCAGTGAACAGGGCAATACATAATAAAAACAAGATACAAAAATTAAAAATTATTAAAAAGTAATTAAACAGTTATGCCCGTAATAAATTAGTACAGATTAAAAGTTAAGGCCAATTTATAAAACTCAACCCCATCCCATCAGGTCAGGCCGGCTTGTTCAAAAAGGTGGGTTTTAAGATCGCGCCGGAAGGAGCGGAGATCAGGCGCAGTCCGGAGCTCGACCGGAAGATGGTTCCATAAATCCGGTGCTCCCACAGAGAACGCCCTCCCCCTGGGGGCCACCAGTCAGCATTCTTTGACCGGTGGCACCCTGAGGAGGCCCTCTCTGTGGGAGCGTACTGGGTGGAGGGAAGTTGACGCCGGCCGCAGGTGCTCCCCAAGGTATTCCGGACCCATGCCATGTAGGGCTTTGTAGGTCATTACTAACACCTTGAACCTCACCCGGAAGACAACTGGAAGCCAATGCAGCTCGCGGAGCAAAGGTGTGACATGGGAGTGTCGGGAAACTCCCAACACAGGCATATACATAGAATGAAGGCTATTGCTAAGCACATTGATTTGTGCTTAGAGTGTAAGCCGCCCTGAGTCTTCGGAGAAGGGCGGGATATAAATGGGATTAAAATAAAAAATAAAAATAAACACAACTCTCGCGGCTGCATTCTGTACCAGTTGGAGCCTCTGCGTGGTCTTCAAGGGTAGCCCCATGTAGAGAGCGTTGCAGTAGTCAAGACGAGAGGTCACGAGTGCATGAGTGACTGTACGTAAGGCATCCCGGTCTAGATAGGGCCGCAACTGGCGCACCAGGCGGACCTGGGCGAAGGCCCCCCTAGTCACAGCTACTATATGGTCTTCTAGGGAAAGCTGTGAGTCTAGGAGGACTCCCAAGTTGCGAGCCCTATCTACAGGAGGTAATAACTCACCCCCCATAGAGAGGGGTGGGATATCCTGAATGTCCCGAGATGCCGGTACGCACAGCCACTCAGTCTTGTCAGGGTTGAGTCGAAGCCTGTTCCTCCCCATCCAGACCCGGACCACCTCCAGGCAACGGGACATCACGTCGAGGGCATCACTGGGGTGGTTTGGGGTCGAAATGAAAAGCTGGGTATCATCAGCATACTGATGATACCCAACTCCAAAGCCACCCCAGTGGATCTCACCCAGCGGTTTCATGTAGATGTTGAACAGGAGAGGCGAGAGGACCGACCCCTGAGGAACTCCACAAACGAGAGACCTCTGCCCCCCTGCCAACACCGACTGCGAGCGTCCCAGGAGATAGGAGGAGAACCACTGAAGGACCGTGCCTCCCACTTCCAATCCCCTGAGGCGCCGCAGCAGGATACCATGGTCGATGGTATCGAACGCCGCTGAGAGGTCTAATAGGACTAGGACAGAGGAATATCCCCTGTCCCGAGCCCTCCAGACATCATTCACCAGCGCGCCCAATGCCGTCTCCGTGCTGTACCCGGGCCTGAAGCCCGATTGGTACGGGTCTAGATAATCCGCTTCATCCAGGACCAGAGGGAGCTGATGCGCCACCACACTCTCAACAACCTTCGCAAGAAAGCGAAGGTTGGAGACCAGACAAAAGTTATTTAACACAGCCGGGTCCAAGGCAGGCTTCTTGAGGAGAGGTCTCACCACCGCCTCTTTCAAGGCGGCGGGGAAACTACCCTCACTCAAGGAGGCAGATATAACCGCCTGGAACCAGCCTCGTGTCACCTCCCAGGCTGCATAAACCAGCCAGGAAGGGCACGGGTCCAATAAACATGTGGTGGAGCTCAGCCTCCCCATAATCCTGTCCACTTCCTCCAGAGTTACAGGATCGAACTCCTCCCAGGTAACATTGACAAGACCACCCGTGTCCTGATCGTCCGACTCTGCCCAGTCGGAGTACAGACCGGTCCGAATCCAAGCGATTTTGTCCGACAGATGTTGACTAAACTCCTCGGCACGCCCCTGCAAGGGTTCCTCACTCACCTCCTGATTAAGGAGGAAGCTGGTCACCTTAAACAGGGCGGCCGGACGATTATCTGCGGACGCGATGAGGGCAGCAAAGTAGTTAGACCTCGCCACCCTCATTGCTGCGAGATAAGACCTAATATGGGTTCTTAGTCGCAATCGGTCGGATTCAGATTGGCTGGACCTCAAACCGCTCTCTAGGACCCGTCTCCGACGCTTCATCTCCCGGAGCTCTGCGGAAAACCATGGAGCCCACTGGGATCTGCGCCGGGTCAGGGGCCGCAAGGGTACAACTCGGTCAAGTGCCTCCGTGGCTGTCCTTTCCCAGGCTTCCACTAAGGCATCTGCCGAGCTGTGAGCAGAGGAAGCAGGTGGGGACCCCAATGCTGCCTGGAACCTCTCAGGGTCCATTAAGCGTCTGGGGCAGAACCATCTAGTTGGCTCAGCACCCCCACGGTGGGGAGTGGCAAAATGGAAAACCAGCTGCAGGAGATGATGATCAGTCCATGACAGGGGCATAACAATTGGAGAGCCCCCACCAAGATCATCTAACCACCATCTAGATAGGAAAACCAAATCCAGGGTGTGACCTCCCACATGAGTCGGTCCCTGAATTACTTGCGTCAGGTCCATGGCCATCATGGAAGCCATGAACTCCCGAGCTAACTCAGTTACTCCTCCCAGGGATGGTAGATTGAAGTCACCCAAAACCATGAGTTTGGGGAACTCAATCACCAGCCCCGAGAGGATATCGAGAAGCTCAGGCAGGGCTGCTGCTGCGCGACTAGGCGAAAGGTACACCAGCAGCAGACCCAACTGCGCCCTAGGACCACACCTCAGTAAGAGAGATTCACACCCAGCTATCTGAAGAACGGTGGCCTCCTGCGGACATAAGGTCTCCCTCATAACCACAGCCACTCCCCCACCCCTACCCTGAGTCCGAGGCCGGTGTAGCACCCGGAAGTCTGGTGGGCAAAGATCAACCAGGGGGATACCACCCTCTGGGCCCAACCAGGTCTCCGTGATGCAGGCCAGGTCCACATGCTCACCCTCGACCAGATCCCGGACGAGAGGAGCCTTATTAACAACGGACCTGGCGTTCAGGTACACTAGCCGGAGCTCAGGTGGCTGCACATCCTCGCTCCTGGAGCCTTGGGGTGAAGACAGAGGGTCGGAGCGCCTCACCGCTTGCAAATAGCAGAGATGCCCTCCCGGACATCGATACGGCCCTCTGTTTCTACACCTGCTGCCATTCCCTAATGTCGTGGGAATAGGAAGTCCCACGACCCGCTCCCGAGCTCCGGAGGAAGCAGACTCCAGCTCCTCCCCTCCGCGATCTGTCCCAGGCCTGGCCTGACCAGCGATTGGTGGATTATCCCCCATTTCCAACCAACCACAACCCTCCCCCCTCCTTAACCCTACAAAAAATTTAGCTAAAAATGTAATCAGGGGCCTCTTATTAAATTTATACTGGAGGCCCCTGCCCCTGCCCAACCATCTCTCAGGGTCCCGGCAATCGGGCCCTTCATCAAGAGGAGGTGTAAAGAGTAAGGCAGGTCGCTCCCAGGATGGGGGGGCCCCCCTGAGGGCGAACAAAACCGTGCTCGGATAAATCAGATGCATGGTGGTTGTTAAACAAGTCCGGCAAAAAGACAACAAGGCGAACCCAGATTGAAACGGGAGGATCTCAAAATAAATAAAAAGGGAGAATGTCCAGAGTGCCAGCCCAGCTCAACTGCCACTAGAGCTGGGAAACCCAGGGACAGATCGAATCCCGCCCCCTCACGACGGTCAGAACCGGGGAGCAGCCTGGTACATACAACCGGGAAAAGCAATACCGCCTAGAGCTCTCACCTCTAGGAGGTAGCAGATGTATAGTCTCAACCACTCTTCCCACAGTGGTTGTAACCAGGGCCTCCCAAAATCATAGGGAAGGGGAGGAGAGAGGAGGGAATTAGAGCAAAAAAGTCAGCGAAATACATCAGGGCTGATAAGCCTGTAGAGTCACAGAGTGGTAGGAGAGCTCCGGTTACACAGTTCAATTTCATGTTGTAAAAGGACCAGATGATAGTCAGCCAGGAAGGCAAACCAAGACCATGGTAGTTCAACAGAACCACAAAACATGGTCTAGTCAGTTTCTGGCGGCGCAGAGGTTAAATTGTGCCTCATTAACGGCCGAGGCATTAGCGTCCGCGTTCCCCCACCAGGCCAGGTCACCATACCAGAGAGGCCGCGGTACGCCAACTCCCTTCACCGCCAGCCATCTCAGACACCAACCAGGCGGCATCTCCACCACTCCACCACTTCCACGCCAACGCTGCTCCAAGCCGTGATTCATGGTTAATAGTCAACACATGGCTGCCCCAAGCAGCTGAAAGGCGCTCCAGAACGCCGCCAAGCTCTTGAAAGTTGTCCCGGGCTCCACAGGCTCCACAGGCTCCGCAGGCTCCGCAGGCTCCGGGAACGCCACCAGGCTCCGCAGACTCCATCAGGCCCCCGCAGCCCCTTAACAGGGCCGACAGTCAGCTGGTCGGCGGAACGCAGGCCTCCGAGATCCTCTGCCCGGCTCCAACAAGTTGTTAATCAGGCTCTCAAAACTCCCCCGGCACCAACGGTCAGCTGGTCAGCGCCGCGTAGAGCAGCTGGTCGGCGCCGTGTAGAGCAGAGCTCCGCAGAATGTATTTAGGTCTTCCAGGCACTCCAGCAGCCTCCGTTAGAGTTCGCAGAGTCCACCGAGCCCCCGCAGTCCGACAAACAGCTGGTCGTGCAGCACGGGGCACTGCTCAGCTCCTCCGCATCCTCTAGGGCCTCCAAAAACTCTTCCGGGCTCAGTTGGAAAACCTCAGAGACCTCGGAGAGTCCAGGGCTCGCGGGGCCAAAAGATAGCAATATGGGCGTTGCCCACAGCCACAGAAGCTCACCTCGTCCTCGTCCCCCATCCCAAGTCCTTCACAGAGAAAATATTCCTGTGAGGCTCCCCAGGGTCGCCACATTGCCGGAGCTCCGCACGGAGCTCAGCCGAGCACGTCCGCCATAAAGGTACTTCCATTGAGATGGTTTGGGATGCAAGTAAAGCTTATATGAGAGGTGTACTAATATATTTGAATAATAAACATAGAGGTAAATTGGAATTTAAGAAGAAAGAATTAGAGGATGAAATTAAGGAAAAAGAAAAGGCTTTAATTTTGAATCCATCTGATGGGAAGATTAAAGAGGTAATTACTTTATTAAGGGGTCAGTTTGATATGTTAATGGCAGATCAAGTGGCAACTAACTTACGGTATGCTAGACATAATACTTTTTGTAATGCTAACAAACCGGGTAGGTGGTTAGCTTATTTGTTAAGGAAGAAGCAGAGAGCTTGTAATATAGATAGAATAGAACATAAGGGTAAAGTAGTGTATCAGCAGGATCTTATTAAAAAGACTTTTGTTGATTTTTATTCTAAGTTGTACGCTAGAGATAAGATTAGAGGTGTAGATATAGATGCATATTTGATGAATGCTAATATTCCTGTTCTTACACAAGAACAAAAGGAGGGGATGAATCAATTGATAACGGATGAAGAAATTTTTCTAGCAATTAAACAATTAAAAGTGGGTAAAGCACCGGGAACAGACGGTCTGACTGCCGTTTATTATAAAAATTTACGGTTAGAATTGGTGGAACCTCTAAGAGAATTGTTTAAGACAATTCAATTGGGAGGAGGTGTGCCCCCATCGTGGAAAATGGCCTTTATTTCGCTGATCCCGAAGGAAGATCAGGATGCTACCCAAGCCAAAAATTATAGACCAATATCGCTTTTAAATACTGATTACAAGATATTTGCAAAAAATTTAGCTAATAGATTAATGAAGGTAATGCAACAAGTGATTCATAGTGATCAAACTGGATTTATAAGTGGTAGACAAATGAAGAATAATGTGAGGCATATTGTAGACCTATTGGAATTTTTGGAAAGAAATAATCAGATCCCCACAGCGCTGATCTTTTTGGATGCTGAAAAAGCTTTTGATCAATTGGACTGGCAATTTTTAATGAAAGTATTAGAGAAAATGGAATTTGGGGAAAATTTTTACAACCTATTAGGGCAATATATCAGAAACAAACAGCTCGTATAATAGTAAATAACAGTTTGACAGAATCTTGCAATATTGAAAAGGGTACAAGACAGGGGTGTCCGATGTCACCTTTGCTGTTTGTTTTAACACTGGAAATATTAATTATTAAAATACGAGATTCAAATAAAATTAAGGGAATTCAAATAAGAGATCAGGATTATAGATTGAGGGCGTTTGTGGACGATCTGGTTATTACAGTAACTCAGCCGGATTACTCAGTTGTAGAATTAATGGAGATAATAATGTCATATGGGAAACTTTCCGGATTTAAGATAAACATACAAAAAACTAAAATATTGTCTAAGAATATGATTGTATCACAAAAGGTCGCCTTAGAAGAGCTAACGGGATTTGAAATAGTTAAGAAGATCAAATATTTGGGGATATATTTGTCAGCCTCAAATGTAAAGTTATATAAAAATAATTATGAACTCTTATGGGGGAAAATACAAAAAGAATTAGACAGTTGGAAAAAATTACAATTGTCTTTATTGGGAAGAATTGCAGCAGTGAAGATGAATGTTTTGCCAAAATTTTTGTTTTTGTTTCAAATGATACCTATACTTAAAAAGGACTTAAATTTGGAGGAATGGCAAAAAGGGATCAACAAATTTGTTTGGGCAGGGAAAAAGCCACGAGTTAAATTTAAGATAATGCAAGATACGCGTGAAAGAGGCGGTCTTAAAATGCCTAATTTTAAATTATATTATGAGGCTGCTGCTTTGTCATCGATAAGTGACTGGTTTAATTTAACACAAGGGAAATTATTAAATCTTGAGGGTCATGATTTGTTATTTGGTTGGCATGCATATTTATTGTATGATAAGAAGGTGGATAATCTGTTTAAGATACATATTTTAAGGTATGCTCTGTTGCGACTTTGGTAAAAGCATAGATATAAGTTAAATTATAAGATACCAATCTGGGCAATACCTAAACATGCAATAGAAAATATAAATGTGGGATTTAAACATGATGAGACTACATATAAGGAAATCTTAAGTTTAGAGAGGAATGTATGGCAATTAAAGCCATATAATATCTTAAAAGAAGAAAAGATTGTACAAACTTGGTTCCAGTATGGGCAATTACAGGCTAGATTGAAAGAGGACCAGAAAGTTGGCTTTTCGATGACTGATGAAAATTTGGTAAAACAAATTAGAGATCAAGGTCAAGCACATATAAAAAGGATATATAATGCATTGATAGAAATTGATTCAGAAACGGAACTTGTTAAAGATTGCATGATAAAGTGGGCCCAGAATTTTCAAGAAGTAATAACAATGGACACTTGGGAAAAGATCTGGGTTAGAAATGTAAAATTTACACAGGCCCAAAATTTAAGAGATAATTTTTGTAAAATGCTTTATAGGTGGCACTTAGACCCTAAAAAATTAGCAATTATGTATCCGAACTGCCAGCCCAAATGTTGGAGGTGTGGTTGTGAGGATGCAATGTATTTTCATATATGGTGGACTTGTAAAAAGGTGTTGTGACTCAGGGCCAGCCTGTGTGTCCGACAGCCGGCTCCGATGTATCGGATGACTCAGATGAGGGGGAGGAGGGAGACGAACCGGCTGATGATGGTTTGGAGGCTTGGCAGAGCTCCCAGCCGGGGCCCTCTTCTCAGCTGCGTGAGCCCGATAGTGCGGAGGATGATGACCCACAGCTGGTCCTGTTCAAGGACGCCCGACGCAGGAGGCAGTCGAGCAGGACCAAGCAGAGAAAGGCTGCGGGTCTCCTCGGGAGGAGGCACAGGGAGACCACGCCCTGAGCTCTAAATAAAAGGAGTGTTTGGGGAAGGGCTGGTTGCTGAAAGCAACCCTTCCGCTTGAGGATTCAAGTTCCAGTGTTTTTGTTTCTTGTTCTGTTAATTGAGTAATAAATCTTGGCAAACGCTTTTCAGCCTTGGACGCTCTCCAGTCTCTTCTGTTTGAATAGGGGTTTGCCTTACTACAAGGCCGGAAGAGGGCTGGTTCAGAACAGTTTGCTTTCAGCCTCCCACCCCTTATTACTACGATGGAGCAGCTTCGTGCCGAGAATGCTCAGCTCACCCAGCAACTCACTTTGCTGGCAGCTCAGGTGGCTCAACTGCAAGCTCAGGTACATGCTGCACCCCCACCCAGGAGGAAATGTCAGATAGCTATGCCGGATAAATTTGCTGGTAATCCAGAACTGTTTCCTGCCTTCCTGGGACAATGCCAGCTTTTTATCAGCGTGAGAGCAGCTGATTTCCCCACTGACCGGGATAAGGTGGGGTTCGTGTTGAGTCTTCTGTCGGGGGATGCAGCTCGATGGGGCACGCCTTTGCTGGCACAGCCTAGCCCTTTGTTGGATAACTTTGGGGGGTTTTGTGACCATATGCGCCTCATGTACGAGGACCCAATTAAGGCGCAGACCGCCACCCGACGCCTGAAAGCTTTGAGGCAGGGTCAGCGCCCCCTACAGGCCTATATCAATGATTTCCGGCTGCTTAGCCAGGATTCCGCCTGGAATGAGGCTGCGCTCGTGGATGCCTTCCAGGATGGCTTGTCGGAGGAGGTGTTGGATGAGCTGGCCCGCGTGGACATTCCCTCAGACCTGAATGGGCTGATCCATCTTTGTCTGCGGATCGATGCCCGGCTGCAGCAGCGAAAGAGTCGCCGTGCCACCCCACAGATCCCTGCCGCTCCTGTTGTGCGTGAGCCCCCAGTCCAGAGGGAGGAGCCAATGGAGCTGGGTGCCGCCAGGTCCCGTCTCTCGGTGACGGAAATGGACAGACGACGATCGGGGGGGGTTGTGTTTTTACTGTGGGGACCCTGGACATTTGGCTGCTTCTTGCCCGAAGAAGCGTCAGCGGGCATCAGTGACCAAGCCTGCCCCAAGAAAGTCTTCTACTTTGCTGTCGGGAAACGGCCCGAGCCCGATCTAGACGGTGTGATAGATCGGGCGACCCACAACGACCACGCCGAGCGACGCCGTTCTGACGGTGCCTGTGAACCTCCACGGCAATTGATTTTGGAGGCACGTCTGATCCTTCCTGGCAAGCCAGAGGGGATTCCGGTCCATGCCTTAATTGACTCTGGGGCTACCACTAACTTTATGGACTCGGCCTTCGTGGCCAAATGGGCTGTTCCCCAGTGTCCGGTGGATCCGCCCATGCTTGTGGAGACCATCGATGGTCAAGTGCTCCTGTCCGGGCCTATTACGGCCGCCACGCAACCCGTGTGTATGGCCATCAGTTCTCATGTGGAGGCCATCCAGTTCTACATCACTTCGGATCTGCACTTCCCCGTGGTCTTGGGTCTGGCGTGGCTCCAGGCGCATGATCCACAGATCTATTGGTCTCAGAACTTGGTCACCTTCCCAAGTTTGCAGTGCGTGGACCAACGCCCCCGCTGTGTTTCAGCATTTTATGAACGACATCTTTCAAGATCTGTTGGACCAGTTTGTCGTGATTTACCTGGACGACATCCTGATTTACTCCCCGTCGCGTGAAGTGCATCATCAGCATCTCCGTCAGGTCCTGCAGCGCCTTCGGAAACATCGGCTGTTTGCCAAGTTGGAGAAGTGCCAGTTCTACCAGGTGACCATCGATTTCTTGGGTCACCGCATTTCTCCTGAGGGCATCGCCATGGAACCGAGTAAAGTTGAGTCGTTGCAGAGTTGGCAACCCCCGCGTCGCGTGAAGGATGTTCAGCGACTTCTTGGATTTGCCAACTACTATCGAACATTCATCCCTGGCTTTGCTGCCTTGACAGCCCCCCTCACCCGGCTCCTGCAGAAGAAGACTCGGTTCCAGTGGAACGCCCCCGAACAACAGGCGTTCCAAGCTTTGAAGGACGCCTTCATGAAGGAGCCCATCTTGAAGCATCCTGACCCGCAACGGCCGTTTGTCGTGGAGGCGGACGCCTCCGACATTGCCATTGGGGCCGTGTTACTCCAGGCAGCGACGCCCAACGGTACCCTTTTCCCTTGCGCGTATCACTCTCGGAAATTGAATCCCTCGGAGCGCAACTATACCATCTGGGAGAAGGAGCTGCTGGCTATCAAGGCGGCGTTCGAGGCTTGGAGGCATCATCTGGAGGGGGCGCGGCATCAAATCGAGGTCCGGACGGACCACAAGAATCTGGAAAGCCTGCAGACCGCTCGGAATTTGAACCAACGCCAGATCCGGTGGTCCCTCTTCTTTGCGAGGTTTGACTTCCGGGTGCGGTACATACCAAGCGGGCACAACCAGAGAGCGGATGCTCTGTCCAGGAAGCCCGAGTACACCCGAGTGGAAGACAAGCTTCCGCCCAGGACAGTGATCCCCGTCGAGTCTGTTGCTGCGGTGCGGGAGCCGGTGGATATACGGGCTCGGATCCGGGAGGCGCAGCAGCAGGAGGCGTGGGTGGCTCAGCGGAAGGAAGAGGTGGGGCCAGATTCGCCTTGGTTGGTCACGGATGGACTCCTGTATTATCGTGACCGGCTCTATGTTCCAGGAGGGCCACTCAGGGGACTCGTCCTCAGCCAGTGTCATGATAACCCGGCTGCGGGGCATTTTGGCCTGTTCAAGACTCTGAACCTGGTCTCCCGTACCTTCTGGTGGCCCCGAGTCCGACACGATGTCCAGTCTTATGTCACCTCCTGCATCCCATGCAGGCAGGCCAAGTCAGCGACAGGGGCCCCGCCTGGTTTACTGCAGCCTTTGCCAACACCCAAGAGACCTTGGGGGGCTGTGTCCATGGACTTTCTGACGGATCTACCCCCATCCTCCGGCTTCACGACAGTGTTTGTGGTGGTGGACATGTTGACCAAGATGGCGCACTTCATCCCCTGTCGCGGCTTACCGTCAGCTCGCGCCACTAGTCGCATGTTCATCCAACAGGTGTTCCGGCGGCACGGCATTCCCGATAGAGTCGTCTCCGATAGGGGGGCCCAGTTTACAGCCCGCTTCTGGCAGGAGTTGATGCGGGCGTTGGACATTAAGGTTTGCCTCTCGTCCGCACATCATCCTCAGACCGACGGGGGTACCGAGAAGGTCATCGGCATCTTAGAGCAGTATCTGTGTTGCTACGTTAACCTGCAGCAGGACAATTGGGTGGACTATTTGGCCATAGCCGAGTTTGCTTTTAACAACTCGCAGCACACCTCCACGCAGATGACACCGTTCTTGGCCAACGTGGGTTATCACCCCCGGTTTTTCCCCCTTTCTCCCGTGGACTCACCGGAGCCGGCAGCGAACGAATTCATGGTGGAGCTACAGGCGATCCATCGGTTGGTGCGACGGCAGCTGGAGAAGGCCAAGGCCGACTACAAGAGGTTCGCCGATCGGTCGAGAAGGGATACGCCTCCACTATCGGTGGGGGATCGGGTCTGGCTGTCCACCCGGAACCTACCATCCACTCGGCCGGCGAGAAAGCTGGACCACCGTTACCTTGGACCGTTCCCAGTCGAGGCCGTCATCAACCCGGTCGCCTATCGTTTAACTCTGCCACGTTCCCTGCGCGTGCACCCCGTCTTCCATCGGTACTTGTTGGTCCCCGAACAACCGGCTTGTCCACTTCGCCAAGCGGAACCTCCCCCATCAGGACCTCGTGATGGTGGCAGCACCCCCGAGTACGAGGTCGCCAGCATCCGGGATTCCCGCTGGCTGAAAGGTCGCTTCCAGTACCTAATCGAGTGGAAAGGGTACGGGCTGGAGGACTTCACATGGGAAGACGCGACCGCCGTTCATGCCCCTGCGTTGGTGACTGCTTTTCACGAGCAATTCCCATCCCGACCGCATCCGGATCGGCAGCCCCGGGGGAAGGGCCCTGCGGTGCGGGATAGTGTTGTGACTCAGGGCCAGCCTGTGGGTCCGACAGCCGGCTCCGATGTATCGGATGACTCAGATGAGGGGGAGGAGGGAGACGAACCAGCTGATGATGGTTTGGAGGCTTGGCAGAGCTCCCAGCCGGGGCCCTCTTCTCAGCTGCGTGAGCCCGATAGTGCGGAGGATGATGACCCACAGCTGGTCCTGTTCAAGGACGCCCGACGCAGGAGGCAGTCGAGCAGGACCAAGCAGAGAAAGGCTGTGGGTCTCCTCGGGAGGAGGCACAGGGAGACCACGCCCTGAGCTCTAAATAAAAGGAGTGTTTGGGGAAGGGCTGGTTGCTGAAAGCAACCCTTCCGCTTGAGGATTCAAGTTCCAGTGTTTTTGTTTCTTGTTCTGTTAATTGAGTAATAAATCTTGGCAAACGCTTTTCAGCCTTGGACGCTCTCCAGTCTCTTCTGTTTGAATAGGGGTTTGCCTTACTACAAGGCCGGAAGAGGGCTGGTTCAGAACAAAAGGTTAAAGCTTTTTGGATTAAAATTTGGTGGAATATGCAAAAGATATTTAAGAAAAGGATAAAGTTTTCTCCGTAATTGTTTTTATTGGGTATTATTACAGATACTACTGTTATAGATTTAAATTTGATGTTGAATTTAATCACGGCAGCGAGACTTTTAGTTGCGCAATATTGGAAGAAGGAAGAACTGCCAACTATAGAAGAGTGGACTTTAAAAGTTTCTAACTTGGCGGAAATGGCAAAGATTTCAGCATATTTGAAAGATCAATCGCAACAGAGATACATTGTGGAATGGAGAAGATGGATTGAATATATTCAGAATAAATATGGGACTAAAAAGTTTCATTTAGCATTTGAATAAGTAGTGGATTTTTATGACGTATAACTAGTTAGTAGTTATTTTATTAATATTTTGACTATGGAGAGTTAAAGTGCGATAGAATTTAATGTTTTATTTTTGTTAGCATATTTTAGATTATGTTTGTTTGTATTATTATACCCTGTATTCAGCTCTGGGAAGTCAGGGAGGGGGGAGTGGAGGGGGGGGTTGGGGAGAGGGGAGGGGGAGGAGGGGGGTTGTATTCAAAATGTATTGTAAAACTTTTCAATAAATAAAAAAGAACAGTAAGAAGGGTGAACTAGAAATTCAGGTACATGAGGGCAGATATGATATTGTTGCCATTACAGAAACATGGTGGGACAGAACCTACAAATGGAACACACAGCTAGAGGGATTTAAACTATTTAAAAGAAACAGACTAAACAAAAGAGGAGGTGGAGTTGCTCTCTATATAAGAAATACCTTTATCTCTACAGAAATAGAATAGAGCACAACAATTATGAAAACTGTAAATGTGAATGCATTTGGGTCATGCATTTGGCGAAGGTTGTTGAGAGTGTGGTGGCGCATCAGCTTCCTCTGTTCCTGGAGGAAACTGATTATCTGGACTCATACCAATCGGGTTTCAGGCCTGGACACAGCACGGAGACGGCATTGGTCGCGCTGGTGAATGATCTCTGGCGGGCTTGGGACAGGGGTTGTTCCTCTGTCCTAGTCCTATTAGATCTCTCAGCGGCTTTTGATACCATAGACCATGGTATCCTACTGCGGCGTCTCAGGGGGTTGGGAGTGGGAGGCACCGTTTTACGGTGGTTCTCCTCCTATCTCCTGGGCCGCTCGCAGTCGGTGTTGACGGGAGGGCAGAGATCCACCCTGAGGCCTCTTGTTTGTGGAGTTCCTCAGGGGTCGGTTCTCTCGCCCCTCCTGTTCAACATCTATATGAAGCCGCTGGGTGAGATCATTCGTGGTTTCGGGGTGGGGTATCATCAGTACGCTGATGATACCCAACTTTTTCTTTCCACCCTGAACCAACCCAGCGATGCCCTCGACGTGATGTTCCGTTGCCTGGAGGCGGTCCAGGTCTGGATGGGGAGAAACAGGCTTCGTCTCAATCCTGCCAAGACTGAGTGGCTGTGCATATCGGCATCTCGGGTTAACCAGACCATTCCACCTGTAATGATGGGGGGTGAGGTGTTACCCCCCGTTGATAGGGCTCGCACCTTGGGCATCCTCCTTGACTCCTGGCTCAATTTTGAAGACCACATAGGAGCCGTGACCAGGGGGGCTTTTGCTCAGGTTCGCCTGGTGCGCCATTGCGACCCTACCTGGACCGAGATGCCCTATGCACAGTCACTCATGCGCTCGTGACCTCCCGTTTAGACTACCGCAACGCTCTCTACATGGGGCTGCCCTTGAGGACCACTCGGAGGCTTCAGCTGGTGCAGAATGCGGCCGTGTGAGTTGTGATGGGGGTTTCCCGATACTCCCATGTAACACCTCTACTCCGTGAGCTGCATTGGCTTCCGGTTGCCCTACGGGTGAGATTCAAGGTGCTGGTAATGACCTATAAAGCCCTAAATGCCTTGGGTCCGGGATATCTGAGGGAACACCCTTCGTCCAGTGCGCTCCCACAGGGAGGGACTTCTCAGGGTGCCGCCGGTAAAAGATTGCCGGCGGGTAACACCCAAGGGGAGGGCCTTCTCAGTGGGTGCGCCTGCCCTCTGGAACCAGCTGCCCGTGGAGCTTAGGACTGCCCCTGACCTCCGTTCATTCTGCCGGGACCTGAAGACCTGGCTCTTCGAGCTCTCTGGCCCAGGCTGAGAATTTTAATTTTAATTTTAATTGGGGTTTTTTACTTTTTCAGGGACTGTTGTAATTATTTTTAATTGTTTTTAACTTTTGTATTTCTTGTTTTAAATACCCTGTAAACCGCCCTGAGTCCTGCGGGAAAGGGCGGTATATAAATCCAATTAAATAAATAAATCCAATTTGAATAAATATAAAAGGGGAAAAAAATGACATTGCCATAGGTGTATACTATAGGCCGCCCAACCAAGCAGAGGAAATAGATGAACTTTTTGCTAGTCAGCCAACTAAGGTATGTAAGAAGCACATCACAATAGTAATGGGGGACTTTAATTACCCTGATATCAACTGGGAGACAAACTCTGCACCAAGTGGAAGATCAAACAGATTCCTGTCAAACCTAGCAGACAACTTTCTCTCCCAAAAAGTAGAGAAGGGAACTAGGGGATTAGCCATTTTGGATTTAATTCTCACAAACAGAGATGAAATGATAGAAGGTGTCGAAGCCACAGGAACCTTGGGGGGAAGAGATCATGCAATATTGGAATTCAACATTCTGGAGGCACACGCAATAGAACACAGCCAAACTAGAATCTTGGACTTTAAAAGAGCTAATTTCAATAAACTTAGAGAGACCATAGGAAGAATTCCATGGATGAGAATCCTAAAGGGGAAAACAACTCAAGAAGCTTGGGAAATTTTGAAAAGTGAGATAATAAAGGCCCAGTCTAGTACAATACCAACAAAGAAGAAAAATAACAGCTCTCAAAAGAAACCAGCATGGCTGCATAAAGAACTCTCTGATAAATTGAAAGATAAAAAGGACAAATATAAGAATTGGAAAGAGGGGCACATAACTAAGTCAGAATATCAGCAAATAGCCCATGCCTGCAAAGATGAAGTGAGGAAAGCTAAGGCTCAAAATGAACTAAGGCTTGCAACCAATTCAAAAATAACAAAAAATGCTTCTTTCAACATATAAAAAACAAGAAAAAGTTAAGGAAATGATTGGTCCATTAGTGGGGGAAAGTGGCAAGAAGGTGACAAGCAATAGGGAGAAAGCAGAACTATTTAACTCGTTTTTTGCATCTGTCTTTACACAAAGGGAAAAAACAGTCCAACCTACCAAAACCAGTGCCATAAAAAACAGAATAGAAACGCAAGTTAAGATAGGCAACAAAATGGTAAGTGAGCACCTGTCCAGCCTAGACGAGTTCAAATCATCAGGACCAGATGGATTACACCCCAAAGTTCTCAAGGAACTGGCAGACATGATCTCAGAACCACTGAACTATATTTTTCATAGATCCTGGAGCACTGGGGAACTACCAGAGGGCTGGAAGAGAGCTGATGTATTTCCCATCTTCAAAAAAGGGAAAAAAAATAGATCCAGGAAACTACAGACCTATCAGCCTGACCTCAATACCTGGGAAGATTCTGGAAAAGATAATCAAACAACAAATCAGCGAACACCTTGATGCAAACAAAGTCATCACTAAAAGTCAACATGGGTTTGTCAAAAACAGATCATGCCAGACAAATCTTATTACATTCTTTGACAAAGTGACAAAATTAGTGGACCAGAGGAATGCTGTAGATATAATTTACTTGGACTTCAGTAAGGCATTTGATAAAGTAGATCACAACCTACTACTTGATAAGATAGAAAAATGTGGGTTAGATAGCATCACCACCAGATGGATTCGTAGCTGGCTGACAGGCTGTACTCAGCGTGTGGTCCTCAATGGAACCGCATCTACATGGAAGGAAGTGTGTAGTGGGGTGCCCCAGGGCTCTATTCTGGGCCCAGTGCTCTTGAATATCTTCATTAACGATTTGGATGAGGGGATAGATGGGGAACTCATCAAATTTGCAGACGACACCAAGCTGGCAGGAATAGCCAACACTCCAGAAGATAGGCTTAAGATACAGAAGGATCTGGACAGACTCGAACACTGGGCGCTATCTAACAAAATGAAATTCAATGGTGAAAAAAGTAAGGTTCTACATTTAGGCAGGAAAAATCAAATGCACAGGTATAGTATGGGTGGTACCTTGCTCAATAGTAGTAAATGTGAGAGGGATCTCGGAGTCCAAGTAGACAATCACTTCAATATGAGCCAGCAGTGTGCTGCAGCTGCCAAAAAAGCCAACACAGTGCTAGGCTGCATTAACAGAGGGATAGAATCAAGATCACGTGAAGTACTAATACCACTTTACAATGCCTTGGTAAGGCCACATCTGGAATACTGCATCCAGTTTTGGTCACCACGATGTAAAAAAGATGTCGAGACTCTAGAAAGGGTACAGAGAAGTGCAACAAAGATGATTAGGGGGCTGGAGGCTAAAACATATAGGGAACGGTTGCTGGAATTGGGTATGTGTAGTTTAACGAAGAGAAGAGTGAGGGGTGACATGATAGCAGTGTTCCAATATCTCAGGGGCTACCACAAAGAAGAGGGAGTCAAGTTATTATTATTATTATTATTATTATTAACCCCACAAGCATTCTTAACAAATAAAAATAATGTAGCTACAAGGTCCTGCTTTGTTTGGAGAGAGTGATCAGTTGCTGACAAAAAAAGAGAGGAAAGGTTAGGATAGTAGAAGCGATGCTGGGTAACTGATACAAAGTAATCTGAGGAGTTTGCCTTACAGTATAATAAATTGTTGCTTTATAACTGACCACACCCAAGATGGTAGTAATTTTGTGATACAATAGCATCTTTATCATGCCATCAGAATTCGAAATGTGCCACCTGTCGTTAAATTTCTTGGCAGGATTTCAATTATTTTTTTCTCCTTCCACTGTGCTCTTTTCCTACCTTCTCACAGGCATTGTTTATGACACATTCATGCTGAAGCACCATTGTACATGTGGAAACACTAATATTCACCCAGAACATGCTGGGAGGATCCAGAGTATTTGGTCCAGACTACAGGAGACAGGATTGCTAAGCAAGTGTGAGGTAAGAAATCTCAAGAGTGAAACTCTTTTGCCAGCAGCTGGTAAGGCAGCTTCCAAAGTCAGGCTGAAAAAATAGCTGCATTCGGGGAAATGATTTTACAGTAGAGGAAGGGTGCAGCCTTAGAAGAATGTCTAAGCTTTGTGGCACCATAAAAAATAAATACAAAATAGGTCACTCCACGTTATCAGTCATGTGGTAGGTTTTATTCTGTTCTTTAAGTCCTAATAAATTTGCTAATCTTTAAATTCCTGCAAGAATATCTAATTTTGATGCACATAAAACCCTTACCTGTTTTGAAAATGATCCATGGGGAAGAGTATTTTAAGAACCAGAAAGATAGTAAAGCATACCTTTCACAGTCTGTATCTCCAGCACAAAAGAGTGGATCTATGAAAATAAAAGCCACTCTAAGTACTGTACATGTTGCTGTACTACAAGTCCCAGCAGATGTAGCCAATTTGCACAGCGGTGAGAGGTGCTGGGATTTGTGATTCAACAAATACATGGAAGACCTCAGATTTTCTTCCAATTACCTGTAATACTTTGGGATTTCATAGAGCCAGGATTTATTTTATTTATTTTTATTTTTATTCCATTTATATCCCGCCCTTCTCCAAAGACTCAGGGCGGCTTACAAGCTTAGCAGTAGCCTTCATTCTATGTATATGCCTGCTTATTAGGGCTTTCATACACCCCCCAAGCGGCATTATTACAAAGTCAGCTTAATTGCCCCCAACAATCTGGGTCCTCATTTTACCTACCTCGGAAGGATGGAAGGCTGAGTCAACCTTGAGCCTGGTGGGATGCGAACCTGCACTAATTGCAGGCAGCTGGTGTTACTTAAGGAGGCATTAGCCCACTGCTCCACCAAGGCTCTTTCCCCAGCAAGGTCAGTCCATTACAGGGGAAATCAACACTCTTATAAAGGTAGTACTCATAATCCTGTTGATAGTTAGCATGAAAACAAATAGCCCATGTACATTTTGAAAGCTCATGTTCCTGCATGAAAAATAGTACCATATATGTCTTCCATCATTGCTATCCCACTAATTTTCAAGGTACTGTAGGTTATTTTTTTCATTTTTCATGCAGGAACATGTATTGACTTTATAAGAATGTTGACTCCCCACTGGGGCTGATCATCAATTATGTACTGAATCTTCTTGGGGAAAGCATCTATGTAGTAGTATTATTATGTTTGCCACATCTGCAAATTTAGCTGTGAGGGCAAGTGTTTTGCTTATTTATTTTCTTATCATACTTAAAATCAAGGGGGGAAGGGGGGGGGTAGTGAAAAATGTATTTGAATACCAGGCCATTGAACTCCCAGCAGATCAGGACTCCCAGCGGGTCAGGATGCTTCAAGATGGGCTCCTTCATGAAGGCTTCCTTCAGAGCCTGGAAAGCCTGTTGTTCTGAAGCGTCCCATTGAAACCGAGTCTTCTTCTGCAGGAGCCGACTGAGGGGGCAGTCAGGGTAGCAAACCCAGGGATGAAAGCCCAATGGTAGTTGGCAAACCCAAGAAGTCGCTGAACATCCTTCACACGATGTGGGGGTTGCCAACTCTGCAAAGATTCGACCTTACTCGGCTCCATGGCAATGCCCTCAGGAGAAATGCAGTGACCCAGAAAATCAATGGTCGTCCGGTGGAACTGGCACTTCTCCAATTTGGCATACAGCCGATGTTCTCGGAGTCGCTGCAGGACCTGATGGAGATGCTGATGGTGCACCTCTCGCGACGGGGAGTAGATCAGGATGTCGTCCAGGTAGATCACAACAAACTGATCTAACAAGTCCAGGAAAATGTTATTCATGAAATTCTGGAACACGGCAGGGGCATTGGTCAGGCCAAACGGCATCACCATGTACTCAAAGTGTCCGTATCAAGTACCAAAAGCCGTCTTCCACTCATCACCGAACTCTGACAAGATTGTAAGCTCCACTCAAGTCCAGTTTTGTGAAGATCTTTGCCTCCTAGAGTCGGTCCAAGAGTTCGGGGATGAGGGGCAGCGGGTACTGATTACGCACCATGATGGCGTTTAATTTTCTATAATCATAGCAAAGCCAAAATTCGCCCGACTTCTTTTTGACAAAGAGCACGGGTGCAGACACTGGTGAGGATGAGGGCCGGATGAAACCCCGAGCCAAATTCTTGTCGAGAAAGTCCCGCAATGCAGCCAACTCGGGGTCCGACATGGAGTACAAACGCCCCACTGGAAGAGGCACATCAGGGACTAAATAAATGGGGCAGTCATAGGGCCTGTGTGGGTGTAATTGATCCACCTCCGTTGCGCTGAACACATCAGCAAATTCAGTCAGTTCAGAGGGCAAGGAAACCCCTGGGGAACCCTCCACCTGGCCAGCACAGATATGGCGAGTGTGGTCCACGCACTGTAAGCTTGGGAAGGTGACCAGGTTCTGTGACCAACAGATCTGTGGGTCATGCGCCCGGAGCCATGCCAGTCCTAAGACCACGGGGAAATGCAGATCTGAGGTGATATAGAACTGGATGGCCTCCTCATGGGAACTGATGGCCATACATAACGGTTGCATGGCGGCCTTAATTGGCCCAGACAGGAGCACTCGACCATCAATAGTCTCCACTAACATGGGCGGTTCCACCAGGCACTGGGGAACAGCCCATTTGGCCACAAATGCTGAGTCCATAACATTTGTGGTGGCCCCAGAGTCAATTAAGGCATGGACTGGAATCCCCTAGATGATTCACAGCTGGATCTATTCAGGGACGCTAGGAGCAGGAGGCAATCCAGCAAAGTAGAACAGAGAAAGGTCATGAGGCAACTCGGTGAGAGGAGGAGAAGGCAATGAGAAGCCACGCCTTGGGATTGCTGATAAAAAGGGAAGGTGTGGGAGGTGCTGGTTGCTGAAGGCAACTGTTTGAAGATCTTCTGCTAGAGTCCTGGTCTGTTATTCCTGTTTAACTCTTGTTTGAACTTTTGGTTTAACTCTTGTTTGAACTTTTGATTTCTTTGTAAATAAATTTGGTTGGGTTTTTCCAGCCTGTTATCTATAAAAAGGGGTTGTCCCTGACATTCAAACAGGGCCGGTCGTAGGCTGGAACAGAACAATTCCAGGCTGAATCCTGGGTAAGCAGGTGAAAATCACTGATATAGCCCTGTTGACCTTGCCTCAGAGCTTTCAGGCATCGGGTAGCAGTCTGCATCTTTATGGGGTCCTCATACATCAGACGCATATGATTACAAAACCCCACAAAGTTGCCCAACAATGGACTAGGTTGGGCCAGCAGGGGTGTGCCCCAATGAGCTGCATTACCAGAGAGAAGGCTTAACACAAACGCCACCTTATCCCGGTCAGTGGGGAAATCAGCTGCTCTCACGCTGATAAATAGTCATTGTCCCAGGAAAGCAGGAAACATATCTGGATTGCCATTAAATTTATCTGGCATCACAACTTGGCATTTTCTCCTGGGTGGTGGTGCAGCATGGATCTGTGCTTGTAATTGAGCCACCTGAGCTGCCAACAAAGTGAGTTGCTGGGTGAGCTGGGCATTCTCAGCACGTAGCTGCTCCATAATAGTAAGGGGTAGGAGGCTGAAGGCAAACTGTTCTGTTCCAGCCTACGACCGGCCCTGTTTGTGTGTCAGGGACAACCCCTTCTTCCTTTAAATAATCAATAGGCTGGAAAAAACCAACCCAAATTTATTTACAGTTCAAACAAAAAGGCAACATAATATTTCCTTCAATAAATGATTTAAAATATCAAACAAGAGTTAACAAACAAGAGTCAAACAGATTAGCAAGAACAGACCAGGATTCTCTTTGAATTTCTCCAAACGGTTGCCTTCAGCAACCAGCCCTGCCCACCCCTTCCCCTTTTATTATCAGTCCCAAGGTGTGGCTTCTCACTGGCTTCTCCTCTTTTCACTGAGTTGCCTCATTGATTTTCTCTGCTCTGCTCTGCTGGATTGCCTTCTGCTTCTAGCATCTCTGAACAGATTCAGCTGTGACTCCTCTGAGTCCAACACCCCCCTCCTCACACAGCTGAGCCTCATGAGGAACATGACTGGAGGGGCCAGGCTGAGAGTCCTGCAGTGCATCAGAGCCTCCCTCTGACACCAAAGGCTCTCCCAACCCCTCCTCCTCCTCAGATTCATCGTACTCAGCTGCTGGGAGCACAGGCTGACACTAAATCACAACAGTAGGTGAGATGAAATGATTGGCCAAAGATGTAAGATCCTTTTAGGCTTGGTAATAATTTTTGTTATTAAACATGAACATCTGTAATACATTTTGATATAAATCTAATCAGCAAAGGAAGGCCTGATATATTTAATTCATATCAGCACAGTACTAGATACATACATCTGTAGATCAGAATAATGCAAGCCATGGTATTCCCTGTGACACTCTATGGAAGCAAAAGTTGGACTTTGAAGAAGCAACATGGGAAATGTATTGACACATTTGAATTGAATGTTGTGTACATCATGGACAGCCAAGAAAACAAAAAAATGGATTGTCATAGGGTCCTTTTGTCTATATCCAGTTCAGTGGGCTTCCCCAGCCCAGAGGGCCCACTCCAGCCTCCCTGGCCTTTAGGCAACCCACACAACAGCAGACCCTTGGGTAGTAGTCCTAGTTTGTTTCCACACCCTCCCCAGGTCTACTGCTGCTCCATGCTATCAGGAGTAAATTACAGTTCTCCTTAACTTCAGGTTGCTTCCAGTTTCCTATACCTTATAGCGAAACACACAAGCCTTCTCACTCCCAGAACCCTTCAATACTAACTACCACACTCAGCTGCTTTGCTGCAGGGCTTTTATAGCTGCTCTTTGCTAAGCATCACTGGAGGTTTTTAAGAACAGATTGGACAGCCATTTGTCTGAAAGGGTACAGGGTCTCCTGCTTGAGCAGGAGGTTGGACGAGAAGACTCCCAAGGTCCCTTCCAATTCTGTTATTCTGTTACACAGCTGGGCTGGCTGGGGAGAGGTCTTAAAAGGGGCAGGGCACCATCGGCCCATGTGTTAGCTCATCTCAGGCAGCCTGCCCTCTCACACCTTCCAAATCCAATAACTCTTATTCTTAAGGTCACCCAATTCCTTCATCCAAACAAGACAACATGCTTCAAAATACAATTTTAAAACTGGAAGATGCAAACCACCTCTTTCTTTGGCATCCTGCAACAATTTATACTTGACTCTTGTTTTTTTCCTTGCCAAATAAATCTAAAAATATCCCTTTGACAGTTCTTGAATGGAGTCTCAGTGATCAATATGGGCAAGGTCTGAAATAAAAGTAACATCCTCAGTAGGACATTCATCTTGATCACAGAGATCCTGCCCAATAGAGATAGTTGCAATTTACCCCACCTTTGTAAGTCTTTCTTAATATCATTCTAGACCGGTACATACAGTAGTTATTTTGAAACAATTTAGAGTTTGTGTTTGACAGTATCACTCCAAGATGTTTAACCTTCTTTTCCACCTTAATACTTGGTTTTTTTGGTTAAATTTTCATGCTCATATGCAGCAATATTCTTGACTAATATCTTTGTTTTCTGTTCGTTTATTTTGAAAGCAGCCAAAGCTCCAAAATCATTCTACTTCTTCACCAAATGTTCCAAACTATTTGGGGGATCTTGCAAAAATACAACTAAATATAAGTCTCTTTCTTCATTTTCACACCAGTTATTTTGTCATGTCATCTGATGTCTCTATTCAAAACCTATAGGACTAAAATAAAGAGCAGTGAGGACAGGGGACAACCTTCTCTTGTACCTTTTTGAGTGTCACATTTTTTAGTCAATTCACAATTAACAATAATACGCTCATGTTGGGATGTGTAAATCAAGCTTAATACCTTGAATAAATTGCTCTCCAAAATCCATTTCCTCTAAAAGTCTGATAAGGAAAACCCAATTTAAATTTTCAAAAGCTTTTAAGATGCATCTAAAAATATTAAGGCTACCTGGGTCTCATTATGATATTTCAATTATTCAATAACATTTTAGAACCGTTCTAACATTATCCCTCATTGCCTTTTTGGTAAGAAACCAGATTGGTCCTCATGTATAAAGTTTTGCAAAATCTTCTTCAATCTGCCCCACAATATTGCCATAAAAAGTTTATAATCATTATTTAATAAGGAAATTGGTCTGTAGTTCTTTATCATTGTAGCATCTTGACCTTCCTTTGGAAGCTGGGTAATATTTTTTTTAAAAAAAGTTTTATTGATTTTCTGATTTTACATTTAAATATTTCAAAAGCAACATGGCGGCTGGGTTGACCAATAGTTCAATAACATACAAATTTCTATAATACAAATCTCAAACTACCGCATTAAATATTTCCTCTCTTTTCCCCTTTAACATTTACTGTCTCTTAATTGAACTAATACAATTCAATTGAATAAAAACAACATTTTTACAGTTATCAATAATTTTTAACATACATATCCTAGTTATTTTAACATACAATCTTTATAGACAATCAATGTCCTAATCAGTTTTCCCAATTTTTAGTTTCCCATTAATATTTAAATTTAACCTTTATTAATTATAGTTTCCAAATTGTGAGTCACCAAAATTCCCATTATCAAATTCATCACACAGTCTAATATTCAGGATACACATCTAGTCAAACATATTCTACTTCACACCATCATGCATCATCTAATTAGTAATACAGTATAACATGACCACAGAGACGTCCTCGGACAAGCACTGGCTCTTCGGCTTTGAAACAGAGATGAGCACCGGCCCCTAGAGTTGGAAACGACTAGCACGCATGTGCAGGGGAACCTTTACCTTTTTATAACATTCTTATTTTCTATTAGTTTCTAAGTATCTTAACCTTAGTAATCAAAATTCTCTTTTTCAACATCACATGTTTCCTCTCTTTTTCTCTTAATGTCTTCTATCTCATATTAAGCTAATACAATTCTTTATATATCAGCTAAATAAAACATATTCATTACATTTTTCAGTAGATTTTTAGCTTATATGTGTCTTAATTACATTTACATTCAATCTTTGTAGACAAATCAATATTCAATTTTAACTTTTGATATTTATACTTTCAAGTTTTAAATGTTCAAAATTATCTTTATCTCATTTCATAATAAAGTTTACATTTCAAAGTATACATCTTATCTATTTAAGTATATTCTCTTTTAATCCACTAATCAGTCAAAACCCCCATCTTCTTCAGTCTTATTCTAGCTTTCTTTCTTTGCCAGCTAGCCTTCCATCTCCGTGCTGTCAAATCTTCAAACGGCTCTCCCTCTGTTATTAAATACTGTATATTATTTGAAACAAGAGAGGGCATCCAATCTTCATTGTTGTGGAAGTGCTAACAAAATGTCTCTCTCTCTTTCCATCTCGACTTCTGGTTTGCTGACGCGGCCGCCATGGACACCTGGAAGATAAGCTCCATCTTCTATGTTCAGTTTCACATCTCTGGGGAACCTTGGAAAGGGTAGAAAGTCGCCCTGTAGGGGTGACCAGCAAGGAGGCCCCCCCCCCGCTAGATCGCAGGAGAGCGGTAGCTCTTCTGCTAGACCCAGCGCAGCCCTCCAAACTGGCGGACGAAAGACCAGCCATAGAAATATGGCTCGTCACTAGGCTGCAGAGAGCTGAAGTCACATTTACCACCAGGCACCTACAAAGACTAGGTAAGATCTACCTTTCTTAAATCCAACTATCTTTTTTACCTGCATAAGCTGCCTAAAGTACTTTCCCCCCTGTGGAGGGAGGGGAGGGAAATCCTATCCCATCCTCTAATAACAGCGGTGACTGACTATCCAGGGAAGTTTAAAACATTGAAAGAATAACCTGATTTTAACTGATTTTAACTGGATTTTTATTTTCCTAAAGTTTGAGGATTAAAAGATTCATTTTTTACTCTGTTTTTATTGAAGATTTGGGTTTTTATCTACAAAAAGAAGTAAAATTCCTAAATGGCATGGGTGAAACCTGAAATTACAATTTGTTATTGCCTAACAGAGACTTGGCTTGCAGCCCGGACTATAGATAAGACTCCTGTAAACTTGGAAGGTATTAGCTTTGAGGAGACCAGCTGTGTTCTACGCTCAGTGATAAAACTACTCTTATTTTCTGACTGTAAACCTTTTAAATCTACGTACTACTACAAAAACATGGATGAAGACCAGGAAAAGACTCTCTTTTTGATGAGAGCACTTATTAAAACTATTCTTACAGCTACTGATAAATTAAGAGGCTACAGAAAAGAACAAGATGTCAGCCCAGGTGTACAAATTCAAACTCTGACTACAATTAAAGAATCAACTGAACAGAATATAATAGAAGAAGTGGAACAATCAAATACTATTACAGAAGATTCAATTGGTCAACAAATTGACTTAATGGAAAACCCAGAAAAGAGACTGACAATATGGAAAATGGAAAAGATTTTCTATACAAACCAGAAGAAACCTGAGGAACAAGAAGAAGGACAGATTGAAGGGAAGATAAATATTTCTGGAAGCTGGGCAATATTAGCTTCTCTCCACAACTGAGGCATTTTAGAACCCTGTAATGTAGAATTTATTACCTGTTTCAATGGTTGTAGCAATTGATTTTCAAAGCATTTATAACATTGACTTGGAAGTCCATCTGGGCCTGGGGCCTTGCCTGTTTTAATCTTAATCTGATATTTCAAAAGTAGTTATAGGATCATTCCAATCATCATCTTAGAACAGAATAGAATAAACAGAGTTGGAAGGGACCTTGTAGGTCATCCAGTCCAACCCACCACCCAAGCAGGAGTCCCTACACCATTTCTGACAGATGGCAGTCAAGTCTCTTCTTGAAAGCTTCCAGTGATGAAGCTCCCACAACTTCTGAAGGCAAAAACTAGACATTTTCCCCCAATTTTTAATTTTTAAATGATCTGTTAGAATATCAAATCTCAAAATTGGACATTTGTCCCATTTAATAATCTGTGGTAAAACCTTCTACACATTTTCATTTTTTCTCATTTTCATTTTTTCTAAATTTTCATTTTTTAATCCACTCATGGAAAAAGAAACTGATGTTATTGTGATCTGCAAAACATGTTCCATGTATACTCTTATGCCCATAGAAGAACCAAACTATAAATGTACCAAATGTAAACTAATTGTGCTACTAAAGGAAAAAGTAAAATGTCTAGAGAAAACTCTAACTGCTTTGAAACTCAACCCACAAAACGAGAAACCCCAAATCTTGCAAGAAGAACATGCCCAAATTGAACATAACAATGATCAAACAACTTTTAAAAGAATTGACCCCTTAGAAGAAGAAAAGAGATGGAAACATGTCACTCATGGAAAAAAACAGAAACCTAGAACAAAACCCGTGTCCAACCCAACCCACTCTGATGCAGCCCCACTGGTTCTGAGCAATCAATTTCATAGACTGTCCCTGGAAGAAAACATGCAGACACCTAGAAAAGAAGCATCATCAAATGTCCCTAAAATATTAACAATATCAAGTGCTCCAGTGATAGATACCCAAAAACTCCCTAGGAAAAAAAAAAGCGAGTGTTGGTAATAGGAGATTCAATTCTGAAGGGAACAGAATCAGCTATCTGTACACCGGACAGTCAATCCAGACAGGTATGTTGTCTCCCTGGAGCAAGAATCAAAGATGTGACCAAAAACCTAACCAAAATAATAAAACCCACAGATTACTACCCCTTTTTACTACTACATGTAGGGATGAACGACACGAAAATGGAGCTGAAAACAATATTGAGGGATTACAAACAGCTAGGCGAGAAGGTCAAGGAGTTAGGTATACAAGTAGTTTTTTCATCTGTACTGCCAACGAAAGGTCAACATCCAGTAAGAGAACAAAGGATACTAGAAGTGAACCACTGGCTAAAGGGATGGTGTCGTCAAAAGAACTTTGGATTCCTGGACCATGGTCTGCACTACCTCCACAATAGACATTTGGCAAGGGATGGGCTGCACCTCACAAAAACTGGGAAGAATGTTTTTGGAAAATGCCTGGCTCAACTTATCAGGAGGACTTTAAACTAAACCTGAGGGAGGAGGGTGACCAATATTTAGGATCTCCAGGACCTAATTCCAAGCAAAAACCCCTACAAAACAAATCAAATAATGAGGCAGGGAGGGATGGGAAGGAAGACAAACTCAAACACCAAATAGGAGACATGGGAAGCATACCCAGAGTCAGACATAAAGCTCTCAAAAGCCTATATACAAATGCACAAAGTTTGGGGAACGAACAGGGTGAACTAGAATTATTAATACATGAAGGTAGATATGATATAATTGGAATTACTGAAACTTGGTGGGATGAGACCCATGAGTGGAACACACTGATAGAAGGATATAAACTGTTAAAAAAAACAGACCCCATAAAAGAGGAGGTGGAGTTGCACTATATGTAAAAGACCACTATATTGCTACAGAAATGCATGAGACCAAAGACGAAAACCTCCTAGAATGTGCATGGGTCAATATAAAAGAAAAAAAATGACATTGCCATAGTTAGTATGCTACAGGCTGTTGTGATTCCATGCCAGCTTGTGCTCCCGACAGCTGACTCCGGGGAATCTGAGGAGGAGGAGGAAGCTGGAATATGGAATCTGAAATCTCCGCCCCTTGCACAATATATTAAAACACAATTCTCCACCTTTCTAATGTTGTCATTAATCATATTCGCCAACTAATTTAAAGAATCAGTTTTCCTTCCATTAGAAAACCCACCAAGGTCTTATCTTCTTAGTTAGAGATGGCCTTGAAAGGTGCAATCCTGGACTTCCGGTGGCGGCACGGCGCCGAAGATAGCCGTTTCGGGCTATCCGCTTCACAGCTGAGTTTTTCCGCCTAAAACAGCGCCGATCAGCTGTTTAGGTGGATTTGAAGCCCCCTCCTCGGGAGAAGAGGAGGGGGTGAGGCCCCAGGTAGGGGTTGAGTTCTCCGGGGCCGCTTGAGCTGAAAGCTTGGGCGGCTGAAGGATTGAACTCCCCCGTAGCCTGGGTTGCTCCCAGCTGCTTAGCGTCTCTGCTCCGGGATTTTTGGAGCAGAGCCAGGCATTTGCGACCACCCCTGCCAGAAGGAAAGACTTTGGAGTAAAAGGAGCAGGCAGAGCGGTACAGGAGTTCGAGGTGAAGAGGATTTTTATTCTTACTCCCTAGCTTAATGGACCTTATAAACTTAAAGTGAAAGTGCGCAATAAGTGAAAGTGAGGAAAGATGGCGGCTAAATCTTCCTCTAAAGTTCTTCGGAGTGCGGGAACTTCCCCGGTGCAGCAGACATCGTTGCAAGCTTTGCTTCCTCCTGCACCTCCTGTGGCATTGACGCTTAAGGACTTACAAGATGCCTTTGCAAAACAATCCCAGGTAATGTCAGAAATGCTGGATGATAAGATGGCAAAGTTGGAGGAGAAATTGGAGAAATTGGAGGAGAGGATGGAAGAGAAGTTTAACGAGAGATTTAGTGCAATGAGGGTAGACATCTTGTCTGCAGTGGAAAGCGTGGCTGAATGTGTGCAATGTTTGGAAGAAAAAATGGAGGATTTTAGTCAAAAGAACACTATATTGGAAGTAAAGGTACTGGAGAATGAAAATTTAAGGGATAAAATGGACGGAGAATTAAGCCTTGTTCAGTATCATCAGATGCAGTATGCTATTAGAATCAGGGGTTTAAAAGAGAACCCTAAAGAAGACCTAAAGCAGCTGATTTCTGAGGCTTTGGAAGCAGTATTGGGCCAGCCAGCATCTGAAATAGAGGGATGCATGGATAAAGTTTTTCGTGTTAATTCATGGATTGCAAGGCAGAGGAAGTTACCTAGAGATGTGGTGGTCTATTTTACAAAGAGAGCAACTAGAGATGAAGTTATTCAAGCTGCTTATGATACTAAAGTTGTGGTTGCTGAGCAAGAAGTTCTGGTTCTAAAAGAAATTCCTCCAAAGATTTTAAGGAGAAGGAAGGATTTTGCATTTCTCGTACAGGAACTTAAGCAATGTGATATTAAGTTTAGATGGGAGATTCCAGTTGGATTGGTGGTGATGCACGAAGGTAAAAGATACCGTCTGGTTACTGTGACCCAGGCGCGTGATTTCTACAATGATGTTTTAAAAGCAACTCCTCTATCACTCCTGGAAGCTGCAAAGGGATATGGAGAGGGAAAACCTCAAGAGGCTGAAGATGGACAGACAGAGAAGAATGGTGCTGGAGGGGATCTAACAGCTTCATCGACTGTTGCTGGAGAGCAGAGGTTGACGCGTGCCGCTGTAAAACGAGCAAGACAACTACAAGAGCAAGACCAGCAGAGGTTTATGGAGATCTCAAAGCGTACTTACAGCGAAGCTGTGGGAGGAGCGCGGCCCAAAGAAAATATAGGGGCTATTAAAGATGTGCTCCAAAAGCTTCGGGATGCCACGCATGGGGACTAAGTTTCTAACCTGGAATGTTAATGGATTAAACTCACCACAGAAGAGAAAGAAAGTTTTTCAATATTTAAAACAATTTAAGATTGATGTTATATGTTTGCAAGAAACGCATATTAGGGTTATGGACCAAAAGTATTTATCGAACTCAAGGTTGGGCATGCAATTTGTTGCTTCTGCGATGAATAAGAAAAATGGAGTGGTTGTTTATGTTAAAAGTACTCTAACAGCGGAACTAATTGAAGCAGATAAGCAAGGAAGATATGTCATGATAGATTTGTTGTTAGAAGGTAAAAAAAACGCTCTTAGTTGGACTGTATGCTCCTAATCAACAACAAGCTGATTTTTTTGATTCACTTCATACAAAGATTACTCAATTGGATTACAAATCGTTTATTTTTATGGGGGATTGGAATGGAGTTTTGGATGTACAGATGGACAAGGCTGGTTCTTTTAAGCGTGCACCGAGCCATGCCAGATTGCCTAAATCTTTTTTTGAAATGAAGGATGACTTGGAACTGCGAGATATTTGGCGTGATATACACCTGCATGAAAAGGATTATACTTTTTTTTCTGACAGACATCAATCTTTTTCTAGGATTGATTTTATTTTGCTGACTAATGATTTTTTTTCTAGGATTAAGAAGGTAAAGATTTGTGCAAGAACTATTTCGGATCATAGTCCAGTTTGGTTAGAGATCAATAAGGACAATAGGGATAGGCGCTCGTGGCGTGTAAATGAGAATTTGTTTAGAAATCAGAGAAATGTGGAAGAATGTAAACAGCGGATGAAGGATTTTTTTGAAATTAATATGAATAAGGATATCTCTATGGACATGGTTTGGGATGCTAGCAAGGCCTACATGAGAGGGGTGTTGATATATATGAATAATAAATACAGACGTACTTTGGAAGCCAGAAGGAAAGAATTGGAGAATGAAATTAGGGAAAAAGAAAAGGTTTTAATTTTGAATCCATCGGATGTGAAGACTAAGGAGGTTATTAAGCTATTAAGAGGACAATTTGATAAATTGATGGCTGATCAAGTGGCAACCAACTTGCGGTTTGCTAGGCATAATACTTTTTGCAATGCTAACAAGCCAGGTAGATGGCTAGCTTATAGACTAAGGAAAAAGCAAAGGGCTTCTAATATAGATAAAATTGAACATAAGGGAAAGGTTGTGTTTCAACAGGATCTTATTAAGGAAGCCTTTGTGGATTTTTATTCTAAATTATATGCTAAGGAGAAGATTAATGAAAAAGACATTGATGTGTATTTGGAGAATGCTAGCATCCCGGTTCTTACGCAGGCACAAAAAGAGGAGATTAACCAGTTGATAACAGAAGAAGAAATTCTCATAGCAATTAAGGAATTGAAGTTGGATAAAGCGCCAGGTACGGATGGTTTGACTGCGGTTTACTACAAAAATTTACAAATGGAGTTGATAAAGCCGTTAAAGGAACTGTTCCAGACAATTCAGAGAGGGGGAAAGGTGCCTCCGTCTTGGAGAACTGCTTTTATCTCTTTGATTCTGAAGGAAGATCAAGATGTTACTCAAGTTAAAAACTATAGACCGATATCACTTTTAAATACAGATTATAAGATATTTGCTAAGGTGTTGGCTAACAGATTGATGAGGGTTCTGCAACAGGTGATTCATGGGGATCAAACTGGGTTTATTAGTGGTAGGCAAATGAAAAATAATGTGAGGCATATAGTTGATGTGTTAGAGTTTTTGGAAAGGAACAACCAGATCCCTGCGGCGCTAATTTTTTTAGATGCTGAAAAAGATTTTGATCAATTGAATTGGCAATTTTTGATGAAAGTTTTAGATAAAATGAATTTTGGGGATAAATTTTTGCAACCAATTAGGGCATTGTATCAAAAACAAACTGCCCGAATAATAGTTAACAATAGTTTGACTGAAGCATGTAATATTGAGAAGGGCACAAGGCAAGGGTGTCCGTTATCGCCTTTATTATTTGTGTTAACATTGGAGATATTACTTGTAAAAATACGGAGTTCGGAAAGAATTAAGGGTATACAAATCAGAGATCAGGATTATAGACTGAGGGCGTTTGCAGACGATCTGGTTGTTACAGTGACCCAGCCAGAAAACTCTGTTGTGGACCTGATGGAGATAATAATTCAATATGGGAGGGTTTCTGGATTTAAAGTTAATGTACAAAAAACTAAAATTCTGGCCAAAAATATGACAGTATCGCAAAAGGCCCTTTTAGAAGGATTAACTGGATTTGAGATTGCTAAAAGGGTCAAATATTTGGGGGTGTTTTTGTCACCCTCTAATACAAAGTTATATAAAAATAATTATGAAAAACTATGGGGAAAAATTCAAAAAGAAATGGAGAGTTGGGAAAAATTGCAATTGTCTTTGTTGGGAAGAATCGCAGCAGTGAAAATAAATATCCTGCCTAAATTTTTATTCTTATTTCAAATGATACCGGTTCTTAAGAAAGATTCTAATTTGGAAGAATGGCAATGGGGTATCAATAAATTTGTTGTTATGACTCAGGGCCAGCCGGTGGGTCCGGCAGCCGGTTCAGATGTATCGGATGACTCAGATGAGGGGGAGGAGGAGGGTGTGGAAGACGAACCGGCTGATGATGGCTTGGAGGCTTTGCAGAGCCCTCAGCCGGGGACCTCTTCTCAGCTGCGTGAGCCCGATAGTGCGGAGGATGATGACCCACAGCTGGCCCTGTTCAAGGACGCCCGACGCAGGAGGCAGTCGAGCAGGAACAAACAAAGAAAGGCTGTGGGACTCCTCGGGAGGAGGCACAGGGAGACCACGCCCTGAACTCTAAATAAAAGGAGTGTTTGGGGAGGGGCTGGTTGCTGAAAGCAACCCTTCCGCTTGAGGATTCAAGTTCCAGTGTTTTTGTTTCTTGTTTTGTTAATTGACTAATAAATCTTGGCAGACGCTTTTCAGCCTTGGACGCTCTCCAGTCTCTTCTGTTTGAATAGGGGTTTGCCTTACTACAAGGCCGGAAGAGGGCTGGTTCAGAACATTTGTTTGGGCAGGGAAAAGGCCACGAGTTAAACTTAAGATTATGCAGGATACTCGTGAAAGAGGTGGTCTTAAAATGCCCAATCTTAAATTATACTATGAAGCTGCTGCGTTAGCAGGGATAAGTGATTGGATTAATTTGACACAAGTGAGATTATTAAATCTTGAGGGCCACGACTTGTTATTTGGCTGGCATGCATATTTGTTGTATGATAAGAAGGTAGATAGTGTGTTTAAAGTGCATATTTTAAGACAGGCATTGTTGAGAGTTTGGAAGAAGTATAGATACAAGTTAGACTGTAAGATGCCATTGTGGGCAATTCCAAAACACGCAATAGAAAACATAAATGTTGGATTCAAACATGATGTGACCACGTATAAGGAGATTCTAAGCTTGGAAAGAAGTGTATGGTGTTTAAAATCGTATAATCTCTTGCGAGATGAGAAGATTGTTCAAACCTGGTTTCAATATACTCAGTTACGGGCCAGGTGGAAAGAAGATCAGAAAACTGGTTTTGCAATGACTGATGAAAATTTGATAAAGCAAATTAGAAATCAGGGTCCAGCACATATCAAACGGATATATCTTGCATTGATAGAAATTGACTCAAAAACAGAACTTGTTAAAGATTGTATGATAAGATGGGCCCAGAACATCCAAGAAGTTATTACAATGGACACGTGGGAAAAGATCTGGGTGAGGAATGTAAAATTTACACAAGCTCAAAACTTAAGAGAGAACTTTTATAAAATGTTTTATAGATGGCATTTAGATCCTAAAAAGCTTGCAAGTATGTATCCGAACTATCAGCCAAAATGCTGGAGGTGTGGAGGTGAAGATGCAACATATTTTCACATATGGTGGACTTGTAAAAAGGTTAAGGCTTTTTGGATAAAAATTTGGTGGAATATGCAGAAGATCTTCAAGCAAAAGATAAAGTTTTGTCCGCAATTCTTTTTGTTGGGTATAATTACAGAAGCTACTGTTGTGGACACTAAGCTGATGTTGAATTTAATTACGGCAGCAAGACTTTTAATAGGTCAGTATTGGAAGAAGGAAGAACTGCCGACTATAGAGGAATGGACTTTAAAGGTTTCTGACCTGGCAGAAATGGCAAAGATCTCGGCTTATTTGAAAGATCATTCGCAAGAACGCTATATTATGGAATGGAAAAAATGGATTGAATATATTCAGAAGAAATATGGGACTAAAAAGTTTCACTTAGCATTTGAATAAGTCTTCCTTTCGATTTTCTTTTTCTTTTCTTTTTTTTTCTATATGAAATCTTAGTATTGTTTGTAGTTACCTTATATGAGCTAGAGAGTGATAGATTTAAGAATTTATTGTTGGTAGCATATGGATGTTTATGATTGTTCTTTGTTTTTATACCCTGTACTTAGCTCTGGGAAGTCGGGGGGGAGGGGGGAAAGGGGGGGAGGGGTAGGGAGGGATAGGTAGGGGAGGGGGAGAGGGGATTGTTAAAGATAAAATGTATTTTAAAACTTTTCAATAAAAAAAAAGAAAGGTGCAATCCTACTCGTCCCCCCTCCCAACCTTAAACTAAATGTCTTAAAGCAATACACAAGTTTAACATATGAAATAGCTACTTCTTCATCTCTTGTCAAGCAATAACATTCGATGTTAGCAGCGTTGACACCTGGGTCCTCCCAGCCCCAGTGGTTCTACCTCTCCCAGTTTCACTCTCTCCGGCGACCTTGCTACTCCTCCACCACCCAGCCAATCGCGGGCTCCTGCCCAGCTCACTTGCTTCCAGAAAATAGGCTGCTTGCTAAGTGAAGCCCCAGGATCAGCGGGCTCCCCGGCGCTGATCCTGGGGCTTCACTTAGCAAGCAGTATGTTTTCCGCTTGCTAGCCCTTCCCCCCAAACACACTACTTGCTCACTCACCCTTCCTTGCTGGCCGCTCCACTCGCTGTTCCTCCGAAAACAGGCCGGTCTGCCCCTTTTATACCTTTTCTTCTCTCTGCCCTCCTCCTTTTCTCTTCCGGGTGCACCGGAAGCTCCAATTAGCATGTCGCCACAGATCCTGGGGATTCTGGCAAGCTCTGCAGCTCCAGCTGATCTCCAGGTCTGTGCGGCTCCATTTTGACTTGTTCCCTCCCTCACTATAATTAGCTAGGCTGGGCTTGCATACCACCAGCCAGGGGCTCGTGTACCACTGGTGGTATGCATACCACCGGTTGAAAATCCCTGCCCTAGGAGCATAAGAGAATCCTGAAGAGAATACCAGTTTCTAACTAGGAAATTAATTGAAAAAGCAGTGAATTTCTGATGGCTGATTCCAGAAGGGATTTTAATCTATTGGGATATGAAAAGATATAGATTGGATATGCCACTTAAAGCAATGGAATTGTATGACAACCATAGAACATTTCTGGAAGGAGGTGGTTTTTGAATCTGGTACAAAGAGAAAGAAAGAAACAGAAATAAATGTCAGTAGAAGGAGCAGTCAAACCAAGAGAGGAGGAAGAAGTTAAAAACGCATACATAGAAAAAGGAGCAAGACCAAGATACAGATAAGATCGACTAGAAGGATTAAGACCTAGATATAATTGAAAGAGATGGAGAAGGAAAGTGGGATTTTGTCAATGAATATAAATGGACTAAATTCTCCCTCAAAAAGAAAAAAAATTCTTTACATGACTACAAAAATTAAAAATGGATATAATTTGCCTTCAAGAAACACATATTAAGAGACAACACTATAAGTTGTCAAAACAACCAAAAATTGGTAAAGTTCACTTTACATTAGCACTTCAAAACAAAAGAGGAATAGCTCTATACATTAAAGAAATGATGAACCCTAAACAAATTTATGCGGATGAAGAGGGAAGAATATTAATGGTGGAAATAATGATGGATCAAAAACAGATACTGATGGTAGCAATATATGCACCAAATGATAAACAAGAACAATCTTACCAAAAATTACACAAAATATTAGAATTGAACTATCAAAATCTCTGTATAATGGGAGACTTCAATGCAATAATAGATGCAACTTTGGACTATAAAAGCGCTAAACAAGGGAGGAAAGGAGGAAATATATTACCTAAAGCATTTTCAAAAATGACAGAACAACTCTGCGTCCAAGATATATGGAGAGAAAAAAATCCAAAGAAACTGCAATATACATTTTACTCAAATAGACATAAATCATGGTCTAGAACTGATATGATATGGACAACTTTGGAACTTAATACGATATACAAGAAATTGAGATAGAAACTAATGTTTGGGCAGATCATAACCCAATAAAGATGACTTGGAGAGGAACTAAGAAAATATTAAGATGGTCCTTGAACAAATCTATATTGAAAAAAAAAGAATTTATACAACTAGCGACAAAGGAAATGGGTTTTTTTTCCCAAAATAAACCAGAAAGAAGAGACATCACTTCAAAATGTGAAGGATACGGCTAAAGCATATTTCAGAGGGTTGGCTATAACCTATATTGCTAAAAAGAATAAAGAAAAGAAACAACAACAGTTAAAGTTGAAGGAAGAATTCAGAAAGTTAGAATCAGAATTATAAATAGACCCACAAAAGAAAATACTTGAGAAACAGATGGAGATAATAAAACACAAATTAAATCTAGCTGAGACGGAAATTATGGCTCAACAGATTAATAGAGCTAAACGGAACTTTTTTGAAAATGCCAACAAACCAGGGAGATGGTTAGCACATAGACTGAGAAAAGAAAAAGAGAAAAAACTGATAAATAAGCTGCAAGATTCAAAAGGTGAATTACAGTTTCAAAATGATAAAATTAAAATAATTATCAAAGACTATTATGAGATACTTTACAATGCAGAGGAAATTCCAAAAGAAAAAATACAGCAGTATTTTTAAAAAGCAGACTTACCAAAAATCTCAGAGAATATTCAAAATATATTAAATTGAAAAATATCAATCATGGAGATTATAGAGGCTATAAAAAGGCAAAAAAATGATAAGACTCTGGGTCCAGATGGATTACCTGCAGAGCTTTATAAATCATTACAAGATATACTAAGCCCTATATTGAAAGAACTGTGTAATGAAATACTTTTGGAGGCTAAAATGCCAAATACATGGACTGAAGCTAATATTACCCTAATACCCAAAGAAGAATCTGATCTAACGCAAATAAAAAATTATAGACCAATATCATTATTAAATGTAGATTACAAAATTTTCATCTCAATAATAGCAGAAAGACTAAATAAATTTTTGACCAAATTTATACATACAGACCAAAATGGTATTTTACCTAAAAGACAGATAAAAAATAATTTAAGAATGATTCTTGACATGTTAGAGTACTATGAAATTCATCCAGGGAAACAGATGGCTTTAATATTTCTTGATGCACAGAAAGCGTTTGACAATGTAAACTGGCAATTTATGTTTCAGCAACTAGAGGAAATGGATTTTGGAGAAAACTTTATAAATGTAATTAAAACAATTTATTATAAACAAACAGCTAAAATAATTGTAAATGGAGACTTTACAGAAAACATTGACATTAAAAAAGGCACAAGACAGGGATGCCCACTATCTCTATTATTATTATGCTAACACTGGAAGTATTGAATAGAAACATCAGGCAAGATATAGAAATTAAAGGACTGGAGATAAAAGATGAAAAATATAAAGTACAAGCATTTGCAGATGACTTGGTTTTTATATTGGAAGAACCACTTGAAACAAGCACTAAACTTATGGAGAAAATAGAAGAATATGGAGAAGTGGCAGGGTTGAAAATAAACAGAGAAAAGTGACTAAAAATCTAACAGAAAAACAAAAAAAACTGGCAAAAGAAACAAATCTTTTTTTAATTGAAAAGATTTACAATACATTTTTTTTAAAAAAACAAAACCCCTCCCAACCCCCTCCCCTCTCCCCAGCCCTCCCCAACACCTCCCTCCCCTCCCCCTCTCCACTCCCCGACTTCCCAGAGCTCAATACACGGTACAAAAATACAAACAATCATAATCTACCTTATGCAAACAACAATAAAATATTTAATCTATCGCACTTTAACTCTTATAAAATAACTACAAGCAATTTAAATATCACATCAATACTTATTCAAATGCTAGATGAAAATTTTTAGTCCCATATTTATTCTGGATATAATCAATCCATCTTCTCCACTCCACAATATATCTCTGTTGCGACTGATCTTTCAAGTACGCTGAGATCTTTGCCATTTCCGCCAGATTGGAGACTTTTAAAGTCCATTCTTCTATAGTCGGCAGTTCTTCCTTCTTCCAATATTGCGCTACTAAAAGTCTCGCTGCCGTAATTAAGTTCAACATCAGCTTAGTGTCTACAACAGTAGTATCAGTAATAATGCCCAGTAAAAACAGTTGCGGACAAAACTTTATCCTTTTCTTGAATATCTTTTGCATGTTCCACCAAAATTTAATACAAAAAGCTTTAACCTTTTTACAGGTCCACCATATATGAAAATACGTTGCATCTTCACTGCCACACCTCCAACATTTGGGCTGGCAGTTCAGATACATACTTGCTAATTTTTTAGGATCTAACTGCCACCTATAAAACATTTTATAAAAGTTCTCTCTTAAGTTTTGAGCCCCTTCATGGATTACTGCCTTGTCGTGGCAAAGGGGCTTGCATAATTCAATGAAGCTATGAGCTATGCCGTGCAGGGCCACCCAAGACGGACAAGTCACAGCAGAGAGTTCTGACAAAACGTGATCCACTGGAGAAGGAAATGGCAACCCACTCCAGTATCTTTGCCATGAAAACCCTATGGACAGTACCAAAAGGAAAAAAAGATATGACGCTGGAAGATGAGCCCCTCAGGTCGGAAGGTGTCCAATATGCTACTGGGGAAGAGCAGAGGACTAGTACTAGTAGTGCCAGAAAGAATGAAGCGACTGGGCCAAAGCCGAAAGGACACTCAGCTGTGGATATGTCTGGTGGTGAAAGGAAAGTCCGATGCTGTAAAGATTTTTTCTCCATAGGAACCTGGAATGTAAGATCCATGAATCAAGGAAAGCTGGACATGGTCAAACAAGAGATGACAAGACTAAACATTGACATCTTAGGTATCAGCGAACTAAAATGGACAGGAATGGGTGAATTTAATTCAGATGACCATCAGGTATACTACTGCGGGAAAGAATCCCTCAGAAGAAATGGAGTAGCCTTCATAGTCAATAAAAAAATAGGAAAAGCGGACTTCCGGTGGCTCCGCGGCGCCGGAGACAGCCTTCCCGGGCTGCCCGCAGCTCAGCTGTGTGATTTTTCGCCCGAAACAGCGTCGATCAGCTGTTCGGGCGAATTTGAAGCCCCCTCCTCGGGAGAAGAGGAGGGGGTGAGCCCCCAGGTGGGGGTTGAGTTCTCCGGGGCCGCCTGAGCTTGGAGCTTGGGCGGCTGAAGGATTGAACTCCCCCGTAGCCTGGGCTGCTCCCAGCTGGCTAGCGTCTCTGCTCCTGATTTTATGGAGCAGAGCCAGGCGTCTGCGACCATCCCTGCTTGAAGGAGAGACTATGAAAGGAAAAGAGCAGGCAGAGCAGTACAAGAGGGAAAGATGAAGAGATGAAGAAGATTATTTTATTTTACTCTCAAGCTTGATGGACTTTGCTTAAAACTTAAAGTGAAAGTGCGTCACAATTGTAAGTAAAAGATGGCGGCTAAACCTCCCCCTAGAACTTTTCGGAGTGCTGGAAATTCTCCGGTGCAACAACAATCATTACTGCAGGCGTTGCATTCTCCTGATGTATTGACTTCGAAGGATCTTGAAAAACATACCCAGTTAATTCTGGAGTCAATGGGTGCTAAATTTGCACAGATGGAGGAGAAATTGGAGAAATTGGAGCAGAGAATGGAAGAAAGGATGGAACAGAAACTTAGAGAGATGAAGGCAGACATTTTGTCCTCAGTGCATAAAGTTGCTAAATGTGTGGAGGTGCTGGATGACCAAGTGCAAGACTTGACTCAAAAGAATGCTATATTAGAAGCAAAAGTTTTGGAAATTGAAGATTTAAAAGACAAAATGGATAGTGAACAGAGTCTGGCCCAATTTTACCAGATGCAGTTTGCTGTGAGAATTAGAGGCCTAAAAGAGAATATTAAGGAAGATTTAAAGCAGCTGGTTTCTGAGGCTTTTGAGGGGGTATTGAATCATCCAGCATCTGAAATAAAACAAGGTATGGACAAAGTGTTTCGTGTGAATTCGTGGATTGCTAAACAGAGAAAGTTGCCTAGAGATGTGGTGGTTTATTTTGTAAAAAGGGAAGTTAGAGATGAAGTTATACAAGCTGCCTATGATACCAAAGTTGTGATTGCTGGTCAAGAAGTTTTGGTTCTAAAAGAAATTCCTCCAAAGATTTTAAAGAGAAGGAAGGATTTTATTTTTCTTGTGCAAGAGCTCAAGCAAAGGGATATAAGGTTCAGATGGGAGATCCCAGCTGGGCTGAGCTTCATGTATGATGGCAAAAGGTACTGTTTGGGTAATGTGAAGCAAGCGCATGACTTTTACAACAATGTTCTAAATGTAACCCCATCAACACTTCTGGAAGCTGCAGAGGGATCTGGAGAAGGAGAACATCAAGAGGATGAAGATGGACTGATAGACGAGAAGGGTACAGGAGGAGTTCAAGCTGCAACTCTTTTGGATGATATTAGAGAACAGAGGGTGACGCGTGCTGCCTTAAAACGCTCAAAAAAGACAAAAAAATAAGACCAGCAGAAATCTATGGAACTTCCACAATATACTTATAGACAAGTGGTAGTTGTGTTTTTAAAAGTTTTGGGATGATATGTATGGTAACAGAATCTTTAATTTGGAATTAATGGACAATTTATTACAGAGGAAGAGGAAGAAAGTTTTGTGGGTTAATGCGGGTTAATTTGTGTAAGAACTATCTATTATAGTCTATTTTGGCTAGAGAGGTTAATAGGGATAGGTGTTTGTGATGTGTAAATGAGAATATGTTTAGGTAATAGGGAAATGTGGAAGAACATAGATGGGAATGATGCTAGTTTTCTTTTATTTTAGTTTTTTATATATATTTAGTATTGTTAAGGATTGGTTTACTTTATATAAGCTAGAGAGTGATGGATTTTAGAGTTTATAATTGTTAGTATATGATTGTTTATGATTGCTTTTTAGATATATACCTTGTATTTTGCTCTGGGAAGTCGGAGGGGGGGGGAGGGGGGGAGGAGGGGAAGTAGAGGGGGGGAGGCAGGGGAGGGAGGAGGGAGAGGGGGAGGGGGGGAGATAGGGGGGAGGTAGGGAGGGGAGGAGGGAGGGGGAAGGGGGGTTTCTTAAAGGAAAATTGTATTTTTTAAAACTTTTCAATTAAAAAAAAAAAATAGGAAAAGCATTACTGGGATACAATCCTCAAAATGACAGAATGATCTCAGTTCGAATCCAAGGCAAACCATTCAATATTACAGTAGTCCAAGTCTATGCCCCAACCACCGGTGCTGAAGAGGATGAAATTGACCGGTTCTATGAAGCCCTACAGCACCTTATAGAACTAACACCCAGAAATGATGTCCTTATCATCATGGGGGATTGGAATGCTAAAGTAGGAAGCCAAAAGATAACTGGAATAACAGGCAAGTTTGGCCTTGGAGTACAAAATGAAGCAGGGCACAGGCTGATAGAATTTTGTCAAGAGAATACGATGGTCATAGCAAACACTCTTTTCCAACAACCCAAGAGACGGCTTTACACATGGACATCACCAGACGGTCAACACAGAAATCAGATTGACTATATGCTCTGCAGCCAAAGATGGAGAAGCTCTATAGTCAGTAAAAACAAGACCAGGAGCTGACTGTGGCTCAGACCATGAGCTTCTCGTTGCAAAGTTTAGGCTTAAATTAAAGAAAGTAGGGAAAAGCGCTAGGCCAGTCAGGTATGAATTAAATCATATCCCTGTTGAATATACAGTAGAGGTGACAAATAGATTTAAGGAATTAGATCTGATAGACAGAGTGCCTGAAGAACTATGGACAGAGGTTCGCAACATTGTACAACAGGTAGCAACCAAAACCATCCCAAAGAAAAAGAAATGCAAGAAAGCAAAATGGCTGTCTGAGGAAGCTTTGCAAATAGCTGAGGAAAGGAGGGAAGCGAAAGGCAAGGGAGAAAAAGAAACATATGCCCAATTAAATGCAGAATTCCAAAGAATAGCTAGAAGAGATAAGAATGCCTTCTTAAATGAACAATGCAAAGAAATAGAAGAAAACAAAAGAATAGGGAGGACCAGAGATCTTTTCAAGAAAATTGGAGAGATGAAAGGAACGTTTCATGCAAAAATGGGCATGATAAAGGACCAAAATGGCAGGGACCTAACAGAGGCAGAAGAGATTAAGAAGAGGTGGCAAAATTACACAGAAGAACTATACAAGAATGAGCTTAACGTCCCTGATAATCACAATGAGGTGGTCACTGACCTCGAGCCAGACATCCTAGAATGTGAAGTGAAGTGGGCCTTAGTAAAGCTGAGCGACAACAAAGCTAGTGGACGTGACAGTATTCCAGCTGAGCTATTCAAAATCTTAAAAGACGATGCAGTAAATTTGCCAGCAAATTTGGAAAACTCAACAGTGGCCACAGGATTGGAAAAGATCAGTTTACATTCCAATTCCAAAGAAAGGCAGTGCCAAAGAATGTTCAAACTATTGCACCATTGCACTCATTTCACATGCTAGTAAAGTCATGCTTAAAATCCTACAAGCTAGACTCCAGCAGTATGTGGATCGAGAACTTCCAGAAGTACAGGCAGGATTTCAAAGAGGCAGAGGAACTAGAGATCAAATTGCCAACATACGCTGGACCATGGAGAAAGCTAGAGAGTTCCAGAAAAACATCTACTTCTGCTTCATTGACTATGCTAAAGCCTTTGATTGTGTGGATCATAACAAACTCTGGCAAGTCCTTAAAGAGATGGGCATACCAGACCATCTTATTTGTCTCTTGAGAAATCTATATGCGGGCCAAGAAGCAACAGTGAGAACTGGACACGGAACCACTGATGGGTTCAAAATTGGGAAAGGAGTCCGGCAAGGCTGTATACTGTCGCCCTGCCTATTTTACTTATATGCAGAGCACATCATGAGAAAGGCAGGGCTAGATGAATCAAAAGTTGGAATTAAGATTGCCGGAAGAAACATCAACAACCTAAGATATGCAGATGATACCACTCTAATGGCAGAAAGTGAAGAAGAACTAAAGAGCCTATTGTTGCGGGTGAAGAAGGAGAGTGCAAAAGTTGGGTTGAAACTAAACATTAAGAAAACCAAGATCATGGCATCTGGCCCTCTCAATTTCTGGCAAATAGATGGGGAAGAAATGGAGGTAGTGACAGATTTTATTTTCCTGGGCTCCAAGATCACTGCAGATGGGGACTGTAGCCAAGAAATTAAAAGACACTTGCTCCTCGGGAGGAAAGCCATGGCAAATCTAGACAGCACACTAAAAAGCAGAGACATCACCCTGTTAAGGAATTTGTTGTGCAGAGATCTCCTTGTGCTACCAAAGAGTTGCACAGACAAGGAAGGGTACTAAGAGTAGTAAAAGTCACACAAGAGTACACTGAGTTGTAAAAACAAAAAGTAGTTTACTTTAAGGTGGTGTAAGAACAAAAATGCACAGTCAAAAATAAACAGTCCAGGTCATAAACAATAGCAACAGTCCAAGAAGCAATCCAAACTACAAAGTCTTCTTACCGGTCCAGAGGTGAATACACAGTTCAGGTTTACAAAAGTGCGTATAGTCAAGGCTATGGTCTTCCCAGTTGCAATGTATGGCAGTGAAAGCTGGACCATAAGAAAGGCTGAGCGCCAAAGAATTGAAGCCTTTGAACTATGGTGCTGGAGAAGACTCCTGCGAGTTCCTTGGACTGCAAGGTGATCAAACCGGTCAATCCTAGAAGAGATCAACCCTGACTGCTCTTTAGAAGGCCAGATCCTGAAGCTAAAACTCAAATACTTTGGCCACCTAATGAGAAGGAAGGACTCACTGGAGAAGAGCCTAATGCTGGGAAAGATTGAGGGCAATAGAAGAAGGGGACGACAGAGAATGAGGTGGCTGGATGGAGTCATTGAAGCAGTAGGCGTGAGCTTAGATGGACTCCAGAAGATGGTAGAGGACAGGAAGGCCTGGAGGAACATTGTCCATAGGGTCGGACACGACTTTGCAACTAACAACAACAACAACAAAGTTTTGAGCCTGCGTAAATTTTACATTTCTCACCACCCTGGCCGCGCTCAGAAGCCACACTGTGCACGCAGAAGCATGGCTCAGCTGTAGCTGCACACGCCAATCCTGGGCTCCTGCCCAGCTCACTTGCTTGCAGAAAACATGCTGCTTGCTAAGTGAAGCCCCAGGATCAGCGGGCTACAGCTGATACAGCCGAAGCGTGGATCGGCTGTAGCCCACTGGTCCTGGGGCTTCACTTAGCAAGCAGCATGTTTTCCACAAGCGAGCTGGGCAGGAGCCATTCGCTTGCTAGCCCTTCCCCCCCAAAACATGCCACTTGCTCACTCACCTCTAGCTCACTGTTCCTCCAAAAACAGGCCACTCCGCTCGCTCACTGTTCCTCCGAAAATGGGCCAGTCTGCTCCTTTTATACCTTTTCTTCTCTCCGCCCTCCTTTTCTTTTGTGGGTGCACCAGAAGCTCTAATTAGTATGTCGCCACAGATCCTGGGGATTCTGGCAAACTCTGCAGCTCCAGCTGATCTCCTCCAGGTCTGTGCGGCTCCGTTTTAACTGGTTCCCTCCCCCACTCCAATTAGCTAGGGCTCAGGTACCACCAGCCAGGTGCTCGCGTATCACTGGTACCACCAGTTGAAAAACCCTGTTTTAGAACATGGGATAATTTTTATCAATGGCTAGAAAAATGAGTTAGAGAGAAAGGAATGTGATATGTAACTTTGAATATATATTAGCAAGAAGACCATCAAGCTATTAACATATTGTTTATGATAATTAACTACTACTCATGAACAAGCTGATCACTAGAAGCCAGTATGGGTTTTTAAAAAACAGGTCATGCCTAACAAACCATATTGCCTTCTTTGATAAAGTGACTAAATTAGCAGATCAAGGAAATGCTGTGGATATAGTATACTTAGACTTCAGTAAGGCATTTGATAAAGTAAGCCACAGCCTACTTGTAAGATAGAACAATGTAGGATAGACAACACCACCACCACCAGATGGATTTGCAGTTGGCTTGAAAACCACACTCTGTGTAGTCCTCAATGGAACTATATCTACATGGAGGGAAGTATGCAGGTGGGGTACCTCAAGGTTCATTCTTGGGGGCCAGTGCTCTTCAACATCTTCATAAATGAACTAGATGAGGGGATTAAAGGAGTGCTCATCAAATTTTCAGGTGACACAAAGCTGGGGGGAATTGCTAACACTTCAAAAGATAGGCTGAAGGTTCAGAATGATCTTGACAGACTTGAGCATTGGGCCCTATCCAATAAGTTGCAGTTCAGTGGTGAGAAAAGTAAGGTCCTGCACTTAGGCATGGAATGCCAATGCACAGGTACAGGATAGGCAGTACCTGGCTCAACAGTAGTGCCTATGAGAGGGATCTAGGTGTCCTGGTAGACCACCACTTATGTATGAGTCAGCAGTGTGCTGCAACTGCCAAAAAAGCCAATGCAGTCCTAGACTTCATCAACAAAGGGATAGCATCAAGATCACAGGAAGTGATAGTACCCCTTCTATACTGCGCTAGTGAGGCCACATTTGGAATACTGCATCCAGTTCTAGACACCACGATACAAAAAAGGTGTTGAGGCCCTAGAAAGAGTATAGAGAAGGGCACCAAAGATGATACAGTGTCTGAAGGCTGAATTGTTTGATGAGCGACTAAGGGAACTAGGTATGTTTAGCCTAATGAAGAGAAGGCTTAGGTGAGACCTGATAGTCATCTTCCAATACTTGCAGGGCTGTCACAGAGAAGAGGGCATTGATTTATTCTCCAAAGAACCTGAGGGCAGAAGAGGAATCAATGGGTGGAAGCTTGTCAGAGGGAGGTCCAACCTGGAAATAAGGAGGAACTTCCTGACAGTGAGAACAATCAGTGGAACAGCTTGCCTCCTGGAGTCATGGGTGCTCCATCGCTGGGGATTTTCAAGAAAAGATTGGTCAAACATTTGTCCAGGATGGTATAAGGACTCCCGCCTTTGTCAAGGGGTTTGACTAGAAGACCTCCAAGGTCCCTTCCAGACCTATGATTCTATACTCATTTATTACATCTTTAATGCTTCATCCAAGGTCACATATGTGATGTGAAATCCCTCCTCACTGTAGGAGATGAGCAGGCTGAGCCCGAGGGAGGGGTCAAACGCATCATCAGTCATGAGTCCCTATGCTCACACAAGAGATCTAAGTCCATCCCGCCTTGAATCCCTTCTTAGTTTTCGCTCATTTCCCTTGACTGCTAGTAGCTCTGATTCTTGTAGAGAGCGTAAGCTTGTAATAAATTTGTATACTCCTTTGAACTGCCTGAATCTCATGATTTCCCCAGTGCTTGACACTCACTTTACCTTCTACACTAATCTAGTTCAGTGTTTCTCCAACTTGGCAACTTGAAGATGTGTGGACTTCAACTCCCAGAATTCCCCAGCTAGCCATACTGGCTGGAGAATTCTTTGAGTAGAAGTCCACACATCTTCAAGTTGTCGAGGTTGAAAAACACTGATCTAGGTGAACTGAAATCCAGTCTCCACTTTGATGCCCAGAGGGGACTTACATCTGGGTCTTGGTCCTGTTTCATTCACTAAATTGGTTTACAACAAGGGAAATGGCAATATCATAGCCACACAACAGCATTGGTAGTTCAATATCACAGGATCAAGCTTTCATTAAAGATGTGCTTTCTCATTTGCTGTATTTCAGCCAGATCAGAAGTGTCCTTTCCTCTTCCTTTTTCAATGTAACTTTATTAAATTAAAAATAAGAATAAAAGATAAACAGACAAGAAGAAAAAGATTTTTAGAAAAAGAAAAGACAAGAAAAAAGCAAGATAAAAGTGCAGAAAAAAAACAGTAAAGTGAATAGAAAAAAAGAATGACTTCCAGATTTCTTTGGTATAGATATAGATATAGATATGCATCAAACTCTTACTCTAAAGTCTAAAATAGTCTAGATTATTTCTATAATCCCATATTGTCAAACACTAGGGAAATCAGGAAAGTCAGGCAGTTCAAATGGGTATAAAGACTTATTGCAATTTTAAGCTCTCTACAAGAATCTGACCAACTAACGGTCAAGGGAAATGAATGTGAAGTAAGACAGGCATTCAAGGTGGGTTGGACTTAGATCTCTTGTGGGAGTGCAGGGACTCATGACTTATGACATGTTTGACCCCTCCCTCAGGCTCAGCCTGGTCATCTACTACACATACTGTATAATTCTAACAATCAAATCCCAAAATCAAATTTTCATGTCAGTTTCTCACAAAATGTCCAATATTGGTTTCCAAGTAAAAATAAAATTGGTCAAAGTGTTTTCTTTAATCAAAGCTGTAAGTTTCGACTCCTACCAAAGATGGCTGCTGCATGGTAAGAGCCTTTCTTCTCTCTTACCAACAATCTGTCAGTCCTGGCCCAGCTTGGTCTTCTAGGCCTAAGTCATTTGGGAATGTTCAGGAGGTGGAGGGTGTACAGCTGAAGAGTTGCCCACCACTCTTAATCTGAAATGAAATATGAAAAAGTCTAGGATGGAGAAAAGCTTGATTGTTAGTCCACATTTAGATGCTTAGCTTGAAATATATCTAGACTGAAAATGACATGAAATGAGTAAACCTTACTACCAAAGCATGGACATCTGTGTTGGTAAATGTAACTGGAGGCATGACCTAATATTAGATTGCATTCTTGTTCAAAATACTTTCAAAATTCATATTACAAGTTTTCTCTGTAATGTCTTCACCCGTTTTTGTTACTAGAGGATCCGAGGCCGGAAGGCAACATTGGATGAGATCCAGGCTGTCCATTCGGAACATCACACATTACTATATGGAACAAGCCCCTTGAACAGGCAAAAACTTGACAGCAAAAAATTACTAGGTAGACTATGTAATGCTTCATGTAATTCTATTTTCATGATGCAGAACATTGCCCCCCCTTTTCTTAAAAAAATGCAAACATGTAGAGAATTTTGTTTTATTTCTGTTTATGGTAAAGGCAGAAAATGTAGGGTTACATATAAGGAAGGCCAATCTGCTAGGCCTTCTTTTAATATCATAATGTTTGGCAAAGTCTGTCTCCCTTTTCAAACTTCTATATCAGATGGGAAACCTTTTGATGGCAGGGGACTGTGCTTTCCAGCATTGGGAGGCAGGATGAGTGAGGCAGCAATGCAAAACAATGTCGGCATGTTCAACATAATGTGTAGAGTCTCAATTTTTAGGGGAGGTTAGGTAGATTCTGGTGGGGTTCTTTGATGTATGCATGTTTAGCTGTTTTAGAGCTTATGCTTTTTAAAAATTGTGGGTTACTAAACTGATGATGTATAACACACTATAGGCAATAAAAAGGTAAGGTCAAGTTGCCCAATTGAATCCTGTATTCATGAACATTAGAAGTTCTTTCCATGGCAGTAGAAATAGACATGAAAATGTGAGTGAAATGGATTAACCTTATGTACAATGTAACTGGTATATGATTTGTGGCATTCATACTGTATCCTTTCCTCTTCTCTGTTTCTCTTTTTGCAGGTCCCTTTAGTCAGAAGATGTATGCTGTCCTCCCATGTGGTGGAATTGGGGTAAGTATATGGTTGCCAGGGAAGTCAGATGGCAGGAAATGAATGCTTCTCATATTCTGGCTTAAAACTTCATTTCTACTGTATCATTTGTTTCATTTCTGGGAATGGGGCTGCAGGTCAGTAGCAAGCAGATGCAATTTTCATCTGTGATGGGGTATGATCCCCTGTTTGAAAGCCTGGAGAACTGCAATATGAAACCAGGAGGACAAATGTTTGCATTTGATATAAGATGGTTCCCTATGTTATTTTTAATTGCATGTTCCCAATCATCCTCACAGAGGAAGCATAGTTACATCGTGGGAAGAGAACTTGCTATTAAACTAAGTTATCTTAAACTAAGACAAAACAGTAGGAGGAGAGGTGGAGAGGGAAAGTCAGAAAAATAAAAAAGACTGGAGAAGGGAAAAGAAAGATCTGTGGAGCAGAGAGGATAATCAACTGTGGGGCGGAGAGCAAAGCCAACTGAGGGCAGTGCAATGACCAGCACAGAGGAGAAACAGGTGAGCTGGTGAGACAGTGGAGCAGGGAGGAGAGCCAGCCAGGGAGAGAAGAAGAGAGCTTACTGTGAACCATCCAGGCAGCCCTGTTTGCTGAAGGAAGCAGAACACCGGTGCGACGGACCAGCAAACATGAACCACATGGCTGCAGAGCTGTTGGTGAGGGTGGTGGAATGCTGCAGCACAGTAGACTGGGTGCTATGAAAGACAGTAGACCAGGGCCTGTGGACAGCAGTAGACCGGGTGCTGTGGACGGCAGTAGATCGGGAACTGTGAAAGGCAGTAGACCAGCAGACCGTGGACTGTGAACGGCAGCAGACTACTAGAACGGAGACTGCGAACAGAAGCAGACCGGTGAACAGGGACTGCGAATGGCAGCAGACCAGTAGACTGGGGACTGTGAAAGGCAGCAGACCAGTAGGACGGGGACTGTGAATGGCCACCACACAGCAGACTCTTGGAAAAAGAAACCAAAGCTATTTTGATTTGCAAAACATAGGATAGAAAAAAAATAGGCATAATTACCTAGAACAGAGAAGGCAGAAGCATGGCTAACAGCAAAGCACATCCAACCAACATAAAAGAGGGATTTTCAAACAACAAATTCATGGAACAGGAGATGGACACTATTGTGGTATGCAATACATGTTCCATGTAAGTGCTTATACCCAAAGAACACCCAAATTATACATGCTTTAAATGTAAACTATGTGAACTACTACAGGAAAAAGTAAGGGATCTAGAAGCAACTCTAGCCAAACTCCAACCTATGGAAGAAAGCTATACCCAAACCAAACCAAACAATGGACAAATAACTCCCAGACAATTTGTCCCTACTGATAAACCCTTGGAGGAAGACAAATGGAGGTATGTCACACATAGAAGGAAACACAACAATCAAAGGAAGCAGCAGCATACATCTAACAAACCCCTACTGCCCAATCTAACTCAACCAAAAGCAGCCCCATTAAAACTGAGCAATCGATTTCTCCCCCTAGATGGAAATACACAGACCCACAACCTCCCCCTCAAAGAAAACATGCAGACACCTAGCAAAGAAACAGCAAATATCCCTTAAAAAGTCACATCAACAAACACACCTGAGACAAACAGAAAAGCACCTCAGACTGCACCCCCCAAAAAGAAGGTGAGTGTTGGTGATAGGAGATTCTATTCTCAAAGGAACAGAATCAGCCATCTACAGTCCAGACATATAATCCAGGGAGGTATGCTGTCTCCCTGGAGCAAAAATCAAAGACGTGGCCGAGAACCTAACCAAAATCATTAGGCCCACAGATTACTACCCGCTCCTACTCCTTCACATTGGGATGAATGACACAACAAAGAACCTGAGCACAATACTGAGAGACTATAAGTAACTAGGCAATAAAGTTAAGGAGCTAGGAGCACAAGTAGTGTTCTCATCAATACTCCCAACGAAAGGCCAACACCCATTGAGGCAAAAAAAGAATTCTAGAAATAAACCATTGGCTAAAGGGTTGGTGTTGCCAAGAAAACTTTGGTTTCCTGGACCATGGAGTGCATTTCCTACGCAAAGGACTCTTGGCAAGGGATGGGCTGTACCTCATGAAAACAGGGAAAAATGTACTTGGAAAAAGACTGGCCCAAATCATCAGAAGGGTTTTAAACTAAAATTGAGGGGGAAGGGTGACCAATCTTTAGAATCTCTAGAACCCAAAACCAATCATAAATCCCAAGAAAACAAATCAAAGAATGAGGGAGTGATGAGAAAAAAGAAAAACTCAAAAAACAATCAGGAGATGCAGGAAACATACCCACGGACAGGCATAAAAGTGTTAAATGCTTATATACAAATGCTCAAAGCTTGGGGAACAAACATGGCAAACTAGAAGCAATAGTACACGAGGGAGGGTATGACATAGTTGGCATTACAGAAACCTGGTGGGACAAAACACATGAATGGAATGGACTGATGGATGGATACAAATTGTTCAAAAGAAAAAGATCTACAAAAAGAGGAGGGGGAGTTGCACTATATGTAAGAGAACACTACGTATCTGCAGAAATGCACATGATCGAAGATAAAATTTCTCTAGAATGTATATGGGTCAATATAAAAGGGGGGAAAAGTGACATTGCCATATGGGTAAACTACAGGCCACCCAACCAATCAGAAGAAATAGATGAACTCTTTGCCAACCAGTTAACAAATGTGTGTAGGAAGCATACCACAGTACTATTGGGAGACTTCAACTACCGATATCAGCTGGGAGACAAACTCTGCAGCGGGCAGGAGATCAAACAGATTCCTAACCAACCTAGCCGACAACTTTGTCATCCAAAAGGTAGGGGAGGGAACTAGAAGTAAAGCTATACTGGACCTAATTCTTACTAATAGAGAAGAAGAATTGTTAGAGGGAGTTGAAGTTGCTGGAACCTTGGGTGAAAGTGACCACGTCATACTGGAATTCAGCATAATGCAAACACAAACAATGGAAAATAATCCAACCAGTGTCTTAAACTTCAAAAGAACTGATTTTCACAAACTCAGAGAGAACCCAGGAAAGATTCCATGGATGAAAATCCTAAAGGGGAAAACAACTCAAGAAGCATGGGGAACTCTGAAAAATATGAGCATAAAAGCCCAGTCCAGCACAATACCACTGAAAAAGAAAAAACAAGAAAGTCAAGAAGAAACCAGCATGGCTGCACAAAGATCACTCTTACAAACTGAAAGACAAAAAGGACAAGTACAAAAAATGGAAAGAGGGACACATAACTAAGGCTGATGATCAGCAGACAGCCAGAACGTGCAAAGGTGAAGTCAGGAGAGCAAAGGTTTAGAATGAACAAAGACTTGCAACAGAAATCAAGGATAATAAAACAAGTTTATTTCAACATATTAATAACAAGAAAAAGTCAAGGAAACTGTAGGTCCACTAAAGAGAGAAAATGGCAAGGATGTAACAAGCAATAGGGAGAAAGCAGAGCTGCTTAACTCATTCTTTGCATCAGTCTTCACACAAAAAGAAATTATAGCACAACATACCAAAAAAAACCCCTGCAAAAGACAGACTTCCGGTTCCGTCGTGCGGTGAGGCGAGCAGAGGGAATCAGGGCTCTCGGTTTCGCCCTGCTGTGGGTCCAAAAAAGACCGAAAGTCACCCTGTAGAGGTGACAGACCAAGAGGGGACCCTTGCAGATTGAGGGAAGGTGGTATCCAACCCACTTGATCCAAGGAGCCCTCCAGAATGGCAGGAGAAAGACTGGCTCCATCTATGCAGCCAGTCAGAAGCTGCTGACAGCCGGGAGGAAAAGCAAGCTAAAACAAGCATGAGCAACATTTTGGGCTGGGGTGAGACTATTTTCCTTTTTTCTCTACAATATGAAAACCTGTTCTGGGGGGAAAAAAACATCCGAAAGCAATTTCCCAGAGTTAAGGGGTGGTGGTTATCCCTCCCTCCAGAAAAAGGCAGCAGTTTAAGTGATTTGGAGGAAACGGAGAAGTCTACAATGTCATTGTAGATATAACAGAGAGAAACAGAAAAAAGAAAAGTTTGCAGAGTTTTAAATTTTTTCTTCTTTTTATAATATTCTATATTATTGCAGGAGAATATTGGATTAAATGTTGTCTAAACTAACTGGAAAATTACAAAATGGGCATCTGAGGACATCTAGTGGCAACAACAAAGAACTACACTAAATCATTTACTGAACTTATCTATATTTTGTCTAGAAAACTAGAATTTGGCTAGATTCCCAGACATAGTTTGCAGTTTAAACTCTTTGATTTTTGATGTACCTGACCTTCATAGTTCTGTAGATTAGGGCTTTTCACCCAGTGGTACGTGTACCACATTGGCACCTGGCAGGTGGTACGTGACCCTGCCCAGCCTAGTGAAGTGTAGCAGGGGGAGGGAATGAGCCAAAGCACAGGACTTACTGTGAGAGAGTCCTCAGGAGCTGCAGGGCTGCTGGGGCGAGACAAAGGCCCCAGGATCATCATTTCCGGCTCACCCGGAAGAGAAAGGAGGCAGAGACAGAAGAGGCTATAAAAGGAGGCAGTTTTGGCAGGAGAGGAAAATAAAAGATGCAGCCTTGGGAGGAGGAGTCAGCTGGAGCTGCACTGAAGAGAAAAGAAGGGGGGGAGAGAGGACAGGAGATCAAACAGGTTGCTCAGGAGCCGATCTACAACTTTGTGGCAGCCATCCTTGCCAGGCATGCACACAGATGGCAGCGAAAAACAGTGAAAGGGAAGCACTCAGAACATGGTCAGCCTGCAGGGCAAAACAGTCACCCAGGATGCCAGGCCCCATGCACTCGCCGCCTCCTGTGCGCGCACCAAGGCAGGTTCGGCTTCTTGCCAGCTTTGCCTCGCCCAGTCCAGCCTCTCTACATGGTAAGGAGAGTGTGCTGCTGCCTGCCAAAACTGGGCAGGCTGGAGGTTGGGCAGCATAGCGCAAGTAACATGGACTCTCATGCTGCTCGTGGCGTCCCCTCCTCTGGAGCCCACAGAGCCGGGTGAGTGAAGTGGGCAAGGGCCATTTTCTGGTCTCCTTCAGGGGATGGTGCCTTTCTTCATTCCTCACGGAGGGTGGCCCCTCGCCCACTGTATTTCTTGCATGTTTTTCTCCCTTCCTCATCATAAATATCTTCCCGCCACTCTGCTCTTAAGGCTGTGTGGCTCTTGTCCAGGAATTTGCAGTGGCTTTTCAAGCCATGGCCACCGGCCTCTCCCCCTCCCCTTGTCCCTTCCTGGGCACAGAGGGAGGACGGAAGGAAGGAGATGGGAATGAGAAAGGGAGGCAGGGAAGGAGGGAGGGAGGGAGGGAAACAAAAAGGAAGGAAGGAAGGAAGGAAGGAAGGAAGGAAGGAAGGAAGGAAGGAAGGAAGGAAGGAAGGAAGGAAGGAAGGAAGAAGATGGGAATGAGAAGCAGGTAGGCAGGGAAAGAGGGAGGGTAGGTATGGATGGATGGATGGATGGATGGAGGAAGAAAGGAAGGAAGGAAGGAAGGAAGGAAGGAAGGAAGGAAGGAAGGAAGGGAGGAGATTGGAATGAGAGGGAGGGAGGGTCTGAGGGAAGTCCTGCCTTAGCACTTGGCCACCAGCAGCCCTGCTGCCCTTTCACTATCCCCTTGCCCCCTCCTCCTGGCCTACCCTCCTGGTCTCCCATCCTATCGCTAAGGATGCTTTGGTTACAAAGCCAGGTCTCCTCACATGGAGAGGGAGTGGGCCTCCCTCTGACCCAAGCACTTTGCCCTCTTGCACCCACCATGAGCAACCTGGCCAAGGAGAGCAGGCACATCAGCAGCAGCACCCTTGACAAGGAGGTAAGCACAGCCAGGTGCCCCCTCGGGGCTGGGTGCTTGCTTTCCATTGCCCAGGGCTCTGGGCAGCCCATGCCACTGGACAAGAGGGACGGCGAGGCTCCTCCAGTGGACCATGCCCTGGCACCCACCCTAGTCCCACCCCCTCCACCGGAGACCCCTGGATTCCCCCCACAGCCCTGCCCACAACCCCCACAGGCGCCCCGCAACCTGAGCAACGTTGAGCTGGCCACCCCCACCCGTCCTGGCCATTGACTTTGCTTGTCAAAAGGTTGCAAAAGGGGATCACATGACCCTGGAACTCTGTGACCGTCATAAATATGAATCAGTTGCCAAGCATCCAAATATAAATCACATGACCCTGGGGATGCTTCAACAGTCATAAGTGTGAAAAATGGTCATAAGTCACTTTTTTCAATGCGGTAACTTTGAACAGTCACTAAGCAAACTGTTGTAAGTTGAGGATTACCTGTACTTTATCACTTTTTTCCTTTTTTTTTGGTCATCAAGTTTTTAACACCTTGCTAGGTGACTGGTGGTACTTGAATATTGCCATATTGCCTAAAAGTGGTACAATCTGTGAAAAGGTTGAAAAGCCCTGCTGTAGATTATAGCTGAAAAGAGAAGGCTTTCTCTGGACTGTTTTTCCCCCCTGCAGGATGGATTATAACCAGGGCTTTTTTTTCTCATAGAACTCTCAGAACTGAGTTCTGGCACCTTTTTTGGATGGAACCTTGTAGGGTAGGCAAGGTGGGTTGTATGACGTGTGAGTTCCGGCACCTTTTTCTTTTACAAAAAAAGCACTGATTATAACTAAAAGATATAAACTACTTTGAAACCATCTGGGGGTTTTTTGGATTATAAGTACTGTTTGAACTGCGATCTTACAAGCTGCCTAAAGACAGAGTGAGTGTGGATTATAAATTCTTAATGCTGGACTGGAGAACTATTTATGGACAGTGGAAGCTGAAATAGTGGAAAAACCTCTTGGAGAAGGCCTATGGACTATTAATCCGATAGTAAGTCTTGGTGGGTTATAAATTTTGACTGAGGGACAACTTTGAATGCTGAATAATTGTTTTTGGAAGTGAGTCCCCTCCCTTTGGATTATAAATATTGTTTGCATTGTGATTTTTACAGCCACTTAAAGACAGACTGAGTGAAGGAACTTCTGCTAGCAAGATAATTTGGACTAATTTTTGGCATGGGGTAAAGTTGGACCTTGGGACTTTTTTTTCATTTTTTCCCCTCTTCACTTCTTACCTCTCCCATTGGCTTGGGAGAGCCCAGTGGATTATAAATTATAAACATAGGTTTGTAGACCTACCTATGGACAGTGGAAACTGAAACAGTGGAGAAACATCTTGGAGAAGGTCTATGGATTATCAACTTGATTTGTTTCAACAGCTTTCAGAAATGGGCTCTATCTTCAGAAATGGACTATATTTTTCCCCTTTTTTTGTTTACCTTTTTCCTGAGAGAACTTACGGACCTAGAGACTATAGATAAGGACTATAAGAATTTTTAAAGATAATATTGAAAGATATATTGTGTTGAATATAGTGTTAATGGCTTGTTTGAAGGTGGGTGTTGGGAAAAAGCCTTAGAGTTTGAAAAAGGAGTTTGGGAGGTAGAAATAAAATGAGTGTTCCGAATAAAACTGGTAAGAAAGCGCCTGCAGCCCCATCCTCCGCCTCAGCAAGCACGGTGTATCAGAGATCAATTGAAACAATGCTCCAACAAGAAAAAGCTAGCAGTTTCCAGAATGAGATGCAAGTGACAAATGATTCAAGAAGCAATTTCCTCCCATAAGGAAGATACAAGGAAAAGCCACGAGGAGACAAAAGACAACCTTGATAAAATGAACCAAAAAATTAACAACATAGACTCTCAACTAGAAAACTTTAAAGAGATGGTCACAAAAAATGAACAAAGAATTCAAAAAGTAGAAGACAAGTCACTAGAGACTGATCAAAAGTTGGCAGAATTGAAAGACGAGAACCAAAAGCTGATGCAGATTAATAGATAAATGGAAGATTCAGTTGCAGTTATGGAAATGGAAAAGGCATCTTATTTCCTAAGATTTCAAAACATAATAAAGGACAAAGAAGAGGATCTCGCAGATCTGATAACGGAGCTATTGGCTGAAACACTGGAAATCGGAAAAGAAGAAATGGAAGGAGAGTTAGATCAAATATTTCGAGTCAATTCAAGCTATGCAAGAAGAAATAAAAGTCCCCAGAGAGGTACACGTTAGATTTGTCAAAAGATCCATAAGGGATGAGATTTTGAGAAGAGTGAGAGATGATCCTTTGCAATATAAAGAAAAAGAGATTGTAGTCCTGAAACAGATTCCAAAGAGAATAAGAGAGGTACGAAGAGAATTATCCACGTCCTTCATGGGATGAGAGCAGGAACCACCAAGCAGGAACGTGCAACAAAAGGCTTTATTCAGCTCAAAGAAAAAGTCATCGTTGGGAGTGAATTGCTCCCAGCGCTTTACATAGCCACCTGGAGACAGGACCCCGCCCCCAGGCCACAAACCAGCATCTGGCCACAACCTTTATAATCCCTCCTCCCCCCCTTTCAGCTTTCCCCAGCGATGCGTCTCATGCTGCCCTAAACTGCCTCTGTCCTCTGCGCATCCCGCAAGACTCCCCTCCCCATGTCCAGCAGTCTGTTGCCGAGCAGGAAAACAAACCAGGTAATGTCCCATCCTTGATGCCCTGAGGGCCGGCTTCGTAGCTGACAGCCCCACCGGGATGGAAGGATGAGGGGGTTGAGGCTGCAACTGCCCCTGGGGCCCGCCAGTACTTCAGGACCTCCAGAAGACCTGCGGTGGTGGCGGCGGCCCTTCCGGATGCTCGGACATCAGCTGGGAAGCGGTGGGGGCTGCGGAGAGCTCGTGATAGCTTGCAGCAGCAGCGGCACCCAGTCCAATCGTCTGGAGACAGGCAGCGAGGCGGTGAGGCTTACGGAGGCCTGTCAACAGCCTCCAATGATGGCACCATCCGTTTGCGGGTGGGAGACTGGTAAAGAGGCGGCATGGACAGAGGAAGGCCTGCAGCAGCAGCAGCGGCCTTTCCAGCTGCAGGGAGCGGTTGTCGGTCCGACATGAGGCTTCCCACCCCTTCGCTGTATGTCGGGCCCACGGGGCTCGACAGGCGGCCCCCTCTACCAGGGATCCACCTGGAAGACAAGAGGGTTTGGATGAGCAGTCGTCCGCTCTAGTGGACGGTTCGGCCAGCCCCCCACCCAGCTTCCCTGGATGCTGGCGATGAAATGCCTGGACCAGGCGGGGTGCATGGACATCCACCTCCCCCACCCAGGATGCCTCTGTGATGGGGTACCCCTTCCACCGAACGAGGTATTGCAGCCTTCCCCGTCGAACCCAAGAGTCCAGGATTTCTTGAACCTCAAATTGATTGCCCGCTACAGGCCCTGGTCCCCCTTCCACCGGCCCACAGAATGGCTCCACAACCGGCTTCAGTAAACTATTGTGGAACACAGGATGTATTTTTCCCAAATATTTGGGTAACTGGAGCTGTACGGTCATGGGATTAATGACCTGTAAAACCCAAAAGGATCCTAGGAACTTCGGCCCCAATTTCCTGCATGGTACCTGCAGCCGCAGATACTTCGTGGAGTGGTACACCAGATCACCCACCTGAAAGGGCTTCTGGGGTCTCCTCTTTTTGTCTGCTTGTGCTTTGTTGGTTTCTCCGGCCTTTACTAGGGCCTTTTTTACTGCACCCCACACATCCCCCACCTGTGTCATCCACTCCCTAGGTTGGGAAAGTAAGGGGACCCCTTGTCCGTACTCGGGAATGGGAACGAACTCCCTTCCAAGCACCACCCGGAAAGGAGAAAACCCAGTGCTGCTGTGTACCATATTGTTGTGCGCACCTCTGCAAATGCTAACAGGTCTACTCAGTTGGATTGTTGGTATGATACATAGCACCGCAGGTAACGCTCCACCATAGCATTTGCTTGTTCTGCTGCCCCGTTGGTGCTGGGATGGTATGCTGAACTGAGACCCTGGGATGACCCGATGAATTGGATGAATTCATGCCAGAAGCGAGCCGTGAACTGCACCCCTCGGCCTGAGATGATTCTTCGGGGTACTCCATGCAGGCGATAGATATGTGTGATGAACATCCAGGCCAGCCTTTGGGCAGACAGCAGTCCCTTATAGGGCACAAAGTGCACCTGTTTGGAGAAAAGATCGACCACCGTCCAGATAACGTAGCCACAGCTTTCTGGCAACTCAACTATAAAATCCATTGCAATGTCTTCCCAGGGACTGTTAGGATCTGCCACTGATTGTAACAATCCCAAGGGCTTCCCTGTATGGGGTTTTGCGGTGGCACAGATGTGGCAACCCCGGACGTAATCCTCAATTTCTGCTTTCATTCGTGGTCACCAAAACTGCCCCCTTGCCAGTTGTAGAGTCTTCAAGAATCCAAAGTGGCCTGCCTGTTTAGCATCATGGCACCGTCGAAGCACCCCTTGCCGCATTTTTTGCAGGATGTAGAGTTTATCCCCATGCCAGGCTAGACCATCCCGTCTCGTCAGGATGTCTGGGTAGTCTCTCAAGCAGGAATCGTCCTGGAGTGCTTTGTGCAACTCTTGCATCAGATCCCTCATCACAACACAGGACACCACTCTCGCCACAACCTGCTGGTAAGGGGGCACAATTGCCTGCACCACTTCCTCCCTCTTGCTATTATATTGCGGCAGTCTCGAGAAGGTGTTGGCCAGAAATTTGTTTCCCCCGGCACGTATTTCAGATGGAAATGGAACCTCCGGAAGTATTGCACCCATCTAATGTGTTTTGGGGACAGGCGTCTTGGTGTCTGTAGTACTTCCAGGTTTTTGTGGTCCATCCATACTTCGAACTGTTCCTTCACCCCTTCCAGGAGGTGTCGCCACGTCTTGAGCGCCCAACGCACAGCAAAAGCCTCCTTCTCCCAGATAGCCCATACACATTCAGTGTTTGTTAACTTCCTTGATGTGTAGGCGCAGGGTTGCAAGGAGCCATGACTGTTTTTCTGGAGAAGAACAGCCCCAACCGCAACATCGCTGGCATCAACCTGCACCACAAACAGTGTGTTGGGGTCTGGGTGAAGCAGGACAGGCTCCCTTGCAAACAAGGCTTTCAAGGCCTTGAAGGATTGCTGACACGCCATAGACCATGCCAGTGGCTGACCAGGACGAGGCTTTGTTGTGGCCTGTCGGGTGCGTAGCAGGTCTGTAAGGGGTAATGCTATTGCAGCAAAGGATGGGATAAATTGCCGATAGAAATTGGCAAACCCCAAAAAGCTCTGTAGCTGACAGCGAGTCCTTGGCGCCTGCCACTCTAGTACAGCCTTGACTTTGCTGGGGTCCATCTCCACCCTTGCCCCTGATATCCTGTAACCCAAGTAGTCCAACCAAGTCTGGTGAAACTCGCACTTAGGCAATTTTATGAATAACAGCCTTTAACAGCTTCTTTAACACCTGTCTCACCAAAGCAATGTGTTTCTCCATGTTGGTGGTATGGATGAGGATATCATCTAAGTACACAAGTACCCTGTCGTACAGGTGCTCATGCAACACCTCATTAATGAGTTGCATGAATACTGCAGGGGGCCCCTGCAGGCCAAACGGCATGACCCAAAATTGATAACTGCCTAGCGGGCAATTGTTGTGATTCAGCATCAGCCTGTGATATTGGCAGGAAGAGGAGGGGTTTGGAGAGCCTTTGGTATCAGAGGGAGGCTCTGATGCACTGCAGGACTGTCAGCCTGGCCCCTCCCATCATATTCCTCATCAGACTCAGCCGTGTGATGACGAGGTATTGGTCGTAGATGATTCACAGCTGAATCTATTCAGGGACGCTAGGAGCAGGAGGCAATCCAGCAGAGTAGAACAGAGAAAGGCCATGAGGCAACTCGGTGAGAGGAAGAGAAGGCAATGAGAAGTCACGCCTTGGGACTGCTGATAAAAGGGGACGGTGTGGGAGGTGCTGGTTGCTGAAGGCAACCATTTGAAGATCTTCTGCTAGAGTCCTGGTCTGTTATTCCTGTTTAACTCTTGTTTGAACTTTTGGTTTAACTCTTCTTTGAACTTTTGATTTCTTTGTAAATAAATTTGGTTGGGTTTTTCCAGCCTGTTGTCTATAAAAAGGGGTTGTCCCTGACATTCAAACAGGGATGGTCATAGGCTGGAACAGAACAGCAATTGAATGCCATCTTCCAATGATCACCGTGCTTAATGCGGACCCTGTAGTATGCCTTCCGTAGGTCTAATTTGGTGAATATCCTACCCTTTGCCAGGTGGGCCAAGAGGTCCTTCATCAGAGGGAGGGGGTACAGATGTTCGACATATACCCCATTGATACCCCGGAAGTCCACACATAAACGCAAAGAACCATCCTTCTTTTCTTTGAATAAAACTGGCACTGCACTTTGTGAACGGGCCGGCTGAATGAAATCCCTGGCCAGGTTCCGGTCAATGTAGTGTCACAGCTCCTCCATTTATCGTGGCGTCATTGCATACATGCGGGGCTTGGGTAGCTTGGTGTTCTGTACCAGCCTGCTACCGGCCTTGCAGAAAAGGCAACCCCTTTACAGACGGCAAGAGGCTGGAATACGTCTGCCAAATTTATTACAAAAACAAACAAGACACGAACCAAGATACCGGAGCTTTGAAACACTATCTGAGCGGTTGCTTTCAGCAAACCAGCCCTCCCCACACAAGTCCTTTATAAAGAGTTCAGGGCGTGGCTTCTCTCTCCCTCCTTCCAAGAAGCCCCATTGCCTTCCTCTGTTTACTCCTACTTGACTGCCTCCTGCGTCGGGCGTCCTTGAACAGGGCCAGCTGTGGGTCATCTTCATCCACGCTGTCAGGCTCACACAGCTGGGTCTCCACCAGGTGGGAGGGGCCTGGCTGGGGGCTCTGCGGAGCCTCAAAGCCATCATCAGCAAGTTCTTCAACACCCCCCTCCTCCCCCTCATCTGAGTCATCCGACCCAACTGCCGAACCCACAGGCTGACCCTGAATCACAACACTATCCCGTACCGCAGGGCCCTTCCCCCAGGTCTGCCGATCCAGATGTGGTCGAGATGGAAATTGTTCATGAAAAGCGGTCACCAACGCCGGGGCATGAACGGCGGTCGCATCTTCCCAGGTGAAGTCCTGTGGTCCGTAACCTTTCCATTCAATCAGGTACTGGAAACGACCTTTCAGCCAACGGGAATCCCTGATGCTGGCGACCTCGTACTCGGGGGTGCTGCCTCCATCACGAGGTCCTGATGGGGGAGGTTCCGCTCGGCAGAGTGGACAGGCCGGTTGCTCGGGCACCAACAGAGACCGATGAAAGACTGGGTGCACGCGCAGGGAACGTGGCAGAGTTAAGCGATAGGCGACCGGATTGATGACAGCCTCGACTAGGAACAGACCTAAATATCGGTGATCTAACTTTCTCGCCGGCCGTGTTGACGGTAGGTTCCTGGTGGACAACCAGACCCGATCTCCCACCGATAGTGGAGGCGTATCCCGTCTTGACCGATCAGCAAACCTTTTGTAATCGGCCTTGGCCTTCTCTAACTGACGTTGCACCAATCGATGGATCGCCTGTAACTCTGCCATGAAGTCGTTCGCTGCCGGCTCCGGTGAGTCCACGGGAGAAAGGGGGAAAAACCGGGGGTGATATCCCACATTGGCCAAGAACGGTGTCATCTGTGTGGAGGTGTGCTGCGAATTGTTAAATGCAAACTCAGCTATGGCCAGATAGTCCACCCAATTGTTTTGCTGCAGATTGACGTAGCAGCGCAGATATTGTTCCAGGATACCAATGACCTTCTCGGTTCCCCCGTCAGTTTGAGGATGATGCGCGGACGAGAGGCAAATCTTGATATCCAACGCATGCATCAACTCCTGCCAGAAGCGGGCTGTAAACTGGGCCCCCCTATCAGAGACGACTCTATCAGGGAGGCCGTGCAGCCGAAACACCTGCTGAATGAACATACGACTAGTGGTGCGGGCTGACGGTAAGCCGCGACAGGGAATGAAGTGCGCCATCTTGGTCAGCATGTCCACCACCACATACACTGTCATAAAACCAGAGGATGGGGGTAAATCCGTCAGAAAGTCCATGGACACAGCCCCCCAGGGTCTTTTGGGTGTCGGCAAGGGCTGCAGTAATCCAGGCGGGGCCCCTGTCACTGACTTGGCCTGCCTGCATGGGATGCAGGAAGTGACATAGGACTGGACGTCGTGTCGGACTCGGGGCCACCAGAAGGTATGGGAGACCAGGTTCAGGGTCTTGAACAGGCCAAAATGCCCCGCCGCCGGGTTATCGTGACACTGGCTGAGGATGAGTCCCCTGAGTGGCCCTCCCGGAACGTAGAGCCGGTCACGATAATACAAGAGTCCATCCGTGACCGTCCAAGGAGAATCTGGCCCCACCTCCTCCTTCCGCTGAGCCACCCACACCTCCTGCTGCTGTGCCTCCCGGATCCGAGCCCGTATATCAACCGGCTCCCGCACCGCACCAAAAGACTCGACGGGGATCACTGTCCTGGGCAGAAGCTTGTCTTCCACTCGGGAATATTCGGGCTTCCTGGACAGAGCATCCGCTCTTTGATTGTGCCCGCTAGGTATGTACCGAACCCGGAAGTCAAACCTCGCAAAGAAAAGAGACCACCGGATCTGGCGTTGGTTCAAATTCCGAGCGGTCTGCAGGCTTTCCAAATTCTTATGGTCCGTCCGGACCTCGATTTGATGCTGCGCTCCCTCCAGATGATGCCTCCAGGCCTCGAACGCCGCTTTGATGTCCAGCAGCTCCTTCTCCCAGATTGTATAATTGCGCTCCGAAGGGTTCAGTTTTCGCGAATGGTACGCGCAAGGGAAGAGGGTACCTCTGGGCGTCGTTGCCTGGAGTAACACCGCCCCAATGGCAATGTCGGAGGCGTCCGCCTCCACAACAAACGGCTGTTGCGGGTCAGGATGCTTCAAGATGGGCTCCTTCATGAAGGCTTCCTTCAAAGTCTGGAAAGCCTGTTGTTCTGGAGCGTTCCACTGGAACCGAGTCTTCTTCTGCAGGAGCCAGGTGAGGGGGGCTGTCAAAGCAGCAAAACCAGGGATGAAAGTTCGGTAATAGTTGGCAAATCCAAGAAGTCGCTGAACATCCTTCACGCGACGCGGGGGTTGCCAACTCTGCAAAGACTCAACCTTACTCGGCTCCATGGCGATGCCCTCAGGAGAAATGCGGTGACCCAGGAAATCGATGGTCACCCGGTAGAACTGGCACTTCTCCAACTTGGCAAATAGCCGATGTTCTCGGAGTCGCTACAGGACCTGATGGAGATGCTGATGGTGTACCTCACGCGACGGGGAGTAGATCAGGATGTCATCCAAGTAGATCACGACAAACTGATCCAACAAATCCCGGAAAATGTCATTCATGAAATGCTGAAACACGGCGGGGGCATTGGTCAGGCCAAACGGCATCACCGTGTACTCAAAATGTCCATAGCGAGTACCAAACGCCATCTTCCACTCATCACCCGGCCGAACCCTGACGAGGTTGTAAGCTCCACGCAGGTCCAGTTTCATGAAGATCTTAGCCTCCCGGAGTCGGTCCAAGAGTTCGGGGATGAGGGGCAGCAGGTAACGATTGTGCACCGTGATGGCGTTGAGTTTCCTATAATCGCAGCAAAGCTGCAATTCGCCCGACTTCTTTTTGACGAAGAGCACGGGTGCAGACACTGGCGAGGACGAGGGCCGGATGAAACCGCGAGCCAAATTCTTCTCCAGAAAGTCCCGCAATGCAGCCAACTCGGGGTCCGACATGGAGTACAAACGCCCCACTGGGAGTGGCGCATCAGGGACTAAATCAATGGGGCAGTCATAGGGCCTGTGCGGGGGTAATTGATCTGCCTCTGTCTCGCTGAACACATCAGCAAAGTTGGACAGTTCGGGAGGCAAGGAAAACCCTGGGGAACCCTCCACCTGGCCGGCACAGATATGGCGGGAGTGGTTCATGCACTGCAAGCTTGGAAAGGTGACCAAGTTCTGTGACCAATAGATCTGTGGGTCATGCGCCCGGAGCCACGCCAGTCCCAAGACCACGGGGAAGTGCAGATCTGAGGTGATATAGAACTGGATGGCCTCCACATGGGAACTGATGGCCATACATAATGGTTGCGTGGCGGCCATAATTGGCCCAGACAGGAGCACTCGACCATCGATAGTCTCCACTAACATGGGCGGATCCACCGGGCACTGGGGAACAGCCCATTTGGCCACAAATGCTGAGTCCATAAAATTTGTGGTGGCCCCAGAGTCAATTAAGGCATGGACTGGAATCCCCTCTGGCTTGCCAGGAAGGAACAGACGTGCCACCAAAATCAAATGCCGTGGAGGTCCACAGGCAGCATCGGAAAGACGTCGCTCAGTGTTGTTGTGGGACGCCCGATCTATCACACCGTCTAGATCGGGCTTGGGGCGTTTCCCGACAGAAAAGTAGGGGCAGACTCGGTCACTGATGCCCGCTGTCGCTTCTTTGGGCAAAAAGCAGCCAAATGCCCAGGGTCCCCACAGTAAAAACACAACCCCCCCGATCGTCGTCTGTTCATTTCAGTCACCGATAGACGAGACCTGGCGGCACCCATCTCCATTGGCTCCTCCCTTTGAACTGGGGTCTCACGCACAACAGGGGCTGCAGGGTTCTGTGGGGTGGCATGGTGACTCCTTCGCTGCTGCAACCGAGCATCGATCCGCAGGCAGAGATGGATCAGCCCATTCACATCTGAGGGAATATCCACGTGGGCCAGCTCATCCAACATCTCCTCCGACAATCCATCCTGGAAGGCATCCACAAGCGTAGCCTCATTCCAGGCGGAATCCTGGCTAAGCAGCCGAAAATTGCTGATATAGCCCTGACCCTGCCTCAGAGCTTTCAGGCGTCGAGTAGCAATCTGCGTCTTAATAGGGTCCTCATACATCAGACGCATATGATCACCAAACCCCACAAAGTTGTCCAACAATGGGCTAGGTTGAGCCAGCAGAGGCGTGCCCCAACGAGCTGCATCACCCGAAAGAAGGCTTAACACAAACCCCACCTTATCCCAGTCAGTGGGGAAATCAGCTGCTCTCACGCTGATAAAGAGCTGGCATTGTCCCAGGAAAGCAGGAAACAGTTCTGGATTGCCAGTAAATTTATCCGGCATCGCAACTTGGCATTTTCTCCTGAGCTTGCAATTGAGCCACCTGAGCTGCCAACAAAGTGAGTTGCTGGGTGAGCTGGGCATTCTCAGCACGTAGCTGCTCCATAATAATAGTAAGGGGTGGGAGGCTGAAGGCAAACTGTTCTGTACCAGCCTGCTACCGGCCCTGCAGCAAAAGCAGGGACAACCCCTTTTCAAACGGCAAGAGGCTGGAATAAAGCCTGCCAAATTTATTAACATAAAACAGAGCAAGACAAGACACCAACCATGAAGCAGGAGCTATGAAACAGGAACTATCCAAACGGTTGCCTTCAGCAAACCAGCCCTCCCACACATTCCCCTTAAATACAGTTTAGGGCGTGGCCTCTCTCTGCCTCCTTCCGAGGTGCCCCATTGCCTTTTTCTGTTTACTCCTGATTGACTGCCTCCTGCGTCGGGCGTCCTTGAACAGGGCCAGCTGTGGGTCATCTTCATCCACGCTGTCAGGCTCACACAGCTGGGTCTCCGTCGTGACCAGGTGGGAGGGGCCCGGCTGAGGGCTCTGTGGAGCCTCAAGGCCATCATCAGCAAGCTCTTCAACACCCCCCTCCTCCTCCTCTGAGTCGTCCGACCCAACTGCCGAACCCACAGGCTGACCCTGAATCACAACAGGGATTTAAAAACTCACCTACTGTTTTTGACAATGCTTTGGCCTCTGACTTAGAAGATTTTCAACCATGTGAGGAAGGAGATGTATTACTTCAATATGTTGATGATGTTTTAGTAACGGGACAGACCAAGAAAACTTGTTGGGAGAACACACACCAACTGCTTCATCTTTTAATGGACAAAGGATACCGTGCCTCAAGGAAGAAAGCCCAATTAGTAAAAACCCAGGTGAAATATTTAGGTTATATTATCAGTCAAGGTCAGAGATCTATAGGACATGAGAGAAAGGAAGCTGTGTGCCGAATTGCAGAGCCTACAAATAGAAGAGAATTATGGGTTTTTTTAGGAGCAGCAGGTTATTGTAGAATATGGATACCGAATTTTGCCCTGTTAGCCAAACCACTCTATGAGTCCACAAAGGGTGGAGAAAAGGAGCCTTTTGTTTGGACACATGAACAAAGACAGGCTTTTGAGACTTTAAAATCAGCGTTATTTCAAGCTCCTGTAAAGGGACTTCCCAATCTTGAGAAACCTTTCAATTTGTATGTGGACTCAAAGAGTAATGTGGCTATTGGAGTCCTGACTCAGGAAAAGGGAAGTTGGCAACAGCCCACAGCTTATCTGTCAAAACAACTTGATGGAGTTTCAAAAGGACGGCCACACTGTTTAAAAATTCTGGTGGCCATAGCCCTCCTGATAGAGGAAGCTAATAAATTGACTTTTGGACAACCGACCACAATTTATACGAGTCATGCAATTCGAGGAATACTAGACACAAAGGGACACTTATGGATGACTAACTCCAGAATTTATAAGTATCAGGCTCTTCTCATTCAAAATCCTCAAGTGACATTAAAGCAAATGAATGCTCTGAATCCGACCACCTTACTGCCTATCCCAGGTCCTGAAGTTGAACATAACTGTATGCAAGTAATAGAAAGTCAATTCTCATGCAGGCCTGATTTAACTGATGTGCCAATGAAGAATGTGGACTATAATTGGTTTACTGACAGGTCCAGTTTCATCTCAGCAGGTGAACGCTTTGCCGGTTATGCAGTGGTCTCCCTTGATAAGGTCATAGAAAGTGGGCCGCTCCCAAGAGGCACAAGTGCTCAGGCAGCAGAAGTCTGAGCTTTAATACGAGCACTGGAAAGAGCACAGGATGAAAGTATAAATATTTGGACAGATTCTAGATATGCCTTCCTCACATTACATGTATATGCTGCAGTTTATAGAGAAAGAGGACTTTTAACAGCAGCAGGAAGAGAAATTAAACACCCTCTTTTGATTGAAAGACTCATCAAAGCTGTGCGGGGACCTAAAAGAGTAGCTGTCATGCACTGTAAAGGACATCAAAAGGGACAAGAAGATGTAGCCCGAGGAAATAGAGCAGCTGACAAAGAAGCAAGGTTAGCAGCAACCCGAGATAGCCAACCCTACCCTGACATGACAGCTTGTGTGGCATTGGAAATGCCAAAAGAACTGAGCCCTAAATATTCCAAAGCTGAGGAATTACAGGCAAGTGTAGACTTGCAAGGACGCAAACAGGGAGAGTGGTACATACTCCCAGATGGAAGGATTTTTGTCCCTGAAAACTTAGCCTGGCCAGTAGTAAAAGAAGCTCACCTAACTACTCACATGGGGAAGAGTGCCCTAGCTGAAGCCCTCCATCGTATTGTATATATCAATCGCCTTCACTCACTGTGTGCTCATGCCACTGAAAGATGTAATACCTGTGCCCAGGTTAATCCAAAACAAGGACCTACTCTTCCCCCAGGAAGCCAGCCTAAGGGATATCACCCCATGGATTCTTTGGTTGTTGATTTTACAGATATGCCAAAATGTGGACTATATAAAGCAATGCTAGTTATGGTGTGCAATTATATTGGGTGGCCTGAATGTTTCCCCACCAAGACAAAGCAGGCAGGAGAAGTGGCCAGAATCTTACTCAAGGAAATCATCTCCCGGTATGGAATACCCTCATTCATCTCATCAGATAATGGACCTGAGTTAATTCATCAAGTAAATCGGACACTGGCTAAATCCTTAGGGACCCACTGGAGGTTTCACTGCAGTTTCCAACCGGAGTACGGAGTAAGGGCTGAAAGAATGAACAGGACTATAAAGGAAAAGGTGACTAAAGTGTGCCTTGAGACTCACCTTAAGTGGGTGGATGCACTGCCCCTAGCACTTTGGTCTGTGAGATGCACTCCTCAAAAGGGAATTAGGCTGTCTCCGTTTGAAATGATGTTTGGAAGACCCCCCCAATCATAAGTACTAGTTTGAGAAATCATGTGGGGGACTTAAGCCAAATAGGGGCTTCATGGGTGAGTCAAATGGTGGGAGAGTTAAATAAGCAAATACAAGAAATCCAGCAATATTGTGTGTCCCTAAGCCCACCATTTCTGAACACTCTCAGTCATAATATCCAAGTGGGAGACAAAGTATCGGTAAAACACTGGAAAGGGGAGAAATTGAAACCTAGATGGAAGGGCCCGTATACTGTGGTCATGTGTTCTTCCCTTGCAGTAAAGGTATTGGAATCCAAGTCTTGGATTCATTGGACTCGAGTTAAACCTGCAGCTAATGAATAGTGGGAGGCAGAGGAAGACAAGGGCCACCCTCTAGTGTTACGCTTGAAGAAGCGCTCCCTATAACTGCCCTACTGGCAATGGGCAGGCAACATATGGAGCAGAAGAGGAGGCCCTACTGGTGTCACTCCGGAAGCTGACCCTCTACGTACGGCTGAAGAAAGGAATGAGGAAAACAAGTATTAGTGTCTAGGGAAGAAGTGTGTGGTGAAGGGAGGACTGATTCCAAGGAATGGTAGTCCAACAGTACATAGCCATAGGTGCAGTGAGTCTGGCATTAGTGATTTTAATTCTTTTAATTGTGACTTGGTGCATGGGAAAACTTTTCCTCTGTAACCGTTCTAAACCCAAAGAAACAGGTGAAGTACCTAGAACCCCTGACTGTGACCAGGAAAAGTGTGAATTTACTATGAGTATTTATGTTTGAGACACCCTGGGAGTGGGTTCTCTGGAGTCTATTAGGAGTCTTGGGATTGTGGATACTATATTTAGTAAATAAGACTAGGCTTTGTGGTACACCCAAGAGTAATACTGTCCCTTCCCAAATCTCACCTGATCCCCTCCATCCTCCTGACGTGGTAACCTTGTAATTGTAATTGTTCCCCTTGTTGTGACTGTGAGCATGGAATAGGAATCAAAGGAAGTTGACGTTGACTTGTTTCAGGTTGTCAACCATGAATCTCCTATGGCTATGGATGATATTTGCAAGTGGCCTATTGGGTAAGAAGGCCATGGATGGTAGTCCCAAATGTTGTGAGAATGGTCAGACGGTTCCTTTCACCCTAGAGGAAGGCTCAGGGGTTGCTGAATATCCCCAAGAGAAAAGCGGAGTCCAGGGTTTGGGATCCTTAGGGATTTTAAACAAAGAAGGATCGGAGAAAACCCCCTCCTGCCACCACCGGCTTATTTCCCGGTGGGGACACCAGTCCAGGCCCACACCAGGTCCTAAAGCCAAGCGGGCTACCCCCAAGTTAAAACATGGGCTGGACCAAAGAAAGGACATCATAAAGACAAAAGGAGGACCTCTGAGACAATTGCATGATGGGAGTTATGTACTAAGAATACTGGACATAGCTCAGACTTTGGTCAACCAAACAGACCCCATCTTAGGCCAAAGATGTTGGTTGTGTTTGTCTGCATCCCCATCAGCCTATCATGCAGTCCCTGTGGCACCAGACCTCTGGGTGAAGACCAATGCCACCCTATGTCGGGCCTGGCCAGCCCGACATACGGAGGGGCCGCGGAGCGGCCTGCCCGGGCCCGAAAATCACCGCCGGCGGCCGCGGAGCGCCCCGCCAGGCCCCAGAGTCAGGCGCCAGTGCCCGCATCTTCCTAGACGGCCGGGACAACGCTCGGCCTTCTCCGCGCCTCAGCAACCGCCCGCCCAACGTCCGGGGAGGCCAGAAAGCAACCTACCGGCTTCCAGGGACTCCCGGCGGCGTCTTCCTCGCTCTTCCTCCCTCGGTGGCACCCGGAACGGAGAGCAGCGACCACGAGGCATCGGCTGCAGCCTCCCAGCCTGGGGCCCGCTTGCCAGCACATTCCACAGCGCCGCGCCGCTCTTGCCGACTCCCGGAAGTGATCAGCAAGTCGGGAGGGAGTGCGGTTGGCGTGCAAGGCCATGGAGCGGCCAGCTGACATTTGGGAGCTGGGGGGAAGGGCAAGGATGCCGTCGCAGAGCAAAAGACCAGAGGGCCAAGGAGCGACTCAAACGGCAGGACAAGGACGGGTGCCAGGAGGGTTCAAGGGGAGGTGGAGACTGCCGGCGAGTTAGGGAGGGGCTCGAGGATCAGCCCTCGTCGGACTGGAGAGACCGGAGAGATGAGGGGGAAAAGGAAAGTATGCGGAGCTCTGGGGGAAAGGAGGGTGGTTTGGGCTGGGGGGTGGCTTACCGGCTGCAATGGTGGTGGGGCGGGTGCCAAAGGGTGGATACTGTAGGGGGTGGTAGTTAAGTTAGGTGTGGGCGTGGTGGAATAATTAAGGGTGTGGTGGAGGGTGTTGCCGTTACTGGCTATTTAGCAGCGTTGATTGTGCTGTAAAATCAACGCTGACTTCATCAATCTTCGGGCTCTTGTTTATGAAGCAATAAACGTGGCTTAGAAGAACCAGCTCCCGTTCCGGTTTCATTTGTTTGGGTGAATCGTCGGACGGGCCCTGAAAGTAAGTCAGCGTTCCTTTAACCTTTGTGGAGAGTTCTTCCTGGGTGTTTGCTATGGCAGAAGGTACAGAGGATGCTGCGCCGCTGGTTGGGGAGCAGGAGGAAGCTGGAGCTGCGGCTGGGCTCCTGGAGTCGGTGGAAGTGGGGGAGGAGGCGTTGCCCTCGGTGCGGCGGAAGGAAAGGCCTCCCCCACTCGACGGCCCTGGTCCGGGGCCTCAGGAGGCTGGAGTGAAGGGTCGCAGCAGTGATCAGTGGCCACACTCTGATGGGGACTATGGAGGACTCGACCAAGGCCAGGTGGCCCGGCCTAAAGGTGCGTCTACAGAGTGGAGGGAGCGGTGTTACATGGAGGACAGCAGTGAAGAATGGAGCTACTCCACCGCTCCGGGCAGCCGTACTATGGAGGTACTCAGAGAGCGGTTCGGGGAGGTGAGGGGCCGGGAGCCTGAGTTTTGGACTGTTCCAGGAGAGTCAGACCAGGGGCAGTGGTCCCTCCCAAGGGCCCCTGCCCGGCGGTCTAGTCCGCCCCGCTTTCGTATGGACAGCCCAAGGTATCAGGGGCCAGTCCGTCAGCCAGAGGTTCGTAGAGGTCCTGGGGTCCCGGCTCCCGCAACGGCAGTACCGAGTGGCACGGCTCCTTGGGACAGCGTGACTGGAAGACCGAGACAACAACCGTCACGACCAGATGGGGGGGCTCCAATCCAGGGGGTGCCGCTGGGTCCTTGGGGTCCAGGGCTGCAGTGGGGCCCTCCGCCCTTGACTGCGGCATATGATGGCCATCCAGACCGTTTGGCGATGTTTCTGGGCCAGGTGATTAATCATATGGACCAGTACGGACCAGCCTATACGTCCCAGTGGGCAATGGTAGTGGCCGTGACGGCGTGTCTTCAAGGAGAGGCCGCGGTCTGGGCGGCCGACTTATACGGCGACCATGCCCGTGAGCTTGGGGACCTTGGTCTTTTCCTGGAGGCTCTACGGGCCCGTTTTGAAGATATCTCACGGGTGCTCCGCGCCGAGGCCGAAGTGTTGGATCTGCGCCAGCAAGGAAGACCAGCGGTGCGATATGTTGGGGAGTTCCGGAAAGTGGCCGGGAGGTTACGGTCATGGCCTGAACGCCTTCTTGTGCACCACTTCAAGGCAGGACTGGACAGTGCCCTGCGACGAGCTTGTGTGGTAAGGGGGGTGCCGGCCCGTCTGCAGGACTGGTACCGGGTGGCTGTTGAGTTGGACATTGGCTTGCAGGATATTCGAGGACGACCTGAGGGGGCAACCGGAGCCCGTAGGCCGGCCGGAAAGAAGGTGGAGGAGCGGCCTGGCTTGTCGGCGTCCAAAGCCCCCTCCGTACAGCCACCACGTTCTGGTATCAGGTGTTTCCGATGTGACCAGCCAGGTCATCGGGCGGCTGAATGCCCGCTCCCGCCAGCCCGAATGGCTCCCCCTGCGACCTCGACACGGGCTTTGTCCACTAGGAAGACTTCGGAGCGGTCCCGGACTGCTTATCAGGCAGTCGATGACGACCGGCGGGTGACTACTCCCTTGGCGACCGGACCCGTAACCACCCAGCCCACACCAACAGAGGACCTTGAGGATCTGGAGCTGGAGGAGGATCCGATGGTAAGCGCCCCGGTGTGTCCCTTCGCGTTCCCGGTGGTGTTGGTGAGCCCAGTGTCTGGGCAAAGGCGGCCAGTTAGGGCTTTGGTCGATTCTGGGAGCACCCGGTGTCTTATCAACCGGAAAACAGCGGCTGCAGTGGGTATCCGGTTGCAACGCCTGGTAACCCCCCTTCGCTTCCAGCAAGTGGATGGGTCGCTCCTGGGGGGAGCCCCTATCACCCATGTTACCGAACCAGTCCGGCTGGAGTTGGGGGCCCACTGGGAGACTTTGCGTTTCATTGTGGTGCCCTCTATGACTGAAGCTGTTATCCTGGGCCTTACGTGGCTTGATAAATGGGGTCCCACGATTTGGTGGGACCCCATTTGGTGGGACCCCATTTATCAAGCCACGTAAGGCCCAGGATTTGGTGGGAGGGAGATGGTTGTCGCCATCTCCGGGTGGGTTTGGGCCCCGAGCCCCCTCTCCACCATTCTTTCCTGGGGCCGGAGGACATAGGGTCGCGGGAGAAGGTATGCGGGGTTACGGATGACTCGATGGTGCATGTGCCCCGAGTTTATTCCGACTTAATGGACGTCTTCGATGAGCGGGAGTGCGATTCGTTACCACCCCACCGGCCGACGGATTGTGCCATCGAGTTTGAACCTGGTGCCAGACTGCCTAAACCCCGTATGTACGCCATGTCCCCGAAGGAGATGCAGGAGTTACGGCGGTATATAGATAAAAACTTGGAGAGGGGGTTTATCCAACCAGCCCGATCTCGGGTGGCGGCGCCAGTGCTCTTCCGCGAGAAGAAGGATGGGGGCTTGCGCTTGTGTGTGGACTACCGGGGGGTTAACGCGGTGTGTGTGGAGCACCTCTATCCCCTTCCTTTGATGAAGGACCTGCTGGCCCATTTGGCAACAGGCCGGGTGTTCACTAAATTGGACCTGAGAGAAGCCTACTACCGGGTGAGGGTCAAAGCAGGGGACGAGTGGAAGACTGCGTTTAATTGCCCCCTTGGTAGCTTCCAGTTCCGAGTGATGCCGTTTGGCCTACAGGGAGCTCCGGCTGTATTCATGCAATTGATCAATCAGGTCCTGCATGAGTTCCTGTATCGAGGAGTTCTGGTGTACTTAGACGACATCCTAATTTACTCGGACACATTGGAGGAGCATGTACTCCTAGTACGGCAGGTGTTGACTAGACTATTGGAAGCGCAGCTCTATGTTAAACTGTCCAAGTGTGAGTTCCATAGGGCCCAGCTGGACTACCTTGGGTATCGTATATCGGCGGCAGGAGTGGAGATGGATCCTAGAAAAGTACACGCCATTCAACAGTGGCAGCCTCCGCGAACTCGTCGACAGTTGCAAAGTTTCCTTGGCTTTGCCAACTTCTACAGACAGTTCATCCCACGTTTCGCGGCCATCGCCCTGCCGTTAACAGATCTTCTGCGCACACGACAATTAAAGACACGTCCACGTCCAGGGCTTAAGTTGGAGTGGTCCACAGCATGCCAACGGGCATTTGAGGAACTGAAGTCCCTCTTCGCTAAAGAGCCCGTTTTGCGACACCCCGACCCCGAACTGGCCTATGTCGTACAGGCGGACGCGAGCGATGTTGCCCTTGGGGCCGTCCTTCTTCAGCGGAGTAGTGCCGGGGTCCTACAGCCGTGTGCTTACGCTTCCAAGAAACTGACTCCCACTGAACGGGCCTGGGCAGTGTGGGAGAAGGAGGCTTTTGCGGTCCGTTGGGCCTTAGAGACTTGGCGACACCTCCTGGAAGGGGCCTCCCGTCCATTTGAACTGTGGACGGACCATAAAAACCTGGAGGCCCTACAAACCCCTCGCCGCCTGTCGCCCAAGCATGTCAGGTGGGCTCTATACTTCCGTCGCTTCAGGTTTGTGCTGAAGTATGTGCCGGGGGGTCGAAACTTTCTGGCGGATGCCCTATCCCGCATGCCACAGTTTGACAGCAAGAGGGAGGAGGTGGTGCAGGCGCTTATCCCGACACTAGTGGAGGCGGGAGATGCATCAGAGAGTGCTGGACGGGTGACGGAGGAGAATTTGAACCAGACCATCCAAAGGGCCTTACAGGAGGACGCTTGGTTACGGAGTAATCCGGGACTATTGTCTATGCGGGACGGTCTGGCGTGGCATGGTACACGATTGTATGTGCCTGAATCTGTGCGGCCACGTGTTCTGCATGGTTGTCATGACACCAAACAGGCAGGACATTTCGGGTTTGTAAAGACCTTGCATCTGGCACGCCGTCAATTTTGGTGGCCCCGCATGAAGAGTGACATCGAGGAGTATGTGCGGCGTTGTCATGTCTGTGCTACTACAAAGCCCCAGGTCGGGAAGCCTTTGGGACTTTTGCAACAAGTAGCTGACCCGTCTCGGCCATGGCAAGATATCGCCATGGACTTCGTTGTGGACCTCCCAGAGAGCAAGGGTCACACCGTTATTTGGACAGTGGTCGACCTGTTTTCCAAACAGGCACACTTTGTTCCGTGTAAGGGGTTACCATCGGCTCGTCGACTAGCTTGGTTGTTCCTCACGCAGATATACAGACTACATGGAGTGCCGCGACGTGTAATTTCCGACAGAGGGGTGCAGTTCACGGCTCGATTTTGGAGAGACTTCCTGCGTCACATCGGCTCGTCGCAGGGTCTGAGTACGGCTTATCACCCCAGCACCAACGGGGCCGCAGAACGAGCCAACGCTGCCGTTGAACGTTATCTGCGAAGCTACGTCTCTTTTCGGCAGACGGATTGGGTAGACCTGTTAGCGCTGGCTGAGGTGGCGTACAATAACGCCGTCCATAGTAGCACTGGCTTCTCTCCTTTTCGGGTGGTCACGGGTCATGAATTCGTTCCCTTTGCTGAATGCCTTCAGGAGGAGGGGTCTTCGTGTTCACCGCAGGACTGGATGCGTCAGATCACGGCCGCCTGGGGGGCGGCAAAGGAAGCATTGGACCGGTCTGCTACGGCAGCCAAAACACAGGCGGACAAGAAACGGAAACCTTTTGCTACGCCGCGGGTGGGGGATCTAGTTTACTTGTCCACCAAGTACTTACGGTTACAGGTTCCGTGCCGTAAGCTGGGGCCCAAATACCTCGGGCCGTTCCGGGTAGTGCAGGTGGTGAACCCGGTGACGGTGCGACTGCGGTTGCCTAAATTCTTGGGTAAGATCCACCCGGTGTTCCATAGCAGTCTGCTGAAACCCGCTCCAGCAGCTACTACGGCGGCAGGGGAGGGGGGCCCTGGACCGGTTCACGCTGACCAGTACGAGGTGCAAGAGGTGTTGGACTCCAGGGTACGGAGGGGCGGTATACAGTATCTCCTTCGGTGGAAGGGGTACCCGGTGGAGGAGGCTACGTGGGTGTCACGGGAAAACGTCCATGCTCCACGTTTGGTCCGAGCATTCCATCGAGCCCATCCTAGCAGGCCGGGGGGTAGGGGACATGGGAGAATTTGCGTAGTGAATGATTCTTTAACCGTGTTCTCTACATCTGCAGGTAGACCCTTGGTAGGGGGGGCGGCATGTCGGGCCTGGCCAGCCCGACATACGGAGGGGCCGCGGAGCGGCCTGCCCGGGCCCGAAAATCACCGCCGGCGGCCGCGGAGCGCCCCGCCAGGCCCCAGAGTCAGGCGCCAGTGCCCGCATCTTCCTAGACGGCCGGGACAACGCTCAGCCTTCTCCGCGCCTCAGCAACCGCCCGCCCAACGTCCGGGGAGGCCAGAAAGCAACCTACCGGCTTCCAGGGACTCCCGGCGGCGTCTTCCTCGCTCTTCCTCCCTCGGTGGCACCCGGAACGGAGAGCAGCGACCACGAGGCATCGGCTGCAGCCTCCCAGCCTGGGGCCCGCTTGCCAGCACATTCCACAGCGCCGCGCCGCTCTTGCCGACTCCCGGAAGTGATCAGCAAGTCGGGAGGGAGTGCGGTTGGCGTGCAAGGCCATGGAGCGGCCAGCTGACATTTGGGAGCTGGGGGGAAGGGCAAGGATGCCGTCGCAGAGCAAAAGACCAGAGGGCCAAGGAGCGACTCAAACGGCAGGACAAGGACGGGTGCCAGGAGGGTTCAAGGGGAGGTGGAGACTGCCGGCGAGTTAGGGAGGGGCTCGAGGATCAGCCCTCGTCGGACTGGAGAGACCGGAGAGATGAGGGGGAAAAGGAAAGTATGCGGAGCTCTGGGGGAAAGGAGGGTGGTTTGGGCTGGGGGGTGGCTTACCGGCTGCAATGGTGGTGGGGCGGGTGCCAAAGGGTGGATACTGTAGGGGGTGGTAGTTAAGTTAGGTGTGGGCGTGGTGGAATAATTAAGGGTGTGGTGGAGGGTGTTGCCGTTACTGGCTATTTAGCAGCGTTGATTGTGCTGTAAAATCAACGCTGACTTCATCAATCTTCGGGCTCTTGTTTATGAAGCAATAAACGTGGCTTAGAAGAACCAGCTCCCGTTCCGGTTTCATTTGTTTGGGTGAATCGTCGGACGGGCCCTGAAACCCTAGCTTTTGAGAGGGGTGCCAGATGGGGAATTGTCACAGTAGAGGCCAAGTTGCACGATGATCTCTATAGTGCTATAGAAAAGTTGGGAGTCAGTCACCATCCCATTGTTGGTCCTGTTGCTGTCGGTGTGGACCTCCTAGGGACACCCCCCTTATGTGTCAAAAGGAGTCAGGAACCTCAAATGGGCACTCCTGTGGGATCAGACACAGGGAAACACTGGCAAGAGTGTCAAATGGAATTAGTTATGAGCCCTCAAAGGGGACATATGGACATCAAGGTAACTCGCAACATTTCTCCCTCTGCACACCACCTCTTTAAAAAGAAGGTCACTTTTTCAACTCCACCTCAGTTTACCCTCAGGAAGTGGGTAGGAAATGCTACTTTGGTAAGGTGCCCAGGCCAGTTTGAGCCCCCCCCCCCGATTCCCACTTTGGCTTTACAGCAAGTCGCTGCAGGGATTTTGTATTCCATTCCCCCGTGGAAATGAAAGCTCCCAGTATTTATTTGAACCTCCCTACTTCAGGGATAAACTAAGAGATCATCATCAAAAAAAACCCTACAGCCATTGACTGGCATGTTTATGGCAGGGACTTTGGGGGTTTGGAGCAATGAGTATAATCATAGATTTCATGCCTTTTCCATGAGTATGGCAGTGTGTTTGGAAGAGAATGGAGTCTTTTTCTTGTGTGGAGAAAATGCATATGTATGTTTGCCTACTAACTGGACTGGAACTTGTATTCTGGTACACCTATTTCCAAAGATGGGTGTTGTTAATGGGGAACAAGCCCTCCCTGTTCCTCTCATAGGACATGTACAAAAAAGAGTATCTCTAGTGATACCATTGTTAACTATCCTAGGAATAGGTACTGCAGTTGGAACAGGTGTGGGAGGCTTAGCCCATTTTACAATACAATTTAAGCAGCTTTCTGAGGAATTTCAACAAAGTCTAACTCAGATTGCTGGGACCTTGGTTGAAGTACAAGACCAAACAGACACCTTGGCAGCAGTCTTCTTGCAAAACAGGCGTGCCCTAGACCTCCTGACAGCTGAGAAAGGTGGCTTGTGTCTATTCTTAGGAGAAGAATGCTGCTTTTACATGAATAAATCAGGAGTAGTCAGGGAGGTGGCAAAGGACCTGCAAGACAAAGCATCCAGAATTGGCCAGAGAATCCAAGGAACTGACCAATGGTTCTCATGGTTACCAGGAACCGCTTGGGTCAAACAATTGCTGTTCCTGTTGCTATGTGGAATAGCGGGAATAGTCTTCATCCCGTGTGTAATACCTCTGCTCAGACAAGTGACTAAGAGGACAATAAAGGAGATAAAAATTGAGAAGGAGTTGGTAGTAATAGAGGGACCTTTGGAAAATGGATTCACCCCAGGCATTCTAAGGGAGAGGTGGAGTATATGTACAGTTTGGACCTTGGGGATTAGAGAGAGTGCCTGAGGAGGATGAAGTCTAACTCATGGATTTCTTCTTTCTCTCTCTGCTTGTTGCTATCTGTCTCTCTTTTGAACTGCCAGCCGGAAACAGAAACATGAGTGCCAGTTTAAAGTTTTGCTCCGCTATATACAAAGTTTTTGATAGTCTATCTTCGCTTGCTGGAAGAAATGTAACTACCTGATGAAATGAAGGAGTAACTCTGAAGGTGAGACTCGATTGTCAAATGAAATAGAGTCTCAAAGAGGGGAATGAGGAAGGCCATAAAGAAAGATACAAAGAATGCCTAAGAATATTGCATGTCATAAATGTGAGGTAGGACATAAAAGTGAGAAGATACATGTGTTAGTTAGAAGAACAAGGAAATGGAAAATGTCAAACCACAAGTTCAGCTGTGGGTCACATCTCGTAGGCCAGCTCAAAGTTCAGTTACAGCTAACCACATATGTCTCGCTTGTAGCTAACCACAAACATGGTACAGGAAACTTAGACACTAGCAAGACACCTGTGACCTTTGCTAAAGACAAGGTTGCAAGATATTTAGCTATAATTTAGCATCGCAAAGGGAGGCTAGGGATGAACCAGAAGGGGGCTTAGAATTCATGTAACCAATCAGAGCTCATAAGTTACATTTCCTTGTTTTGCTACTTTTGGAGACTATATATGTACTTGCTTTTCCATGACAAGGTGTTCAGACATTGACATTGCTTTTTGTTCTGAACCTTTTGCGCGCAAAATAAAACAAACTTCTTTTGATTCCAAGGTCTGAGTCTCTTGATTCTGCAACACCTGCACCAAAGAACCCGCTATTTAATAGCCTGATTATCTGAGGGACTGCCCCTCCTGTTACGTACCTCTCCAGCCCTTAAGATCTGTAGAAATTTCCCTTATCAGAAGTTGAGGGAACATTTTCTTGCATTGTTCTTAGCCTTGAATGTACCCCCCTATGAGTTACATTTGGCTCATATTCTGGCAACATTAAGAAAACTTGTAGACAGGTATTTTTTCTATAGGCTTTTGATACTGATTTTTATATTAATTCTATTTAAGTTTTAAAATTATGTGATTGTCAGAAGTCTTTAATTCTCATCAAGTAGAAAGGATAAAAATAAATCAATAATAAAACAAATCCTATTAAATCTACCAAACTAGCATTCCTCTCTCAATGCACCAAGCTGATTGAGATTCAGGATATAATTCCTGTTGTGCCCTAAAGTAAGGAAAAAAGCATAAACAATATTTAGCCCCTGAACACTAAGGAGTGTAGGTCATAATAAAGGAGGACATATGCAGAATGTCTTTCCCTTGCTTATTTGAGAAAGAAATTTTCAGTGTAGGAGATGTTGCTTTTCAGCAGCATCTACATGCCCAGCTGGGCAAAGATTTCCCTGTCCTCCAAGCTCCAGGAAAGAGGTCCTTCACCTACCTGTAGTGAAAAGGTGATGGACCAAAGGCTCAGTTCTACTGCTCTTCAGATTAAGACCAGTGATAGGAGGTGAAGACTGGGTACGACTAAGTGCTTGATGGGGTACAGTGCTGATGCTGAGGGGTATCTGATAGACCGGCCGAGATCTCAGCTGATGTGTATCTGCAAATACCTGTACATTTCACAGGAATAGTAGCCAGGGAGAAAGGGAGAGAAAATAAAAACAGATCAAAAGAACCGTTAGTTCAATATTTCAACAGCTTTAAAAAAACCTGCCTTATTTAGCCTAACATATAGCATTTATGAGGCAGCTAGTGCTCACTGAAAGTTGATGTTTTATTTTTCCATGGATTTACAATTCATCCCAGTACAAAGAGGTGAAACTCGGAAAATTAGAATATCGTGCAAAAGTTCATTTATTTCAGTAATGCAACTTAAAAGGGGAAACTAATATATGAGATAGACTCATTACATGCAAAGCAAGATAGTTCAAGCCGTGATTTGTCATAATTGGATGATTATGGCTTACAGCTCATGAAAACCCCAAATCCACAATCTCAGAAAATTAGAATATTGTGAAAAGGTGCAATATTCTAGGCTCAAAGTGTCCCACTCTAATCAGCTAATTAAGCCATAAGACCTGCAAAGGGTTCCTGAGCCTTTAAATGGTCTCTCAGTCTGGTTCAGTAGGAATCACAATCATGGGGAAGACTGCTGACCTGACAGTTATGCAAAAAGCCATCATTGACACCCTCGGATATTGTTCTATGTACACTCCTTGTTTTATTGATTGCATGTAATATTCTAATTTTCTGAGATTGTGGATTTGGGGTTTTCATGAGCTGTACGCCATAATCATCACAATTATTGCAAATCACGGCTTGAACTATCTTGCTTTGCATATAATGAGTCTATCTCATATGTTAGTTTCCCCTTTTAAGTTGCATTACTGAAATAAATGAACTTTTGCACAATATTCTAATTTTTTGAGTTTCACCTGTAGAACAATATCAGACCTCTGAAAAGTATAAGCATGCATATGTACTCAGTACTTGGTTTGGGCCCCTTTTGCAGCAATTACTGCCTCAATGCGGCATGGCATGGAAGCTATCAGCCTGTGGCACTGCTGAGGTATTATGGAAGACCAGGATGCTTCAATAGCGGCCTTCAGCTCTTCTACATTGTTCGGTCTCATGTCTCTCATCTTTCTCTTGGCAATGCCCCATAGATTCTCTATGGGGTTCAGGTCAGGCGAGTTTGCTGGCCAATCAAGCACAGTAATCCCACGGTCATTGAACCAGCTTTTGGTGCTTTTGGTAGTGTGGGCAGGTGCCAGGTCCTGCTGGAAAATGAAGTCAGCATCCCCATAAAGCTCGTCTGCGGAAGGAAGCATGAAGTGCTCCAAAATCTCCTGGTAGACGGCCACGTTGACCCTGGACTTAATGAAGCACAGTGGACCAACACCAGCAGATGACATGGCTCCCCAAATCAACACAGACTGTGGAAATGTCACACTGGACTTCAAGCATCTTGCAGTGTGTGCCTCTCCATTCTTCCTCCAGACTCTGGGGCCTTGGTTTCCAAATGAGATGCAAAAGTTGCTCTCATCAGAAAAGAGGACTTTGGACCACTGAGCAACAGACCAGGTCTGTTTTTCTTTAGCCCAGGTAAGAGGCTTCTGATGTTGTTGTTCAGGAGAGGCTTGACAAGAGGAATACGACATTTGGAGCCCATGTCCAGGATTCGTCTGTGTGTGGTGGCTCTTGATGCACTGACTCCAGCCTCAGCCCACTCCTTGTGAAAGTCCCCAACACTTTTGAATGGCCTTTTCCTGACAATCCTCTCCAGGCTGCGGTCATCCCTGCTGCTTGTGCACCTTTTTCTTCCACACTTTTCCCTTCCACATAATTTTCTATTAATGTGCTTTGATACAGCACTTTGGGAACATCCAACTTCTTTTGCAATTACCTTTTGAGCCTTTCCCTCCTTATGGAGGGTGTCAATGATGGTTTTCTGCACAACTGTCAGGTCAGCAGTCTTCCCCATGATTGTGATTCCTACTGAACCAGACTGAGAGACCATTTAAAGGGAGGGACTTCCGGTGGCTCCGTTGCGCCAAATGGCGGCTTTTTCCTAGCCGCTCGCCCTGAGGCTTTGTTGGAGCCGCGGAGACTGCGAAAATCAGCTGTTCCGCGGCTTGTAGACTTTTCCTTCGGGAGAAGAAGGGGAGGTGAGTCCCCTCGGATAGTGGTAGAGCTCCCCAATATCCCAGAGGGATCTGGGGATCTGAGGGTGAGAGCTCCCACGGAGTCCGAGGCTTCTCCGAGCCCAGGACGTCTTCTCTCCGTGTAGGTAGAGAAGCTAGACGCGGCAACCACATCTGCTGATTATATTGACTTATGTGTACCTTTAAAGCAGACAGAGCTGACCAGGAGGAGTTAAGCTGCAAGTATTTAGAACTTTAACCCGAGCTGCATTAATCTTCTCCATTTATAAATCAGACTTTGAAGAAGGAAAAGAAAATGGCGCTGAAATGTTTTTTTTCCTAAAAGAATAACTAAGAGGACTTTGTCGCAATTTAACTAATATATTGGAATTTCTTTCTCCCTTCTTTTTATTATTAAGATTATTCCTTCTCTTTTTTTGGATTCTACTATTACCTCCTTTTTTTCCCCTCCGGAGTACAGAGGGAAAGTGAAAGTGACAAGAGAAAGTGATTTGTAGCAAGTGAAAATGGCTTCAAGAAGGCAGGCAGTTCCTTCTGTTTCTAAAACTTCAATTTCCTCTCCTGTCACTCAGTCTAATGTAAAACCCAGATCCCCTCCACCCTCTCCTCCACCACCAGCACTTACACTTAAAGACCTACAGGATGCGTTGAAAGAAATGACTTTACAAATAAAGGAAGAGGTAGCTGATCTTCTTGAACTTAAAAATAGAGAGATGAGAGAAGACATTTTGTTTGTATTCCAAGGGCTGGCTGCACATGTTGAACGTCTGGATGATCACGTGGATGAGGTTGTGGAAAAGACTGACAAACTTAAAAATAGAATTAGAAAATAAAATTGATAAAACTGAGGAAGAATTGATGGTTTCTCAGTTTAAAGAGATGGAATTTGCTCTGAGAATAAGAGGGTTGAGAGAAAACCCACGTGAGGACTTACTGGAAGAGGTGATCAAGGTTACTGCTCCCATCCTGGGATGGGACCCTAAAGAGTTATCAAGAGAGGTGGAAAAATTTTTTAGGGTTAACTCCTGGATAGCGAGACAGAAGAACTTACCCAGGGATGTGGTGATTTACTTTTCCAAGAGGTCACTTCGAAATGAGATTATCCAGGCCTTTTATCACCAGAAATTTCAAATTGCGGGATAAGATATTATGATTTTGAAAGAAATACCTCCTAAGATGCTGAGAAAAAGGAAGGAGTTTGGTTTCTTGTCTGATGAACTTAAAAATCGACAAATACAATTCAGATGGGAGATCCCTATTGGAATAGTGGTGAGTCATGCAGGGACACGATACAGGCTTACGACGATTGCCAAGGCCAAGGAATTTTATATGAATGTCCTGAAAGCAGGTTCACCACCATCTCCATCGCGTAAGAGAGTGGAAGAAGACAACCAACAAGTTGAAGGTGTATCAGCACAGCTTGTTGGTGAGGCACAATTGGCTAAATCTACTGACCAGAGATTGATGTTAAAGGCTGATCCAAAAGATCAGAGAATGACACGTGCGGCACACAAGCGGAGAGAAAAGGGACAACAGAAACAGAAGATGGACTCTGTGCTTATAGTAGCCTTGGTAGTACGGAACCGGTGGGAGGGGTGCGACCGAAGAGACCAACTGCAGACCTCAAGGTGGCGTTCCAGAGGTTCCAGGTCGTTGAGGATGGTGATAAAGCTTTTGACATGGAATCTTAATGGCTTGAACTCACCACAAAAAAGAAGGAAAGTGTTTCATTATCTGAAGCAACATAAAAATGATATTGTTTGTCTGCAAGAAACTCATATTTGTGTAAAAGATCAAAAATACTTGATTAATTCCCAATTGGGACGTCATTTTATAGCATCTGCTCAAGATAAAAAGAGTGGAGTGGTTATCTATTTGAGAAGAGACTTATCTGCTACGTTAATTGAATCTGACCCACAGGGAATATATGTTATTATTGAATTATTATTACAAGGTAAGAAGATTCTCATTATTGGATTATACGCTCCCAACCAGCAGCAAGGAAAATTCTATAAGTTTTTACACGATAGGCTAACTCAATTGGACTACAAATCAGTTATTCTGATGGGTGATTGGAATGGTGTTCTGGACTCAAATAAGGATAAGAAGAGGTCATCTAAAGACTCTCCTATCTATTCTAGATTGCCTAAAAGTTTTTTTTGACTTGAAAGAAGACTTTGAACTAAGAGACATCTGGCGGGAACAGAACTCGGAGGATAGAGATTTTACTTTTTTCTCAGATAGGCATCAGTCATTTTCTAGAATTGATTTCTTTTTGGTTACTGGTGATCTTATTTCCAGGGTTAAGAATGTTAAGATTTTTCCAAGAACGTTATCGGATCATAGTCCTGTATGGATGGAATTATTTTGTGAAGATGGAATAAGAAGATCCTGGAGACTGAACGAAAATTTATTTAGATATGATGTACTTTCAGAAAAATGTAAAGATTATTTGAGAGAGGTTTTTGTTCTGAATATGCATAAAGGAACACCGATTAATATGGTTTGGGATGCCAGTAAAGCATACATGAGGGGGATTATGATTCATATGAATAATGGTTATAGGCGTAAGCAGATGCAAAAACGTAAAGAATTGGAGAAAGAGATTAAATTGAAGGAGAAAGCTTTTATTTTGAACCCATTGAATAAGAGATTAAGGACCTCAATAAATTTGTTGAAAGAACAATTTAATATGTTAATGGTGGATCAGGCTGCAACTAATTTGAGATATGCGAAGCATAATACTTTTTGTAACGCAAATAGGCCTGTGAGGTGGTTAGCCTATCAACTAAGGAAAAAACAGAGGTTACGTACAATAGAGAAAATAGAATATAAGGGTAAAGAAACGTATCAACAAAATTTGATCAAAAAGGGCTTTTTGGATTTTTATCAAAAGTTATATGCTAGTGAGAATGTACAAATCTTAGACATAGATAAATATTTACAAGAAGCGAATATTCCTGAGCTCTCACACGAGCAAAGGGCAGGGATGAGTTGTTTAATTACTTCTGAAGAAATTTTCTCAGCAATCAAACAGCTAAAAGTGGGTAAGGCTCCGGGTACAGATGGCTTAACAGAAATTTATTATAAAACCTTATCTATAGAGATGGTTGAAAGTTTAAAGGAGCTATTTAACAATATCCAGGCTGGAGGAGAGGTGCCTCCATCTTGGAGAAGGGCTTTTATATCATTGATCCCAAAGGAGGACCAAGATCTTACTCAGCCTAAAAACTATAGACCCATATCACTCTTAAACACAGATTACAAGATTTTTGCCAAAATATTAGCTAACAGATTAATGTCAGTCTTGAAACAGATGGTTCATGCAGATCAGTTTGGATTTATAACTGGAAGATATATGAAATACAATGTAAGACAACTAGTTAATCTAATTGAGTATTTGGATAAGAACAACCAAGTCTCGGACTTCCGGTGGCTGCGCGGCGCCGGAGACAGCCTTCCCGGGCTGCCCGCGGCTCAGCTGAGTAATTTTCGCCCGAAACAGCGCCGATCAGCTTTTCGGGCGAATTTGAAGCCCCCTCCTCGGGAGAAGAGGAGGGGGTGAGGCCCCAGGTAGGGGTCGAGTTCTCCGGGGCCGCCTGAGCTTGTAGCTTGGGCGGCTGAAGGATCGAACTCCCCCGTAGCCTGGGTCGCTCCCAGCTGGTCAGCGTCTCTGCTCCGGCTTTCTTGGAGCAGAGCCAGGCGTCTGCGACCACCCCTGCCTGAAGGAAGGACTATGGAATAAAAAGAGCAGGCAGAGCGGTACAAGAGGAAAAGGTGAAGAGGATTATTTTATTTTACTCTTGAGCTTGATGGACTTTTTAAACTTAAAGTGAAAGTGCGTCACAATTGAAAGTAAAAGATGGCGGCTAAACCTCCCCCTAAAACTCTTCGGAGTGCTGGAACTTCTCCGGTGCAACAATCATCATTGCAGGCGTTGCATCCTCCTGATGTATTGACACCGAAGGATTTACAAGATGCTCTTGAAAAACATACCCAGGTAATTCTGGAATCAATGGGTGATAAATTTGCACAGATGGAGGAGAAATTGGAGAAATTGGAGGAGAGAATGGAAGAGAGGATGGAACAGAAGTTCAGTGTGATGAAGGTAGACATTTTGTCTTCAGTGCATAAAGTGGCTGAATGTGTGGAAGATTTGGATGAAAAAGTGGAAGATTTGACTCAAAAGAATGCCATATTAGAAGCAAAATTGTATGTTAAAACTTTTCAATAAAAAAAAAAGAACAACCAAGTCTCCGCGGCATTGATATTTTTGGATGCTGAAAAAGCCTTCGATCAACTGAATTGGAAATTTTTATTGAAAGTTGTAGAGAAGATGAATTTTGGGGATGAATTTTTTCAATCTATCAAGGCTATATATCAACAACAATCAGCACAAATTATAATTAATGGGGGATTAACAGATGCATTTAAAATTGAAAAAGGTACAAGACAAGGGTGTCCTCTGTCACCATTATTGTTTGTTTTAACATTGGAGATTTTATTGATTAAAATTTGGGAATCAACTAAAATTCAGGGAATAAAAATAAAACAGAATGATTATAGATTAAGAGCGTTTGCAGACGACTTGGTTGTTACCTTATCTCAACCGACTCAATCGGTTATAGATTTGATAGGAATTATAGAACAATATGGGAAAGTGTCGGGCTTTAAAGTGAACAATAATAAGACTAAAATATTATCTAAAAATATGACAATGAAGGAGAAGGATATGTTAGTAAAACTGACGGGCTATGAAATTGTGAAAAATGTTAAATATTTGGGGGTATATATTACAGCTTCTAATGTGAAATTATACAAGAATAACTATGAGACGTTATGGCTAAAAGTACAAAAGGATTTAGATAATTGGAAAAAACTGCAATTATCTTTGTTGGGAAAAATTGCAGCTGTTAAGATGAATGTTTTACCAAAGTTTCTCTTTCTGTTTCAAATGATACCTATTTTGAAAAAAGATGCCAATTTGGATGAGTGGCAGAAGGGTATTAACAAATTTATCTGGGCGGGGAAAAAACCAAGAGTTAAACTTAGGATTATGCAAGACGCTTGGGAAAGAGGAGGACTTAAGGTGCCTAATTTGAAATTATATTATGATGCAGTGGTCTTAACATTGGTTAGTGATTGGCTTAATTTAACTAATAAAAGTATTCTTTATCTTGAGGGATGGGACTTATTATATGGGTGGCATGCATATTTGATTTATGATAAAAAAAGTTGACAGGACTTTTAAATCCCACATTTTAAGACGTGTTATATTGCGTGTTTGGAAAAAGTATTATTACAAGTTAAATTATAAAATACCAATTTGGGGGATTCCTGGACACACAATAGAGGGGATATCTATGGGTGTGAATTTGGATGTGATTTCTTACAAGCAACTACTTAGATTGGAAGGGAGCGACTGGCAATTAAGGTCGCTAGCTGAGCTAAAACAAGAAAATATTGTACAATCCTGGTTTCAGTACACTCAATTGCAAGCCAGGTGGAAATTAGACCAGAAGGTTGGTTTGACGCTGATGGATGAAAATTTGGTAAAACAGATTAAGGATCAAACACGAGCGCATATAAAAAGAATTTATAATGCCTTAATAGAATTAGATTTGGAAACGGAATTGGTCAAAGATTGCATGGTGAAATGGGCTCAAAGTATTCAAGAGCCGATCCCATTGGATGTGTGGGAGGTAATTTGGGTTAGAAATGTGAAATTTACTCAAGCCCAAAATTTAAGAGAAAACTTCTATAAAATGTTCTATAGATGGCATTTGGACCCTAAGAAGCTGTCTTGCATGTATCCTAATTTACAGCCCAAATGTTGGAGATGTGGTAGTTTGGATGCCACCTACTTTCATATTTGGTGGACTTGTAGAAACATTAAAGCTTTTTGGATCAAAATTTGGTGGAACATGCAAAAGATTTTTAAGAGAAAGATTAAGTTTACCCCACAATTATTTTTACTGGGTGTTATTACAGATGGTGACATTAAAGAAATTAATTTGATGTTGAACCTCATAACAGCAGCAAGGTTATTGGTAGGGCAATATTGGAAGAAGGACAGCCTGCCGACTATAGAAGAATGGACGCTTAAGGTGTCCAACTTAGCAGAAATGGCTAAGATCTCGGCTTACTTGAAGGATCACTCACAAGAACGATACATTTCAGTTTGGAGAAGATGGATAGATTATATTCAGAAAAAGTATGAGACCAAAAAGTTCCATTTAGCTTATGAATAAGATTGCTATACTTTAAGTCTTCTTTAATATTATTATTAGTTACAATAATGTATATATCATATGGTATTGTTATTGTATTAGTATAAATTGGATACTTGTAGTTTGTTTGTAATGATGTTATAGATGGGTTAAAGTGCATTGTGTATTTGGTTATTTACATAGTTGATTAATGTTAGATTATGATTATTTTGTATTTGTAACCCTGTATTCAGCTTTGGGAAGTGGGGGAGGGGGAGGGGCTCTGGGGTGGGTTGGGGAGGGGATATATATATATATATATATATATATATATATATATATATATATATATATATATATATATATAATAAAAATTGAGAGACCATTTAAAGGCTCAGGAACCCTTTGCAGGTGTTATGGCTTAATTAGCTGATTATATTGGGACACTTTGAGTCTAGAATATTGCACCTTTTCACAATATTCTAATTTTCTGAGATTGTGGATTTGGGGTTTTCATGAGCTGTAAGCCATAATCATCACAATTATGACAAATCACAGGTTGAACTATCTTGCTTTGCATGTAATGAGTCTATCTCATATATTAGTTTCCCCGTTTAAGTTGCCATATATTAGTTTCCCCTTTTAAGTTGCATTACTGAGATAAATGAACTTTTGCACGATATTCTAATTTTTCGAGTTTCACCTGTATTCTGATTTGCCCCCCAAAATCCAAAAGTTGTCTGGTTGGCTGTAGGTCTGATTTTGTAGAAAGGAAGGTTGTGCCAAAGCTGTAATTAGAAAGGCTTGCCTACAAGAGCACCTATCACTGCCACTGACCTAGAGGAGGCTTCTATAGGAGAAAGAATGCGATAAGATGAAAGATAAAAGTTTGCTTTTAGCCAAAGGCCTTGTTCTGTTCCAGCCTACTACCGGCCCTGCAGAAAAGGCAGGGACAACCCCTTTACAAAAGGCAAAAGGCTGGAAGAAAGCCCGCCAAATTTATTTACACAAAACAGATCCAAAACAGAGCAAACTGAGCAAAACAAAATATGAACCACTAAAACAGGAGCTATTCAAACGGTTGCCTTCAGCAAACCAGCCCTCCCACACATTCCCCTTTTAAACAGTTCAAGGCATGGCTTCTCTCTGCCTCCTTCCGAGGTGCCCCATTGCCTTCCTCTGTTTACTCCTGATTGACTGCCTCCTGCGTCGGGCATCCTTGAACAGGGCCAGCTGTGGGTCATCTTCATCCACCTGTCAGGCTCACACAGCTGGGTCTGCGTAGTAACCAGATGGGAGGGGCCTGGCTGAGAGCTCTGCAAAGCCTCAGAACTGTCCTCTGCAGGCTCTCCAAACCCCTCCTCCTCCTCCTCCTCTGAATCGTCCGACCCAACTGCCGAACGCACAGGCTGACCCTGAATCACAACAGGCCTTTGCAATTAAATACACAAAATAGCTGAAGTTTAAAAATGTACGAACTTCTTTAAATTACTCTAAAACCAATAAAAACTAGATTTCAAAGCATAAAACTGCTGCACACGTATCCCCTTTGCAATCAACTGCAATTCCAGAAAGAAAACTTGATTGCATTTTTCTGGCTGCTACATCAAATTTGGCAATCTGCTCTGTAATGAAAAGTTTTATCCATCAAAACATTTATCGCTATTTCAAGATCTGTGAAGCTACAGTATTTCATTGCTGGATAAGATGGGACAAAAAGTTCCTTCTTAGATTAACATGTATTTTGCAGGAAAACAAATAACCTGAAATTTGATTATTCCATTACCACAGATACATTCATGGTTAAGCAAGGGAAAGTAGGAATATCTGCCTTCTAGGAGAGCTGTGAGCTTGAAGTGGAAACCCAAGTAAATAAATGCTCCCTACAGTGAAGAAAAAGGTTAGTTTTTTCAGATAGGGTAGTTTATCATATGTGGTATGGAATGCAATATACAACCTGGAAATATGTTACTGGTTGATGATTTGCAGTCAATCACGAACTCATAATCATAATCTGACTCTTTTAGTTGGCTCTGGGTTCTCCATTCAAGGCACTCTTAATGGAATACAGATTTACTCTTGATTGACTAAATTGTGTCCATCTTCCTGATTTCAAGAATTCTTCCTGATAATATAAACTAGGTAAACTATGTTCTGCATTTCAAGCAATCTCTCTCAGGATTGCAATACTGATTCATTAATACTTGAATCAGTGTTGAGTATGATTAATACCCAATGATAAAGCTGTTGCCTTTATAGTTCTACAGCAATCCTCAGAAAATGGATTCTGCCTACAAATTTCTTTTGTAGATGTACAAGAACCTTGTTATTGCTTGTAGCCCAGACATGAGCCCTACAACAATGGGGTTACACTGCAGGCCCTTGGTGAAAAAAATCTTGATTGTATTACTGTATATTAGAGATTGCCATGTTAATATTTTGATTGTGAAAACTTAAAGTACTTTGCTTTTGAAATATGTTCTACAGTAAATATTTAGAGGATCACATTTGTTCTATTCCCTGTCCTGTTTGTACACTTTTGATCTCTTGCCAGAAATAATCACTGTAAATGTTTTATTCCCAATTTCACTTTTTAGCAGAAATTACTCATTTTGACCAGCAGCCTATTAACATTTTTCTGTTTCAGAAGACTTATGTAGTACCCTGTTGCTGACTAGCAACCAATAAAAAGGAGTTCAATGTCTCACAAGTGAACTACCTCAGTCAGGCAGAGAAAGCTGCCATGGGTACATATTTGGTCAATTATTAGCACTGCTGTTCTGTACATAGCTGATCAGCCTCGGATTGGCTAATCCCACTGGCGGGAAACCCTGGACACCGGGTTGGGTGCCTGAGGCAAGGCGGGAGATTCCAGCCAGGGGGTTGGCCAGCGTCCAGGGGCTGCCCGACGTATATAGTTACCCGGGGCTTGCCAGCCCCAGATCATCCACGTGCAGTCTAATAAACAGTTCAACCCCGGATCCGTTTCCCTGTTATTTGCCGCCGGTCCAGACACAACAGTGGCGACGAGGATGGGATCACGGCAGAATAGCGGAGAAAAAGGCACGTAAGCAAGAAGCGCGCGGAGCAGGAAATTCGAATAGCCGTCAGCAGCATAGCGAATCTTCAACCCAGCGGCGCCGAATCGCGGACGGAAGTAAGCATGGCTCAAGTCGGCTCAGTGAGGGAATTTGACCCCCAACACACGGAGGACTGGGAGGAGTACGACGGCCAGGTCGAGGGGTACATGTTGGTGAACGGCATAACCGAAGACCGAAAGAAGGCTGCCGCACTACTAACAATCAGCGGCACACCAGTCTACCGGGTCGCCGTTGGGTTGTGCCAACCGGCCGCCGTAGCCAGCGTGTCTTACGCCGAGCTCTTAGCGAAACTCAAAGAGCACTTCACCCCAAAGAGATCGGAGCTCTTCTGGAGAAGGATTTTCGAGAAAAGGAACCAAAATCCGGGCGAATCCATAACCGAATTTGTGGCCGCAGTAAGAGAACCTGCACTCCGTTGTAAATACGACAATCTGGAGGTGCGAATCAGGGACAGAGTGGTCCTAGGGCTACGTGATGAACAATTACAAAACAGAATCATTGCGAAGCCCACCGGAAACTTACAAGAAGTTCTGGACGAACGGGACTTCCGGTGGCGACGCGACGCCGAAGACAGCCGTTTCTGGGCTGTCCGCTCCACAGCTGTGTTTATTCCATCGAAAACAGCGCCGATCAGCTGTTTAGGTGCATCTGAAGCCCCCTCCTCGGGAGAAGAGGAGGGGGTGAGGCCCCAGGTAGGGGTTGAGCTCTCCGGGGCCGCCTGAGCTGAAAGTTTGGGCGGCTGAAGGATCGAGCCCCCCCGAAGCCTGGATTAGCTCCGAGCTGCGCAGCGTCTCTGCTCCGTGATTTTTGGAGCAGAGCCAGGCGTTAGCAACCACCCCTGCCAGAAGGAAAGACTCTTGAGTATCAAGGTGCAGGCAGAGCGGTACAGGAGGTCAAGGTGAAGTGGACTTTTATCTTTACTCTCTAGCTCAATGGATTTTATAGCTTTAAAGTGAAAGTGCGCAACAAGTGAAAGTGGGGAAAGATGGCGGCTAAAACTTCCAAAGCTCTTCGGAGTGCGGGGGCTTCCCCGGTGCAACAGACTTCGTTGCAAGCTTTGCTTCCTCCTACACCTCCTCCAGCATTGACGCTTAAGGATTTACAAGATGCCTTTGAAAAGCATTCGCAATTAATGTCAGATATGATGGATGAAAAGATGGAAAAGCTGGAGGAAAAGCTGGAGGAGAAATTGGAGAAATTGGAGGAGAAGATGGAAGAGAAGTTTAGTGCAATGAGGGTAGACATTTTGTCTACAATTGAAAGTGTGGCTGAATGTGTGCAACGTTTGGATGAAAAAGTGGAGGATCTTAGTCAAAAGAATTCTATATTAGAAGTAAAGGTATTAGAGAATGAAAATATAAGGGACAAAATGGACGGAGAATTGAGCCTTGTCCAGTACCATCAGATGCAGTATGCTATTAGAATCAGGGGCTTAAAAGAGAATCCTAAAGAAGACTTAAAGCAGCTGATCTCTGAGGCTTTGGAAGCGGTACTGGGCCAGCCAGCATCTGAAATTGAGGGAAGTATGGATAAAATCTTTCATGTAAATTCATGGATTGCAAGACAGAGGAAGCTACCTAGAGATGTGGTGGTTTACTTTACAAAGAGAGCAATTAGAGATGAAGTTATTCAAGCTGCTTACAATACTAAATTTGTGGTTGCTGAGCAAGAAGTCCTGGTTTTAAAAGAGATTCCTCCAAAGATTTTAAGAAGGAAAGATTTTGCATTCCTTGCACAGGAACTTAAGAAATGTGATATCAAGTTTAGATGGGAGATTCCAGTCGGAATGGTGGTGATGCACGAAGGTAAAAGACATCGTCTGGCTACTGTGACTCAGGCACATGATTTTTACAGCAATGTGTTAAAAGCAACCCCCCTATCACTTCTGGAAGCTGCAAAGGGATATGGCGAGGGAAAGCCTCAAGACGCTGAAGGTAGACAGACAGAGGAGAATGGTGCTGGAGGGGATCAAGTTACAGTTTCATCGGCTGCTGCTGGAGAGCAGAGGATGACGCGTGCCGCCTTAAGACGAGCGAGACAAGAGCAAGAGCAAGACCAGCAGAAAGTTATGGAACCTCCAAAGCGTACTTACAGTGAAGCTGTGGGAGGAGCGCGGCCCAAAGAAGTCACAGGGGTCATTGCAGACGTGCTCCAAAAGCTTCGGGACGCCAAGAATGGTGACTAAATTTCTAACTTGGAATGTTAATGGATTAAACTCACCACAGAAGAGAAAGAAAGTTTTTCAATATTTAAAACAATTTAAGATTGATGTCATTTGTTTGCAAGAAACGCATATTAGGGTTATGGACCAAAAGTACTTATCCAACTCAAGGTTGGGTATGCAATTTGTTGCTTCTGCGATGAACAAGAAAAATGGAGTGGTTGTCTACGTTAAAAGTACTCTAACAGTGGAACTAATTGAAGTAGATAAGCAAGGAAGATATGTTATGATAGATTTGCTGCTAGAAGGTAAAAAAAACGCTTTTAGTTGGATTGTATGCTCCTAATCAACAACAAGCTGACTTTTTTAACTTACTACATACAAAGGTTACCCAATTGGATTATAAATCTTTTATTTTTATGGGAGATTGGAATGGTGTCCTAGACGTACAGATGGACAAAGCTGGTTTTTTTAAGCGTGTCCCGAGTCATGCTAGATTGCCTAAATCTTTTTTTGGAATGAAGGATGATTTGGAATTGCGAGACATTTGGCGCGATACACATCTACATGAAAAGGATTATACTTTTTTTCTGATAGACATCAATCTTTTTCTAGGATTGACTTTATTTTACTGAATAACGACTTTTTTTCTAGGATTAAGAAGGTAAAGATCTGTGCAAGAACTATCTCTGACCATAGTCCAGTTTGGTTAGAGATCAACAAGGACAATAGGGATAGGCGCTCTTGGCGCGTAAATGAGAATTTGTTTAGAAATCAGAGAAATGTGGAAGAATGTAAACAGCAGATGAAGGATTTCTTTGAAATTAATATGAATAAGGATACCTCTATGGACATGGTTTGGGATGCTAGCAAGGCCTACATGAGAGGGGTGTTGATATGTATGAACAATAAATACAGACGTACTTTGGAAGTTAGAAGGAAAGAACTGGAGAATGAAATTAGGGAAAAAGAAAAGGCCCTAATTTTGAACCCATTGGATGTGAAGATTAAGGAGGTCATTAACCTATTAAGAGGACAATTTGATAAGTTGATGGCTGACCAAGTGGCAACTAATTTACGGTTTGCTAGGCACAATACTTTCTGCAATGCTAATAAGCCAGGCAGATGGCTAGCCTACAGGTTAAGGAAAAAGCAAAGGGCTTCTAATATAGATAAAATTGAATATAAGGGAAAGGTTGTGTTTCAACAGGATCTTATTAAGGAAGCCTTTGTGGATTTTTATTCTAAACTATATGCTAAGGAGAAGATTAATGAAACAGACATTGATGTATATTTGAAGAATGCTAGCATCCCGGTTCTTACGCAAGAACAAAAGGAGGAGATTAATCAATTGATAACAGAAGAAGAAATTCTTATAGCAATTAAGGAACTGAAGGTGGATAAAGCGTTTGGAAGAGTTTGGAAGAAGTATAGACATAAGCTAAATTATAAGATGCCGTTGTGGGCAATCCCAAAACACGCAATAGAAAACATAAATGTTGGCTTCAAACATGATGTGACTACATATAAGGAGATTTTAAGCTTGGAAAGAAATGTCTGGTGTTTGAAACCGTACAATCTCTTGCGAGATGAGAAGATCGTTCAAACTTGGTTTCAATATACTCAGTTACGGGCCAGGTGGAAAGAAGATCAGAAAATTGGTTTTGCAATGACTGATGAAAATTTGATAAAGCAAATTAGAAACCAGGGTCCAGCACATATCAAACGGATATATCTTGCATTGATAGAAATTGATTCAGAAACAGAACTTGTTAAAGATTGTATGATAAAATGGGCTCAGAATATTCAAGAAGTTATTACAATGGACACGTGGGAAAAGATTTGAGTGAGGAACGTAAAATTCACGCAAGCCCAAAACCTAAGAGAGAACTTTTATAAAATGTTTTATAGATGGCATTTAGACCCCCAAAAGCTTGCAAGTATGTATCCGAATTATCAGCCTAAATGTTGGAGGTGTGGAGGCGAAGACGCAACGTATTTTCATATATGGTGGACCTGCAAAAAGGTTAAGGCTTTTTGGATAAAAATTTGGTGGAATATGCAGAATATCTTTAAGCAAAGGATAAAGTTTTGTCCGCAACTCTTTTTGTTGGGCATAATTACAGAAGCTACTGTGGTGGACGTTAAGTTGATGCTGAACTTAATCACAGCAGCAAGACTTTTAATAGGTCAATATTGGAAAAAGGAGGAACTGCCGACTATAGAAGAATGGACTCTAAAAGTTTCTGACCTGGCGGTAATGGCAAAGATTTCGGCTTACCTGAAAGATCCTTCGCAAGAACGTTATATTATGGAGTGGAAAAAGTGGATTGATTATATTCAGAACAAATATGGGAATAAGAAATTTCATTTAGCATTTGAGTAAGTTTCCTTTTCTGTTTTCTTTTCTTTTTATATGTAATATTAATATTGCTTGTAATCATTATATATGAGCTAGAGGGTGATAGAATTAATAGTTTATTGTTGTTAGCATATGGATGCTCATGATTGTTTGTTCTTATACCCTGTATTTAGCTCTGGGAAGTCGGGGGGGGGAGGGGGAATGGGTGGGAGGGATAGGGAGGGTTAGGTAGGGGTGGGGGGAGGGGGGATGGTTAAAGTTAAAATGTACTGTAAAACTTTTCAATAAAAAAAAAAAGAAGTTCTGGACGAACTACTCACATACGAGGCCACAGGGCAACGCGACCCCCCCACAACAGCAATGGCGCAGCGGGAGCCAATTACCAAGAGTGCCATGTGGACGGTGGGGAGGAGGACTACCCGTGGGAAACGGACATTGACGAGATCACCCGGAGAGTCAGAAAAATCCCAGCGAGGACCAACCGTTCGGAAAGCGCCGACCGCCCCAGGAGACCACCACCACCGCAACTGCACAGATCACCAAGAGAGGGCCCGAACCGACAGAGAGACCCCAAAGCCAAGTGCGGAAGCTGCGGGGGAAACCACCCCCGTGCAAGCTGTAGGTTCCGAAATGCAAAATGCCGGAACTGCGGGAAAACCGGCCACATTCAAATAATCTGCAGAAGCAGACCACGAGACAATCACCTCCACGACATCGACGCCTGGGCCGCAGGTAAGGTAACCCCCCACAATAGTGGCAAAGAGACCCACAGGCCACAGGCACAGGGCCCTAGCCGGGCGAAGGGGGCGGTCATCAATCAGTTACTAAGCCCCAAACTAAAAATCGTGGTCCGACTGCAGGGCATCCCCTGCAGAATGGAGGTAGATTCAGGGGCATCAGTGTCCATCATTTCGGGGGACACGCTGGCACACATTGAAGCCAGAAGCAGGCGGCGAGTACCCATAAAAAGCACACAAATACAGCTAGCAGATTTTCAAAGGACACCCATCAGTGTGAAGGGGAAGGTCACTATCAATGTCTGTTTTAAGGGGTTTAAGGGGCTGTTAGACCTCCTAGTCACCGAGGGCCAGAGAACCAGTTTAATCGGCCTCAACTGGTTCGGGCCTTTAGGCATATGGGTCGGGGGAATTAACACCATACAACACTGAACCCTAAAATCCATCTGCGAAGGCTTCGCCAACGTCTTCGACAGCTCTTTGGGGAGGTACAGGGGGCCACCCATTAACTTTAACCTGGATCCAGCAGTAAACCCCATCAGGCTTAAGGCCAGAAGGCTACCCTTTGCACTCAAACAAAAAATTGAGGTAGAGTTAGACAAACTAGTAGGCCAGGGAGTACTGGAACCGGTAGAAGGGGGCCCCTGGGAGACACCCATCATCACCCCCCTTAAACCGAACGGGGATGTGAGGATTTGTGCCGACTATAAAGCGACACTAAACCGAGCGATGAAACAGCATGCTTACCTGGTCCCCACAGTGAAGCAGGTCCTCGCGACGATCCAGGAGGGCGCCATCTTTGCCAAGCTCGACTTGGCGCAGGTGTATTTGCAACTCACAGTTTCCCGGGAAGCCGCAGACGCACAGACGATAGTTACCCACAAGGGGCCGTTCCGAGTCCACCGCTTGCAATTCGGGATTGCTGCAGCTCCAGGCATCTTCCAAGAAGTGATGGAGAGGACCTTAAAGGGCATACCTGGGGTATGCCCTTACTTTGATGATGTATTGATTGCAGGGAAAACCGAGGGAATCCTAGCAGAGAGACTGGAAAAGGTACTGGGGAGATTTAGAGCTGCAGGGCTGAAATTAAAAAAGGAAAAATGCTCCATAGGAGTAAAATCCACTGAATTTTTAGGATACAGGATTGATGCTCAAGGCATACACCCCACTGAGGGAAAAATAAAAGCAATCAAACTAGCCCCAGAACCAAAAAATAAAGCAGAACTCCAAGCATTCTTAGGCCTCATAAACTTTTACCATACATTCCTACCACACAAAGCGGCCATAGGTGAACCACTACACAGCCTACTTGACAAAAAAACCACCTGGCAGTGGCAGGAACAACACAAACGGAGTTTCCAAACACTGAAGGAGATACTGTCCAGCAGGTCCACTGTCACCCACTTCATCGAGGGTGAGCCAATATACCTAGCTTGCGATGCATCACCATATGGGGTGGGGGCAGTGATCAGTCATATGGATAGCAAAGGGGAGCAAAGGCCAATAGCATACTATTCCAGAACTCTGACCAAGGCAGAGCGGAATTATGCGCATATTGACAAAGAAGCACTAGCAATCGTGGCAGGTGTAAAGAAGTTCCACGATTACCTTTATGGCAGGAACTTCACTATATTCACAGACCACAAACCCCTCTTAGGTCTGTTCACAACCGACAAACAGACCCCCCAGATAATGTCACCTAGGATGCTGAGATGGTCAATCTTCTTATCAGCATATACATTCTCCATCAAACACAGACCGGGGAAGGAAATGGGCCATGCAGACGCTTTAAGTAGGCTACCCCTACCAGCCACAGAGACACAGACCCAGCACCAGTGGGCCAGATCTTCACACTACAGGAACTCCCAGAATGCCCCCTGACAGCCAAGGACATTGCCACTGTCACCAGGAAGGACCCAATACTAAGCAGAGTAGCAGCATGGGTCCAAGGGGGGTGGTCAAAGGAAAGCCCAGACCCACAATTCATGCCATACTTCAGGAGAAGGGAGGAAATGTCATCACACTTAGGGTGTCTACTATGGGGAAACAGGGTAGTAGTGCCAGAGAAGCATAAGGACAAGGTCGTCCATGAACTACACGAAGGGCACCCAGGGGTTGTACGCATGAAAGCTCTGGCCAGGAGTCACCTGTGGTGGCCGGGGCTGGACAAGGCCATCGAAGATAGGGTAGCAGGGTGTTACCAGTGCCAGAAGTCTAGGCCAGAACAAGCACACACACCCGTACACAGGTGGGAGGCGACACACAACCCCTGGTCCCAGATACATATAGATTACGTGGGGCCCTTCCAGGGCCAGACCTTCCTAATAGTTGTAGACAGCTACACCCGGTGGTTAGAAGTAGTGCCTGTTAAGTGCATGACGTCTGCAAAGATGATACAGGTCCTGAGGGGACTCTTTGCCACTCATGGATTACCTGACGTAGTTGTGTCTGACAATGGACCTCAATTCACATCTAATGAATTTCAGGATTTCCTCAAGGCCAACTGGATTAGGCACGCAACATCGACACCCTTCCACCCCTCCAGCAACGGATTGGCTGAAAGGAACGTGAGGACAACCAAGGACGCTCTGCGAAGAATTATTGTTGGGGACTGGCACCAAAGACTGGCACAGTTTTTGCTGCACAGCACACAACACCGTGCACGGCAACTGGGAAAAGCCCAGCGGAAATGAGGTGGGGCAGAAGGCTGACAACCAAATTAGACAGACTTCACCCAGATAAGTTGACAGCTGAAACTGAACAGGACAGCTCAGCCAGATCGCTGAACATTGGGGACTTAGTGTGGGCCAGGAACTACGGCCAAGGGGACAAGTGGACACAGGGAGTGGTAGTAGACAAGCTGGGGCCACTATCGTACATCATAGAGGGGGAAGGGGAACGTCAGATCAGGAGGCACATTGACCAACTCAGGAAAAGGGCCCCTGAGAACACCCCACCGGCGCCCAAAGAGACTCAATCACTGCAAAACAACACACAATACGAACCACTTCCATCCCACATGCCGACAAACCAACCTAACCCATCGGGCCGGGTCCACCTACCAGCGGCCGGGTCCCCAAGGTCAACCTCGAGCGGGGCAGAACCTATGGAGCCAGCCACATAGACAGTGCCAAGGGATTCCACAGGAACAACCCAACCAGAGGACCCCCTACAAGGGGGGGACCTGCAACAGACCAATAGGCCAACCCTGGAGAGTGGTACGAGGCCGGACAGTCCACCTGGAAGGTACCCGGTCAGGGAACATAGGCCTCCGGCATACCTAAGGGACTATGTAAGGGAATGACAGTTCCACAATTGGGTGGGAAGGGGTGTTCTGTACATAGCTGATCAGCCTCGGATTGGCTAATCCCACTGGCGGGAAACCCTGGACACCGGGTTGGGTGCCTGAGGCAAGGCGGGAGATTCCAGCCAGGGGGTTGGCCAGCGTCCAGGGGCTGCCCGACGTATATAGTTACCTGGGGCTTGCCAGCCTCAGATCATCCACGTGCAGTCTAATAAACAGTTCAACCCCGGATCCGTCTCCCTGTTATTTGCCGCCGGTCCGGACACAACAACTGCCCAAGATAGATACAGGACAATAAGAGCCAGTTTGGTCTAGTGGTTAAGGCACCAGGCTAAAAACCAGGAGAACCTGAATTCTAGTCCTGCCTTAGGGATGAAAACCAGCTGGGTGACTTTGGGCCAGTCACTCTCACTCAGTCCAACTCACCTCACAGGGCTGTTGCTGTGAGGAAAATAGGAGGAGGAAGGAATATTAGGTATGATCACTGCCTTAAATGCCATTAACTTTCATTGAATGCTACACAGTGGTGTGCCAGCTACTCCATCTCTCCTTATTTCTCAGCTGCTTCCAGCAATGGTGACCGAGTACATTTTCTATTCCATGTCCAACCCTTGTGGACACATTCACTATGCTAAGTCACATCTTGACTTGCTCACCAGCAATCAGTGTATTCTGTTGTCGAGCCTGCTCCAGAAGCAAGACATGTTGAAGCAAGGAAGTGTGCCCTTGATTGTTGGTCTCTCCCTCAAGGGCCACCCCCAGAAGGCAACTGGGAATAGATGACATGCTGAGGAACTTGCTTGTCAAGGCACCACCCTGGCGCAATGACTGGATGGTCTGGCGCTCTGCTTCTTGCTGTGTGGTTAGGTTTGGGGAGGCCTAAAGGAAAGAGAGACAAAGAGGACTTGCAATTGCCACAGAAGCTCACAGAGTGCCAAAATCCAAGCTGTTTTAATCCACTGTCCACTTCCTGCACTTCCCTATTCACAGAAAGAGAGAGATAAAAACAGAAACTAATATAAAGTAGGGGAAATAAAAGGAATAAAAGTACCAAAGAAAGAGCTAAAAGTGCAAAAGCAAAAAAAGAGACAAAGAAGTACCTTCCAATTTTCTTTATAGCAGTTATAAGTACAATTATAAATTTACCTCTTGCTCTATTGTTACAAAATAACTTTTTTCTATAATCTATTCTTTCTAATCATTAAAACCATAAATCATAAGTTCCTTTTTTCCTACTTCACACAAAACAGAAAAAAACCTATACAGTATTTCCAGTTAGCAGTAAACATAAATATTGTCTTCTTTGAACAAAGAAGTCAATTTAGCCATCTCAGCAAATTCTATCATCTTTACCAACCATTCTTCCATTGTGGGTAATTCTGAATCTTTCCAGCTTAAGGGAAAAGGAAAAGGGAAGCTTTCCCCTCCTCCCTTTTGTCTTCCTGTGCCTTTAAAAGTTTACTCTCAAATGGCATTGGATAGTTAGCATTCAAAAGCACTTTCACTAAAAAATAATCTTACACAATAATTGTCCCTTTTATCCATTTTAAACTTCTTAAAACATCTTGTTAATCCTTTGTCAGAAGTTGTAAGTCTTTAAAACCTTTTTCTCTTCATTATTTTGTAATCCAGAAAAAAATGATAACCTACCAAGTGGAGTTTTATCCTGCTGCAAATAAAATTTCTTTAGCTATAAATTAATTAGTTCCAAGAGTGATTAAGAAATGAAGTTTGGCTGAACTCTATGTCCATATAGGTTACTTTACAGCTGTGAGCTTAGATGGAATCCTTTGACTCCCAACACTCAACTCACAAACCAACTGCACAAACCTCTGTTTCTGCAATTACTGATGAGGAGCAGCTCTCCAGAGCGCAAGTGGGTAATCTCATGATCTCTCCTTTGTCCAGAACATTTTTGCCAGCCAGCATTGACTCTCTGGCTGCCATCTCCACTGCAATGTCATCTCCACTCTTTTAGAGATGTCTAGTTTGCCATGATCCTCACTGGAAGCCTTCTCATTGCCCCCACACTTCTTTATCACCGGGGAACCAAATTTTCCAAACAATTGCCAAACTTTGCAGGGCAGGCATACTTAAAAAAGAACCATTTGGATCTTTATTGCTAATAAGGTAAAGTAGGAAATTTTAAAAGCCTACTAAAGCAATTCTTCAGTTCAACTTACACCTAGCATAATTAAGTGGTGTTATTCCGAGTCACTTTCTCACACTTCTGCCCTCCTCTGGGCTGAGATGTCTCTTTGGCAATGGTTCTGTTTCCTCCCCTATATTGCCAGGGCCTTCTAGATGTTCCATCGTAACAGACTATGGAGATTCTCAATCATCCAGGTCATGGTTGTTCCAAAGGTGCTTTTTTTCTAACTGACAGTCAGTGAGAACTGAAGAAGCTTCTTGGACATCTGGTAATTCCCTTTCAATGGTTGGTGTTAAATGTTGTATAATTTTAAGCAGAATCTTACTGATGTGAGAGATGAGAGCAATTGTATGATAATAGGAGCAATTTTAGAGTCACCCAATTTCAGCAGTGGAATGAACACTGAGCATTTCCAATCTCGTGGTCACATGTTGGTTTCCCAGATTTTCTGGCACAGGTAATGACTAATGACTCTGGATGGTACAGGTCTCAGTAATTCTGTAGGGATTGTGTCAATACCTGGAGTCTTGTTGTTTGGCAGCTGGCTCATCGCCCATATGATCTCTTCCTCAAGGATGGCCTGTTCTATTTCTACTTCTCTTTCCTCGTCATCCTGAGGCTGGGGCCCTTTGCTACCTGCATACAGCTCTTCTGTATATTCTCACCATCTGTTCTTGATGCCTTGTTGGTTGAACAGTTCTTTCCTTTACTTGTCTTTAATGATGCCTTTATGAGCAATAAATGGTGCTCAAATCTTTGTGACTTGCATAAATACATTCCTTCATGTAGTCCACTTCAAGCTGTTTACATCACTCATCCCAGTAAACTACATTATTCTTCCTTGCTGCCTTCTAGAAAGCTGCATTCAGTCTTCTTAATTCTTCCTATTTCCCTGCTGCCTTGGCAGCTTTACTTTGCTCAGCTATTTTGGTGGTTTCATCTGAGAGCCACTTGCACTTTTTCTCTGGCTTCTTGTATGGTATGTGTTCTTTTGCAATTCCAATAATGGTTGATTGAATTTCCTGCCACAGTTCTCAGCAGTGTCGAGTAGTTCAAACCTATTTTTACCCAAATTGTGTATGTAGTAGGGATTTTAAAGACATCAGACTGAACTCTGGTCTATTGTTGACTGCTTGGACAGTCAATCCGATTATGGTGAAGTCTATTTGGTGAGGTCCAAGTGTATAAGTGGCACTTGTGCTGTTTGAACCATGCATTCATGATCCTAAATCTGTTGTTTTTTTTGAAAAATTGTACCAAACGATCAGCTGCATCATTTCCCTCACCTAGTCCAAAATGACCAGTGATGCCTGTCTCTGCTTGTTTGCCAACTTTTGCACTGAAGTCACCCAGAATGTGAACAATGTCTTTTTTTTGGACACAAGGGGTCCTTGGTGCTCTCTGAGCTTGGTTGCTTTCTTGCAGACGTTTCAATACCCAAACTATCATGTTTTCCCCAAAAATAAGACCTACCTAAAAAGTAAGCCCTAGCTCGATTTTGGAGGGGAGGGTCTAATATAAGCCCTACCCTGAAAATAAAACCCAGCTACGGTAAGATCGTGAACCAGACGGGGTGTGTGGCCAGCTGACGTTGCTTGCGTTGGGAGTGCCTATGGGGGAGGGGGGAGGAAGATTTCTTTAACCCCCCCCTTACCTTCTCCCCGAGCAATTTCCATGTCAACTCTACAACGAACCTGGATGCAGCCATCTTCCTTGTTCTAGGTTGCCACAAAGATGGGAGGGGGTGTGGAGGATTTCTGCTAGTCTAAACAAGTCACTGTCCAGTGGGAACCAAGGTCATTTCTGCCAGTTAGATTGAGAGGGAGAGCATCTGGGTAAAAAGCCTGCCAAATCATTCTATTGGGAAACATAGCTGTTTGCATAGCACTGAGGTGGGAAGTTTAACTTTGTAATAGGGTAATTCTTTGAAGGGAATTTCAGACTTGGTTTCACTTTTGACTATGCCGATACTATGTAACCAATAAACATGTTCTCTAACCTTGGAGTTCTGATTTATTTGGTCTCGTCTATCAGAACCTTGACATGCCGCTTGGCTCTTTAAGAGACTGAAGAAGAGGCTGAAAGGGAAGAAAGTGCCTTCTCAGCCATCCATTCTTCCCTGGATTAATTTTAGAAGCTGCTGCTGCTGCCTGGCTGGCCCCAAGGCCGGGCTACTGGGCCTGCTGTACCTGCTGCTGCTGGGGGCCGGTGGTGTCTGGGCCAGGCTGCTCTTCAGCCAGGGTGACAGGCAGTGGCAGGAGTGGCTCCCAGTGCTGCCCATGCAGCTGCTGTGAGACCTGCTGCTGCCCTGCCTTACCTCGGCTCTGTTCGCAGTTCTGCTGCTGTTCTCGTGTTGCCCACAGCCAAGCTCTCAGCACACCCCAGTCTCTGCTCACCTTGCCTCCTGGCCCTGATGCTGCTGGGACATTTTTCGGCCGTGTTGGATGCCGTGTGGCCACTGAGTGGCTGCCTGTGCTGCTTCTGGCCTCACGGGGGCTCTTTGCCCTCCTGGCCCCACTGCTCTGGGCCACCCTGCTGGGCTGCTCCTGCCTGGTGAGGGGCAAGTCGGCCCAGATCTTCCATTCGACCTCTGGAGTATCCCCTGCTGCCGGCCTGCCAGGGCCCCTTCGCCAGCGGCCGCCGGTGGAACCGTGCCACCTCTGCCTCTGCCTTCAGGCTGCTGAGTGCCAGCCTGCATGCCTACTTGGTGCTGCAAGCGCTGGGCTACAGGCTGAGCCCAGCGCTCTTCAGGCTCTGCAGCTCTCATCCCAGCTGTGCGAGGCAGACATGAGGTGGCCCCTGGCCGCTTTTGGCCTCTACCTCACCTGTGGCTACTCTGCCGCCGGCTGCTGCCACTGGCTTGCCTTCTGCCCAGCCCAGCCTGTCCGGCTGGTGCTGCCATCATGATGTGAGGCAAGGCAGGTGGTGGGGGAATGGAGATGCTTTCCTCTGCCTGCCAGACACCTGCTGAAGGGGTAAAGGCTGACAGTGGCCAGGGGCAGTCCCACACCTGCCTCGCACAGTTGGCATGAGAGCTGCAGCGCCCGCCAGGGCCCAAAGAGCATGGGGCTGCCACTCCTCCTAAAAAAAAGTTTAATCAGGCCTTCCCACTTTGCAAGATCTTTTTTTTCATGAGAAGTTGGAAGGTCTGATTGAACTTTTTTTTAGTCCCACAAACTACTTTTGTTTCCCTGCACATGGCGGCGGCGGCTGAGAAACGGACAGAGAAACGCGATGCAGCTGAAAAGCAGGTTAGTGAAAAAACTCTTGGTGGAGGTGAAGGCAATTGCGGCAATCTCTCCAGCTCCATAGTAGCAGGAGCCAGGGGCAGGGGCAGCCCCATGCTCTTCAGGCCCTGATGGACGCTGCAGCTCTCGTGCCGGCTGTGTGAGGCAGGCGTGGGGCTGTCCCTGGCCATTTTCGGCCTTTACCTGTGTGGCTTCAGCAGGTTTCTAGCAGGCAGAAGGAAGCAGCACTCCCACTCCCTTCAGCCCCTGCACTCTCCTCCTCCTCTATGTAAAAATAATAAGCCCTAGTGCCTTGTTTGGAGGCCAAAAAATATAAGACCAGGTTGGTGGGGGTGATCTTAGAGGTTCTTTGGTTGGGCTGTTTACTGTTGGCTTGTTTGGCAGTTCCTTGATTGAGGTGTTGTTTATTTGATTGTTGGACTGATGTTAATTTTGGAGTTAATCTATGCTCATCTGGGTGTTGATTGCTGGTGGGGAGGTGTTTTGGTCTTTTTGTTCCCTTTTTGGCTTGTTGTTTTGTCTCTTTTGCACAGTATTTACAGTAGATGTTGTTTATGTCTATGCGTCTATTGATGGGTAATTTGTCAGAGTGCAAGGCTTCTAGAAATTCGCTAGCGTTTTTGGTCTTGGCTTGGTCTAGGATTGTCACAGTTTCCCAACTGAAACTATGGTTAAGTTTGTCCATATGATGTGAAATTAAAGAGTTTTCATCATGTCTTCTGACTGCTAGTTGGTGTTCATGGATACATTCTGCTAGTCTTCTGCCAGTTTGTCCTACGTAGTGGCTGTTGCAGTCATTATACTGAGTCCTGTTTTTTCTTCTGGGGCTGCTGGGTCTTTTGGTTTACTTAGGATGTTTTGAAGGGCTTTAGTTAGCTTGTGTGTTACACTTATTCCCTGTGCTTGTAATAGTCTGTTGATGGTTTCTGAGATGTTTTTGATGTATGGCAGTGTTATTCTTTTTAGGGCTTGTGTTGGCTGTGCTGTATTTGGTTGAGTGGTCAGGTACTTTTTGATAAAGTTGCATGGATATCCATTTTGTTGGAATATGTTGTATAAATGCTTTGTTTCTTTTTTCTGCTGCTCAAGGTTGGTACAGTGAGTTTGTGCTTGTCTAAATAAAGTTCTTACGCAGCTTCTCTTATGGGAGGTTGGTTGTTGCTTTGGTAGTGCAGGACTTGGTTGGTGTTGGTGGTTCTTCTGTACACTTGTGTTTCTAGTTTGCCATTGTGGTCTCTGCTGATAAGGATGTCCAGGAAGGGTAGTGAGTTGTTTTCTTCTTCTCTGGTAAACTGGATTCCTTTGAAGATGTTTTTGATGCTTCTGTGCATGTTCTCTAATTGGTCCTTTTTTATTATGGTAAGGTGTCATCTACATATCTGATCCATATTTTGGGTTGTATTTGTGGAACTGCTATGGCTTCTAGACTTTGCATACTGACCTCCACTAGTCCTGAAAGCCGTAATCTCACAGGTGTACCTTTAATTTGTTGGTAAGTTTGTCCATCAAATTGGAAGTATGTGGTTAGACAGAGGTTTATGACATCCATAATCCTGGGTGTTTCAATCTTCGTGTATTTGGTTAAGTCATTGGAACAATGTGATCATAGATTCCTTGGCTACAGTAATTCCAGGTCTATGGATGTGAACAGGGCTGTGACACCAAATGAAACCATGATTTCATCCTCATCTATAGTCACATCGCTCATTGTTTGAAGGCACTATAGCAGAGAGTTGATGGAGTGTTTGCTTCCTCTTTTTTTATAAATATTTTATTAATTTTCTATTTTTACAATCAAGTGCTTAATAGACAACATGATGACTGAGTCCATTAGTAATTCTGTGGTACATGTAAGCTTCTTCAAACTAAATCCAATATTACACTATCCAATACACCCTCTCTTCTTCCGGTAATAGATATTTTTCCATATTAAGCAAATACAATTCTTATTGTTGTTAATAAATATATAGTTGGATATCAGTATTTGTTACAGTTTTCTAATAGTATCAATAATATCAGTTTAGAATATCTTTTCTAACCAAAACAGCAGGACCTGGCACCTGCCCACACTGCCAAAAGCACCAAAATCTGGTTCAATGACCGTGGGATTACTGTGCTTGATTGGCCAGCAAACTCGCCTGACCTGAACCCCATAGAGAATCTATGGGGCATTGCCAAGAGAAAGATGAGAGACATGAGACCGAACAATGCAGAAGAGCTGAAGGCCGCTATTGAACCATCCTGGTCTTCCATAACACCTCAGCAGTGCCACAGGCTGATAGCTTCCATGCCACGCCGCATTGAGGCAGTAATTGCTGCAAAAGGGGCCCAGACCAAGTACTGAGTACATATGCATGCTTATACTTTTCAGAGGTCTGATATTGTTCTATGTACACTCCTTGTTTTATTGATTGCATGTAATACTCTAATTTTCTGAGATTGTGGATTTGGGGTTTTCATGAGGTGTACGCCATAATCATCACAATTATGACAAATCACGGCCTGAACTATCTTGCTTTGCATGTAATGAGTCTATCTCATATATTAGTTTCCCCTTTTAAGTTGCATTACTGAAATAAATGAACTTTTGCAGGATATTCTAATTTTTCGAGTTTCACCTGTCTCTTGTCAAAAGTGGATTGTTGACAGTTCCGTGTGTTATAGTCATAGCTTTAGTCATTGCCCGTGTTCTTATACCAGAAGTTCTAAATAGTTGTTTCTCTTCTTCCCTGTGTTCTACAATGCAGGGTAGTTGTATGTTTGTGCAATCTTGATTTTGATACAATGAGGCGCTCTGTAAGTACTTGCGCTGTTTGTCTCCATATTGTGCACGTCTTTCCTCTTCCCAATTCCTTAGTGCCTGGTATGCAGGTGGGAGGTCTATGTGCCGGTTGATAGTTGAGCGGTTTGAAAACCAAACTTCCTTAAACAAGCGGCCACCTTTAGTGTTGTCACTGGCAATTGCCTCAGTCCCTGTTAGATTAAAGACGTGGTTATGTGTGGCCATGTGTGCCCACACTTGTGAATGTTGTTCTTGTCTTCTAATAGCGAGCTATGGCTATAACACACGGAACTGTCAACAATCCACTTGTGACAAGCGACACCCAGAGACAACTACATCCCCCAAAAACGGATGCGCGACAACTCAAAGGAATACGGCTGGCCTCAACAAACAGACCGGTGACGCGCACTCCATGAGCGGAGTGCAGAGACACCAAAAGTATAAATGCGATCTCTCCACCCCAGCGTTTCCATCCTGACGACCTTGGCAGTTAACCAACGAAAGCTTGATCTTTTAACAATAAAAACTGTTTGTTTTTCTTATTCCATCCCAGTGTTCGCTTAGTTTGTTTATATATACAGTATATATATACAGTATATATATACAGTATATACATACAGTATATACATACAGTATATACATACAGTATATACATACAGTATATACATACAGTATATACATACAGTATATATATATATATATATATATATATATATATATATATATATATATATATATATATATATATATATATATAGGATTGCTAACAAAGAATTAAAGGATGTTAGCAATCCAAAAAAATTTACACAAATATGAGCTGTCACTGTTGTGTCTACAGCCTGTGGATGGCCTTGGGTTAGGCTGAAACAGGCAATAAGATTTGTCCCGTGTTTGGGGCCTAGCAAAGTATTCTAAAATACTTAACAAACACTTAACACATATATATATATATATATACAGTACATATATACATATACATATACACATACACATACATACATATACATATACATATACATATACATATACATATACATATACATATACATATACATATACATATACATATACATATACATATACATATATACATTATATACATTTATATCATTGGCACTTTTGTGCCACACTCATGGAGCGCATCACTGGTCTGTTTGTTTCCATTAGCCGTATTTTCTCGAACCGCTTCGCACTCGTTCTCATGGAGTCCTTCCAGCGGATAAAGGTAGAGTGACGGTTGTGATGGACAGACCAGATTATATCCACAAAGCCCTCACGCTGCTTAGCGATCGCAGCGCTTATCGGGTGGTCAAAAAAGATCCAATGACAACCCTTAGAAACCAGCTTACTAAGGTGCTTGATAAATTTAAATGACAGGGAAAAATTGGGAAGGACGCATTGAGAGCCATGCATCCTAAAGATGTGCCCATGGCTAGATTTTATGGCCTCCAGAAAATTCGTAAGGAGGGAGCTCCCCTACAGCCTATTGTGTCATTTAGGGGAAACTGAACCTCAGGACTGGCCAAACGGTTATATGGTAGAATAAGACATCTAGTAACGGACAATAACACCATGGTAAGCTCTTCAGGTGAATTCCTAGATAGAATTAGAAGAGGCAGGACAAGGATAGGTTCATGGGTGAGCTTAATTCTGTCTACCCCGATATCCACTTCATGGAGAAGGAAGAAGCCAATGGAGTTCTGGCCTTCTTGGATATGTTGGTTAACCGCCAATCAGACAGTTCCCTTCACACACCCGTCTACCGTAAACCTACTCACACCGACAGGATTCTTCATTATAAGAGTAACCATCCCATGACTCACATGTTTAGCTGTATTAGAACGCTCTTTAAGCATGTGGATACGCACTGCAGCATGCATAAGGCAAAAAAGGAGGAAAGGTGCCATCTCTATCGCACCTGCAGAAGTAATGGGTATCCACTAAACTTCATCAGATGATACAGCAAACCACATAAACCGGTCCGAAACCAACATGAAAGCACGCCGATGGCACGGATAACACTACCTTACATTCATGGTGTATCCGAAGCCACGGCGCGCATATTGGCCCCCTACAAAGTCAGTGTTGCCCACAAACCTGATCAGACCCTGCGTGCCCATGTCATGCACCCAAAGGATCTGCTCCCCAATGAAGAGAAGTCCTCAGTTATATATAAGATGGCATGTGAGAACTGCCACTGCAATTATATTGGGGAGACGGCAAAACGGTTGGGGACTAGGATACATGAACACAAGCTTGCAGTTAAAAGACAGGAACAGCATTCGCAGATGTGGGCACACATGACCACATACAACCATACCTTTGATTTGGTGGGGGCTGAGGCAATTGCCCGGGACAACACCAAGGGTGGCCGATTATTCAAAGAGGCCTGGTTTTCAGACCGTTCCTCAATTAACCATCATATAGATCTCCTCCCTGCATACCAAGCCCTTAGGAGTTGGGAAGAATGGCGCAGACAACGTGAATACTCACAGAGCATACCGTCGAGCCAAGATCAAGATCATACGGTCACACAGCAATCCCGCATCATAAAAGAAGGGGGAGGATCAATCCCCAAGAACGTTTGGAGTGAGGAGACGCTCAATGACAAGGGCATCACTCATGGCCAGAAGAACAGATAGCGACCCCCCACTGACAGAGAGTACCCAGAGGCAACTGCACTCCACGAGAATGAGTGCGAAGCAGTTCGAGAAAATACGGCCAATGGAAACAAACAGACCAGTGATGTGCTCCATGAGTGGGGCACAAAAGCGCCAATGATATAAATGTAGTTCCACCTCTCCAGCAATTTTATCCTGACGACGTTGGTAGTTGGCCAACGAAAGCTCAATTTTATTAAAACTGCTTTGGTTTTTACCTTGTCCCGGAGTTACAAACTTTTGTTTCTATCTATCTATCTATCTATCTATCTATCTATCTATCTATCTATCTATCTATCTATCTATCTATCTATAGAGAGGGGGGGGAAATGGGGCAGAAATTCCTCTTCCCTCTCTCAGGGGGAGTTCTTTGGGCAGTTTTTCAGGAAGAGGTCTTGAAATCATAAAGATCAGGTCTCACCCAGTTTCACCCACATTGCTGTAATGTTGCTTGTTGGTGCTTATTGTCTTCCGTTGTCAGCAGCTTAGGACTGGCTACGCGAATGTAGCTAGTCTTTTCCCTGCCGGTTTGGAGGGCTTCCTCAGATCAAATGGGAGGGCTGCCGCCCCCCCCCCCACGATCCACAAGGGTCCCATCCTTGCTTGCCACCTCTACGGGGCAACTTTCGACCCTTTCCAGGGTCCCCCAGCAGGCTGAAATCGAATGTGAAAGATGGAGCCCCGTCTTCCTGCCCCCGTTCGCCGTGACGTCAACACCGGACGTCCGAGTGTTTGCTTCCACTTGTGAGGTGCTCAAGCTTTTTAGTTAATTCTTTTGCAATGTTGCAGATAGGGATACCCAGTAATGATATGATTGGACGAAGAGGTATGTCAGGCTTGTGTATTTTGGGGCATCCATAGAAGCGTGGGAGGGGTTTTTGGACACTTGTTTCAGAGTTTCTTGGACCATGGCTTAAAGCCCTCTACTTCAAGCTCTGTTGCAGCAGTCATTGGGGTATAGACTTGAATAACTGTGATATTGAGGGGCTTGGCACAAATTCTGATGGTCATGATTTGGTCACTGGCAGTTGAGAAGCTTTTTACTGCTCTAGCAAGTTTCTTGCTTACAATACTTCCTGGTATCATGTCCTGAAAAATAGATGTGAAGTCTTCACACTGGAAAGCACAGACTAACGGTCCACAATATAAGTACATTAAAATTCAGGACTATACTAATTAATAGAGGTCTGGAGAGCTTGCTAATTTCAGCTGAACCTGGGTGTCTGGAGCACATACATAACTATAAAGCTGTCTGCTACTCTTGGATGAGGAAAACAAATCACAGCAGAGAACAGTAGAACATGAAATCTGCCAGTGAGCTATTTCTAATTTCTGACACTGAAAATAGACAAGCTTCAGCTGGGCACAACTGCCACAGGCCAAGTCCTGAACCAAATGTGGTGCCTGTCATCAGAAAGAAGTAATAAATAGGACACAGCTTGGCACCAGATGGTTGTCAGCAAACAAAACCCAGAGACTACTGATGCTCTACAAGCAGAAGAAATATATATATTAGGGCCTCTCCCAGTGTACTGGAAAGAAATGAAGTAGATCTGGAGCAAGAGCTGGGCTCAAGCATTGATAGAGGTGTACAACTTGTGGCCCAGGGTGTTGTGATTCAGCGTCAGCCTGTGATACCGGCAGCTGAGTCTGATGATTCAGAAGAGGAGGAGGAGAAGGGGTTTGGAGAGCCTTTGGTGTCAGAGGGAGGCTCTGATGCACTGCAGGACTCTCAGCCTGGCCCCTCCCATCATGTTCCTCATCAGACTCAGCTGTGTGAGCATGAGGTATTGGACGTAGATGATTCACAGCTGGATCTACTCAGGGACACTAAGAGCAGGAGGCAATCCAGCAGAGTAGAACAGAGAAAGGCAATGAGGCAACTCGATGAGAGGAGGAGAAGGCAATGAGAAGCCACGCCTTGGGATTGCTGATAAAAAGGGAAGGTGTGGGAGGTGCTGGTTGCTGAAGGCAACTGTTTGAAGATCTTCTGCTAGAGTCCTGGTCTGTTATTCCTGTTTAACTCTTGTTTGAACTTTTGGTTTAACTCGTTTGAACTTTTGATTTCTTTGTAAATAAATTTGGTTGGGTTTTTCCAGCCTGTTGTCTATAAAAAGGGGTTGTCCCTGACATTCAAACAGGGCCGGTCGTAGGCTGGAACAGAACACAGGGGTACCTGCTACCCTCAAAAGCCAGGAATCAAGTTTCTAAATTTTTTTCCAAAAGTTTCCATCTAGAAATTGCAATTTTAGTAAGTTAGGAGGGAAAAATGGTTGAATAAATGATAAAAATCAGTATATTAAACTTTCAATTAGATTAAGTTTAATTTTTTAATTTGAGAAAAATGGAATGAATTGCCTGCATATCACTGAAAGTTTTTCACACTAATAACAAAAAAAGCTTCTTTCAACATGTAAAAAACAAGAAGAAAGTTAAGGAAATGATTGGTCCACTAGTGGGAGAAAGTGGCAAGAAGGTGACAAGCAACAGGGAGAAAGCAGAACTACTCAACTCGTTTTTTACATCTGTATTTACACAAAGGAAAAAACAGTCCAACCTATCAAAAACAGTACCATGAAAAACAGATTAGAAACACAAGTTAAGATAGGCAAGAAAATGATAAGTGAGTACCTGTCCACCCTAGATGAGTTCAAATCACCAGGACCAGATGGACTACACCCCAAGGTTCTGAAGGAACTGGCAGATGTGATCTCAGAACCACTGAACTATATCTTTCAAAGATCCTGGAGCACTAGGGAACTACCAGAAGACTGGAAAAGAGCTGATGTAGTTCCCATCTTCACAAAAGGAGGGAAAAAAATGGATCCAGGAAACTACAGACCTATCAGCCTGATCTCAATACCTGGGAAGATCTTGGAAAAGATAATCAAGCAACGAATCAGCGAACACCTAGTCCTAGAGGCAAACAAAGTCATTACCAAAAACCAACATGGGTTTGTCAAAAACAGATCATACCAGACAAATGTTATTGCATTCTTTGACCAGGTGACAAAATTAGTGGACCAGAGGAATGCTGTGGATATAATTTACTTGGACTTCAGTAAGACATTTGATAAGGTAGACCACAACCTACTACTTGATAAGATAGAAAAATGTGGGTTAGACAGCATCACCACCAGATGGATTCACAGCTGGCTGACCGGCCATACTCAGCGTGTGTGTCATGGTTCCAATAAATGAGACAATTCAAACAAATTGCAGGCATATTATTTATCTAAAAAGTCTTAGTAATGAAACGAAACATCGGCACTCATGGAGGGATGCCAGAATCTGAAATCTCCTCCCCCCAAACCCATCATAACACACACACAATCCCTGCCCTTATCTACACGTCATAAATCACATTATCCAATTAGTTTTACATATGAGGTTTCAATTCCCATTCTGTACGTGCGCTTTTCCAATCTTCTCACAACATCTGGGTAGATGTCCTCCCCACCAAATGAAGCAATTAAAGTAACAGTCTGTCTCTTATATTGTCAGTGCAAAAACATGTCAACGTTTGCAGCATTGACAGTGTGGTCCTCAATGAAACTGCATCTACATGGAGGGAAGTGTGTAGTGGGGTGCCCCAGGGCTCTTTTCCGGACCCAGTGCTCTTCAACATCTTCATCAATGATTTCTATTTGTTGGTCTTTCTATTTTGTTATCTTCTCCAGTTCTTTCTCATCTATTCTGCTGTCTCCAGGCACTGCCACGTCCACTATCCAGACTTTTTTGTCTTTCTTATCGACAATTGTTAAGTCCGGGGTGTTATGTTGCAGGTCCTTGTCTGTTTGAATTCTGAAGTCCCAGAGCAGTTTAACTTTATCATTTTCTATGACTTTCTCTATTTTATGATCCCACCAGTTCTTGCTTACAGGCAAATGATATTTCTTGCAGATCTTCCAATGCACCATTGTTGCTACTTTGTCATGCCGCTGCTTGTAGTCAGTCTGTGCAATCTTCTTGCAGCAGCTTACCAGGTGGTCCACTGTTTATTCAGCTTCTTTGCATACGCGGCACTTACTGTCTGTTGCTTTCTTCTCAATTTTGACTTTGTATGCATTTGTCCTTAAGGCTTGGTCTTGTGCAGCCAGAATTAGTCCCTCAGTCTCTTTCTTCAACTTTCCTGCTCTTAGCCATTGCCAAGTATTGTTATTATCTGCTTTCCAAGTTTTTTTTTTAATGTACTGGCCATGTATTGCTTTGTCTTCCCATGCCTCTATTCTGTTCTTCATTTGGTCTTTCTTGTAGGCCAGTTTGGTCTCTCCAGTGGTCAGTAAGCCTTCCTGATATACTAATTTCAGTGCATCTTCATCATTGTCCTTCAGATAGTCTTCCAAAGCCATTTTTTTCTTCTTCAACCATCTGATGTACTTGCAGCATTCCACGTCCACCTATTTGCCTTGGTAGATAGAGTCTGTCAATGTCACTGCGTGGATGAAGGGCATGATTCATTGTCATTATTTTTCTGGTCTTCCTATCCATTGCTTTTAGTTCTGCTTGAGTCCAGTCTACTATTCCAGCTGTGTATCTAATGACTGGAATTGCCCAGGTGTTGATTGCCTTCATGGTATTTCCTCCATTGAGTTTGGACTTTAAGATCTTCTTCACTCTCTTGATGTATTCACCTCTAATCTTTTTTCTTGACTTCAGTGTGCTTGATGTTGTCAGCTTGAAGGATACCCAAGTATTTGTAGTAATCTTCCTCATCCAGACTCTTAATGTTATTTTCGTGGGGCATCTTGATTTCCTTCAGTTTTCACTATTTTTCCTTGTTTGAGAATAAGTGTGGCACATTTGTCCAAGCCAAACTCCATTGCAATATCTTGGCTATATATATGGACAGTGTTGAGCAGCGATTCTATTTCAGAGGATGTTTTTCCATACAGCTTCAGATCATCCATGTAAAGGAGGTGAGATAGTCTGGCAGATGTTTTTGATGTTTTATTATTATTGTTGTTGTTGTTGTTATTGTTAATTATTATCCCTGAGTTATGAGCGTTCACTTAACACTCATTCGAAGTTACTCGATCAGCGTCCCCTAGTGTTTACGAGCAAGTCCCAAAATTATGAATATTGTAGCACCACGGCAGTAGTTCGCTCTTATGAATGACTGCAGAGGCTCTGCAACATTCATCCTATTCACCCACTCCTCACAACTGCTTCCTCCTCCCTTCCTCCCACGCAGGACTTTATTTGCAAAAATCTGTCTCCTCTCTGCTGCGGTTTCTTTCCCTTTGGGGGAGTGGAGAGTTGGCTTGGAAATGATTTTCCCGACAATGGAAGCTCCTGGGTGCCGTAATATCATGCAAGTTCAAACACCCATTCTCTGCAAAAGAGATCATTGCCCCCAGAAGCTTCCATTCTCAAGGGGGGGAGAGTTTGCTTCGTTTGCATGCCTACGGGGCAAAGTGTGGAATCGTCCATCGCCTGGCTGATCAGCTCGCTTGTATGCGCCGGCCTTAGTCTGAGGGCAGGAACAAAACTTTCAAATGAGTTGGGAGGCATCGTGGGCCGGTTCCCTGGCACCTGCATCCAGGGCAGCAGCAGCGGCAACCACCTGAGCAGCCACGATCCCCCTCCCCAGCCAGCCAGCCACCCTGCCACCCTGCCCGATCTACTCCTTGCCTGGCCAGCCAGCTGGCACAAATCCTCACTGGTCTTCTCTTCCTCATCCTCTTTACTCAAGCAGCGGCAGCAGCTTGGATTTCTGGGCTCCATCCAAGTGGAAGAAAGTGAAGGCGCAGCAGCAGGATTGCTCTCAAACAATAAGACCTGTGTGTGCTGCTTGCTTGCGTGCACCAGCCTTATTGAGAGCAATCCCGCTGCTGCGCCTCTGCTTTCTTCCACTCAGATGGAGCCAAGAAACCCAAGCCACTGCTGCTCATAAACCTTTTATCAGAAGGGAGACCTTGGGGAAACTGGATTCTCCCTCTGTGAGCAAATGGGGTGGTTCAAAATGAAGAAAATTTGCTGCATTTCCAAGTGTTGCATTTGCACACAGAAGGAGCTCCCCATCTCCCCAAGGTCTCCCTTCAGATAAAAGTTGTTTGAGCACCTATGGGTCCCTTGAAAACGCAGCAATTCACTGTATTTTCAAGCATTGCATTCACACACAGGAGGAGATCCGCATCTCCCCAAGGTCTTTGTTCAGATAAAAAGTGCTTGAGCCACAACAGCTTGAATTTCTCCATTCCATCTGAGTGGAAGGAAATGGAGGCGCAGAGCAGGATTGCTCTCAATAAGGCTGGTGTGCACAGCACACCTGCGTCTTCTTGAGATCAATCCTGCTCTGTGCCTCCGGTTTCTTCCTTTTGGATGGAGCAGAGAAACTCAAGCTTCTGCTGCTCAAATACTTTTTATCTGAACGGAGACCTTGGGGAGATGGGAAGCCCCTTCTGTGAGGAAATGGGGTGGTTAAAAACTCAGTGATTCACTGACTTTTCAAGTGTTGGACTTGCACACAGAAGATGCTCCCCATCTCCCCAAGGTCTCCGTTTAGATAAAAAGTGTTTGAGCAGCAGAAGCTGGAGTTTCTATGCTCCGTCCAAAAGGAAGAAACTGGAGGCGCGGAGCAGGATTGATCTCAATAAGGCCAGCGCATGCGAGCGAGCAGCGCACCAGCGTCTTCTTGAGATCAGTCCTGCTCTGCACCTCCGGTTACCTCCTTAAGGATGGAGCAGAAAAACTCAAGCTGCTGCCGCCGCTTGAATTAGAAGGACAACAAAGAGAAGAGCGGTCAGGATTTGGGCTACCAGCCGGTCAGGCAAGGAGTAGGTCAGGTGGGCTGGGAAGGGGAGATCGTGGTGGCTCAGGTGGCTCCCACCACCAGCAGCAGCTTGGATGAAGGTGCAAGGTGACTCACCCCACAATGCCTCCCCTCTTAGTTGAAGGCTTCATTCCTGCTCTCAAACTAAGGCCGGTGCACATGACCAAGAAGCGCACTCGGGCATTGGTTCCTGTGCCTGGCCGACTCTGTTTCCACACTTTGCCCCATAGGCAAAGCAAATGAAGCAAACACTCCCCCCCCAGAATGGAAGGTTCTGGGGGCCATGATCTCTTTTGAACTCGCGCAATATTACAGCACCCACGAGCTTCCTGTCAGTGTGAAAAGCATTTCCAAGCCGACTCTCCTCTCCCTCAACGGGAAAGAAACTGCAGCAGAGAGGATTTTTGCAAGGTAAGTGAATTCAGCGCGGCAGGGAGGGAGGGGGAAGCATGAGGTATCTTAGTGGGTCGGGGAGGCCTTGGGGTCCTGTTCCATCACTAGGTCCCCCATGGCCTTCCCCACCCTGAATACCTCATGTGCACTTAATGAGCCATGTGTGTCTTAACGAGCAAGGGAGTGATCTCCTTCGAGGTACAAGATTCACTCCCAAGAGTTTTTGATTTACAACTGGATTGTGCAGGCTCCATTACACTTGTAACTCGACTACCTGTAGGGGATGAACCAGCAGATAGTTTTTCAAAATAAGCATTATTTTCTTGGGCAGTTAGGGGTAACCAGCTCTGTTAGAGGTTTGGCAGCTGTATGTGTTGTTGCTAATAATTCCCTCAGATTGTCAAGCCTTTTTATAATACCCACTTGCTCAACATCTGGCAGGGTACTGAAAGTTAATCAGGTTTGTCTCTACAGGTTCTTCAGAGTACTGACTTACTGTGTGAGTTACAGGTTGTTTATTCAGGCTCTCCAGGACAATGGTGATAGAACCCCCTTGAAGTTACATGCGGGTGCGAACAGGGATGCTAGCACATGGTGGGTATCTACAGTCTGTTTGCCCATGCACCGCTAGCCTGGGTAGTTTGCGCAGCCCGTTCACGCATGTGCAAACAGGCCATTAGCCGCTGTGTGGGGGTGCGCGGCCATTCATGCATGCACACAGCACCAGCGCATGCATGAATGGGGCTGCTAGTGCTGTGCCAGTGTGCATGGCTTTGTGGGTCCGTGCACGCACACCAATTTTGAAGCTGCTGTCCTTCCCTCCGGTCCTCTAGCCTGGAAAGTTTGGAGACCTCTGCTATAGAGTAAGAAAAAAAACCATTTTAAAATACTTACAGAAGTAATTGTAGCACTTGAGCCCAGGCAGCAGCAGATTGCAGCAAAAGCAAAAACTGGTGCCACCTCAGCTCGTTTGGCCCTGTGACCAGGGACAAAACAAAAAAGAAAAAAACCCTTCTGGCTTCTCGTAGCCCTGAACAACCCAGGAAAGTCAAAGAGATAACAATGGCTACCGCTGCAGTAGAGACTGAAATCAAGTCACATGGCTACAGTCCTGGGCTGCGGACCATAGCTTGGGGACCCCTGCTCTATAGTTTGCAAACACAATAGTTTGCAAAGTACAGTACTTAAAAAGCAGAGCAGTTCCCACTTTGCAAGCAGTTTGGGAACTGCTCTGCTTTTTAAGTACTGTACTTTGCAAACTATTGTGTTTGTAAACTATTGAGCTTTTAGTTTGGAAATTAGCATATATTTCTGTAGTTTGTAGGTTTTAAATTTAAATTGCCTCCAGAAGTTGTGGGTGCCCCATCACTGGAAGCTTTTTTTATTAAAAGGTTTTACAGATACATTATAAACATAAGACATTATAAATATAAATATAAATATAATCAATCCATCTTCTCCATTCCAAGATATATCTTTGTTGCGAATGGTCTTTGAAATATGCTGAAATTTTTGCCATTTCTGCCAGGTTCGAAACTTTTAAAGTCCATTCTTCTATAGTAGGCAAATCCTACTTCTTCCAATATTGCGCTACCAAAAGTCTTGCTGCCGTTACTAAATACAACATCAATTTAGTTTCTATAGCAGTACAGTCTATAGTAATACCCAGCAAAAATAATTGTGGAGAAAACTTTATCTTTTTCTTAAATATCTTCTGCATATTCCACCAAATTTTAATCCAAAAAGCTTTAACTTTTTTACAAGTCCACCATATATGATAATACGTTGCGTCATCACAACCACACCTCCAGCATTTAGGCTGATAATTTGGATACATACATGCCAATTTCTTAGGATCTAACTGCCATCTATAAAACATCTTATAAAAATTTTCTCTTAAATTTTGTGCCTGTGTAAATTTTACTTTTCTGACCCAGATTGTTTCCCAAGTATCCATCATTATTGGTTCTTGAATATTCTGGGCCCATTTTATCATACAACCTTTAACAAGTTCCGTTTCTGAATCTATTTCTATCAATGCATTATATATCCTTCTTATATGTGCAGGACTTTGATCTCTAATTTGTTTAACCAAATTTTCATCTACTATGGAAATACCAATTTTCTGATCCTGTTTCCATCTAGCTTGTAACTGCCCATACTGAAACCAAGTTTGTACTATCTTTTCTTCTTTTAAAATATTAAATGGCTTTAATTGCCATACATTTCTTTCCATTCTAAGAATTTCTTTATATGTAGTCACATCATGTTTAAATCCCACACTTATATTTTCTATTGCATGTTTAGGTATTGCCCAAATTGGAATTTTAAAATTCAACTTATAATGATATTTTTTCCAAACTCGCAACAGGGCATATCTTAATATATGTGTCTTAAAAACATTATCCACTTTTTTGTCATACAATAAATAAGCATGCCAACCATACAGTCATGCTCGAAATTGTTGGCACCCCAGAAATTTTTCCAGAAAATCAAGTATTTCTCACAGAAAAGTATTGCAGGAACACAGGTTTTGCTATACACAGGTTTATTCCCTTTGTATGTATTGGAACACAACAAAAAAGGGAGGAAAAAAAGCAAATTGGACATAATGTCAAACAAAACTCCAAAAATGGGCCGGACAAAATTATTGGCACCCTTAACTTAATATTTGGTTACATACCCTTTGGAAAAAATAACTGAAATCAGTCACTTCCTATAACCATCAATAAGCTTCTTACACCTCTCACCCGGAATTTTGGACCACTCTTCCTTTGCAAACTGCTCCAGGTCTCTCTTATTGGAAGGGCGCCTTTTCCCAACAGCAATTTTAAGATCTCTCCACAGTTGTTCAATGGGATTCAGATCTGGACTCATTGCTGGCCACTTCAGAACTCTCCAGCGCTTTCTTGCCATCCATTTCTGGGTGCTTTTTGACGTATGTTTGGGGTCATTGTCCTGCTGGAAGACCCAAGATCTTGGACGCAAACCCAGCTTTCTGACACTGAGCTCTACAGTGCAACCCAAAATCCTTTGGTAATCCTCAGATTTCATGATCTCTTGCACACATTCAAGGCACCCAGTGCCAGAGGCAGCAAAACAACCCCAAAACATCATTGAACCTCCACCACATTTCACTGTAGGTACTGTGTTCTTTTCTTTGTAGGCCTCATTTCATTTTCGGTAAACAGTAGAATGATGTGCTTTACCAAAAAGCTCTATCTTGGTCTCATCTGTCCACAAGACGTTTTCCCAGAAGGATTTTGGCTTACTCAAGTACATTTTAGCAAACTATAATCTTGCTTTTTTATGTCTCTGTGTCAGCAGTGGGGTCCTCCTGGGTCTCCTGCCATAGCGTTTCATTTCATTTAAATGTCGACGGATAGTTTGCGCTGACACTGATGCTCCCTGAGCCTGCAGGACAGCTTGCATTCCTTTGGAACTTGTTTGGGGCTGCTTATCCACCATCCGGACTATCCTGCGTTGCAACCTTTCATCAATTTTTCTCTTCTGTCCACGACCAGGGAGATTCGCTACAGTGTCATGGGTTGCAAACTTCTTGATAATGTTGCGCACTGTGGACAAAGGTAAATCTAGATCTCTGGAGATGGACTTGTAACCTTGAGATTGTTGATATTTGTCCACAATTTTGGTTCTCAAGTCCTCAGACAGTTCTCTTCTCCTCTTTCTGTTGTCCATGCTTAGTGTGGCACACACAGACTCACAATGCAAAGACTAAGTGAACTTCTCTCCTTTTTATCTGCTTTCAGGTGTGATTTTTATATTGCCCACACCTGTTACTTGCCCAAGGTGAGTTTAAAGGAGCATCACATGCTTGAAACAATTTTGTTTACCCATAATTTTGAAAGGGTGCCAATAATTTTGTCTGGCCCATTTTTGGAGTTTTGTTTGACATTATGTCCAATTTGCTTTTTTTCCTCCCTTTTTTGTTGTGTTCCAATACACACAAAGGGAATAAACCTGTGTATAGCAAAACCTGTGTTCCTGCAATACTTTTCTGTGAGAAATACTTGATTTTCTGAAAAAATTTCTGGGGTGCCAACAATTTCGAGCATGACTGTATAACAAATCATATTCTTCAATATTCAGTAATCTCCCTTGTGTTAAATTAAACCAATTACTAATTGATGATAATGCCGCAGCCTCATAGTATAATTTAAAATTGGGCATTATAAGACCACCTCTTTCACGTACATCTTGCATTATCTTAAGTTTAACTCTCGGTCTCTTCCCTGTCCAAATAAATTTATTAATACCTCTCTGCCATTCCTCCAAATTTGAGTCTTTTTTAAGTATAGGTATCATTTGAAACAAAAATAAGAATTTAGGTAAAACATTCATTTTCACAGCTGCAATTCTTCCCAATAAGGACAATTGTAATTTTTTCCAACTATCTAATTCTTTTTGTATTTTTAATCATAACAATTCATAATTATTTTTATATAATTTCGCATTTGAAGCTGAAAGATATACCCCCAAGTATTTGATCTTCTTAACTATTTCAAATCCTGTTAGTTTTCCTAAAACTTTCTTTTGTTCTTTAGTCATATTTTAGACAATATTTTAGTTTTTTGCCTATTTACCTTAAATCCAGAAACTTGTCCATATTGTAAAATTATTTCCATTAAATCTATAACCGATTGAGGTGGTTGACTTAATGTAATTACCAAGTCATCCGCAAATGCTTTCAATCTATAATCTTGATCTTTAATCACGACTTCGCAACTAACAACAACAAAATTTTCTTTCAATCACGTATCTTGATCAACAATATTTCCAATGTTAAAACAAACAATAATGGCGACAGCGGACAACCCTGTCTTGTACCCTTTTCAATTTTACAAGCTTCTGTTAAACTACCATTAATTATTATTTGAGCTGTTTGTTTTTGATATATTGCCCTAATAGGTTGTAAAAACTTATCACCAAACTCCATCTTCTCCAAAACTTTAAATAAAAATTGCCAATTCAATTGATCAAAGGCCTTTTTGGCATCCAAAAAGATCAGTGCTGCGTGGACTTGATTATTTCTTTCCAAAACTTCTAATAAATTTACAATATGTCTCACATTATTTTTCATTTGTCTACCACTTATAAATCCTGTTTGATCACTATGAATCATTTGCTGCATAACCTTCATTAATCTATTTGCTAAAATCTTTGCAAATATTTTATAATCATTATTTAAAAGCGATATAGGCCTATAATTTTTAAGTTGAACAAGATCTTGATCTTCCTTCGGGATCAAAGTTATAAATGCTGTTTTCCACGATGGAGGCACTTCTCCTCCAAATTGAATTGTTCTAAATAATTCTTTTAAAGGCTCCACCATTTCTGATTGTAAATTTTTATAATAAATAGCTGATAAACCATCTGTACCAGGTGCCTTACCCACTATTAATTGTTTAATTGCTAAAATAATTTCTTCAGCAGTTATCAATTGATTCATCCCTTCCCGTTGCTCTTGTGTAAGTATTGGGATATTCACATCCTGTAAGTAACTATCCATTTCTAAACCTTGCTTTATATCCCTAGCATATAATTTAGAATAAAATTCAACAAAAGCTTTTTTAATAAGATTTTGCTGAAACACCTCTTTACCCTTATATTCTATCTTATCAATATTACGTGATCTTTGTTTTTTCCTTAATAAATAAGATAACCACCTACCCGGCTTATTAGCATTATTAAAAGTATTATGTTTGGCATATCGTAAATTAGTTGCCACTTGATCTGCCATTAACATATCAAACTGTCCTCTTAGCAAGTTAATTACTTCTTTCAACCTCTTATCAGATGGGTTCAGAATAAGAGCTTTCTCTTTCAACTTTATTTCCTCCTCTATTTCTTTACGCTTATATTCCAATCTATATCTATGTTTATTATTCAAATATATTAGCACTCCTCTCATATAAGCTTTACTTGCATCCCAAACCATTTCAATGGGAGTACCCTTATGCATATTCATAATAAAAAATTCTCGCATATGCTTTTTACATTCTACCACATTTTGTTCATATCTAAACAAATTTTCATTTAATCTCCATGATCTTCTTTCCCCCATGCCCTTATCCAATTCCATCCAAACTGGACTATGATCTGATAGAGTTCTTGGGCATATCTTAATCTTCTTAATGCTAGAAAAAAAATCATTAGTAATTAATATAAAATCAATCCTAGAAAAAGATTGATGTCTATCAGAAAAAAAGTAAAATCCTTCTCTTCCAAATTTCGTTCTCTCCAGACATCTCACAATTCCAAGTCATCTTTCAAATCAAAAACAGATTTTGGCAATCTAGCATGGCTTGGAGTATTTTTAAAAGATCCTTTTTTATCTTTCTGAGTATCCAACACTCCATTCCAATCTCCCATTAAAATACACAATTTATAATCCCATTGAATTATTTTATTATGTAACAGTTTATAAAATTCTCCTTGCTGTTGATTAGGTGCATATACTCCAATTAAAAGTGTTTTCTTCCCTTCTATTAATAGTTCAATTATAATATATCTTCCTTGTTTATCTGCTTCAATTAAATTAGCTGTTAAGTCTTTCTTTACATAGATAACTACTCCACTTTTCTTCTCTGGAGCAGATGCAATAAATTGTATACCCAGTCTAGAATTTATCAAATATTTTTGATCAGATGCGCGAATATGCGTTTCTTGCAAACATATAACATCATTTTTAAATTGTTTCAAATACTGAAATACTTTCTTTCTCTTTTGTGGTGAATTTAGTCCATTAACATTCCAGGTTAGAAACTTTGCCACCATCTTTTGCGACTTGAAGTTTTCGGAGCGTTTCTTGCAGATCCATAAGCATCTGCCTCTTTGGCTTAGCTCCTCCCACTGCTTCACTAGAAGTAGATTCCTGACTTGTAGTTATAGAACACTGTTTCTGTTGTTGTTGTTCCTTACGTCTAGATGCAGCCCGTGTCACTCTTTGAGTCTTAGATTCTTCTAATAAAACCAAGGGTTGCACAGTTTCCGAAAATTTGCTGTACTTCTTGTACCTGTCGCTCTCCTTCTTCTTTTCCTCCTTTAACTTCTTCTTTCCCTCCTTTAACTTCTGAAGATGGCGGTGAACCTGCTTTCAATACATTAGAATAAAAATCATGTGCCTTCAGGACTGTATTAAGCATAATTCACCACAATCCCCTTTGGTATCTCTCATCTGAACTGAAGCTGTTGTTTTTTTAATTCATCTGCCAGAAAAACAAAATCTTTCCTTTTTCTCAAAATTCTTGGGGGAATCTCTTTCAGAATCAAAACCTCTTGATTAGCCACTTTAAATCTATTTGTAAAAAGCTTGAATGATCTCATTTCTGATCTTTCTCTGTAAAATACACAACCACATCTCTTGGCAGTTTCCTTTGCCTAGCAATCCAAGAATTAACATGGAATACTTTATCTATCTCCACAAAAAAATCTTCTGGTTGAATTCCCAAAATAGGTGCCAGAGCATCCACCAACATCTCCTCCAGATTTTCCTGTGGATTTTATTTTAAACCTCTTATCCTCATGGTAAACTCCATGTCTCTATATTGTGTCATCACCACTTCATCATCAATTTTATCCATTTTATTCTCAACTTCACACATTTTAGCCTCCAGCATCAGATTATTTTGTTTCACTTCTTCCACACGTTCATCCAGACTCTCAATACAACCTGAGAGCCCCTGAAATGCCATCAAAATATCCTCCCGTATTTCCTTATTTTTTTCTTCAATAAGTTCTGCCACCTGCTCAGATATTTTTTCAGACTGACGTTTTAAAGCATCTTTTAAAGAATCTTGTAGGTCTTTTAAAGTCAATACAGGTGCAGCAGCTGCAGAAGGTAACATCAAAGATTGAATTCCAGATTGCTGAACAGGCGATGCCCCCGGGCTTTTAGGAACGGGGATTCTAGGCGGTAAAAGCCATTTTAACACCTAATTAACTTTCATTACACACTTTCACTTTTCCGCCTCACTTGCTATTATAATTTAACTGTTAAATATCCAAGTCTTATAATCACTTTTTTTGCTTTTATATAAACATATATTTAAACAAAAAAAATACATATAAAAAGCAAGACATGACATAAACAATACAATCAACAACAAAAATACAAAAAGAATACTTAACTTCCATTATTCCTAATCTTTCTAATCATTTTCAGGTGACTTCCTTGAATCCCCCCTATCTGCGTTTCTTCGTTAATCCTCATTAGCAATTTCTATTTCATAATTTTAAATCATATTTAATATCTACCTATATTTAATTTCTTATCATTTAACAATCATTATTTCATATTATCCTTAATACTAAACATTAAATTCTAAAACTACAACCTATAAACACCTCCAAGTCCATTTCAAACTAGTTGGTATAGCAATATTTCTTCAAATAATCCTTGAATTTTTTCCAATCTTCTTCCACCGACTCTTCTCCCTGGTCACGGATTTTCCCTGTCAGTTCAGCAAGTTCCATATAGTCCATCATTTTCATCTGCCATTCTTCCACCGTTGGTATTTCTTGTGTCTTCCAATTCTTAGCTATCAAAATTCTTGCCGCTGTTGTGACATACAGAAAGAAAGTAACATCTTTTTTGGGAATTTCTTTTCCGACTATACCCAATAAGAAGGCTTCTGGTTTCTTAATAAATGTATTTTTCAAAACTTTCTTTAATTCATTATAAATCTTTTCCCAGAAGTCTTTTACTATGGGGCAAGTCCACCACATGTGGTAAAAGGTTCCTTCTACAGCTTTACATTTCCAGCATTTATTATCATATGTATGATAAATTTTAGCAAGTTTAACCGGTGTTAAATACCACCTATACATCATCTTCATCATATTTTCTTTCAAAACATTACATGCTGTGAACTTAATACCCTTTTTCCACATCCTCTCCCAGTCCTCCATCATAATGTTATGCCCCACATCATTAGCCCAATCAATCATCACTGATTTCACTTGTTCATCTTCTGTGTGCCACTCCAGCAATAAATTATACATCTTGGAAAGATTCTTTAATTTTGTATCTATCAGTAACGTTTCCAATTTGGATTTCTCTATTTGAAAACCTCTTTTTTATCCATTTTATACACTTCATTCATTTGGTAATATTGAAACCAATCATCAACCTTATCTTTCAGCCGCTCATATGTTTTTATCGTAAATTGGTCTCCTTCTTGTACCAATATATCCTTATATCTCAGCCACTTGGTTTCCATATTTGACCTTTTCTGAGTCTTAGCCTCTAGTGGCGAAATCCACCTGGGTGTTTTACTTTCTAACAGGTCTTTATATCTCATCCACACATTAATCAATGACTTTCTAATTATATGATTTTTAAAGCCTTTGTGGACCTTTATCTTATCGTACCATAAATATGCATGCCATCCAAATACATTGTCAAAACCTTCCAAATCTAATACATCTGTATTCTCTAACACAAACCAATCTCTCAACCAGCAAAAAGCAGCAGCTTCAAAATAAAGTTTCAAATCTGGCAGGGAGAAGCCCCCTCTATCTTTTGAATCTGTTAATAACTTGAACTTAATTCTAGGTTTTTTCCCCTGCCAGATAAATTTCGATAATACCTTTGCCATTCTTTAAAACAATTCAACTTTTCAATAATTGGAAGTACTTGAAATAGAAACAACATTTTTGGCAATACATTCATCTTAACAACTGAGATTCGGCCCATCAAAGACAATTTCAAATTTGTCCAGATATCTAGATCTCTCTTAATTTCATTCCACATTTTGTCATAATTATCTTTATACAAATTCAAATTTTTTGCCGTCATATTTACACCCAGATACTTCACCTTTTTTACAAACATCAAACCAGTGGCTTCCTGTAACTTATTTTTTCCCCTCTAATGACAGGTTTTTCCCTAAAACTTTGGTTTTACTCTTATTCAATTTAAAACCTGCAACATGTCCGAACTCTTGTATTATTTCCAGTGCTTTAATTGCACTGGTCTCTGGATCTTGCAATGTTAACACCAAATCATCAGCAAAGGCTTTTAGCTTATATTGTTTCGAACCCACTACAATCCCTTTCACACCTCCCTCTTTCCTTATCATATTCAGCAAGACTTCCAGAACCGTAATAAACAACAGAGGGGAGAGTGGGCACCCTTGCCTGGTACCCTTTTCAATTCTAATTTCCTCTGACACCACATTATTAACTATAATTTTTGCTTTTTGCTCAGAATAGATTGCGTTTAAACCATTCATAAAACTCTGCCCAACCTCCATATTTTCAAAATTCTTCTTCATAAAACTCCAAGAAATGTTGTCAAAGGCCTTCTCCGCATCAATAAACATTAATATAGCCTTACAGTTCTTTTTGGCCTCTAACCTTTCCAAAATATCTACTATATTCCTAATGTTTTTTTACCTGGTAGACATATGAAGTCTTATAATCACTTTTAAAGAGCTCCAAAGTTTAACAAAATCTTTTAAAGTTTTGAGAATCCACTTTGCATATTCCTCCTCAATAGCCAAACAATCACTTTCACTTTGAGAAAAAAACACCAGCCAGATGCTTTCAATTCTTGTTACAAAGAATCACTCAGGCGCCATCTTCCCCTTCTTTTTAAAAACGATCGTTGAAACAGGAAAAAAGTTGAGGTTCCAGAGTTAAAGTCTTATACTTGCTGTTTATATTGCTCCCGCATCTGCTCTGCCTGCATCAATTACTCAAGATAACAATCAAATCCAGCAGGAGTGGATTCAGCGCCTTGTTCTGCTTAAAAGCGGAAAAGTCCTCCGATCCGGAGTATTTCCGGGCTTCGGGGGAGCTCTCACACTTCAAGCCCCAGAATAAACATTCTGGGGCTCTAGGGGAGCTCTACCCCTACCCAGTCTCTCCCCTTCCCCTCTTCGCCCGAGAAGGGTTTTCGAGCCGCGGAACAGCTGATCGTCGGCTGCTCCACGGCTTTAACGAAATCAGAAGGCTGGCAGTCGTTCCTGACTGTCCACGCCGCTGAAGCGCCACCTGGAAGTCATCACTGGAAGCTTTTAAGAAGAGACATTTATGGACATTTATGGACATTTATCAGAAATAATGTCTCGTGAGAGCAGTGAGAGTAGACTAGCTGACATCAAGGTCCCTTCCATCTCTGTCACTATTGCAAGCCAAGAGTTCTGCAAATCCCATCTCCCTCTGGGTGCCTGGCTAGCTCTTAAGCTAGGGTTTTTTATTAAAGCAACGGTCCCATCCCCCCAGGCAGCTGAAGACACTTGAACTGGCTAGCAGCAGTTGTTTTTTTAAAAAATAACTGTGATGGCTTACAAGCCCTGCTTGGAGGCAATTTAGTTCCTGAGCCAAGCTCACCAGAAGCAACTGATCGGCGGCTGGCGGTAAACCTTCCCAGCTCAATTAACATGGCAGCTATTGGAGGAAATAGTCAGATCTTTGTTCATTTAACAACCCATTTGATTTAATTAATGATTTTTATTTTAAAAATTTGTAAAATTAAGTCTGATTCATTTGACAAGTTTTTTGACTTACGAGCCTAATTCCCAGGCTCCATTAGGTTTATACCTTGGGGACTACCTGTACAACTGTGGTGTGCTTCTTGTACACCTTAGCTGTTTAGCAAAAAGTTCATCTATTTCCTCTCTTTGGTTGGATGGTCTGTAGTATACACCTATGGCAATGTCATTCCCTTTTCCCTTTATATTAACCCAGATGCATTCTAGAAGGCTTTCATCCTTGTTTTGTTGCATTTCTATAGAGGTGTAGTTATTTCTTATGTATAGTGCAACTCCACCTCCGGTTCTATTGTGTCCGTTCCTTTTGAACAATTTGAATCCCTCTAGGTGTACTGTATGTTCCAGTCATGGGTTTCATCCCACGGTTTGGTAATGTCAACAGTGTCATATCTGCTGTCATGTATTAGGATTTCAAGTTCACCCTGTTTGTTTGTTCCTCATACTTTGACAGTTAGTGTATAGGCATCTGAGTCCTTTTTGAGTGACCCTGTGTTTGCTTCCTACATCTCCTGTTTTGTATCTGAATTCCTCATCTTTCATACCACTTGGTTGATTGCCCTGAGATTTGTGCTGTGAATTAGCTTCTGAAAATTCATCTCCCACCTCCACTCTAGTTTTAGTTTAAAGCCCTTTGGATAAGGCGAGCCAGTTGGTTTCCAAAGATGTTCTTCCTGGCCATGGTGAGGTGTAGTCCATCCCTTGCCAGAAGCCCCTCATGTAGGTATTGTAGACTGTGGTCTAAGAATCCAAAGTTCTCTCACTGGCACCATCTCCTAAGCCAGTGGTTTATTTCCTCTTCCTCTTTGGATGCCTGCCTTGTTAGATGTTTAGTGCCAGCCATTGGCAGTTCCCCAAAAGGGTCATCAGATGGAGGCAAAGAGGTTTCTTTGCTTCCACTGATGAGCCAAGGGTCTCAGACCCACAGCCCCATTGGTGAGAGTGTTTTATGGTCAAGGAGGGGCCAAGACCCCCCATAAATACCTCTGCACGAGGGGCTGCTTTTTGTTCTTTCTCCAGTTCTCTGATTCTCTTCTTTGTTCCAGTTCTATCTCTACTCCTAACCTCTATTTCAGTCATGTAATGCTAGCTTGTTTTGTTTTATTTTATTTCTCTCTTACATGCAGGCATGAATGCTTTCATGCCAAGTACTTCTTTCTCTTTGATCTATCATGAATAAAGCTAAATATGATTGCATCTCTGCGTGATGCCTTTGCTTGGAAGCTCCTTTAACGATTCATCGTGAGAAAACCTCACAAGTTGGCAGGCAGAGCATGGTTTAAAGGAAAGCTTCCAAGCTTGCAGAAAATTTGAAACTGAAATGGATGGCCGGAGATCCCAGATCGTTACCAGAAGTCATCGATCGAAGACAGCCTCCCCGCCTACATCCAAGACTTCAGTTCCTGAGGCAACCTCAGCTGCAGATGAAAGCGCAAATGACCTTCATCCCGTCAGAGGATCCAGCAGAGCATCTGGGACCCATTCACATGCCTCTCTACAACTGAACGCCACAGAGGAGAGCATACAAGGTTTGCAGACTGTCCAAGGCTGCTCAGATGCTGCAGAGACGGACCTGGCTGAGACCAAACGCCGCGTGAGTAAACTGACTGCACAGGAACGTGAAGAGCTGCTTAAAGAGATCCTTGCAATGCAGGGGAAAGGGAGGGGGAAGGCAGCCCAGGAAACCAAAGAGACCATGAGGCTCCCAAATATGGCGCCTGCCACCCTTAGTGACCCCGGGACCCCAGGGCTTTTGGTGGGAACCCCCCCTCCCAGCTGTGAGCTACAGCTTCCGGGGGCAAGCGGAAACAAGATGGCTCCGCCCACGTGGTCTGGCACAGGAAACAAGATGGCGGCCCCCACTAAATCTAACAAAGACTTGATTTCTTTAAGTCTGGAAAGCCAGCAATCTCTGGCTTCCAACCAAAATAGCCTGCAGTCCCTGGCATCCAGCCTGAATGACATGCAATTCCTGGCATCCGAGCAAGACAGCATGCATATTCCTGATTTCTTCCCCCCACAAAGCCTAAAATGCTATGATAGCAATGAGATTTGCCCAGCCAAAACTGTTACAACGGCTCTCCAGACAGCCATGCAAGCTCTGGCCACTGCCTTAGAGGCTAGCAAGACAGCGGCCGAACAGACATCGAGGGTGCCCACCCCCCCTCCAAGGCCTCCCATCCTCTCCCCAGAGCCCAACTGCCGGGGGGAATCCAGCCTGCAGCCTCCCAACAATCAACCCCCGCGGCCTCCCACCTTCTCTTCAGGTCTTCAAGACCAGCAATGGGCTCCTCAGGGCAAAACAGGCAATGATGAAAATCCATGTGGTTTTAATTCTCGGGAGGATCCATTCAAACAACCCCGGGCTGATAAATCTGGGCTCCGCCCCCCCAATGCCTCATGGGAAGAAGGGAGAAACCCTGAACAACGCCCTCCCCCTGATCACATGGTTTCCGGGCACGCCCATATGGAATTGCTAAATAAGCAACAAGAAAAAAGAGTGTCCCCTTTCAATGCAGAAACGGCTTCAGGAGTAAGCGTTTTTCCGCTTCCTTTTACATCAATGCCCATCTCAGAATTCTTTAAATATGGGTCTGAGTTCCTGGTCACAGACCTTCCTGGTGATTTTAAAAAACTGCAAATAGCAGGAGAAAATTATAGCAGTTGGAGTAAAGATATACAGCTATATCTCTTAAAGCATGGAATTCTACAAATGGTTCGAAAACCACCCCCTCCCCCATGGGGACGTCAAGAAGAGCTGCTACACTTGCAGGCTTATTCTGCTCTACTCAGTTCCCTGGATAATAACTTGTTCCCTAGCATCCCAGCTGGTCTCAGAGCTGCTCAGGTCTGGGAACTGTTATTCAAATTATTCAACAGCGATACCATTGGTTCCATCACCAGATATACAACTGAGCTTTATACAACCAAACTGAAATTTGGTGCCAGCATGCCTGAACATCTTGCAAAATTAAAGGCACTCAGGGCAGAATTGATTTCCAGAGATTAAATGTTTCATCTGTGGCTCTGAGGAGCACCTCAAGAAAGACTGCCCCCATCAACATCAAGCCCCTAAACGTGGTCCCAATCAAGTAAGAGGGAAGGGGCAAGTAAGGGGGCGTGGCAGAGGCAAAGGAAATTCTCTACATACTTGTTCCCTCACCCCCACAACAAAGGCTGATAGCTCCACTGACTTATGGTTACTGGACTCTGGAGCTTCTTCTCACATTACTAATATGAGTCAAGGTTTTAAAAGGTTAAAGAAAATTACCTCATCTGTCAAGGTTGCAAACGGTGATACTGCCTCAGTTGTTGGGGAGGGTTTCGTTTCTCTACCTGGACTTGGAAAAGTAGAGGGTGTCTTGCACGCACCTTCTATAGCCAACAACCTTTTGAGCATCACCAAATTGTGTGACGATGACAAAGTGGAAGTCCTATTTCGCAAGGGGGGAGGTCATGTCACCCGAGACCAGAAGGTCATTGGAGATATTACAATAATAAATGGCTTGCCATATTTTTCTCCCAAGCCACCACAACCTGCCCCAAGGCTTTCCAAGGGCAGTGTGGGCAAGGAGCCTGAATCTCAGCAGGCACCTACAGCACCACTCAAAGCAACAAGAGCCAAGAGAGTGTCCATGGGAAAGCCAATGCACAATAAGTGCGTCCACCTCATGCACAGAAGGCTAGGACATGCAAGCTTCCCTGTAGTTAAAAAGATGGGAGAGTTTGCTGAGGGAGTCCAGCTCAAGGACTGTGACGTGTTTCTGGACTGTGCCGTTTGCAAGAAAACAAAGAGGAAAGCTGCTCCAATACCAAAGGTGTCATCCCGTAAGACTCAACACCCTTACCAACTAGTACATATTGATTTGGTTGGGCCTTTTACACCATCCCTAGGAAAGAAAAGGTATTTTCTCACTGCCGTTGATGATTTTTCACGTTACGGTCACGTGTATACTCTCACAGAAAAATCTGAAGCCTTTGACGCCATAAAGTCGCTGTACAACTTCGTAGAGACCCAGTACAAGACCAAGATCGCACAATTGCAGAGCGATCGCGGGGCTGAGTTCATGTCTCAGAAGTTCCAGGACTGGGTAAGGCATAAGGGCATCCGTCATTTCCTAACTGCACCGTTCACCCCGTCGCAAAATGGTGTAGCTGAGAAAAGGAATGGAATCCTGCAAACCATGATGCGTAGTCTGATTGCAGACGCGGGTGTCGCAGAATCATACTGGGGGGAGGCAATTCATTATGCCAATTACACTTTAAACCGCACCTGGAGCAGTGTTGTGAACCAGACCCCATATTTCCTGGTTCACGGTAGGAAACCAAATCTGGCACATTTGCGTGTGTTTGGTTCCTATGCATGGGTGCATATCCCCAAGCAGCTACGGAAGAAGGGGAAACCTGTTTCTCAGAGACTAAGGTTCTTGGGCTATGCTCCTGGCTCCAAGGCCTATCGTTTCCTGGGAGAAGGGGGCAGGCCTGTGACTTCCCAATCTGCCTCTTTCGAAGAGGATTCCAATTGGACCCAGATCCACTCAAATGATCTGAGCCCATATGCCAACCGACCCAGCAAGGAGACACCGACCGCGACATCACCAGAGGCGACCTCGTACCCTGCCACCGACGAAAGTGAGGAACAAGATGAAGATGCGTCCAGTCCCACGGAGGAAGACACGCCGTCTTCACCCCCAGCGACACCTCAGAGACCCGCGGAAGAAAAGAGCGGTGAGTGGCAGAAGGTAAGGAGGTCAAAGCGGTCCAACAAGGGGGTCCCGCCAAAGAGAATTGACATTGGCCACATCGCGTCTGTCAACAGCGTTGTGGTCACCCCAAAATCCTTCTCTGACATCCAGGAGCTGCCCATCGAAGAGCAAGAGAAATGGCAGCTCGCGATGGAGAAGGAAATGCAGAGCCTGAAACAACTTAAGGTCTTCACCCCCCAGCAACCTCCAAAGGAGAGGAAAGTCATTGGCACAAGGTGGGTTTACAAGGCAAAACCACTTGCCAATGGCCTCTACCTGTATAAGGCCCGTTTAGTAGCCCAGGGCTTCGCTCAGCGTTATATGGAAGACTACTCGGAGACTTACTCTCCAACCGTCCGGGCAGAGAGCGTCAAGGCCGCCCTCGTGACTGCAGCCGCTCTGGGAGAAGAAGTCTTCCAATTCGACATCCAGACGGCTTACCTCCATGCCAACTTGGACCGGCAGATCTACGTGAGGGCCCCACCTGGCTACCAGCAAGAAGGGGAAAATACATGGTTGCTTCACAAAGGGTTATATGGTCTTAAGCAGTCAGGGAAATTATGGTATGACTGTCTCAGAAAGAGTTTAGAACGAGTTGGTTTCCATACATCTAATGCAGATCAATGTGTTTTCACACGCAATTCCAAGGGTACCACAGAACGGGTGTTAGTTTATGTGGATGATCTATTATATGTAGGGCCAAACAAGAAAGGGTGTGATGAATTTGCCAAGGCCCTGGAAGAAAAATTTACTCTGAAGTCTTTGGGGCGGGTTGACAAGTACTTGGGTGTGCATATTTTGGCCACTAAAGGGGGGTTCGCTCTATCTCAAAAAGAAAAGATAGAGGAATTACTGGCCAAATGCAAAATGACAGAATCTAATCCTACGCATAGCCCAATGCAAACCGATTTTTACAACCACACCCACAAGGACGGTCCTGAGTTCACAGATAACACGCTTTACAGATCTGTGATTGGCTCCTTGCTATACATCAGCAATTGGAGCAGACCTGACATAGCTTTAGCTGTGAATCTATTGTCCAGGCATGTGGAACACCCAAAGCAATTCCACTGGACTGCTGTTAAAAGGGTGCTTAGATACCTAAAGGGCACAGCTGATGCCCTCCTTATGCTAGAACCAGAGAAGGGGAAGACGGCCCAGCTCTCCGCTTACTCAGACGCAGACTGGGCTGGCGACACCAAAACTAGACGGAGCACTTCCGGTTTCCTCATATTGCTAAATGGCTGCCCAGTACATTGGAATGTTAGGCAGCAAAAATTTATTTCTTGCTCCACGGCCGAGGCTGAATATGCCAGCCTGTCAGACACGGCCAATGATTTGACTTGGTTCAATGAGCTGATAACAAGCATCTGGGCATCTCCCCCTCTGCCCATCCAAATTCTAGAGGACAACACAGCTGCCATTGCAATCTCAGAGGCTTATGCAGTAGGATCTAGATCTCGCCATATAGACATACGCTACAAAAATGTCAGGCAGCTTACCAAAAAGGGTTTTATACATGTTGAGCACTGTAATACAGCTGACCAGATAGCTGATCTGTTTACCAAACCTGTTCCCATTGACCGGCACAACCTTCTGTGTAAGCGTTTGTGTTTGGCCTTCTGAATGTTTTTCATACATGTCTATGACACCTGCTCGCCCCTTACATACATTCACTGGTCCCTGTCATTGGCTGGCAAGAAGGGGAATTGTTAGATGTTTAGTGCCAGCCATTGGCAGTTCCCCAAAAGGGTCATCAGATGGAGGCAAAGAGGTTTCTTTGCTTCCACTGATGAGCCAAGGGTCTCAGACCCACAGCCCCATTGGTGAGAGTGTTTTATGGTCAAGGAGGGGCCAAGACCCCCCATAAATACCTCTGCACGAGGGGCTGCTTTTTGTTCTTTCTCCAGTTCTCTGATTCTCTTCTTTGTTCCAGTTCTATCTCTACTCCTAACCTCTATTTCAGTCATGTAATGCTAGCTTGTTTTGTTTTATTTTATTTCTCTCTTACATGCAGGCATGAATGCTTTCATGCCAAGTACTTCTTTCTCTTTGATCTATCATGAATAAAGCTAAATATGATTGCATCTCTGCGTGATGCCTTTGCTTGGAAGCTCCTTTAACGATTCATCGTGAGAAAACCTCACATGCCTTCTGTTGGGAGTACAGAAGAGAATGCCACCGGTGCTCCCATCACTTTGGCTTTTATGCCTAGTTGCTTATAGTCTCTTGATATTGTTTTCAGGCTCTTTGTTGTATCATTCATCGCCACATGAAATAGGAGAAAGAAATAATAATCTGTGGGATTAATTATTTTAATAAGCCCCTCACTCACACCTTTGATATTTGCTCCTGGTAGATACCTGACAGGGTTTGTGCAGAATATCTCCTGAGCCAACAAGGAGAATGCAAAGAAGAAGTGGTACTGAGAGTGGGAAGGTTTTGCACAGCAACCACACTAATACACTGAGGTGTGTAAAAAAAGGAAACAACTTTACTTTTAGGAGTAGCACAAGTCAAGAATAAACAGTCCAGGTCATACACGGGTACAGAGAAGATATCAACAGTTCAAGAGTTATCCAATACAAAGTCATCTTACCAGTCCAAAAGTCAAAAACACAGTTCTTCGGGTTTAGCAAACAGTAGCGAAACCACAATCAACAATAATCAGCAAGCAATGTAACAGAGTAGCTAACACAGAGAGAGAAAGAAGCTATGTCTCTAGCTCCCTCTTATGGCCGTTGAAAGAACACAGCGTTGGCCAATCATTACACATTTAAAGGGATACAATACATTACAAATCATGGCTTATATATTGCCAACCCAACCAGTTAGGCTGTAATCATATGACTAACATTCTCCCCTTTGGGTAGGACAATATCTTATTTTTATAATTGTAGACCATAACCTTCACAACTAGCTTTGTGCTTAACAGCACCCTGAACTTTGGTGAAATGATCTGCAATGTTAACGTCGGTTGCACAGTATTCCAACCGTATTAGTTTCTCTTTTATACACTGTCTAACATTCAAGTATCATAGATCAGTATGCTTAGACCGTGTTCTGATGGCTGCATTTGTTGCCATCTTAATTGCAGACTGGTTATCTTCATACACGAGAAATGGACTTTCTACAGTTAATCCCATGTCAATTAAGACTTGTTTATAAAATAATAATTCAGTACACAAAACAGATAAACAGGAAAACTCAGCTTCCATAGTGGATAGACTGATATGTTTCTGCCTGATGGATTTCCATCTTATGAGCGAACCACCTAACATAATCACTAAAACTGATGTTGATTTTCGAGTGGTTGCATCAGTAGCAAAACTCGCATCTGCATAAGCAGTTAGAACTAAATCACGACTGGGCTCCAAATATAAGGAGTAATATATGGTTTGTTTTAGATATCTCAATATTCGCTTAGCTGCCTGCCAGTGCCTAACAGTAGGTTCAGCATTATATCTGGCTAATTGTTTCACACTGTAAGAAATATCCGGCCTTGACCAATTACTGAGATATGAAAGGCTACCAATCAAAGATTGATACACCGTTTTGTCAAAAGCAGGACTTGCTGTATTAGCGTGTTGAAAGTCCTGTGCCACTGGAGTCTTTGCAGGCTTACATAGCTCCATGTTGTACCACTTCAGCAGTTGGCTTATTTTTCCAGCCTGTGAAATCTTATAACCTGTATCAGTCTTCACAACATCCAGACCTAAATAGTGATTAATATCTCCTAGATTCCTAATCCTGAACTTCTTTTTTAAACGTGAAACAATGTTTATTGCTTCTTGGTCAGTCTTAGTAACGATTGCTATGTCATCAGTGAATAGCAATAATAAAGAAAATACACCATCCTTCTCCTTCCGAAATAAACATGGATCTGCGATACTGGCAAAAAAGCCCATTTCAACCAATTCGTCTACTATACACCTGTTCCATTCAAAACCTGATTGTTTCAAGCCATAAAGACTCTTTTTTAGTTTCCAACAATCATTCTTCTGAATTTTGTTAACCCCTGGTGGTTTTGTTAGGTACATAGTGTGATGTAAGGGAGCATGCAGATATGCTGTTTCTACAACTACATGGTTTATTTTATACCGGTTTCTAGCTGCCCAAACTAACGCTGCTCTCAACGTATTAGCCCTCAGACTAGGTGCAAACACTTCATCATAGTCTTCGTTTGACTGAGCAAACACTTGAGCAACTAAACGTGCCTTATGGGTAACAGTCCCATCTACACCCTTCTTCAGTTTATAGACCCACTTACAACCAATTGCACGCTCACCTGGTGGGAGTCTAATATTTTCATATACTTCTAACTCCTGCAAGGATTGTAACTCCTTATCTATTGCTCCCTTCCATGCTCTTTGTTCTCTTTCGGGATACAATTTAATCTGTTCAAAATTAGACGGTTCTACATTCACCTGACATACAACACTAGCCTGGTATCTATCAGGTGGACGCCTATCGCATGTCGAACGTCTAGGCAATACAGGACTTGGTGTTGGACTCTCCTCTTCTGCTTCTTCTACCTCCCCTATCGATACCTCCTCTTTCACAGCTACAGAAGGTTTATCATTACATTCTTTTACAGTAACAGGGGTGTCACTAAACACAATAGGATCAACACCAATGCTTTCCTGCTCTAGCTTGTTCCAACCTACATGCTCTAGAAACTTAGCACTAGCACTACAATACACAGTAGTGGTACCTTGTCCCCAAAACCTAAAAGACCTGTGGTTGGAGTCGTAGCCTACAAAAAACAATTGTCTTGCTCTATGCTGTCGCTTTCGCCTCAGTTGTGCTGGAATATGAACCCATGCTGGGGCTCAAAATGTGTGTAAGTAACCTAGATCAGGTTTTCTACCATGCCAACGTGTGTATGGTAGTTCACCAGTTGTGGAATGAACCACAACGTTTAAGATGTGGTTGGCACACATTGCCGCCTCTCCCCACAGTTTCTCGGGTAATCCAGAATCGGACAACAATGTTCTTTATCATAGCTTGCAGCGTTTGCCCTTGTCGCTCAACAAACGCGTTGTGTTGGGGTCTGTAAGGGGCAGAACGCCTATGTTCAATACCGGCTGTCTGTAACATGGCTACAAAACGTGTATTGGTAAACTCAGTACCATTATCTGTTACAATACACTGAACCTTCCTTTTCATTTTTCTTTCAACAAACTTCAGCCAGTTTGTGAAATTCTGAAATGTGTCTGCTTTTGTTTTCATTAAATAACAAAAACCATAACGTGAATAACGGTCCATGATACTCAGGATATAGCATGCTCCACCAATATTAGGTTTCATAGGGCCAATGATATCTGCAAACACTACCTCTAAAGGTACAGTGGTCTTAAAACCATTAGTCCTGTTTGCAGGGGTTACCTTGCTTTTCTCCTGGCTACACGCATTACAATTCAAATACTTCGGACACGGTTTCAGTGTTATCCCTTTAGCCAGTTCAACAGTCTTCTGTAACATATTGAAATTCACATGCCCTAAACGTCTATGAAGCAGATGGATACAATCATCATGTGGTTTTTTGTTCTCATAGACAGAACCAACATGAGCCATAATCCCTGGGTTGTCAGTGAGAACGAATAAATCATTCTTCAGGTTAGCGGTAGCTCTGGTACCATTCTTTTCAATAATACATTTATCTCCCCTGAAGGTCACTACAAACCCAGCCTGTACCAATGCCTTCACAGATAACAAATTAAACTTTAGTTTAGGCACATATAACATTGGTAAATGTTCATTAATATGTGAACAGTATGTACTACCTTCACCAGAGGCTTTCATTCTCCAGCCATTTGCTAAAGACACATACTGTTTACTCTTAGTCATATGGGCAAATCTCTCTTTAGTCTTGGTTATACACTGAGAAGCCCCACTGTCAACCACCCACAAATCATGCTTTAAGGATGTTGGAGAACCAGAAACAGCTAAACCAACATCTTTTCTTATTCTTCTATTGCTATCTGCATTCTGTTTCTTGCCCTTCTTACAAAATCTAGCAATATGCCCTTTAGCCCCACAAGAATAACATTTCTTAACAGTATAAGCAGTAGTAGATTGTTGTTCCTCTTGTGGTTGTGTCTCTCTCAGCTGGTCTCTGTCTTGCCTTCTTCTGGACTCTTCCAGCAATCTCCCAGTTATGTTTGTTAATGTTAGTTCCTCTCTGGTCAGGACTTCTAAAGACGAGACATACGAATCATAGCTCTCATCCAAAGATGAAAGAATGATATACATCTGATTCAGCTCTGAGAAAATCAGCTCCTTTTCATGTAGCTCTTGCAAAATTTTCTTCATGAATGCCAGATAAGCTAACATGTCCCCATCCTTCTGAAGACGAGCCCTAAACAGTTTGCGCGTAAGGTGTATATGTGCACCCACACTATCACAAACATAAATTCTTCGCAAAATGTCCCAACAGCTAGCAGCAGACTCCTCACCACGGATATGGACAAGCTGCTGGTCATCCAGTGTTAGTCCAATTAGGCAAAGAGCTCTTTTGTTGTCTCAGTTAAATTTCTCTATTTTCTTTGCATCGTCCTCATCTTCTGGATCCCAAGCGGTCACGTCTGGTGGGTGATGAACTACAGCCCATAGTCCTTCCTTGTGCAGAAGCAAGCAGCATTTCGTGGACCAGGAAACATAGTTTGTCCCATCTAGCCGGGTTATCCAGGAAATACCTGTTGCTTGTTCTTGTGCCATTTTTCCAGTTGAAGAGGTAACACAAAACTCAGCTATTATGATATGGTACTGTGTATGCTAACTCTCAGTACGTCTCTGGGCCCATAACCAGTGACAGGGTTTGTGCAGAATATTGTTTGTGCAGAATATTGCTAAGCACATTGGTTTGTGCTTAAAACTGTAAGCCGCCCTGAGTCTTCGGAGAAGGGCGGGATATAAATGGGATTAAAATAAATAAAATAAATAAATCTCCTGAGCCAACAAGGAGAATGCAAAGAAGAAGGTACTGAGAGTGGTCAGCAACCACACTAATACACTGAGGTGTGTAAAGAAGGAAACAACTTTACTTTTAGGAGTAGCACAAGTCAAGAATAAACAGTCCAGGTCATACACGGGTACAGAGAAGATATCAACAGTTCAAGAGTTATCCAATACAAAGTCATCTTACCAGTCCAAAAGTCAAAAACACAGTTCTTCGGGTTTAGCAAACAGTAGCGAAACCACAATCAACAATAATCAGCAAGCAATGTAACAGAGTAGCTAACACAGAGAGAGAAAGAAGCTATGTCTCTAGCTCCCTCTTATGGCCGTTGAAAGAACACAGCGTTGGCCAATCATTACACATTTAAAGGGATACAATACATTACAAATCATGGCTTATACTGTATATTGCCAACCCAACCAGTTAGGCTGTAATCATATGACTAACCAACCCTCCTTGGTTAGATTGTCTGGTTTAGTTCCCGAGCAGTGAATCTCCTATTACTAGCACACACCTTTTTTATTATTTAAAGGAAGGCTAGTCTATTTTTTCCCTGCAATTACTACATTTAATGATGTCCCTTCTCTAGGTGTCTGCTAAGGGGAGGTTATGAAATTGATTGTTTAGCTCCAGCAGGGCTGGACTAGACTGGACTGGATTTGCTTTCTTTTTCCTTCTATGAGTGCCATGCCACCATTGGTCTAAGTATTCATTTTCTCTTTTAGTTAAGTGTTCCTTATTATGTTCAGTTTGGTTTCAGGCTTCTTCCTTCAGTTGGGGGTTTCTCATTTTGTTTGAGTCTCAGAATGGCTCAACCTGTCTCTAGAACCTTTTAAAGGAAATAAATAAAGGTTATTCCTTTATAAATTGTACAAAATGTAACACCAAGGTGTGAGGCTATCTGTATCCTGCCCATAAAAGTGACTCACAAATGGTAATCAGTAAAAACAATGTATTATGACTTGCTAAAAGCTTCCCAGGAGACAGGAACTTACTATCGGTAAGAAAGGAACATCGGCCCAAGGTGAAAATTACAAGTAAACAAGATAAGATAGTGATGGATATACGGAAATTGTCAGGATGACCCTTTAGAAATGTGAAGCAACTTCAAAGAATGACTTAAGCTTCTTAGGGGTGGCGTGTATCGTGAAAGTGTATAAAATGCATAGCTTGAAAACTGCTCTTTGCTCTCTTAGAACTCAATCCATTTGGGAAGGGTCTAAGAGGCCGTGCTTGCAACTGCTTTTCTTTTTTTATGTTCAATTTTCTTTTCAATAAACCTTTGTTTTTGTTAACAAAGATTGTCTTGTCTTCAAGTTGTGAGTATCAAATTTGGGTTTTTAAATCTCACAATCTTGGCACCCAACATGGGGCTTGAAAGGGCCTCTAGGGGGTGCTGTACTCAGTAAAATCCAGGGGCGCACCTGTTGATTTCAACTGCCTGGAGTTATCTGAGATCTAGCTTCCCATTGCAGGCTCCGAGCCAAACTAAATTAACAACTCTGGTCTACAAAATCAAAGAATAGGAAAAAGGAAGAGAGTCAACAACTGAGGCCCAGGACCAGGTAACCCAGTGCACTGGCCCAGGTAAGAAACTTTTGCCCCGAAGGAGGGAAACACGCAATTGTACCTGGCTGTATGTGTGTTGGACTGTGTTCTGGGAACACTGGTGAGTCCAGAGTGAGGGTGGACCTGAAAGGTTATGTTTCCTTAACTCTTGCAAGGGGGAAGACCAGCCCGAAGGGAAGCGAACTGGTGTTGGGAATTTAGAGTGGCCATTAAATCGGGAACCTCAGGGAACCATAATCAGGGAAACTCTCAAGAAGATGGGCAATTGTTGTAGTTGTTGTAAACCTAAAGAAAAGAAAATTCAAAGAATTGAAAGCAAGTTTTTTTCTCTCTTTTTCTTTTAATCTGGCTCTTTGGACTATTCAATTCCCCTTTGTCAGAGGTGAGGAGAGGAGGCTGCTACTTTTCCCCTCCCCCTTCACACCTGCAAAAGACCCCAGGTTCGATATTCCTTTTAGTCTTTCCCCACTGTCTTTTGAAGTTGGTGGGATAAATTGGAAGTAACCATAAATGTTCCCCTCCTTTTTTCTCGCTTCTTGCAGGACAAGCCATATGTCTAAATAAATGTTTTAATAGTATCTGTGTATATATGTCTGTCTGTGTTGTTCTGTGTTATTTCCAAGACTTGGAAGAGGGTCAAAATCCTCTCTGATGACACCAAACAAAAAGGCTTTATTTAAAAATGTATGGTGTGCCTGGAGAAAGTATGAAATGAAATTTTTGTATGTGAAATTATTTATGCAAGCAGTTAGAATGGAAGTGAATGAGTTAATTTGCTGATATGTAAATGTGTGTGTGTTAGCCCTCAAACACTACCCACCCCCACCCTTTCCCAGGCTGTGAAAGGAACAGTAAATTGCAGATTTTATTGTTGTAAGAGTAAATGGAAAAGCAACAGCAAGTGTTTGCATGAGACGAGTTCCATGGAGGATGTGTGAGAGAATTTATGGAAAATGCATGTGAAGAAGAACAATTTTTTCTTAGTGGTGAGATTTTTTTGTAAAATTTCTTTTACTTTTTTTTCTCCTGTCTCTTTCTGTCTCCCCCCCCCCCCCCGGTGTTACTTTAACAGTGAGTGTCAAGTTTCCAACGTATGGGCTTTTCAAGTGACTCTGAGGCATTGTTTACCTTAAAAGTCCTTTATTTAGCCTAATACTCCGGCAAATGCTTGCTCGAAGGAAGCTGGAATCTGAAATCTCTGCCCCTTGCACAATATATTAAAACACAATTCTCCACCCTTCTAATTTTGTCATTAATCATATTCTCCAATTAATTTAAAGAAACAGTTTTCCTTCTGTTAGAAAACCTGCCAAGTTCTTATCTTCTTTAATTTCAGATGGCCTTGAGGCACAATCCTCCTCTTCCCCCCTCCCAACCTTAATCCAATCTCTTAAAGCAATACACAAGTTTAACATATGAAAAGGCTACTTCTTCATCTCTTGTTAAGCAATAATATTTGATGCTAGCAGCGTTGACATCCGGACCCCCTTACAAAAAGGACAGATCCTGTAATGTAAACAAAACACAAGTTAGGAACTGGCTTTTGGTTTGTTGGGGTGTTTCTCATAAAACCTTTTGATAAGTCTGTCAGCTTTCACATCAGTAGATTTCACCCAAATGGCCTCAGACAATGGGTATTCCTTCCATTGTACTAGGTACTGCAATTTTCCCTTAAAGATTCTAGATTCAAGAATACGTTTCATTTCATAACGGGTGTTCTGTTCCCCCCCGCGAGGTACAAACAGACAGACAAGCAGGCACGACTAGCAAGGGTTAATTGCTCTGGCTGAAGTAATTTGCCATCCAATAAAGTCTTGGCAGCAAAATACAAGCAGTCTGCCAAAATAAACTTGTTACCTCAAGCGTCCGCTGAAATGAGATAACGTCCAAACAAACAGTCCAGAAATACAGAGATACAGAAACGTTGTCAAGAAGCCAGACCAGGGTTTCACACAGGTAGAAAATCCGACAGAGTTCCGAAGACGTGACCAGAAGTTGTTTGAATTATTGTTCGTCACAAAGTCCTGAGAGCAGCCACACCCCCTTTAGTACCTTGTGGGGTGTGGCTCAGTGACTCAGCTAATCCTTGGCCCTCCTACTCTTCTTACGCTGCTGTAAACGCTTGGCTCTGCGTCGTTCTCAGGGATCCAGCCATGATTCATCTTCGTCACTCCCCATCTGCTGCAGCTGCTCGGGCTCGTTCCCAGCCTGGCTAATTACAGGCTGCTCCTGTCGGCCTTCAGATGGAGACGGAAGCCTTGCCAAAAAGGAAGGCCCCGGAGAGGGAGACCTTGCCAGAGGGGAGGGTCCCAGAGAGAGAGGCCTTGCCAGTTCCTCCCCATCATCCTCAGAGTCCTCTTCCTCGGGTAGGACAGGCTTGGGGGTCGAGGCCACAACACTATCCCCCACTAGCATTTGAATAAGTATTGATGTGATATTTATATTTCTTGTAGTTAGTTTATAAGAGTTAAAGTGCAATAGATTTAATAGTTTATTGTTGTTTGCATAAGGTAGACTATGATTGTTTGTATTTTTATACCCTGTATTGAGCTCTGGGAAGTTGGGGAGGGGGGAGGGGGAAGGGAGGGAGGTGTTGGGGAGGGTTGGGGAGAGGGGAGGGGGTGGGGAGGGGGTTTGTTTTGTTAAAAAAATGTATTGTAAAACTTTTCAATAAAAAAAACACTATCCCCCACCGCAGGGCCCTTCCCCTGGGTCTGATGGTCGGGATGCGGTCGAGATGGGAATTGTTCGTGTAAAACCCGCATGAGGTCAGGGGCGTGGACTGTGGAAGCGTCTACCCAGGAGAAGTCCTCAGGTCCATACCCCTTCCACTTGACCAGATATTGGAAGCGCCCATTTAGCCAGCGGGAGTCCCAGATACTGGCCACCTCGTATTCTGCTGAGTCGTCCTGGTCGGGTGTAGGCGGTGGAGCAGGAGTCGTCGGGTGTCGGAGGGAACACGGGGCTTCGGTGACCAGCAGGGATAGGCGGAAGACCGGGTGGATCCGCATGGAGCGTGGCAGGGTCAACTGGTAGGCCACAGGGTTGATAACCACTTTGATCGGGAATGGGCTGACGTATCGATGGTCCAGTTTCTTTACCGGTCGGTCGGTTGGGAGATGCTTCGTGGATAACCACACTTGATCTCCGACCGCTAGCGGTGGCATTGCCTGTCGGGAGCGGTTGGTGAACCGTTTATAGTCCTCCTTGGCCCGGATCAATTGTCGCCGTACCAATTGTTGGACTGCCTGCAACTCCATCAGGAAGTCCTGGGTCTTGGGAACCAGAGAATCTGAGGGAGCCAGAGGGAACAGCCGTGGATGGTACCCCACGTTGGCATAGAACAGGGTGGTCTGGGTGGAGGTGTGTTGGGAGTTTCCGTGAATAGTAAGCGCAGGGAAAAAGAGTGCCGCCATCCACCGGGGCCTGTAATAACACCGCCCCAAGAGCCATGTTGGACGCGTCCATCTCCACTACGAAGGGATGGTTCAGGTCGGGGTGCCTCAGGACAGGTTCCGTGATGAAGGCCTTCTTGAGGGCCTCAAACGCCTGTTGCTGCGGGGGACCCCACCAGAATGGGACCTTCTTCTTAAGGAGCTGGCTTAGCAAAACTGTCAGCGTAGCGAAGCCCAGGATGAAGGTGCGGTAATAGTTGGCGAACCCCAGAAGGCACTGGATATCCTTCACCCGACGGGGTTCCCAGCTACACAAGGCCTCCACCTTGCGCATGTCCATGGCGATGCCTTCGGGAGAGATGATGTGGCCAAGGAACTCTATGGAAGGCTGGAAGAAGAGGCATTTCTCCAGCTTTGTATAGAGTTGATGCTCCCGAAGGCGCTGCAAGGCGAGGCAGATGTGCTGCAGATGGTTTTCCCTGGACCGGGAGTAGATCAGAATGTCACCAGGTAGACCACCACGAACCGGTCCAGCATGTCCCCCAAAAAAATCGTTCATCAGGTGTTGGAAGACTGCTGGGGCGTTGGTCAGCCCTAACGGCATAACGGTGTATTCAAAATGGCCGTATCGGGTGCCAAACGCCGTCTTCCATTCATCCCCCTCTCGCATCCGTACTAGGTTGTAGGCCCCTCGGAGATCGAGCTTCGTGAAGATGGTTGCCTCACGCAGCCTCTCCATCAGCTCCGGGATGAGTGGCAGGGGGTACCGATTCTGCACCATGATGGCATTCAGTCAATTGTAGTCGCAGCACAAGCATAGATCCCCCGTCTTCTTCTTGATGAAGAGGACTGGGGCCGAGAGAGGGGACGACGAAGGCCGAATGAATCCCCTGGCCAGGTTCTTGTCCAAACAGTCCCGCAAAGTGGCCAACCTGGGCTCCGACATGGGGTACAGGCGTCCCACTGGCAGAGGAGCATTGGGCAGAAGGTCCATGGGGCAAATGTAGGACCGGTGTGGGGGCAAACGGTCCGCCTCCTTCTCGCTGAACACATCCGTGAAGTCCGCCAGGTCAGGAGGCAAGGAGATGGCAGGGGCAGAGACTTCCTGGCCGGCACAGGTGTGGCAAATGTGGTCTACGCATTGCAGGCTCGGAAAAGAGATGGTGTTCCGTGACCACGCCACCTGAGGATCGTGTGTCCGAAGCCAGGCCATACCCAGGACCAAAGGGAAATGGAGGTCCACTGTGATATAAAACTGAATCGCCTCCTCATGCGCCCCGATGGCGAGGCGCAAAGGCTGGGTGGCGGACTTAATGGGACCCAAGACAAGTTCCCGCCCATCAATGGTCTATACCCTCAACCGAGGGTCCACCGGAGTCAAGGGAACGCCAAAATGGGCTGCAAAGCCCTGGTCCATAAAATTGGTCATGGCCCCCGAATCCACCAGCGCATGCGCCTGGATCCCCCCCGGTCAGTCAGACAAAAAGATCCAAGTGTCCAAAATCAGATGTCGAGGGGGTCCAGAGTCCACGTCTGCTGTTCCTGGCGGGGGTGTGGTACGTGCCCGGCCTAGGGTTTCCCCTAGATCAGGCCAGCCCCGTTTCCCGACTGGTCAGTCCGAGCCTGAGACCCAGAGCCAGACTTTGGCACCCCACCTCGCTTCCTAGGACAGGAGGCGGCGAAATGTCTGGGCTCCCCACAATATAAGCACAACCCCCCCTTGACGTCTCCGAGTTCTCTCCTGGGCTGTCAGGTGAGGTCTGGCCGCTCCCAGCTCCATTGGCTCCTCTGCAGTTGCCACGAAATGGGCGACCCGAGACGCTGTTGGTGCAGGACACGGATGTACAGGTGCAGACAGCGGCGTGGGCAGTTCCTGGACGGTCCGACAGGTCTTTCGATGTTGGAGGCGAGCATCAATGTGAAGGCATTGGACCACCAGGGCGTTGAGGGTCGGGGGAGCCTCTACATGGACCAGTTCGTCCTGAAGCTCGTCTGAAAGCCCATCTTGGAAGGCATCCAGTAACGCCACGTCATTCCAAGCTGAGTCTTGGGACAACAGCTGGAATTCGGCAATATAGTCCTGCAGGGGCCGTTTTCCTTGCCGGAGGTCTTTGATACGGATGGGTGCGAATGGGGTCCTCATACATGAGCCTCATCTGTTGCCAGAAGCCCTGGTAATCGGTTAACAAGGGGCTGTTCTGGGTTAACAACGGTGTGGCCCATCGAGCGGCAGAGCCAGAAAGAAGGCTAATCACAAACCCCACCCTAGGTCGGTCATCAGGGAAATCCTCCGGCCTCATGGCCATAAACAATTGGCACTGTCCCATGAAGGCCAGGAACATCTCAGGCTGTCCAGAAAACGTATCCGGCACTGCTACCGGGCATTTCCGATGGGGAGGGGGAATTGCAGGAGCATTCAGCAAGGCGAGTTGTGCAGTCAATTGCGCCACTTGCTGTTGCAGGAGTTGGTTGTCAGCCTGCAGCTGCTATTGCAGCTGCAGCTGCTGCTGCTGCTGTTGGTCCATCTTAGGTAAAAGTTGTTCTGTTTCCCCCCCGAGGTACAAACAGACAAGCAGGCATGACTAGCAAGGGTTAATTGCTCTGGCTGAAGTAATTTGCCATCCAATAAAGCCTTGGCAGCAAAATACAAGCAGTCTGCCAAAATAAACTCGTTACCTCAAGCATCCGCTGAAATGAGATAACGTCCAAACAAACAGTCCAGAAATACAGATACAGAAACATTGTCAAGAAGCCAGACCAGGGTTTCACACAGGTAGAAAATCCGACAGAGTTCCGAAGACATGAACAGAAGTTGTTTGAATTATTGTTCGTCACAAAGTCCTGAGCAGCCACACCCCCTTTTGTACCTTGTGGGGTGTGGCTCAGTGACTCAGCTGATCCTTGGCCCTCCTACTCTTCTTACGCTGCTGTAAACGCTTGGCTCTGCATCATTCTCGGGGATCCAGCCATGATTCATCTTCGTCACTCATCTGCTGCAGCTGCTCGGGCTTGTTCCCAGCCTGGCTAATTACAGGCTGCTCCTGTTGGCCTTCAGATGGAGACGGAAGCCTTGCCAGAAAGGAGGGCCCCGGAGAGGGAGACCTTGCCAGAGGGGAGGGCCCCAGAGAGGGAGGCCTTGCCAGTTCCTCCCCATCATCCTCAGAGTCCTCTTCCTTGGGTAGGACAGGGTCGGGGGTCAGGGCCACAACAATGGGTCTGACCTGATACTACAAGGGGTCCAGGTCCTTTCTTAGTGGGAGGTCTTAAAGTGGAGGTTTGAAAAGGTTTCAGCAAGCTGCAATGGAACACTGGGTGAATTTTGCCAAAAAGTCTGGGTAGTTTCAATTTTACTGTGACAGGGTTGATGACTTTCACAATGGGAAAGGCCCCAAGAATTTCAGTCCCAATTTCTTATTGGGTAGTTTAAGGCGTAAGTATTTGGTCGACAAATATACCTTTTCCCCAACTTGGAATGTTCTTTGGGGAGCTGTCTTTTTGTCAGCTTGCTTTTTGTAGGTCTCAAAAGTCTTTTTTAAGGCTACCTGAGGGTATTCCGGTATGGGGTTGAATTCTTTCCCTGTGGCTACACAGAAAGGAGTGTAGCCAGTGCTGCTATGTATTGAATTATTGTAAGCCACCTCTGCGAAAGGGAGGAGGTTGGTCCAGTTTGTTTGTTGGTAAGAGACGTACCATCTAAGGTACTGTTCCACCATTTTGTTGGCAGATTCTGTGGTTCTGTTAGTAGCCGGGTGAAAAGCAGTTGATAGGCCTTGAGATGATCCAATTAATTTAAGAAAGTTTCTCCAAAATTCCTCTGTGAACTGCACCCGTGTCCGAAATTATTCTCTTAGGGGCGCCATGTAGTCGATAGATATGTTTTAGGAACAACTTAGGTGTTGAGCCGATGGAAGTCCTTTGCAGGCGATAAAGTGAGCCTGTTTTGAAAATAGGTCTATCACAGTATTTGACAGTATTTCCTCTACTGTCGGGTAGGTCTACTATAAAGTCCATAGCTATTTCTTCCCATGGTTGAGAAGGTTCGGCCACCGGTTGCAGTAACCCAGGGGTCTTCCCTAGGATTCTGTTCATGGTGGCACATACAGTACAGCTCTTGACATAGTTTTCTATGTCTCGTTTTAGTCCCGGCCACCAAAATTGCCGGCGAGTGACATGTAGAGTTTTTAGATATCCGAAATGTCCAGCCTGTTTGACATCATGGCTGTGTTTGAGGGCATTAAGACGAAGAGCTTCAGGCAAGTACAATTTCCCCCCCTTGTAAGCCAGACCATCCCTGCATGTTAGGGATGTCTGATTGTCTTTAAACCATTGATCAGTGAGGAGTTCTCGCTTTATTTTCTTTACCCCGGGGTCATCAGGATTAGGGGTCCTGTGAGATGTGAGTTGGGCCACAGTTTGTGGACTGGGGATAATTGCCTCATCAATTTCTTCGCGTTCGCTTTTGTACTGTGGCAATCAGGAGAGCGCATCAGCTAGGAAGTTTTTTCTTCCTGGTATGTACTTTAGAGTAAAGTTAAAATGGTTGAAGTACTGTGCCCATCGTACTTGTTTTGGGGACAATTTGTGGGGAGTTTTTAGTGCCTCTAAATTTTTGTGATCTGTCCATACTTCAAAAGGCACCTTGCTCCCTTCTAAGTAGTGTCACCATTTTAATAGCCCCCACCTAATAGTGAAGGCCTCCTTCTCCCAGACTGTCCATCTCCTCTTGCTTTCAGTAAATTTCTTAGAGGTGTAAGCACAAGGTTGGAGGACCCCACTTTTATTCTTTTGCAATAACACCGCTCCGTTAACAGTGAGAGAGAGAGAGACAGAAGGGGGGGCTGATTGTTTTAACTGTTTTTTTCTCTGCTTAGAATTCTGATCTGAGGAAGGGGGTGGATATGGAATTTAATGCCCACTCTTGCAGTTTCAGCTTGCTATTTTTTTGGAAAGAGGATACAGTAATTGTTGGACAATTTTTTGGGAAATCTCTGAGTTTTAGTTAGACCTGTATATGTATCATCACCCAAAAGAAATTACTCTGAATTGTTTTGGTTAGATTTGTATATGTTTTGGTCTACTTGATGGAAGTTTGTTTCCATCTGAATGGAATCTGGTTAAATTGGAATTTGACTAACTTTATATTAAAAGCAATACTAGAGTTTGATATAAAACTGTTTCAGTGGCTCAGAATGTCTCATTGGGTTTGTTTATCTTTTTGTGGAGTTTTTTTATGTTTTTGTGTCTGTGTGCAGGACACATTGATGGAGGGTGATATCTGGGAGAATTGGGGGAATTGTGGTTCTGTCCTTGTTTGGAACAGGGAAGGAGTTGAGAAGATTTTTAGGATTGTGAATGGCTATGTTGTTTTGACTAACGATTTGTATGCAAAACTGTTAGGAAAAGAGGCAGCCAGTGGCATTTTTGTCTAAAGCTGACATTTGAGAAGTCTTGGTGTTAAGTGTGGGTAATTTTTAATCAGAAAACTGAAAGGAGGTATCCACTTGTTCATAGCAAAGTAGTTGGGAAAACAAAAAGTAAAAGATAAAGAAAGACATAATGAAGGTGTGATAGTAGATGGGAAGAAAAAAAATGTGAGTGGAAGCTGGGAAAATTTACCTCCCTTAGTCAGCACTAACCTGTGGATTTTATGTGTTACAGCAGGCTCTGAGGTTGTTAATAATGGAGAAGGAGAATATATACACTTACTCCAAGTATGCTTATGGAGTCTTGAATACTTTGGAGAAGAGAAATGAAGAGGATTGATTAATAGTTAAGGGAAACAGTTAGCTCATGTAAAGTTGATAGATGATGTACTTGTGGAAGCAGAAAAGATAGAAGTTAGGCAGGAGTGGCAGATGGGCAGTGAATTAATGGATAATAGAAGGGAGAAACAGGAAAGTTGTTTTTAAGTTAGTTTGCACAGATTTGTGAATTGCATGCATTAAAATTGTTGGAAGCAGGGAGACTGCCACTAATGTGGTCAGCTCAAATGTGTGAAATGTATGCCTTAACACAAGCCTTAGAATGTTGAAGGAACAAGAATGTACTATAGAAATATGGAAAGAGAGAAACATGGGAAGTAGAAGAAAGTGAGAGGTGGATGTTGTATGATGGAAGACGTATGTTGAAAAGACAGAAAGAAAAGAAAAAGAAGAAAAGCAATAGCTAGAACACAGAAGCAACACTAAAAGGAGGTCACAAGGGATAAATGCTGATGATACTAACCAATAAACACTCAACATCTCATAGGATGTGTAATAAATGAAAGACTGGTTTGCTTTATCAGAAACTTCTGGGATTTTTGCCGTGAAGAATGTAAATTTCAAATTGTGTTGAAAAAGTGGAAATATCTGTATGATATTTGCAATTCCATTCTTCATTCACAGTTTCATTCCTACAATAGAAACTGTGAACTGTGATGCAACTATTAGTGTGTGTGTGTGTGTATTAATTAAAACAAAAGTTCGAACACCGGGATAAGATAAAAACCAAAGCAGTTTAATAAAATCAAGCTTTTGTTGGCCAACTGCCAACGTCGTCAGGATAGAATTGCTGGAGAGGCGGAACTACATTTATATCACTGGCGCATCACTGGTCTGTTTGTTTCCATCGGCCGTATTATCTCGAACTGCTTCGCACTTGTTCCCATGGAGTGTGATTGCCTCTGGGTGCTTGCTGTCAGTGGGGAATCGCTGCCTGTTCTTCTGGTCACGAACAATGCTCTCGTCATTGTGCGTGTCCTCATGCCAAACGTCCTTGGGGATTGGTCCTCCCCCTTCTTGCTTTTTGTAATGCAGTGTTGCTGTGTGACCATGCGATCCACATCTCGGCTCGACGGTATACTCCGTGAGTGTTTGTGTTGTCTGCGCCGTTCTTCTTCCCAACTCCTAAGGGCTTGGTATGCAGGGAGGAGGTCTATATGATGGTTAATTGATGAACAGTCCAAAAACCAGGCTTCTTTAAATAATCGGCCACCCTTGGTGTTATCCCGGGCAATCACCTCAGCCCTTGCCAAATCGAAGGCATGGTTGTGTGTAGCCATGTGCGCCCACACCTGCGAATGCTGTTCCTGTCTTTTAACTGCAAGCTCGTGTGCAGGCCATCGATAACAGCAAGTGTAGCTAGAAAAATGCAATGCTTGTTCCTGACAAAACCCATCCCCACGGCGTCTCCTTAAATCCTATTCCCAAGGTGACCCTTGTGAAGAGGGGCGGGGCACCTTCCTCCTGAGTAGTCAAGTCACCCTGTGCTGACTCTGCCTCCTCTCCATTCTCTGCACTCGGGGATTGGGTAGGGGAGGCAGCTGCTTGTCTCCAGAGCTCAGTTGCTCCTCTGCTCTGCTGCCTGCCCTGTCCATCTCCTCCCCCTTCAGTCATCCTCCACCCTCTGTTCCTCCCTGGCAACACTTCCGAGGCCTGAGGGACCCAGGACTGCCTCATCCTCCTCCGGTCGTTCCTCCTGGGCCAGAGAGACAGTGCCATCACCCTCCACCAGCCCCAGCTCCATCTCCTCCTCCTCCTCCTCCTCCTCCTCAGACTCGTGCTCCGATGGGACCATGACAGATTTTTCCTTTAGACTTTTTTCCCCTCAAATGTTTCAGTTAGTTTACATTTGGTACAAATATAATTTGGGTCCTCAATGGCTATGAGTATGTACAAGGCACATATTTTGCAAATTAGAATCTTAGAATAGAATAGAGGTGGAAGGGATCTTGGAGGTCTTCTACTCCAGCCCCCTGCTCAAGCAGGAGAACCTATACCATTTCAGAGAAGTGACTGTCTAGTCTCTTCTTAAAAACCTCCAGTGATGGAGTGCCCACGATTTCTGAAGGCAAGCTGAAGGCAAGCTGAAGGCAAGCTGTCCTCACTGTTAGGAGGTTTTTCCTTAATTCCAGGTTGCTTTTCTCTTTGGTCAATTTCCAACCATTGTTTCTTGTCTTGCCCTCTGGTGCAAGAATAGTTTGACCCCCTTTTCTTTGTGGCAGCCCCTCAAATACTGGAATACTGCTATCATGTCACCCATTTCTTCTTTTCTTTAGACTAGCCAAACCCAAGTCCTGCAGCTGTTCTTCATATGTTTTACAGGTAATCCCTGAGTTGCGAGCAGTCCCTTAACGAATGTTCGAAGTTACATGGGAACATCCGGGTGGCAAGGCTCCGTTGATGGCAGCCATTTTGGCTGTCAGCCTTGCTGTCTCTGTAGAGCCACCAAAAACAGCGACAATCAGCTGTTTGGCGGCTCAGAAACCCGCTCCTAGAGGAGGGGGTGAGCGCCCAGGCAGGGGTAGAGCTCCCCCAGACCTCCAGAGTTGAAACTCTGGTGGTTGAAGGGTGTGAGCTCCCCCGAAGCCTGAGTTTGCTCCGGACTCCGGGGCGCCTCTGCTCCAATGCTTTGGAGTAGAGCAGGACGCTGCAACCATCCCTGCCAGCGAGAGCAAACTTTGGATTACTTGGATGCAGGCAGAGCTGTGCAGGAGAATGCTATAAGAGCAAGTATTTGCACTTTAACTCAGTAAACTTTGTGGGAAACTTCTAAGTGGTGCGGAAAGTGAAAGTGCGCAATAGAGTGCCAAGTCAACTAAAGTTACCAGAAGCGCGGGGGCTTCGCCTGTTCAGCAATCTTCATTACAGGCTCTAATGCCCCCTCCTCCGGCACCCGCACCCGCACCAGCTTTAACAATAAAAGATCTGCAGGATGTTTTGCAAGAGGCTTTGAAAAAACAATCTCAGCAATTAGCTGAGCTTATTGAGGAGAAGAATACAGAAATAAGGGCAGACATTTTGCTTGCATTTCAAGGAATGGCTGTTTGTATTGAATGTTTGGATGAGAAAGTGGAAGAACTTAGTCAAGATAATATGAGATTAGATGCCAAAATGATGGATGCTGAAACAGTGATGGAAAAGATTGATAATGATTTATTATTGGTGCAGCATAGAGAGATGGAGTTTGCTGTGAGAATTAGAGGCTTAAAGGAAGACCCTAAGGAAAATTTGAAAAAAGTATTTTCAGAAGCTCTTGAACAGATTCTGGGGCGTTCAGCAGAAGATATTATGGTGGATATACAGTAGATAAAATATTTCGTGTCAATTCCTGGATTGAAAGACAAAGGAAGCTACCTAGAGATGTGGTGGTTTATTTTACAAAGAGAGCAATTAGAAATGAGGTTATTCAAGCCTTTTATAATAACAAATTTACAGTTGCAGAGCAAGAAGTTTTAATTTTGAAAGAGATCCCTCCAAGAATTTTAAGGAGAAGGAAAGAATTTGCTTTTTTGGCAGAAGAATTAAGAAGATGGGATATCCAGTTTAGATGGGAGATCCCAGTAGGTATGGGGGTGATGCACGCAGGCACGAGATATTGTCTCATCACAGTTTTACAGGCACAAGATTTTTATGCTAATATTTTGAAGGCAGGCCCCCTACCACTTCTGGAATCTAAAAGGAGGAATGGTGAAGGGGAGCGTCAACCACAAAGCAAGAGTATACAAGGTGCTGAAGGAGTTACGCAGTCGAAAGATGGAGAATTCCAGAAAGCTACTGGAGTGGATCAGATTTCAGTACCAACGGAGGAGGTTAGAGACCAAAGAATGACACGCGCTGCAGCTAGACGAATGAGACAAGAGCAAGAACAGCAGAGAGCCATGATTTCATCTCAAAAACTTACTTATAGTGAATCAATGGGAGGAGCGAAGCCAAAGAGAGTGCAGGTGATGTTGGAAGAGGCGCTCCAAAAGCTTCAGGTCGCAAAAGATGGCGACAAAGCTCCTAACTTGGAATGTTAATGGTCTAAATTCACCACATAAGAGAAAGAAAGTATTTCAATATCTAAAGCAATTTAAAAATGATGTTATTTGCTTACAGGAAACACATATTCGAGCGGTTGATCAAAAGTACTTGATAAACTTTAGGTTGGGCACACAGTTTATTGCTTCTGCGCCTGACGAGAAAAATGGAGTTGTTATTTATGTTAAGAATACTTTAACAGCGAGTTTAATTGAAGCAGATAAACAAGGAAGATATGTTATAATTGAACTATTAATAGAAGGCAAGAAAACACTTTTGGTTGGATTATATGCTCCTAATCAGCAGCAAGGAGACTTTTACAAATTACTACACAGCAAGATTATTCAGTGGGATTATAAATCTTGTATTTTTATGGGAGATTGGAATGGCGTCTTGAATGTACAAATGGACAAGAGAGGTCTTTTTAGAAGTACGCCAAGTCATGCTAAACTGCCTAAATCTTTTTTTGAGATGAAGGATGACTTGGAATTGAGAGATGTCTGGAGAGAAAGGAACTTGCAAGAAAAAGACTTTACTTTTTTTTCTGATAGGCATCAATCTTTCTCCAGGATCGACTTTGTATTAATTACTAATGACTTTTTTTCTAGGATTAAGAAGATCAAGATTTGTCCAAGAACTATATCTGATCATAGTCCAGTATGGTTGGAGATAGAAAAAGATAATGGAGACAGACGGTCTTGGCGTTTAAATGAAAATTTGTTTAGATACCAGGAGAATGTGGAAGAGTGTAAAAAACAGATGAAGGAATTTTTTTAAAATTAATATGTATAAAGGTACTCCTATTGAGATGGTTTGGGATGCAAGTAAAGCTTATATGAGAGGTGTATTAATATATTTGAATAATAAACATAGACGTAAATTGGAATTTAAGAGGAAAGAATTAGAGGATGAAATTCACAAGGGAGATTATTAAATCTTGAGGGTTATGATTTGTTATTTGGTTGGCATGCATATTTATTGTATTATAAGAAGGTGGATAATCTGTTTAAGATACATATACTAAGGTATGCTCTGTTGCGAGTTTGGAAAAAGTATAGACATAAGTTAAATTATAAGATACCCATTTGGACAATACCTAAACATGCAATAGAAAATATAAATGTGGGATTTAAACATGATGAGACTACGTACAAGGAGATCTTAAGTTTAGAAAGGAATGTATGGCAATTAAAGCCATATAATATATTAAAAGAAGAAAAGATTGTACAAACTTGGTTTCAGTATGGGCAGTTACAGGCAAGATGGAAAGAGCACCAGAAAGTTGGTTTTTCGATGATTGATGAAAATTTGGTAAAACAAATTAGAGATCAAGGTCAAGCACATATAAAAAGGATATATAATGCATTGATAGAAATCAATTCAGAAACGGAGCTTGTTAAAGTTTGTATGATAAAGTGGGCCCAGAATTTTCAAGAAGTTATAACAATGGATACTTGGGGAATGATCTGGGTTAGAAATGTAAAATTTACGCAGGCCCAAAATTTAAGAGAGAATTTTTATAAAATGTTTTATAGGTGGCACTTAAACCCTAAAAAATTATCAAGTATGTATCCGAATTGCCAGCCTAAATGTTGGAGGTGTGGTGGTGAGGATGCAATGTATTTTCATATATGGTGGACTTGTAAAAAGGTTAAAGCTTTTTGGATTAAAATTTGGTGGAATATGCAAAAGATATTTAAGAAAAGGATAAAGTTTTCTCCGCATTGTTTTTATTGGGTATTATTACGGATACTACTGTTATAGACTCTAAGTTGATGATGAATCTAATTACAGCAGCAAGACTTTTAGTAGCGCAATATTGGAAGAAGGAGGAACTGCCGACTATAGAAGAGTGGACTCTGAAAGTTTCTAACTTGGCGGAAATGGCAAAGATTTCAGCATATTTGAAAGAACAATCGCAACAGAGATATATTGTGGAATGGAGAAGATGGATTGAATATATTCAGAATAAATATGGGACTAAAAAGTTTCATTTAGCATTTGAATAAGTAGTGGTTTTATATGATGTATTATTAGTTATTTGTTATCTGTTAGTAATATAATTATGACTATGGAGAGTTAAAGTGCGATAGAATTTATTGTCTTATTTTTATTGTTAGCATATTCTAGCTTATGTTTGTATCACTATACCCTGTATTCAGCTCTGGGAAGGCGGGGAGGGGGGAGGGGAGGGGAGGGTTGGGGAGAGGGGAGGGGGATGAGGGAGTTTTTGTATTTAAAAATGTATTGTAAAACTTTTCAATAAAAAAAGAAGTTACATGATAAGTGCCCCCTAGTGCTTACGAGCAAATCCCGAAATTACAAATATTGCACCACCACGGCAGTTGTTCATCCTTACGAGCCACTGCAGTGGCACTGCAACACTCACCCTGGTTATTCCCTCCCTCCCCACCCCGGGCCTTCCTAGGTGTTAGGCCTTTAATACTCACCCTGCAAAGATCGAGATCTTTCACTTTCTTGGCTGCTCCAAGCCTTCGGTGCGTTCACAGAGAATGGAGGCCTAAAGTAATGCAAGATCACGTGAGATGAGTGGCAAGAGTTATCACACTACTGATCTTGCGTGATCTCATGGTACTTTAGGCCTCTGAACAGAACCAAAGCCAGGGGATGCTTCCACGGCCCTCCAGAGGCTGGATTGGGGCGTCAGAGGCCTTTTCCAGGCCTCTGCCTCCCGGATCTGAGGCCAGCGGACACTTCCACAGCTCTCCAGAGGCCCGTTTCTGGGCGGGAACAGCCTAGAAAAGGCCTCCAATACCTGGATGGGGCCTCCAGAGGCACACAGAAGCATACCCCAGCCTCAGATCCAGGCGGCAGTAGGAACCGTGGCACAGAGGAGATGAATCTTTTCAAGGTGAGTCCGGCACAGTATGAAGGGAGGGGGAAGCATGAGGTATCTTAGTGCAGGGCTTTTCAATCGGTGGTACGCATACCACTAGTGGTACATGAACACCTGGCTGGTGGTACGCAAGCCCTAGCTAATTGTAGTGGGGGCTACAGCTGATACAGCCACCCAGAAGCACGGATCAGCTGTAGCCCGGTGCTGATCCTGGAGCTTCAGTTAGCAAGCAGCATGTTTTCCAGAAGCACAAGCAAGTGAGCTGGGTAGGAGCCCAGGATCAGCGTCTGCAGCTACAGCTGAGCTGTACTTCTGCGGAGCCACCCAGAAGTGCAGGTCAGCTGTAGCTGCACACGCCGATCCTGTTCTTACACCCAGCTCGCTTGCAGAAAACATTTTGCTTGCAAGTTGCATTGTCCCAGGGAGATCACATGATCCCCTTTTGCGACCTTCTGAGAAGCAAAGTCAAGCCGGATTCAAACAACTCTGGGACTAACTTAACAACTGCAGGGATTCACTGAACAAACATGGCAAGAAAAATTTGTAAAATGGGGCAAAATTACAATGGCCGAGCAGCTCTGGAGCGCTGCTGCGGGGCGCCTGCATGTGATCCCCCCTGGCCTCAGTTTTCCCCTTGGGCAAAGGGGAGCCAGAGCGACTCCCTGCCACCTTCCAGGCCGGGCTGCTTGGACACAGGGAGGACTTGCACTCTCCAGGAACAAACTCCACCGGTTGCGAAGGGAGCTAGTTTAAGCATGTTATATTAATTGTTAAGGGAAATAGAGAAGGATGTACTGAGAATGTAACCTGAGATAGGTACTAAAAACTCTGCTATTGAACCTTTGGTTACCCAGTCACCATGATGCTTTCTAAATATTTTCATGTTAAATTAGAAAACTAATAAAACTTGTTTAAAAAAAAGAGGAGCAGCCCCGAGTCTCTACCTGTCAGGTAGTAAGGTGGTATCATGACGTCCCCGGAGAAACCCCCTTGTCCTTCCAGGAACATTAAGGAGCTCCAGCAAGTCCTCCAGGTCGCCCGATTCTCAGAATTCTTATTGGCCAGAGAGGACACCAAGCCTCCCACCCGCTGGAGGGTGCCCGGTTGAGAAAGCTGCCTTGTCTCTCCTTTTTTCTTTCTTTTAAACTCCCCTGGAGGGATCTGTCAGACAATTTTACTGGCTGACCAAATGGGGAGGGAGGGAAAGGGAAAGTACGTGGATGGGGAAAGGAAGGAAAATAAATAAATAGATGAAAAAGGGAAGGAAAGTCTCAACATCTTTTTTGTAGTATGGTGACCAAAATTGGTTGCAGTATTCCAGGTGTGGTCTTACTAGGGTTTTATAAAGCAGAACTAATACTTCGTTTGATCTTGATTCTGTGCCTCTGTTTATACAACCCAGGATTGTATTAGCTTTTTTGGCTGCTGCTGCTGCAAACTGCTGGTCAAGTGATTGTCCACTAGGTCAAGTGGACACTTGTCCACTAGGTCAAGTGATTGTCCACTAGGATTCCAAGGTCCCTCTCACAGTTACTGGTTTTGAGCCAGGTCTCACCTAATCTGTACTTATACGTTTGATTTTTCCTGCCTAAATGTAAAACTTTGCTTGTTCCCACATTAAAATTCATTTTGTTGGATAGGGCCCATTGTTCAAGTCTGTCAAGTCTGTTCAAGTCTGTCCTTAACTTATTCTGCCCTTCCGCCATTCCCAGTTACTGCACATCAGCCCATTCCTGTTTCTACTGATCCAGGGAATCTCAGACTGGTATTTAGAAAATGCTGCTCCACTGCTGCCTGCACACACACACGACTCCATGTGCTGGATACCACCACTCCCACTGCGCCACTGCTCTGCTGGGACACTGCTGCTTTGCTGGGCTGTTGCTCTGCTGACTCAGCACCTGTTCTGTACCAGCCTGCTACCGGCCTTGCAGAAAAGGCAACCCCTTTACAGACGGCAAGAGGCTGGAATACGTCTGCCAAATTTATTACAAAAACAAACAAGACACGAACCAAGATACCGGAGCTTTGAAACACTATCTGAGCGGTTGCTTTCAGCAAACCAGCCCTCCCCAAACATTCCCTTTATAAAGAGTTCAGGGCGTGGCCTCTCTCTGCCTCCTTCCGAGAAGCCCCACAGCCTTCCTCTGTTTACTCCTACTTGACTGCCTCCTGCGTCGGGCGTCCTTGAACAGGGCCAGCTGTGGGTCATCTTCATCCACACTGTCAGGCTCACACAGCTGGGTCTCCATGGTGACCAAGTGGGAGGGGCCTGCCTGAGGGCTATCATCAGCAAGATCTTCAACCCCCTCAGCAAGGTCTTCAACACCCCCCTCCTCCTCTGATTCGTCTGACCCAACTGCCGAACCCACAGGCTGACCCTGAATCACAACACTATCCCGCACCGCAGGGCCCTTCCCCCGGGTCTGCCGATCCGGATGCGGTCGGGATGGAAATTGTTCATGAAAAGCGGTCACCAACGCAGGGGCATGAACGGCGGTCGCGTCTTCCCAGGTGAAGTCCTCTGGTCCGTAACCTTTCCATTCAATCAGGTACTGGAAACGACCTTTCAGCCAACGGGAATCCCTGATGCTGGCGACCTCGTACTCGGGGGTGCTGCCTCCATCACGAGGTCCTGATGGGGGAGGTTCCGCTCAGCGGAGTGGACAGGCCGGTTGCTCGGGGACCAACAGAGACCGATGAAAGACTGGGTGCACGCGCAGGGAACGTGGCAGAGTTAAGCGATAGGCGACCGGATTGATGACAGCCTCGACTGGGAACGGTCCTAAATATCGGTGATCTAACTTTCTCACCGGCCGTGTTGATGGTAGGTTCCTGGTGGACAACCAGACCCGATCTCCCACCAATAGTGGAGGCGTATCCTGTCTTGACCGATCAGCAAATCTTTTGTAATCGGCCTTGGCCTTCTCTAACTGACGTTGCACCAATCGATGGATCGCCTGTAACTCTGCCATGAAGTCGTTCGCTGCCGGCTCCGGTGAGTCCACGGGAGAAAGGGGGAAAAACCGGGGGTGATATCCCACATTGGCCAAGAACGGTGTCATCTGTGTGGAGGTATGCTGCGAATTGTTAAATGCAAACTCAGCTATGGCCAGATAGTCCACCCAATTGTTTTGCTGCAGATTGACGTAGCAGCGCAGATATTGTTCCAGGATACCGATGACCTTCTTGGTTCCCCCGTCAGTTTGAGGATGATGCGCGGACGAGAGGCAAATCTTGATATCCAACGCATGCATCAACTCCTGCCAGAAGCGGGCTGTAAACTGGGGCCCCCTATCAGAGACGACTCTATCAGGGAGGCCGTGCAGCCGAAACACCTGCTGAATAAACATACGACTAGTGGCGCGGGCTGACGGTAAGCCGCGACAAGGGATGAAGTGCGCCATCTTGGTCAGCATGTCCACCACCACATACACTGTCGTAAAACCAGAGGATGGGGGTAAATCCGTCAGAAAGTCCATGGACACAGCCCCCCAGGGTCTTTTGGGTGTCGGCAAAGGCTGCAGTAATCCAGGCGGGGTCCCTGTCGCTGACTTGGCCTGCCTGCATGGGATGCAGGAGGTAACATAGGACTGGACGTCGTGTCGAACTCGGGGCCACCAGAAGGTACGGGAGACCAGGTTCAGGGTCTTGAACAGGCCAAAATGCCCCGCTGCCGGGTTATCGTGACACTGGCTGAGGATGAGTCCCCTGAGTAGCCCTCCTGGAACGTAGAGCCGGTCACGATAATACAAGAGTCCATCCGTGACCGTCCAAGGAGTATCTGGCCCCACCTCCTCCTTCCACTGAGCCACCCACACCTCCTGGTGCTGTGCCTCCCGGATCCGAGCCCGTATATCCACCGGCTCCCGCACCGCAGCAAAAGACTCGACAGGGATCATTGTCCTGGGCAGAAGCTTGTCTTCCACTCGGGAATATTCGGGCTTCCTGGACAGAGCATCCGCTCTTTGATTGTGCCCGCTAGGTATGTAGCGAACCCGGAAGTCAAACCTCGCAAAGAAAAGAGACCACCGGATCTGGCGTTGGTTCAAATTCCGAGCGGTCTGCAGGCTTTCCAAATTCTTATGGTCCGTCCGGACCTCGATTTGATGCCGCGCTCCCTCCAGATAATGCCTCCAGGCCTCGAACGCCGCTTTGATGGCCAGCAGCTCCTTCTCCCAGATTGTATAATTGCGCTCCGAAGGGTTCAGTTTTCGTGAATGGTACGCGCAAGGGAAGAGGGTACCTCTGGGCGTCGTTGCCTGGAGTAACACCGCCCCAATGGCAATGTCGGAGGCGTCCGCCTCCACGACAAACGGCCGTTGCGGGTCAGGATGCTTCAAGATGGGCTCCTTCATGAAGGCTTCCTTCAAAATCTGGAAAGCCTGTTGTTCTGGAGCGTTCCACTGGAACCGAGTCTTCTTCTGCAGGAGCCGGGTGAGGGGGGCTGTCAAGGCAGGAAACCCAGGGATGAAAGTTCGGTAATAGTTGGCGAACACAAGAAGTCGCTGAACATCCTTCACGCAACGCGGGGGTTGCCAACTCTGCAAAGACTCAACCTTACTCGGCTCCATGGCGATGCTCTCAGGAGAAATGCGGTGACCCAGGAAATCGATGGTCACCTGGTAGAACTGGCACTTCTCCAACTTGGCAAACAGCCGATGTTCTCGGAGTCGCTGCAGGACCTGATGGAGATGCTGATGCTGCACCTCACGCGACGGGGAGTAGATCAGGATGTCATCCAAGTAGATCACGACAAACTGATCCAACAAATCCCGGAAAATGTCATTCATGAAATGCTGAAACACGGCGGGGGCATTGGTCAGGCCAAACGGCATCACCGTGTACTCAAAATGTCCATAGCGAGTACCAAACGCCGTCTTCCACTCATCACCCAGCCGAACCCTGACGAGGTTGTAAGCTCCACGCAGGTCCAGTTTCGTGAAGATCTTAGCCTCCCGAAGTCGGTCCAAGAGTTCGGGGATGAGGGGCAGCGGGTAACGATTGCGCACCGTGATGGCGTTAAGTTTCCTATAATCGCAGCAAAGCCGTAATTCGCCCGACTTCTTCTTGACAAAGAGCACGGGTGCAGACACTGACAAGGATGAGGGCCGGATGAAACCGCGAGCCAAATTCTTCTCCAGAAAGTCCCGCAATGCAGTCAACTCGGGGTCCGACATGGAGTACAAACGCCCCACTGGGAGAGGCGCATCAGGGACTAAATCAATGGGGCAGTCATAGGGCCTGTGCGGGGGTAATTGATCCACCTCTGTCTCGCTGAACACATCAGCAAAGTCGGACAGTTCAGGAGGCAAGGAAACCCCTGGGGAACCCTCCACCTGGCCGGCACAGATATGGCGGGAGTGGTCCACACACTGCAAGCTTGGGAAGGTGACCAAGTTCTGTGACCAATAGATCTGTGAGTCATGCGCCCGGAGCCACGCCAGTCCCAGGACCACGGGGAAATGCAGATCTGAGGTGATATAGAACTGGATGGCCTCCACATGGGAACTGATGGCCATACATAATGGTTGCGTGGCGGCCGTAATAGGCCCAGACAGGAGCACTCGACCATCGATAGTCTCCACTAACATGGGCAGATCCACCGGGCACTGGGGAACAGCCCATTTGGCCACAAATGCTGAGTCCATAAAATTTGTGGTGGCCCCAGAGTCAATTAAGGCATGGACTGGAATCCCCTCTGGCTTGCCAGGAAGGATCAGACGTGCCTCCAAAATCAAATGCCGTGGAGGTCCACAGGCAGCATCGGAAAGACGTCGCTCAATGTTGTGGGACGCCCAATCTATCACACCGTCTAGATGGGGCTCGGGGCGTTTCCCGACAGAAAAGTAGGGGATTTTCTCGGGGCTGGCTCGGTCACTGATGCCCGCTGTCGCTTCTTTGGGCAAAAAAGAGCCAAATGCCCAGGGTCCCCACAGTAAAAACACAACCCCCCCCCAATCGTCGTCTGTTCATTTCAGTCACCGATAGACGAGACCTGGCGGCACCCAGCTCCATTGGCTCCTCCCTTTGAACTGGGGGCTCACGCACAACAGGGGCTGCAGGGGTCTGTGGGGTGGCACGGCGACTCCTTCGCTGCTGCAACCGAGCATCGATCCACAGGCAGAGATGGATCAGCCCATTCAGGTCTGAGGGAATATCCATACGGGCCAGCTCATCCAACATCTCCTCCGACAATCCATCCTGGAAGGCATCCACAAGCGCAGCCTCATTCCAGGCGGAATCCTGGCTAAGCAGCCGAAAATCGCTGATATAGCCCTGTAGGGGGCGTTGACCCTGCCTCAGAGCTTTCAGGCGTCGAGTAGCAGTCTGCTTCTTAATAGGGTCCTCATACATCAGACGCATATGATCACAAAACCCCACAAAGTTGTCCAACAATGGGCTAGGTTGAGCCAGCAGAGGCGTGCCCCAACGAGCTGCATCACCTGAAAGAAGGCTTAACACAAACCCCACCTTATCCCGGTCAGTGGGGAAATCAGCTGCTCTCACGCTGATAAAGAGCTGGCATTGTCCCAGGAAAGCAGGAAACAGTTCTGGAGTGCCTGTAAATTTATCCGGCATTGCAACTTGGCATTTTCTCCTGGGTGGGGGTGATGGTGGGGGTGCAGCATGAACCTGAGCTTGCAGTTGAGCCACCTGAGCTGCCAGCAAAGTGAGTTGCTGGGTGAGCTGGGCATTCTCAGCACGTAGCTGCTCCATAATATTAGTAAGGGGTGGGAGGCTGAAAGCAAACTGTTCTGTACCAGCCTGCTACCGGCCTTGCAGAAAAGGCAACCCTTTACAGACGGCAAGAGGCTGGAATACATCTGCCAAATTTATTACAAAAACAAACAAGACACGAACCAAGATACCGGAGCTTTGAAACACTATCTGAGCGGTTGCTTTCAGCAAACCAGCCCTCCCCAAACATTCCCTTTATAAAGAGTTCAGGGCGTGGCCTCTCTCTGCCTCCTTCCGAGAAGCCTCACAGCCTTCCTCTGTTTACTCCTACTTGACTGCCTCCTGCGTCGGGCGTCCTTGAACAGGGCCAGCTGTGGGTCATCTTCATCCACACTGTCAGGCTCACACAGCTGGGTCTCCATGGTGACCAAGTGGGAGGGGCCTGCCTGAGGGCTATCATCAGCAAGATCTTCAACCCCCTCAGCAAGGTCTTCAACACCCCCCTCCTCCTCTGATTCGTCTGACCCAACTGCTGAACCCACAGGCTGACCCTGAATCACAACAGCACCGCTTCCCTGACTCTATGCTGCTTTGTGTGCTCCCACCACTGAGTATCAGTACCTCAGATAAATGCTGTCGAGGGAATCTTCCACTCCCAAAAATCTCAACTATTTTTTTCCTGAAACTTTCACTTGTTTACATATTAATGTTTTATCCTCAGTGCCTCTGGGCTGCAAAAACAAAAAGCCTTTTTCCACTAAACAACAGAAGAGATTAGTGGCATTTATGATTAACTCCCCTATCTGTTCCATGTATAGGAGTATCAGAAGGAACAGTGAAAGGTTGATGTGACAAGTGATTTTAGGATGTTCCTATTCTGTCTTTGCTCAAAGTATCTCAAGTTTGCATGGTGTCAGAATCTCTATCTGTATGTTCTAAAATCTTACATCCCTCACTGGATTCTGCCTTTCCCAAGGAGGGGAAGAGAAGATGTTAATTGGCTATCCTTATCCATTTGTTGCAAGGGTGTTTATTTCAGCCTGCCTGGAGGCCGTCATTAGACCAGGGGAAGAAGCTTTGAACTAAGAAGAACAAAGAAAGGGAGTGGGGGGAGAGATCTGGTTTGTATCTCCGATTAGAATCTGAAAGGGAGGAAGGAAATGTTGTAAAGGCATGGAAGATCCCTTTTCCCTTGGAAGGTTTTGACACCTGAACCTTAATTGATCTGGGACTGGCCAAATGGACTGAGGGGAGGGGGGGTTTCAGTCGGGGACACTTTAAAAGTACCAACCTGTAACACAGTTTTCAGATCCTGTCTAGATTTCCCACTGACAATTATGTTTTAGTAAAAGTTCCTTTTTGGACAATTCCGTCTCCAAGAGTTCTTCTTTCCTAAGACGTGGATTGGGGTGGGACCTTACACATGTACTGTGTTAACCCTTTCTTTGAAGGGGGATTGAGGGAATAGTCTTCTATGTCTGCTAAGAGATAAAAAATGTTAATCTTTCTCTACCTTGACCATTTAACTGTATGTTAACATTCTTAAGCAATTAAATGTTTGCTCGAAAAAATAGATATATTCAGTATTAATTTACAGCTGGCCGTTCCCTATGTAGATAATTTCTCAGCATATATAAAACATTGAGCTTGATTCCTTCATTTTAGATCAAGGATTGGGTTGTCCTCCCTGGATTTTCCCCCAGTATATTGGTTTAGAACAGGAGTGTAACAGGAAATGCTACAAAGTCTGTACATGCATTATATTCCTTTCCTGCCCTGACAGAATATCCAACAAACAAACCTTTCTTTTGGAAAAGAAACAGGCTGCATAAAGTTCAACAGCAGATGAACCACAGAATCCAAATATCCTCGATATTTAAACTGGCTTTTAAACTGCCAGAGGCTGCTGGGAAAAGCTACAATACTGTGAGTTAAGGAGAAGGTGGGTGGAGGAGCACAGTAGCTAAGTCCTTGCTGATTGGACCCTCTTTGCTTTTAATCTGCCAGAGGCTGCTGGGAAAAGCTACAATACTGTGAGTTAAGGAGAAGGTGGGTGGAGGAGCACAGTAGCTAAGTCCTTGCTGATTGGACCCTCTTTGCTTTTAAACTGCCAGAGGCTGCTGGGAAAAGCTACAATACTGTGAGTTAAGGAGAAGGTGGGTGGAGGAGCACGGTAGCGTATAACAAAATCAAAAATACTGGTGGTACATTCAGGGCAAGTGCATCTGAGATTCCTTTCATCTCAGCATGTCTGGCTGAGTTCAGTGCAACACTTGTTTTGCAGCTGTCTTTTGCAGCACTCTTTTCAAACTGGGAAACTCCTATCTGTACACAAATCACTAGTCTACAAGGACAGATTACTCATCTAGGGTCTGTAATCTGTGCTCTTCAGGCAGAAATCAGGTGTTCAGTTCAGCCCTCCTACTCTACTGAGCCTCCACGCTATCAGCCCCCTCTACCGCAAAGATCCTGTAGGAGAAGGGCAGTGTGGACAACTGTGGGATCTGGCAGGGTGAGAGCTGTGAACCATAAACCCAAAGCTTTAGCTGTGTCCCTGCATAACAGATACAGTGCCCCTGCTGACCTTAACAGCGACATTAAGGAAACAGGTCAAGGTAATTGTGATGATAACTCAAATAAGCAGGGGACCATGGTCAGAGATGAACTTGTTTTTGACAGGGAGAAGTGCGAATCAGGTATTACACATAAGTCATGCAAGAAAAGAAAGGTACCCAAAAAGAGAAGCCACCTTCTGGTTGGTGATTCAATTTTAAGGGATGTAAATTTAGGAAAGGATACAGAGGTTTCAAAAGAGGTGTCTTCCAGGTGCTACTGCCAGTAGGGACAAGAAGCGTATTTTCAAAATAATCAACAATGCCAGAAAAGACTGTGATGTGGATGCTATTGTACATCTTGGCACTAACATCTTGTCCCAAAACGATGTACTCTCTGTGCAGAATGATTTCCAGAGCTTGGGGCAGGAACTCAGCAGAATAGGCTGTAGGCTCACTTTTTCAGAGGTCTTACCAGTGTATAAGAAGCAAAATGGAAAAGGCCAGCGTATAGCAGAATTTAATATTTGGCTAAAGGAGTGGTGTAAAGGAGAAGGCTTTGGTTATATTAGTCACGATGTCTGTAGCTGGTCCAATGAAAAAATGTACAAAAGAGATGGTCTGCATCCATCCAAGAAAGGGACTGAGTTACTTGGCAATAGATTCACAGCTTTTCTGAAGGAATATTTAAACTAAACAACAGGGACAGTGAGTTAATTGATACAGAACATCACTGTCCCCGGCAATCTAAGAAAATAGGGGAAGCCAGGCACCACACAAGATATGCAGCAAGTAAACACAGGGTCAGTCATAAAGGACTCAAATGTCTATACACCAATGCGCAGAGTATGAACAGTAAGCAGGGTGAACTAGAAACTCAGGTAAATGAGGGTGGATATGATATTGTTGCCATTACGGAAACATGGTGGGACGAAACCCACAAATGGAACACACAGCTAGAGGGATTTAAATTATTTAAAAGAAACGGACTAAACAAAAGAGGTGGTGGAGATGCTCTCTATATAAGAAATAACTTTATCTCTACAGAAATAGAGCACACCAATGATGAAAACTGTAAACTTGAATGCATTTGGGTCAATATAAAAGGGGAAAAAGTGACATTGCCATAGGTGTATACTATAGGCCGCCCAACCAAGCTGAGGAAATAGATGAACTTTTTGCTAGTCAGTTAACTAAAGTATGTAGGAAGCGCATCACAATAGTAATGGGGGACTTTAATTACCCTGATATCAACTGGGAGACAAATTCTGCACAAAGTGGAAGATCTAACAGATTCCTGACAAACCTAGCAGACAACTTTCTCTCCCAAAAAGTAGAGAAGGGAACTAGGGGATTAGCCATATTGGATTTAATTCTCACTAACAGAGATGAAATGATAGAAAGTGTCGAAGCCACAGGAACCTTGGGGGGAAGAGATCACGCAATATTGGAATTCAACATTATGGAAGCACAAGCAATAGAACACAGCCAAACTAGAGTATTGGACTTTAAAAGAGCTAATTTCAATAAACTTAGAGAGAGCTTGGGAAGAATTCCATGGATGAGAATCCTAAAGGGGAAAACAACTCAAGAAGCTTGGGAAATTTTGAAAAGTGAGATAATAAAGGCCCAGTCTAGCACAATACCAACAAAGAAGAAAAATAACAGCTCTCAAAAGAAACCAGCATGGCTGCATAAAGAACTCTCTGATAAACTGAAAGATAAAAAGGACAAGAAAGCTAAGGCTCAAAATGAACTAAGGCTTGCGACCAAAGTCAAAAATAACAAAAAAATGCTTCTTTCAACATATAAAAAACAAGAAAAAAGTTAAGGAAATGATTGGTCCATTAGTGGGGGAAAGTGGCAAGAAGGTGATAAGCAATAGGGAGAAAGCAGAACTATTTAACTCGTTTTTTGCATCTGTCTTTACACAAAGGGAAAAAACAGAGCAGCCTACCAAAACCAGTGCCATAAAAAACAGAATAGAAACACAAGTTAAGATAGGCAAAAAATGGTAAGTGAACACTTGTCCAGCCTAGACGAGTTCAAATCACCAGGACCAGATGGATTACACCCCAAGGTTCTCAAGGAACTGGCAGACGTAATCTCAGAACCACTGAACTATATTTTTCAAAGATCCTGGAGCACTGGGGAACTACCAGAGGACTGGAAGAGAGCTGATGTAGTTCCCATCTTCAAAAAAGGGAAAAAATAGATCCAGGAAACTACAGACCTATCAGCCTGACCTCAATACCTGGGAAGATTCTGGAAAAGATAATCAAACAACAAATCAACGAACACCTTGATGCAAACAAAGTCATCACTAAAAGCCAACATGGGTTTGTCAAAAACAGATCATGCCAGACAAATCTTATTACATTCTTTGACCAAGTGACAAAACTAGTGGACCAGAGGAATGCTGTAGATATAATTTACTTGGACTTCAGTAAGGCATTTGATAAAGTAGATCACAACCTACTACTTGATAAGATAGAAAAATGTGGGTTAGATAGCATTACCACCAGATGGATTCGTAGCTGGCTGACAGGCCGTACTCAGCGTGTGGTCCTCAATGGAACCACATCTACATGGAATGAAGTGTGTAGTGGGGTGCCCCAGGGCTCTGTTCTGGGCCCAGTGCTCTTCAATATCTTCATTAACGATTTGGATGAGGGGATAGATGGGGAACTCATCAAATTTGCAGACGACACCAAGCTGGCAGGAATAGCCAATACTCCAGAAGATAGGCTTAAGATACAGAAAGATCTGGACAGACTCTAACACTGGGCACTATCTAACAAAATGAAATTCAATGGTGAAAAAAGTAAGGTTCTACATTTAGGCAGGAAAAATCAAATGCATAGGTATAGTATAGGTGGTACCTTGCTCAATAGTAGTAACTGTGAGAGGGATCTCGGAGTCTTAGTAGACAATCACTTCAATATGAGCCAGCAGTGTGCTGCAGCTGCCAAAAAAGCCAACACAGTGCTAGGCTGCATTAACAGAGGTATAGAATCAAGATCAAGTGAAATACTAATACCACTTTACAATGCTTTGGTAAGGCCACACCTGGAATACTGCATCCAGTTTTGGTCACCACGATGTAAAAAAGATGTCGAGACTCTAGAAAGGGTACAGAGAAGAGCAACAAAGATGATTAGGGGACTGGAGGCTAAAACATATAGGGAACGGTTGCTGGAATTGGGTATGTGTAGTTTAATGAAGAGAAGGGTGAGGGGTGAAATGATAGCAGTGTTCCAATATCTCAGGGGCTACCACAAAGAAGAGGGAGTCAAGCTATTCTCCAAAGCACCTGAAAGCAGGACAAGAAGCAATGGATGGAAACTAGTCAAGGAGAGAAGCAACCTAGAACTAAGGAGAAACTTCCTGACAGTTAGAACAATTAACCAGTGGAACGACCTGCCTCCAGAAGTGGTGAATGCTCCAAGACTGGAGGTTTTTAAGAAGAGACTGGACAGCCATGTGCCTGAAATGGTATAAGGTTTCCTACCTGAGCAGGGGGTTGGACTAGATGACCTCCAAGGTCCCTTCAAACTTATTATTATTATTATTATTATTATTATTATTATTATTATTATTATTATTATTATTATTATTATTATTATTATTATTATTATTATTGGAAAGAGGGGCACATAACTAAGGCAGAATATCAGCAAACAGCCCGTGCCTGCAAAGATGAAGTGAGGAAAGCTAAGGCTCAAAATCAACTAAGGCTTGCGACCAAAGTCAAAAGCTTCTTTCAACATACAGTATAAGAAACAAGAAAAAAGTTAAAGAAATGATTGGTCCATTAGTGAGGGAAAGTGACAAGAAGTTGACAAGCAACAGGGAGAAAGCAGAACTATTTAACTCGTTTTTTGCATCTGTCTTTACACAAAGGGGAAAAAACAGTCCAACCTACCAAAACCAGTGCCATAAAAAACAGAATAGAAACGCAAGTTAAGATAGGCAAGAAAATGGTAAGTGAGCACCTGTCCAGCCTAGACGAGTTCAAATCCTTTTCTGCTAAAGAAAACAATTTGGCCTGCTCTGTTGAACAACAAACACCACAAAAAAGAAATCAAACAGTGTGGTAAGTAGATATCAACTTTATTTAGTGACATCACACACACACACACACACACACACACACACACCGATGCTTGCTGTGAAGAGACCTCCAGAATGACACTCTAATAAATAATAAGGAACATTGCATACCTAGAGTATTTAAGAATTAAGGTGGAGGAGAATCAGACGAAATGTGCATTATTTTGCACCACTTTCAAATTTATTGTTAACCTCCAGCTGAAAAGCCGAACTAAGGAAAACATAGCAGCTGCCACTCCCACCGAGTGCTGGGGTGAAGGGATTGGCATTGGTCTCAGGGTTGGGGCTCAACCCCCTTGGGGTCTGGCATCCAGCTGTGGGACCTACCCACGGACCTCCAGGCTGCTGAACTGCTCCCTCAGGTGCTCTACTGACTGGCTGCCGCACCTTGGCAGGTAGCACTCCCTGGGTGCCATTCCCTCCGAGGCTTCAAATCTCTACCACTCCATCCCCTTGGCTCCTTCGGGCTGGGGGCAGTACAACTGGAACTCAGCTTTGACAGCTCTCCACAGCTCTTTTCTCCACCTCTCCAACTTGGGCCAGTTGAACATTGCTGCTCCCCCCATCCGCTCCGGGATTGGCTCCCTCCATTCAACTCGCTGCTTGGGTCAGGTCGAGGCTGGTGGGGTTACGAAGCTGCCCTTGGCTCCAGCTGGAGTTCCACTGATCCATCCCGAGCCAGTTCCAGCCGGCTTCTCTGTTTCAGGCATCTTCTGAGTCTTCACCATCCCTCTGGAGGCTTCCAGTGGAGTGTAGGGGCTCGGGACCCCTCAATGGAATTTAACTTGTTTATAGAGCTACCTTAGTGTCAACCTCCGGCTGAAAAGCCCAACTAAGGAAAACACCAGAGTCATTAATTACTCTAATGTGACTTTTATTGAGCAGAATCATTATGGCAGGTTCAAAGTGAAAGCTAGCTCTGACAAAATGGTGGGAAGGAGTTAATTAAAAGAATGAATCTCCTCCTCTCTTCTCTGACAGTTCAGGTCACACTGTCCAATACATCTCCCAGTAATTATTATGAGAAGACACTTTAGTTCGCCAAAATAAATCTTTTGGTCTCACGGTGATAAGAACACCTGTGGATTCAAAGTTCACCCCATCTCCCTCCCCGCATCTGTTGCCAAGCTAGAAGCACACTGTCAGGTCCCCAAAGAAATGTACTTTAATCCTATGCCTATTTTCTACTTCTTTGTGACCTGCCATTCTGTAGGGAGGGGGGAGCTTTGGGATTGCTTTGTACTGTCTGCTATGATGCCCTTCCCCCCCCCGGGATGGAATGTCTCCCTTATCCGAGAGACGGTTTGTGCATGGAGCCAGAAGAAATTGAAAGTGAGAAAGACCTTGAGGAGTGTTCTGTACCAGCCTGCTACCGGCCTTGCAGAAAAGGCAACCCCTTTACAGACGGCAAAAGGCTGGAATACGTCTGCCAAATTTATTACAAAAACAAACAAAACATGAAACAAGATACCGGAGCTTTGAAACTCTATCGGAGCGGTTGCTTTCAGCAAACCAGCCCTCCCCCAAACATTCCCTTTATAAAGAGTTCAGGGCGTGGCCTCTCTTTGCCTCCTTCCGAGAAGTCCCACAGCCTTCCTCTGCTTGCTCCTACTTGACTGCCTCCTGCGTCGGGCGTCCTTGAACAGGGCCAGCTGTGGGTCATCTTCATCCACACTGTCAGGCTCACACAGCTGGGTCTGGGTCTCCACCAGATAGGAGGGGCCTGGCTGGGGGCTCTGCGGAGCCTCAAAGCCATCATCAGCAAGTTCTTCAACACCCCCCTCCTCCCCCTCATCTGAGTCATCCGACCCAACTGCCGAACCCACAGGCTGACCCTGAATCACAACAAGGAGCCCGCCGAAAAGACCAGTTACCAAAACACTATGCCACCTGTGGATTGGCTGGGATTCAAACAAACACTGGGACAGTGGGGGGAGGAGTATTGAATGTTGCTTTTAATATACTGCTTTGTGGGGGGGGGGGGTTCTCAGACCTCGCCTTAATTCCTTGCTGTCACTTGCCCCTAATAAAAGTTCCTTTTGAGACAATCCCTGTTTCAAGACTTCTGCTTTTTTGGGTGGCTTAGCTGAGGTAGGTCCTTACACACACAGTGGTCCTAAAGGCAGTAGGGTTTATAGCTTGACATTTAGAATCTCTTAGTGGTTTTATTAGCCTGGGCTCATAGTGTGATAGATTGTATTCAATTCAGGACAGCATTTTTGCTTAATTCATAAGCATCCATGATCTAGCTCTTGCCGGAATATTTTAAAGTTAACAGGTCTTCTTCCTGCTTCTTTGAAGTCCAAAATTTGGGAAGTACAGGGCACAGACTCAAATATGAAAAGTTTCTGTAGGGGTATTAGGAACATTAAACATTCCATCTTGTTGGGTTTTGTACACTGTAGTAGGTAGCAGCATAGAGATACGGGGTCTTGAAGTCCATTTTCATCCTTTGCCTAAACAATGTTTTTCATACTTAAAAAGTTTATGATGTCATGGTTCCAACAGAGACAAATAAAGCAGAACTCTGAGGCTTGCAAGTTCCTCAAAGAACATGTTTATTGATACAAAGTATCAGCATGTCAAAAGTGAAACCAAGTCTGAATAGACAGTAACAATCCCCAATACAAAGTTAAGAAATCCCACCCCTAAAGCTATGCAAGCTACTATGATCCCCAATGCAGTACATCTTCTTGGCAGGCTTTTCACGAAACGCCCAGCCTGCAGTCCTGGGAGCAGCCAATGACCTTCGTTCCCACGGGAGAAAATCTGTTTAGCGAAGCACCTGGTAAACCCCCCTCCCTCCATGCTATGTGTCATCCAAAAATGAGTGGGGAAAATGGCTGCAGCCATGCTCATTTTCAAGTTGACATATGTTTGTTGAAATTATGAACTCTTCTCATCCCTAAGTTATACATTTTCAGGATTAAATAAAGAGTCTTCAATTACTTTTTTTTCTCAAGGAAAATAAGACTCAGAATAGTCTTTGCCTCAATATTTCTTAATGGGTAACAAACATGTATTGAATTCAATAGCCTTTTCTTTTGTGGCTTGTCTGCTTCCTTAGTCAATATTACATAACCTGTAAACTTACAAGGGAAAAAGAAACCAGAGAACAGATGGAATCATATTAGGTCTACATATGTAAATTGGATGTTAAGAGAAGGAAAGGATTTATTTTTCTAAGGGAATTGAAGGAACTACTAATATTAAATAGAAGGAATAATAAGGTCTGGTTCCTGTGTTTTAGTTTTCATTAAAATGGAAGTTTTGTGGCAGTCTAAATGAAAACTACTTGTTTGGTCACCCTTAAAGCTGAACTTAGCAATTCCAAACTGCTACTTTATTGCCTGAACATTGTTTGTGGGGTCCAGTTAATTCAAAATAAGATCTTTTGATGAATCAGTTTTAATGTTAAATACAGAGAAGCAGATTTAACATAGAAGAGAGCCGGGTGAAGGAGACGGCCCATTATGGTGGCCGTGAAGAAATGACAGCTGTCAAAAATAGCGGTGAGCCAGCGGGACAGCGATTCAACTAACCTGGCAGAGGAAACACTCAGCGAACTCTTGTAAGTGTTCCGGATGGTGAAATCTTTCCAGAGAATTTCACAGAAGAGAAGATAAGAGGAGAGGCCCCAGAGCGAAAGGGGAATTCACCTCCCCTGTCAGATAACGGCGAGAAGGAGACAGGGGAAAAAAGAGATCTGACCTTAAAGCAACAGGTTCACAGGCTGTAAGGACTGGAGATCAAGGGTGGTTTCTCTTTCTGGCTGTTGCAGTAAAGCCAAGAAGGAGTTTAACAAAAAAACAAAATAAACTTGAAGAGTGACAGTGCGGACTGAGCTGAGAGAGCGGACATCTTGAAGAAGAACTAATGGCCAATTAGTATCAAAGGAGGGAAGAGTGATACTCATAACATAAGAAGTGAACTATTTGTTTCAAAAAGTTTCTAAAACAAAAGGGATAAATGGTAATTGTTTTGAGAATTTAGATCAATAAGAATTAACTGAATATAACCTATGGAATGATTAATTTGGAGGAGACTAATTAGGAACAAAAAGTTGAATGTTTAAGGAGGGAGAGAAAATCTATTTGTCCCCTTGTTGTATATAATAATATTCATAACTGAACTGACTGTGAAATCTGGTTTTTATTGTTAAAGAATTGAATAATATTGGTTATATTATTGAGGTAATTTAATGGTTATATTATTGTTACATGTTTCTATATAGGAAAGTTAGGACTGTTTGGAATATAGACATTTGAAATTGATTAATATTGATTATTATGTTTTAGAAGCGTTAGTGTAATAGGTGTAATAGGTTGGATATTGTGATAGCAACAAAATCTAGCATTGTTAAGATATAAGGCACTAGTGATTATAACCTTGGAAGAACGATAAATTCCTCTGGTGTGATGGAGGGAAAGACAAAGATTGTGTATAAGTGGGAGGGTTGGCTGACGTCATTTAGAAAGATGACAAGCATCCCAAAACTCACAAGGGTTGGGACTGGAAGAAGGCAGATGACCCAAGCCTCATCAGCAGAATTAAGCCCAGCAGGGCAAAGATCTATAGAGGAGATGATGCCGTGGGAGAGAGCAAGCTCACTTAAAGACATACAAGCAATATTACAATCCATGCAAGAGGTTATGTTGAGAAATCATGAGGATTTAGAAAGAGAAATAGGTGAAATAAGGAATGATACTGGAGAACTTAAAGAGAGGATGGGAGCAATGGATGGAAAATTTGAATGTTTCCAACAGCAAATATTGAAAAATGAACAGAAATTATTAGAAATGGAGGATAGAATGAATAAGGAGGAAAGAAGAGTAGATGAAATGAATGAAAAACTTTTGCAAGCAAATAAAGAGTTAGAAGAAACCATCATACTGCTTGAAACTGAGAAAGCAGACCACTATTTATGTTTCCAAAATGTGAAGGAAGAGAAGGGGGAGGACCTCCCAGAAATGATGACAGACTTGCTAGCAAGGGCCCTAGGGACAGGGAAAGATGAGATGGCAAATGAGATTGATGAGATATATAGAATTCACACAAATTACGCGAGAAGAAATAACTTACCCAAGGAGGTACATATCAGATTTGTGAAGAAGTTAATTAGGGATGAGATTTTGCACAGAACAAGGGACGACCCAATAGAATATAGAGGTAAACAACTAATTGTCCTCAAACAAGTCCCTAGGAGGGTAAGAGATCTGAGAAGGCCCTACCAACATATTACATCAAAATTAATAAGACAACATATTACATCAAAAATAATAATACAAAATATTAATTTTAGGTGGCTGATGCTGGAAGGGATTGTGGTGACCTGACAAGAAAAAAGATATAGGTTAGATTCGATTGATAAAGCAGAAGAGTTTTTCCAGCAGCATCTAGGCAATGAAGATGAACTAGAAGAAAGAGAGTTAAGAGAAGGGAACAATGCAGAGAGATATAATAAAGACACGGGAATCACAAGACAAAGAACAGGAAACAGAGAGAAGAGAAAAAATGAGAATGCACCATGACAACAATGATGAGAGTAGACACAAAGAAGTTAAGGAAGATAGACCGACAAGGGCAACAAGATCAAAACAGAGGCAGTAATATAGAAATATTAACAGTATTATCATTAAATGTGAATGGACTAAACTCCCCAGCTAAGAGAAATATAATTTTGAATAAGCTTAGTAAGAAAAATTTAGATATAACAATTCTACAAGAAACACATATAAAGACTCAAGATCAGGATCTATTAAACTACCCTAAGTTAGGAATTAAATTTGTATCGCTTTCACAGCTGAAGAAAGGAGGAAATGTGATATACGTTAAAGAAAGAATCCCAGCAAGACAAATTTATAGAGATGAGGAAGGTAGAATATTGATTATTGAAATTTCCTTGAATAAAAAAAGGTTGCCCTGGTAGGAATTTATGCCCCCAATGAAAAACAAAGACAATTTTATAAGAAACTGCATAAGGTTATTGCTGATATGGAATATGAGAAAATTTGTATAATTGGTGATTTTAATGCAATTATAGACAGAGAATTAGATTATAAGAGTGAGGAAGTTAGGAAACGAACCAGGAGAAAATTACCCGGTACTTTTTTTTAAAATGGTGGAGGAATTAAATATTCAAGATAGTTGGAGGGAGAGAAATTTGAATGAAAAGCAATTTACATACTATTCAGGGCGGCATCAATCGTGGTCTAGAATTGATATGGTCTGGACAGCAAAAGAACTAAATTCAGATATTGATGATATAATAATAGATATTAATACTTGGGCAGATCATAATCCCATTGTAATTAAATGGAAAGAACAGAAGACAACAACAAGGAGGTGGACTCTTAAAAAGGCAATCCTAAACCAAACAGAATTTAAGCATAAGATGGAGGAACAAATGCGGACATTCTTCCAGATAAATAAAGAGGAGACTAGCACTCAAAATTTATGGGATACGGCTAAAGCAGTTATGAGAGGAACTGCAATTGCGTATATGGCCAATGAATATAAAAATAAAAGGCAATATCGAAAAAGTTTAGAGGATGAACATAAAAAATTAGAATTAGAACTACAAAAAAACTCACAATGTAGAGATTTAAAACAACAGTTAGATTTAAATAAGCATAAATTGAATATTATAGAAAAGGGAGAAATGGCACAAAAAATAAAAAGCATTAGACAAAATTTTTTTGAGCAGGCAAATAAACCTGGGAGATGGCTGGCCTATAGATTGAAAAAACAAAAAGATAATAGATGGATTAGTAAATTACATAATCAAGCAGGGGAGATAGTACATCAAAATGATGGGAAAAAATGGGTGACATATGAATTCTATAAAAATCTTTATAAAGAGGAGGAAATGATCACTGAGGAAAGAATATCACAATATCTTATGAAAGCAGACCTACCAAAGGTTTCAGAAGAATTTCAAAATATATTAAATAAAGATATAACAGTCCAGGAAATTATGGAAGCTATTAAAAAACAAAAAAGTAATAAAACACCTGGCCCTGATGGATTACTGTCCGAAATATATAAAAACCTCCAAGAACTTTTGGTCCCAACACTATTGGATTTATTTAATGAGGTACTAAACACAGCAAAAATTCCAAACTCATGGAAAGAAGCAATCATCTCACTAATCCCTAAAGAAAACTCTGATTTGACCTGTATTAAAAACTATAGGCCCATTTCTTTACTGAACAGGGATTACAAGATTTTCATAGTTTATAGTTTATAGTTTATTTGATTTATATACCGCCCTTCTCCTTGGTGGGACTCAGGGCGGTTCACAGGGCATATATAAAAAGAAAGACAATACAAAAATTAAAAAATTAAAAAATTAAAAAAAAATTAAAAAAATTAAAAAAGGATTAAACCCATGACTATAATGGCAGAAAGATTAAAAAAATATTTAGCTGAATTTATCCATACTGACCAAAACAGCTTCTTGCCTAAAAAACAAATTAGACATAACGTCAGGATCATACTAGACATCTTAGAATACTATGAATTTCATAGCGAAAAACAAGTGGCATTAATTTTTGTTGATGCTCAGAAAGCGTTTGATAATGTCAAATGGAATTTTATGTTGACTCAACTCAAACAGATGGAATTTGGAGAAAAATTTGTAAATATGTTTAAAGCAATCTATTCCAAGCAAGAGGCAAAAGTAATCATAAACGGAGAATTAACAAATAGCATTCAAATACAAAAAGGTACGAGACAAGGCTGTCCACTATCTCCTTTATTATTCATTCTTTCTTTAGAAGCACTCACAAGAATAATCTGAAAAGATAAGAAGATTAAAGGATTAGAATTCAGAAAAGAGATATTTAAATTACAGGCTTATGCGGATGATTTAGTTTTCATTCTGAAATACCCTTTAGAATCTGGAACAAGATTATTACAGGTGCTGGAAAATTATGGAGAGGTTGCGGGATTAAAAATCAACAAAGAAAAAACTAAAATGCTAGTTAAAAATATGTCCAACTTACAAGAAACTGAGCTAGTAGAAAAAATTAACATCCAGATATCTAAAAGAGTAAAGTACTTGGGGATACAACTATCAGCAAGATGTACTACACTTAAAAGAGAAAATTATGATAAGTTAATGGACCAAATTATAGTAGACCTAGATAGATGGAAAAACTTGCAGCTCTCTTTTATGGGAAGAATAGCAACAATCAAGATGAATATACTGCCCAAATTACTCTTTTTATTCCAATGTGTACCAATTACATTAGGTAAGAATTTTTTTGAAAATTTAAATAGAATTTCATCTAAATTTATCTGGCAAGGTAGAAAACCGAGAATCAAGTTAAAATTATTACAGGATGCAAAGGAAAGAGGAGGGCTCGGCCTCCCAGATTGGGAAAAATATTATCAAGCAGCAATAGCGGTATGGATAAAGGATTGGATACATTTAAGGAACAGAAGACTACTAGCATTAGAAGGTCATGACATGCAAATTGGGTGGCATGCTATAATGTGGGATGGAAAATATAGGGCTCAGCAGTACTTCCAGAATCATTATATTAGACGGGCACTATTAGATGTGTGGATAAAAATTAAAAAAATTAACTATATAGAAATTCCCAATTGGCTATCTATATTAGAGATTTGTATGCACCCCAAATTTATAAATCTAGGAAGTGTAATTATATATAAAGATCTCTTAGATGAAAATGGAGACCTGAAAACAAGAAAAAGATTATCAGAAGATGGTGTAGAGTTGGAATGGTAAGCGTACTTACAAATACAGTCGCGATACAGAAAAGATAAAAAAGAACCAGGGATAAAATTAGAGCATACACAATTAGATAAAATTCTTCTAGGAACAGAAGATCGAATGATAAAAAAGATATATCAATATTTATTAGAACAGGATTTATTAGAAGAACAGGTAAAAGAAACAATGTTAACCTGGAGTAAAAATTTTGGTTATAATATTGACTTAGATAATTGGCAATTACTATGGGATAGAAATAGGAGGTTAACGCTAGCCACCTCTTATAAAGAGAATTTGTACAAGATGTTTTATAGATGGCATCTTCCCCCTACAAGGTTAGCAAAAATAGATAAAATATCTCACCAATGTGCTGGAAATGCAGGGACTTACTATCATATGTGGTGGGAATGTTCAGAAGCACAAAATTTTTGGCAGTGGATAAAAAACTGGTTGGAAGAAATACTATGACAAAAAATTGATTTAAAACCAGAAATCTTTTTATTAGGGTTTATTAACGATAATCTCAGTAAAGCATCTCTCTACTTATTAGTACATATCTTAACCGCAGCAAGACTGGCATATGCCCAAAAATGGAAAAGAAAGGAAACACCCACTGAAGAAGAAATAATAGATAAAATTTTATCCTGCGCTGAAATGGACAGGTTAACCCTAGAGATCAAAAATGAGAACGAAACGGAGTATTATGAAATTTGGCAAAATTTGTACAATTGGTTAGAGTTAAGGATTGCTGAGATGACCATTGTTTGATTGGTTGATAATGTAAGGATTTCTTATTAGCATCTATATAATGGACATAACTGAAAGATATGTAAATATAATGCTGAGGACTGAATGACAGTTTACTAAAAAAACCGACAAATGTTATATGTACAGTTTGTTATACTCTGTCCTGTTATAGACTGTATTTTATGTTTTTGTTATTTCTTTCTGTAACATAAGATAATACTAATAGTAGTGTTGTAGCTAGGGAAGTTGAATCATGTCCACTTTTGTTTTTAAATGTATATTTAATAAAATTTTCTAAAAAAAAAAGATACACCAGAACAACTTTGTATAAGTGATCATGTAGGACCTCATTAATCAACTGCATAAATACGGCTGGGGCCCCCTGCAGTCCAAATGGCATGACTTTCAATTGGTAGCTTCCCAAGGGACAGATAAAGGCAATTTTCCACTCATCCCACTCCTTTATTCTTACCCGGTAATATGCTTCTCTCAGATCTAATTTAGTGAAGACACTCCCCTTTGCCAGGTGGGTTAGTAAATAATAATAATAATAATAATAATAATAATAATAATAATAATAATAATAATAATAATAATAATAATAATAATAATAAAGTTGGAAGGGACCTTGGAGGTCATCTAGTCCAACCCCCTGCTCAGGCAGGAAACCTTATACCATTTCAGGCAAATGGCTGTCCAGTCTCTTCTTAAAAACCTCCAGTGTTGGAGCATTCACCACCTCTGGAGGCAGGTTGTTCCACTGGTTAATTGTTCTAACTGTCAGGAAGTTTCTCCTTAGTTCTAGGTTGCTTCTCTCCTTGACTAGTTTCCATCCATTGCTTCTTGTCCTGATTTCAGGTGCTTTGGAGAATAGCTTGGCTCCCTCTTCTTTGTGGCAGCCCCTGAGATATTGGAACACTGCTATCATGTCACCCCTCACCCTTCTCTTCATTAAACTACACATACCCAATTCCAGCAACCGTTCCCTATATGTTTTAGCCTCCAGTCCCCTAATCATCTTTGTTGCTCTTCTCTGTACCCTTTCTAGAGTCTCGACATCTTTTTTACATCGTGGTGACCAAAACTGGATGCAGTATTCCAGGTGTGGCCTTACCAAAACATTGTAAAGTGGTATTAGTACTTCACTTGATCTTGATTCTATCCCTCTGTTAATGCAGCCTAGCACTGTGTTGGCTTTTTTGGCAGCTGCAGCACACTGCTGGCTCATATTGAAGTGATTGTCTACTAGGACTCCGAGATCCCTCTCACAGTTACTACTATTGAGCAAGGTACCACCTATACTATACCTATGCATTTGATTTTTCCTGCCTAAATGTAGAACCTTACATTTTTCACCATTGAATTTCATTTTGTTAGATAGTGCCCAGTGTTCGAGTCTGTCCAGATCTTTCTGTATCTTAAGCCTATCTTCTGGAGTATTGGCTATTCCTGCCAGCTTGGTGTCATCTGCAAATTTGATGAGTTCCCCATCTATCCCCTCATCCAAATCGTTAATGAAGATATTGAAGAGCACTGGGCCCAGAACAGAGCCCTGGGGCACCCCACTACACACTTCCTTCCATGTAGATGCGGTTCCATTGAGGACCACATGCTGAGTACGGCCTTTCAGCCAGCTACGAATCCATCTGGTGGTAATGCTATCTAACCCACATTTTTCTATCTTATCAAGTAGTAGGTTGTGATCTACTTTATCAAATGCCTTACTGAAGTCCAAGTAAATTATATCTACAACATTCCTCTGGTCCACTAATTTTGTCACTTGGTCAAAGAATGTAATAAGATTTGTCTGACATGATCTGTTTTTGACAAACCCATGTTGACTTTGTTTGCATCAAGGTGTTCGTTGATTTGTTGTTTGATTATCTTTTCCAGAATCTTCCCAGGTATTGAGGTCAGGCTGATAGGTCTGTAGTTTCCTGGATCTATTTTTTCCCTTTTTTGAAGATGGGAACTACATCAGCTCTCTTCCAGTCCTCTGGTAGTTCCCCAGTGCTCCAGGATCTTTGAAAAATATAGTTCAGTGGTTCTGAGATCACGTCTGCCAGTTCCTTGAGAACCTTGGGGTGTAATCCATCTGGTCCTGGTGATTTGAACTCGTCTAGGCTGGACAAGTGTTCACTTACCATTTTTTGCCTATCTTAACTTGTGTTTCTATTCTGTTTTTTATGGCACTGGTTTTGGTAGGCTGCTCTGTTTTTTCCCTTTGTGTAAAGACAGATGCAAAAAACGAGTTGAGTAGTTCTGCTTTCTCCCTATTGCTTGTCACCTTCTTGCCACTTTCCCCCACTAATGGACCAATCAATTCCTTAACTTTTTTCTTGTTTTTTATATGTTGAAAGAAGCATTTTTTGTTATTTTTGACTTTAGTCGCAAGCCTTAGTTCATTTTGAGCCTTAGCTTTCCTCACTTCATCTTTGCAGGCACGGGCTATTTGCTGATATTCTGACTTAGTTATGTGCCCCTCTTTCCAATTCTTATATTTGTCCTTTTTATCTTTCAATTTATCAGAGAGTTCTTTATGCAGCCATGCTGGTTTCTTTTGAGAGCTGTTATTTTTCTTCTTTGTTGGTATTGTACTAGACTGGGCCTTTATTATCTCACTTTTCAAAATTTCCCAAACTTCTTGAGTTGTTTTCCCCTTTAGGATTCTCATCCATGGAATTCTTCCCATGGTCTCTCTAAGTTTATTGAAATTAGCTCTTTTAAAGTCCAAGACTCTAGTTTGGCTGTGTTCTATTGCTTGTGCCTCCAGAATGTTGAATTCCAATATTGCATGATCACTTCCCCCCAAGGTTCCTGTGGCTTTGACACCTTCTATCATTTCATCTCTGTTTGTGAGAATTAAATCCAATATGGCTAATCCCCTAGTTCCCTTCTCTACTTTTTGGGAGAGAAAGTTGTCTGCTAGGTTTGACAGGAATCTGTTTGATCTTCCACTTGGTGCAGAGTTTGTCTCCCAGTTGATATCAGGGTAATTAAAGTCCCCCATTACTATTGTGATGTGCTTCTTACATACCTTAGTTAGCTGACTAGCAAAAAGTTCATCTATTTCCTCTGCTTGGTTGGGCGGCCTATAGTATACACCTATGGCAATGTCACTTTTTCCCCTTTTATATTGACCCAAATGCATTCAAGTTTACAGTTTTCGTCATTGTTGTGCTCTATTTCTGTAGAGATAAAGTTATTTCTTAAATAGAGAGCAACTCCTCCTCCTCTTTTGTTTAGTCTGTTTCTTTTAAATAGTTTAAATCCCTCTAGCTGTGTGTTCACCCTGCTTACTGTTCATACTCTGTGCATTGGTGTATAGATATTTGAGTCCTTTATGACTGACCCTGTGTTTACTTGCTGCATATCTTGTGTGGTGCCTGGCTTCCCCTATTTTCTTAGATTGCCGGGGACAGTGATGTTCTGTATCAATTAACTCACTATCCCCATTATTTAGTTTAAATTTTCCTCCAAAAAAGCTGTGATTTTATTGCCAAGTAACTCAGTCCCTTTCTTGGATGGATGCAGACCATCTCTTTTATACATTTTTTCATTGGACCAGCTGCAGACATCATGACTAATATAACCAAAGCCTTCTCCTTTACACCACTCCTTTAGCCACATATTAAATTCTGCTATACGCTGGCCTTTTCCATTTTGCTCCTTATACACTGGTAAAACCTCTGAAAAAGTAAACCTACAGCCTATTCTGCTAAGCTCCTGCCCCAAGCTCTGGAAATCATTCTGCACAGAGAGTACATCTTTTTGGGACAGATCATTAGTGCCAAGATGTACAATAGGCTCCACATCACAGTCCTTGCTGGCATTCTTGATTATTTTAGAAATACGCTTCTTGTCCCTACTGGCAGTAGCACCTGGAAGACACCTGACCTCTTTCAAAACCTCTGTGTCCTTTCCTAAATTTACATCCCTTATAATTGAATCACCAACCAGAAGGTGGCTTCTCTTTTCTTTTTTTTTAATTAAAAAGTTTTAGAATATATTTTATCTTTAACAAACAACAAAAAAAGAAAAAGGAAACCCCCCAGCCCCCTCCCCTCCCACCCTCCCCAACCCTCCCCAACCCCTCCCTCCCTTTCCCCTCCCCCCACTTCCCAGAGCAGAATACAGGGTATAAAAATACAAACAATCATAATCTAACTTACGCAAACAATCCTGAACTATATAAACTATCGAACTTTAACTCATATAGATAAACTCCAAACATATATATATATACATCATATCAATAATTATTCAAAAACAAGATAATACTTTTCAATCTACCCAATAAAAACAATCACAAATAAAACAATTTATATCAATTGTCTAAAGCTGTTCTTCTTCCCAACTAAGCTTTAAATTCATATTATCCTGATATATTATACAAATTAAAATACCATAGATTACTTCCAAACTTAAATTTTTTTTATATAATCACATCATTCTTATATTCTTGTATTCTATTACCTACTCCAATATTGCCCATAAAAGTATTACAAATTAATTTCAATCACACATAAAACAATTTATATCAGTTTTATAAAACTATTCTTCTATCCAACTAAACTTTAACATACTAAAACCAAGTTTATACAACCTTTCCTTCTCCTAATGTATTATACAACTTAAAATACCATACATTACCTTCCAGGCTCAAAACTTTCCATCCAAATAACAAAGCATAACCTACAGAATATCAATAAACACTACTACAAATCTTCCCAATTAAATTTTCATAATTATCTTAAAACTAAAGCAACACAAAATATTATATAATTATTTCATAAGGGTGAAAAATGAATCCCCAAATACTTAATCCTTCTAGCATCCTTATTACATTATTATCTCTTGCAATTATGCAACTAAATCCTCAGGTTTGCTTCATTCTTCCAGAAGCAGCACACCTCTTCCAATTTCTGGCCTTCTCCCGTGGTGATGAAATTTGACCCACTCCTGTAGCTTTCACATCTGTCTGCGTTAACCCTTCAACATCTTGTGGATTCTCTCTGGAGCGTTGAGGCTCTCTGTCACCTTTTTTCTTTGTAGACTCCAAAGACAGTATGGGGACTGCTTTTAAAACATTACTGTAAAAGTCACGTGCCTGAATCACCGTGGTAAAACAATGCCTCGTACCTTCATAAGTCACCACCATACCCTCTGGTATTTGCCATCTAAACTTAATATCACGTCGTCTCAATTCTTGTGTCAAAAAAGCAAATTCCTTCCTTTTTCTTAAAATTCTTGCAGGAATCTCTTTTAAAATCAAAACTTTTTGCTCATCCATTACAAAATCAATATTATAGGAGGCCTGGATAACTTCATTTCTAATCTTTCTCTTTGTAAAATAAACCACCACATCTCTGGGTAATTTCCTTTGTCTTGCAATCCACGAATTAACACGGAAGATTTTATCTATATCTTCCATAATTTCATCTGCTGGTCGCTCCAACACCCCTTCCAAAACCTCAGAAACCATTTTCGTCAAATTTTCCTTAGGATTTTCTTTTAGGCCTCTGATTCTCAAAGCAAACTCCATCTGAGAATACTGTGTCGAAATCAAATCATAATCCATTTTCTCTATCACATTTTCAGTTTCTGTCATTTTGGCTTCCATTCTAATATCATTTTGAACAAGATCTTCCACTCTTTCATCCAAAATCTCAATGCTTTTAGCCATATTTGACATTACAGATGTGATGTCTGCTCTCATTTCTGCTAATTTCTCTGTAAACTTCTCCTCCAACTTTTTCTCCATTATCTCAACAAATTGCTGCATTTGCTTTTCCATAGTCTCTTGCAATAGATTCTGCAAATCTTTTGCTGTAAAAGCTGATACAGATTCAAATGCAGAGGACAAGGTGGCTTCTCTTTTCGGATGCCTTTCTGTTCTTGCATGACTGGTGTGTAATACCAGATTCACACTTCTCCCTGTCGAAAACAAGTTTTTCATCTTGGACCACGATCCCCTGATTATTTGAGTTATTATTACAGATACCTTTACCTGTCTCCTTAATGTCCTTATTAAGGTCAGAAAGGGCACTGTATCTGTTGTGCAGGGACACAGCGAAAGCTTTGGGTTTATGGTTCACAGATCTCACCCTGCCAGATCACACGGTTGTCCACACTGCCCTTCTCCTGCAGGATCTTTGTGGTAGAGGGGGCTGATAGCACGGAGGCTCAATAGGGTAGAAGGGCTGAACTGGACACCTAATTTCTGCCTGAAGAGCACAGATTACAGACCCTAGATAAATAATCTGTCCTTGTAGACTAGTGATTTGTTTACAGATAGGACAGTTTCCAAGTTTGAAAAGGGTACTGCGAAAGACAGCTGCAAAACAGGTGTTGCACTGAACTAAGCCAGACATGCTGAGTTACAACGAATCTCAGATGCACTTGCCCTGAATGTACCGCTGCTGTTTTTGATATTTACTTATATAATTCGCTCCTTTTTTGGTGCAGCCCTTGCAAAACTTACAGCATGGAGCACTTCCCAGCAGCTCTGAAAGTTGAAATTCTGCTGAAAAGGGATGGAGGTCCAATGAGGACCCCAAATACAGTTCAAATACAATGCAAACCAATCAGGGCTCTAGCTCCTTTTTTGGTGCAGCCCTTGCAAAACGTACAGCATGGAGCACTTCCCAGCAGCTCTGAAAGTTGAAATTCTGCTGGAAAAAAAAAGTCCTTCAGGAGTGGGAGGGGGTATTTATTTTGCACACTCACTGCTTTCAGACCTTTATAGTCCACACAGACACAAAGAGACGCATCTTTTTTTTTGAACAACACAGGGGCTCCCACAGTAGACTTGGCCCGTTCAATGAATCCCCTCGCTAGGTTTGTATCCACATATCGCTGCATCTCCTCCATTTCAAGGGGGGACATAGCGTACATTCTTGGTCATGGAAGTTTGGCCCCCGGCAACAGTTCAATGGAACAATCATTGGGCTGGTGAGGAGGCAAGGTATTGCATTCTTTCTCACTAAACGCTTCCGCTAGGTCCCGGTACTCGCTGGGGATGAGCAGCTCGCCAGGTGGCTGTAAGGCAGCCATGTGCGCTCGCTCATTGGGTGGGTTAAAATTCCCTGTAACATCTGTTGAATCAATGGGGGGATCGGGCCCTATAGGTAGTCTCACAGTTCTCATTCCTTTCTCCCACCAGATAAACAGCTTCCATTTGTCCAACCAGGCTAATCCTAGGATCACAGCCTCAGTCATTTTTGGAGCCACCAGGAAGCAAATAAACTCCCAGTGCTCACCTATTTCTAGGCATAGGGGCTCCGTTAATTGCGTGACTAAAGTCCCTCCCATCAGGGAGCCATCGGCTTGCTCGAACCTCACAGGTTTGGAGAGCAGTTTTGCTTGTATGCCCAGTTTCAGGGCAAATGGCAAGCTAATGACACATCGGGAGCATCCAGAGTCAACTAGCACCTTTAAATCTACCTGCGTACCCGACTTAGTGATTATGAGCTTGGCAAGTAGTGAGAAAGGTGGGACGTGTCGGCTCACCATCGGGTCGTTCTCTCCTTTGCTGTCGCTGTTGAAAGAGGGTAGAATGGTGGCGGATCCAGCCTGAGTTCCGGCGTCCTTCTGTGTGGGGAATGTGACCGGGGCAACAGGTTCCTACATTATCCGGTTGGATTTCTATCCCGTTAGCTGCTGTGCAGGTTTCTTTCTCACTGCTGGTCCTGGTCTATTCTGCAATTGGGGGTAGGAAACTGGGCAATTCACTGCTCGATGTCCCTGCTGTCCGCACTGGAAACACTTAATTGACAGGCCTACAGGTGGTCTGGGTCTTTCAGCCATCACAGTAGTTGGAGATTTTCATGGTGGTGATTGCCATTCAGGTTGTTCTGGCCTCAGCTCAGCTTCAGGTGAAAGAGGCTTCTTATAGCGGGCAAGCTGAATATCTAATCTTACCGCTGCCCGGTACCATTCATGCAGCTGGTCAGGTACAGTTCGGTATATGCAGGCCTGAGAAAGGTAGTCGTCCAACCCTTCCCTGAAATGATGAATTATGGATTGCTCAGGCCATCTCTCTATCCGACTGGCTATCTTGCAGAACTCCTGCACGTACTCCAGGACAGTCTGGCCAGCTTGTTTTATCTTGTGGATTTGTTCTTCTGCTTTGAGGGCAATGGATGGGTCCTGAAACCTTTCTCTCAGCCCTAGGAGGAAGAGGTGGGGGTCCTCCAATTCAGGGGCTTGTTCATTATATAAATTGTTTAACCATTCGGATGCTTCTCCCTCTAGGCTGGACGCAATCACATCGACCATAGCACCTGGGTCCGGGTAGAGATAGGCCCAGTGATTCAAATGAGAGCATACTTGGTTGAGGGAAAAAAAATCAGTTTCTCTGTGTCCCCATCAAAGGTTGCTCTGAAGAGTGGGGCCATCATTGGTTGCTGGGTCCCCACTGCTGCTGGCCCCATCCTGGTTGTTGATTCAATGGCTGCTGGGGCCCCCATTGCTGCTTTTGTGCCCCCAGTTGCTGCTGGCCCCATCCTGGTTGTTGATTCAATGGCTGCCAGGGCCCCCACTGCTGCTGTTTAACCCCCAGTTGCTAGCAAACCCATTGGTGCTTCTGTATGCCCAGGGGTTGCACGTTTGGGCCCTGCTGCTGCCCCCCTTGCTGTGGTTGTCTGAGGTGAGGCTGCTGGGACTCCCTCATTTGCAGGCCCCTCAGCAGTTGCTGTACATTTGGGTGCGGTGACCAATCCTCTTATTGTGGTCGTCCTCCCACCAGTTTCTGACCTCCAGCCTTCTGCACCACCCCAAAGCTGTTGCAAGGCCTCTATTAGCTGTGGCAAGCTCAGAGGTTGTTGGCCTTTCACTTGTGGGGGTTCCCCAACCTCCCATTGCTGTAGAGGCCCCAGGCTGGGGTTCTCGGTCTGGAGGGCCTGGCAGGGGACTCCTGGGGCTGGCAGGCTGTCTGGTCTGCAGACAGGATTTTCCACTCACCCAAATTCTCAGTGGCAGACAATCTGGTAGCTCTCCACCATTCTGCTTTTGAAGTCCTTGGCAGGGCAGTCTCGAGGCATCTGGAGTGTCCACTGCAGTGGTTCCAGCCTGACGACCAGATAAGCTCTTCTAACTGCTTGTGATCTCCCTGAAACTGGGAGACCTGCACAAACTCATCTTCCCACAGCATGCTGTCTGTTACTTCCTCCTCTGAGGTGTCAGTAGCTTGCCAGGTCACCGTCTCCAAGCAGTTTCTCTTTTCCCATGATGAAGATTTTTCCCTGAATCTTTGCCAACTTCTTTAAAGGCTAGAGACAGTGGCTGGGGCTCAGGCCCCCCTGGTTGTTTAAAAGAAAAGGGATTCTGGCATGATGTCATGGTTCCGACTAATGAGACAGATCAAAGAACTTTCCAGCATTGTTTATTCTAAAAAGTCTATAATAGAACGAAGCATCGGCACTCATGGATGGATGTCAGAATCTGAATTCTCCTCCCCTGAACACATTGTATCATACACAATTCCCTCCCTTAATTGCATATCATAAATCACATTCTCCAATTAGTTTAACATGCCAAGTTTCACTTCCTTTCTGTAGCGCCCCACACCTTATCTTGTTTAAAACAACCGGGTTAGCATCAGCTTCATTGATTCAAAGCAAAACAGTTTAAAGGAAAAGACTGCCTCTTATATTGTCAGAGCAAAAACATCCAATGTTTGGAGCGTTGACACACCTGTCTGACATGAGTCCTGAGACCATGCCATGGTAGCGAAAGATGTGTCTAAAAAAAGTTGGGCTGTGTCTTTGGCATTGGGCAATCCCTTGCAGGGTATGAAATGGGCCATCTTGGTGAAAAGATTTACCACTACCTGAATGGTAGTGAAGCCTTGGACAGGGGGTAAATCAATAATGAAATCCAGAGAGACCGTATACCAAGGGTGGGGGTGGCGGGGCGTAGATAGCAGTTGCAAAAGTTCTGCAGGCTTCTGATGGAGGGGTTTGGCCCTCCTGCACATCTGGCAAGAGGCCACATATTCCCTGATATCTGCAGCCATCCTAGGCCACCAAAAGTCTCTTAAGATTTTGTGCAGAGTTTTGAACATGCCTGTATGCCCTGCTGTTTGATTATCATGGCAAAGCTACAGTACCTCTTCCCTGCATGGGGAGGGGGGAACAACTATTTTGCCTCTGTGTGGAAGGCACATCCCTCCATCACAAACGGGGTTACAGTACCTGCTGGAGTATCCTTGAGGTCATCTATCCCAGGGCTTTTCAACCTTTTCACCCATTGTACCAATTTTAGGATAAGGCAATGTCCGAGTACCACCAGTCGCCCAGCAAGGTGTCAAAAACTTGACCGAAAAAAGGAAAAAATAATAAAATACAGGTAGTCCTCGATTTACAATAATTCACTTAGTGACCGTTTGAAGTTACAACGGCACTGAAAAAGTGACTTATGACCATTTTTCACACTTATGACTGTTGCAGCATCCCCAGGGTCATGTGATTTACATTTGGATGCTTGGCAACTGATTCATGCTTATGACAGTCACAGTGTCCCAGGGTCATGTGATCACCTTTTGCAACTTTTTGACAAGTGAAGTCAATGGCCGGGGAGGGAGGGGCAGCTCATCACTCAGGTTGCAGGGTGCCTGTGTTGGGGGGAATCCATGGGTCTCTGGTGGAGGGGGGTGGGACTGGGGTAGGTGCCCTCCTTCCTCCTCTCCCATTGTCCCTTCCTTCCTTCCTTTCTTTCCTCCTTCTTTGTCCCTTCCTCCTTCCCTCCCTCCCTCCCTCAGGTTGCAGGGTGCCTGTGTGTGTGTGTGGGAAATCCATAGGTTACTATTGTGAATAGGCAGGAGGGAAACAAAACTTTTCAATAGGCATGTTACTGTTTATACTCTGAAGGACAAATATCCCTACCTTTCTTCTTCCCTTCCTTTCTTCATTCCCTCCCTCTCTCCCACTGTCCCTACCTTTCTTCTTTCCTTCCTTCCTTCCTTTTTTTCTTTTAACTTGATCATATTTGAAGAAGTTCTTTTTATTCCTCCACCAACCTCAGTTCATTTTCAGCAGTTCACAGTTCTGGGCTTCTTCTTTTGTCACTGTGGGAAGTCATCTCCCCAGAGAAGAAAATATTAAAAGGGCAGGAAAATACATTTCCTAAAAAGAAGTTAAAAGGCAGAAAAGCATTCCCAGGTTTTCTTAATAGCCCCAAGTCTCCCTCCCCCAAGCAGAAACCAACTCTATAGAAATGCAGATGTAAACCATTCAGGAAGGTTGAAGCTAAGAAGACTTCTGAAATCTACATACCCCAGCCCCAGGGAGGTGGGCTTGGACAGACAACCAGCAAGAATCCTAGAGTGGTACACCTAGGCTCAGGACAGAATACATGACAAAGGAAATACAAAGCTTGAAACAGGAAATAACTCCAGACAATAGAGTCCAAGGGGTATAAAAACCCACTACCCACATGTGCTCAGCCCTTCTTTTCCTGTTGGATCCATCTTTCTGTCTGCCTTTCCTCTGCAATAAACTACAACCTTCTTCTCAAAGCAGTTGCCATGTTTATTCCCCGCTTGGAGGAACCATGATGGAGACTTTTCTTCCTACAATTTGGCGACCACGAAGGGACTCCAAGCTAACCTCTCCAATGGACTGAGACTGGTAAGCCCATCCTGCCGGCAGCAGACCCCTTTGTGTCTGTGGATGGATTTTCCAGGCCCTGTTAGATGTTTTGTGCCAGCCATGGCAGTTACCCAAAAAGGTCATCAGATGGGAGCAAAGAGGCTTCTTTGCTTCCACTGGTGGGTCAGGGGTCCCCAGCCCCTGCAACCCCATTGGCGAGAGAGTTTTATGGTTAGGGAGGGGCTGAGACCCCCCACAAATACCTCTGCTCAAGGGGCTGCTCTTTCTTCTTGTCTCTTCTAGTCTAGTTCTGTTCTGTTGTTCTCTCTCACACGCAGGCATGGATGCCTCCATGCCAAGTAATTCTTTCTCTCTAATCTATCGTTGAATAAAGCTTCATATATATGATTGCATCTCTTGGAAGCACCTTAACGATCCATCGACCTCATGAGACCATCTCACAAGTTGGTAGCAGAGGATGGTTTAAGGCAACGCTTCCAAGCCAGCGCCTACTGCAAGATGTCTAAAGGTTCCAGCAAGAACCCATTTGAAACGGATTGCAGGAGGTCCCCGATTGTGACAAGAAGTCTTCAATCAAAGACAGCAGCCCTGGATCCACCCCCTGATGCGAGCTTTGCTCCAGGTGAGAGCACAGATGCGGCGCCAGGGACCCCTCTGCATGCCACAGAGGGAAGCATGGAAGGCTTGCAGTCTACCCAACACTGCCCAGATGCAGCGGAAATGGCCCGGGCCCAAGCCAAATGCCGCGTGGGCCAGATGACTGAACAGGAACGCGAGGAGTTGCTCTTAACACTCCTTACAGCACAAAGGACGCCACAAGCCCCCCCCCCACCAGGGATATCAGCGCAGAGGGACTCTGGACGCTGGGTACGTCCTCCCCCAGCGCCCTGGGTGACCCTGGGACCCCAGAGCTTTTGGCGTGAAATTTCCCGCCAAACTGTGACCTACAGCTTCCTGGGGCAACCGGAAGCAAGATGGCGGCCCCCAGAACAACCACATGGGCCGATACCGGAAACAAGATGGCGGCCCCCAGTACACCCACATGGTCTAATAAAGATAGGCCTCAACCAAGCCTGGAGGCCCAGCAATCTATAGCATCCAGCCAAAGTGGCACGGAAACCGCCTGGTCTTCCCCACCGGAAAGCCTCAAGGCTTTTGATGCCCCCAATGCCTGCCCAGCCGAGACTGCTATAGCAGAGATTGGAGCAACTATCTGAACTCAGAGCAGGTTAATGCTCTACTTAAGTGTTTCATCTGTGGCTCTGAGGGACATCTGAAGAAAGACTGCCCCCATCACCAACAAGGCCCCAAGTGCGGCCCCAATCAAGGAAGGGGCAAGGGGCATGGAAGGGGGCGTGGCGGGGCGGAGGTAGTGCCAAGGGCAATTTTGTGCATACTTGTTCTCTCACCCCCACCACAAAGGCTGACAGCCCCACTGACGTATGGTTACTGGACTCTGGAGCTTCATCTCACATTACCAATATGAGTCAAGGGATTAAAAGGTTAAAGAAAATTAACTCATCTGTCAAGGTGGCAAATGGTGATAAGGCTTTGGTTGTTGGGGAGGGCACTGTTTCTGTACCCGGGCTGGGAAAAGTTGAAGGGGTATTGCATGCTCCCTCCATTGCCAACAACCTATTAAGCATTATCAAATTATGTGATGATGACAAGGTGGAAGTTTTATTTCGCAAAGGGGGAGGTCATGTCACCCGGAACCAGAGGGTCATTGGAAGTATTGCCATCATAAATGGTTTGCCATACTTCTCCCCTGAGAACCCACCCACCTCAGAAGGGGCCTGCGCACGGAATGATAGAAAGCGCCCACAGCCAGCCCCAAGGCTGTTTAAGGAGCGCAAGGCCGAAGCGGTTGCACCCAAGCCACCTCCGCCAGCACCGCTCAAGGCAACCAGAGCCAAGAGGGTGTCAGTGGGGAAGCCGCTCCACGATAAGTGTGCCCATCTCTTACACAGAAGATTAGGTCATGCGAGCTTCTCTGTAGTTAAAAAGATGGGAGAATTTGCTGAGGGAGTCCAGCTCAAGGATTGTGAGGTGTTCCTGGACTGTGCCATTTGCAAGAAGACAAAGAGGAAGGCTGCCCCCATCCCTAAGGTGTCACTGCATAAGGCCCAATACCCGTACCAACTAGTACATGTTGACTTGGTTGGGCCTTTCACACCATCCCTAGGGAAAAGACAGTATTTTCTCACTGACGTTGATGATTTTTCACGATACGGCCACGTGTATACCCTCACAGAAAAATCCGAAGCCTTTGATGCCATAAAGTCACTGTACAACTTTGTAGAGACCCAGTACAAGACCAAGATCGCACAACTGCAGAGCGATCGCGGGGCTGAGTTCATGTCCCGAAAATTCTAGGACTGGGTAAGGCATAAGGGCATCCGCCATTTCCTTACCGCGCCATTCACTCCTGCTCAGAATGGCGTGGCTGAGAAAAGAAATGGAATCCTGCAAACTATGATGCGTAGTCTGATTGCAGACGCTGGGGTCGCAGAATCATACTGGGCAGAGGCGGTGCACTACGCCAATTACACCTTAAACCGCACCTGGAGCAGTGTTGTGGACCAGACCCCATATTTCCTGGTCCACGGTAGGAAACCAAGTCTGGGACATTTATGTGTGTTTGGCTCTTACGCATGGATGCACATCCCCAAGCAGCTGCGGAAGAAGGGGAGATCTGTCTCCCAGAGACTGAGGTTCTTGGGCTATGCTCCAGGCTCCAAGGCCTATCGTTTCCTGGGAGAAGGGGGCAGGACTGTGACTTCCCAATCTGCCTCCTTCGAAGAGGACTCCAATTGGACACAGATCCACTCCAATGATCTGAGCCCATATGTCAACCGACCCAGCAAGGACACACCAACCACGACATCACCTGAGGCGACCACATACCCTGCCACCGACGAAAGTGAGGAACAAGACAAAGATGTCATCCTACCTGGATCAGATGGGGAGGATGAGCCGTCCAGTCCCATGGGGGAAGACATGCCGTCTTCACCCCCAGCGACGCCTCAGGGACCCGCGGAAGAAAAGGGCGGTGAGTGGCAGAAGGTAAGGAGGTCAAAGCGGTCCAACAAAGGGATCCCGCCAAAGAGAATTGACATTGGGCACATCACATCCGTCAACAGTGTTGTGGTCACCCCAAAATCCTTCTCTGACATCCAGGAGCTGCCCATCGAAGAACAGGAGAAATGGCAGCTCGCGATGGAGAAGGAAATGGACAGCCTAAGAAGACTCAAGGTCTTCACCCCCCAGCAACCACCAAAGGAGAGGAAAGTCATTGGCACAAGGTGGGTTTACAAGGCCAAACCACTTGCCAATGGCCTCTACCTGTATAAGGCCCGTTTCGTAGCTCAGGGGTTCGCTCAGCGCTACATGGAGGACTACGGGGAGACCTACTCTCCAACCGTCTGGGCAGAGAGTGTCAAGGCCGCCCTCGTAACTGCAGCCGCTCTGGGTGAGGAAGTCTTCCAATTCGACATCCAGACGGCTTACCTCCACGCCAACTTGGACCAGCAGATCTACGTGAGGGCCCCTCCTGGCTACCAGCAGGAAGGGGGAAATACATGGTTGCTCCACAAAGGGTTATATGGCCTCAAGCAGTTGGGGAAATTATGGTATGACTGCCTTAGAAAAAGTTTAGAATGAGTTGGTTTCACTGCATCCCATGCAGATGAATGTGTTTTCACACGCAACTCCAAGGGTACCACAGAACGGGTGTTAGTTTATGTGGACGACCTACTATATATAGGGCCTGACAAGGAAGGGTGTGATGAATTTGCCAAGGCCCTGGAAGAAAAGTTTACCCTGACGTCTTTGGGGCGGGTTGACAAGTACTTCGGTGTGCACATCTTGGCCACTAAGGGGGGGTTCGCTCTATCTCAAAAAGAAAAGATAGAGGAGTTATTGGCCAAATGCAAAATGGCAGAATCTAACCCAACACATAGTCCGATGCAAAGTGACTATTACAATCACACTCACAAGGACGGTCCTGGGTTCACAGATAATAAGCTTTACAGATCTGTCATTGGCTCCTTGCTATATATCAGCAATTGGAGCAGGCCTGACATAGCTTTAGCTGTGAATCTACTGTCCAGGCACGTGGAACACCCAAAGGAATTCCACTGGACTGCTGTTAAAAGGGTACTTAGATACCTCAGGGGCACGGCTGATGCCCTCCTTGTGCTGGAACCAGAGAAGGGGAAGACGGCCCAGCTCTCCGCTTACTCAGACGCAGACTGGGCTGGCGACACCAAGAGTAGACGGAGCACCTCTGGTTTCCTCATATTGCTAAATGGCTGTCCTATCCATTGGCATGTTAGGCAGCAAAAATTTGTTTCTTGCTCCACGGCCGAGGCTGAATATGCCAGCCTGACAGACACGGCCAATGATTTGATTTGGTTCAATGCTCTGATAACGAGCATCTGGGCATCTCCTCCTCTGCCCATCCAAATTCAAGAGGATAATATAGCCGCAATTGCAATATCGGGGGCATATGCGGTGGGCTCTAGGTCCCGCCACATAGACATACGCTATAAAAATGTCAGGCAGCTTGCCAAAGAGGGTTTTATACATGTTGAGCATTGTAACACAACTGACCAGATAGCTGATCTGTTCACCAAACCTGTTCCCATTGACCGGCACAACCTTCTGTGTAAGTGTTTGTGTTTGGTCTTCTGAATGTTTTTATGCATGTCTATGACACCTGCTCGCCCCTCACACACATTCACTGGTCCCTGTCATTGGCTGGCAAGAAGGGGAATTGTTAGATGTTTTGTGCCAGCCATGGCAGTTACCCAAAAAGGTCATCAGATGGGAGCAAAGAGGCTTCTTTGCTTCCACTGGTGGGTCAGGGGTCCCCGGCCCCTGCAGCCCCATTGGCGAGAGAGTTTTATGGTTAGGGAGGGGCTGAGACACCCATAAATACCTCTGCTCAAGGGGCTGCTCTTTCTTCTTGTCTCTTCTAGTCTAGTTCTGTTCTGTTGTTCTCTCTCACACGCAGGCATGGATGCCTCCATGCCAAGTAATTCTTTCTCTCTAATCTATCGTTGAATAAAGCTTCATATATATGATTGCATCTCTGCGTTCTGCCTTTCACTTGGAAGCACCTTAACGATCCATCGACCTCATGAGACCATCTCACAGGCCCTGCCCATGTGGAGTCAGGGTAGTAAAGGGAGTTTTGGGTTTGAGCTCAAGGGCTGCTTTGGAAAGAAGGTGAAGGTGAGTACCTCTAAATTTTAACTTTAAAGCCCAGGGGGGTAAAAGAAATGTGTGTATGTTTCTGTGTGTGTGAGTGAGAAGACCTTTTTCCCCAATCACAGTTGGATTTTGCTCCCTCTGGCCTTTCCTAGCCGCAGAAAGGATCTGTTCAAGTTGCAGACCCTGGAAAGTATGGGGGTTTGGCCAGAGCGCAGGACCTTTTGTTAAGGAAAAGGGAGAGACTGTGAAAAACTGTGGAATGAGAAAATTGGATTTAGGCAACTAGCTGGTTAAGCCCTGTAAGCAAAGCAAAGCAAAGTTAGGAAATGAAGCCCCAGGCAAGGAGCGTCCCTTACCTCTGGAAAGCAAGCAGAGGTCCTCCCAGACATTTGACGTCTGCAAACAGCGGTGGTGAAAAGTGAAGGTAAAGCCGGTAAGAGCGTCCCGTACCTTCTGTAGGGGAGCAGAAGGTCCTCGACAGACCCTTTTTGGTCTGAAACCGTGGTGGTAGATCCCTAAAGGAGCGTCCCAGTACTCTGTGAGGGATCCAGAGTGCTCCTTGGGTCCCTTTTTGACCCAAGAAAAAACTGTGGAGGTAGGTGGAAGTCTCACAAGGAGGCTTCAGTGCGCCAAGCCCGATAGAACCAAGGTGGGTTCTAGTTAAAGGGCCGAGATAGGCTCCCCAGTAAAGCTTGCTTGAAGCCTGGGATGGGAATCAGCTACCCGTTCAGGCAGGTATGAAAAAGAGATAGGTAGAGAAAATATATATAAAGAAAATAGACTTTGCTAGGGCTTTGCTGGGAAACCAATTGGCTAAATAAAGGTAGTCAAAGGGAAAATAAGAAATAGTGCTTCTCTCTCTTTCTCTCTCTCTCTCTCTATGCAACCACGTGGTATGTTTAAAATATGTGCCTTCCCTAATTTAACTGAGATTTATGGTGGGTATGACTAGGATGTGTAAAATTAAGACTTCTGTTTCCTTTTCTGTTCCCCTGTCTTTGTGTGTATATGTGTGTCAAAGTCTTTGTGCGATAGGTAAATGTGACTGTTAACTGTCTAATCCAAAGAGAAAAGAATTTTAAAATTCTGCTAGAAATTCTGCTTAAAATAAGCTACCAAAAAGAAAATACCCTCACTCTGTCTGTCCGGCCAACAAACAGAGTGAAGAAAAATGTGTTTGTTTGTTTTTCTTCTCTTTCTCTCTATGTACTCTTAAGAACAGCCCAAAGTTACTGTAGAAGGAGGGAATGTTTTTAAGTTCATCTGCTGGAAAAGTTTCACTCTTGCATTTAATAAGAATGATAAAGTTGGAAGGCACCTTGGAGGTCATCTAGTCCAACCCTCTGCTCAGGCAGGAAACCCTATGCCAACTTTATCAAATGCCTTACTGAAGCCCAAGTAAATTGTATCAACAGCATTCCTCTGGTCCACCAATTTTGTCACTTGATCAAAGAATGCAATAAGATTTGTTTAGCATGATCTGTTTTTGACAAACCCATGTTGGCTTTTAGTAATGACTTTGTTTGCCTCTAGGTATTCCGTTGATTTGTTGTCTGATTATCTTTTCCAGAATCTGCCCAGGTGAGGTCAGGCTGATAAGTCTGTAGTTTCCTGGATCTATTTTTTCTTTCCTTTCTTAAAAAAAAGGAACTACATCAGCTCTTTTCCAGTCCTCTGGTAGTTCCCTAGTGCTCCAGGATCCTTGAAAAATATAGTTCAGTGGTTCTGAGATCATATCTGCCAGTTCCTTGAGAACCTTTGGGTGTAATCCAAAGGTAACACCAGCTGCCTGCAATTAGTGCAGGTTCGAGTCCCACCAGGCTCAAGGTTGACTCAGCCTTCCATCCTTCCGAGGTAGGTAAAATGAGGACCCAGATTGTTGGGGGCAATTAAGCTGACTTTGTAATAATGCCGCTTGGGGTGTGTGTGAAAGCCCTAATAAGCAGGCATATACATAGAATGAAGGCTACTGCTAAGCTTGTAAGCCGCCCTGAGTCTTCGGAGAAGGGCGGGATATAAATGGAATTAAAATAAATAAATAAATAAATAAATCCATCTGGTCCTGGTAAATTTGGAAAGGTGCTCACTTGCCATTTGCTTGCCTATCTTAGTTTGTGTTTCTAATCTATTTTTTATGTATTGTTTTTGATAACTTTTTATTTTGTGTAAAGCCACACGCAAAAGAGTTAAATGTTCTGCTTTCTCCCTGTTGTCACCTTCTTGCCATAATCATTTCTTTAATTTTTTTCTTTTTTCTTGTTGAAAGAAGTTTTTTTTTTGTTATTTTTGACTTGGGTCACAAGCCTTAGTTCACTTTGAGCCTTAACTTTTCTGACTTCATGTTTGCAGGCTTGGCCTATTTGCTGATATTCTGCTTTAGTTATGTGCCCCTTTCCACTTTTTATGCTTGTCTTTTGTATCTTTCAATTTATCAGAAAATTCTTTATGCAGCCATGCTAATATCTTTTGAGAGCTGTTATTCTTTTCCTTTGTTGGTATTGTGCTAAACTTTTTTTTACAAAATTTCCCAAGCTTTTTAAATTGTTTTTCCCTTGAGGATTCTCATCCATGGAATCCCTCCCAAGCCCTCTCTTAAGTTTATTGAAATTAGCTCTTAAAGTCCAAGACTCTAGTTTGACTATGTTCTATTGCTTATGCTTCCTACATACCTTAGTTAGCTGACTAGCAAAAGGTTCATCTATTTTCTCTGGTTGGTTGGCCTATAGTATACACCTATGGCAATGTCATTTTTTTCCTTTTTATATTGACCCAAATGCATTCAAGATTTTTCATCATTGTTGTGCTCTATTTCTGTGGAGATGTAGTCATTTCTTATATAGAGGAACTCCACCTCTTTTATTTGGTCTGTTTCCTTTAAATGGATCCATTTGTGGGTTTCATCCCACCAGGTTTCCATAATGGCAACATTATCATATCTGCCCTCATTTACCTGAACTTCTGGTTCACCCTGTTTACTGTTCATACTCTGTGCATTGGTGTACAGACATTTGAGTCCTTTATAACTGACCCTGTGTTTACTTTCTACATAACCTGTATGTGGTGCCTGAGTTCCCCTTATTGTCAGAATCCATTTATATCACATTTCATAAATGTATAGGTAGAACATTGGGCTTATTCTGGGGATTCTGCCATCTCTCCGAGGGGGGGAGGGAGAGGATGGTTACTTAAGGCGATCTTCAAACAACAGGGAACGTTTGAACTGGGGAAGAGAGGGGGAGAGACAGATCTGGATCGCATCTTCATTTACAACTGAAAAGGAAAGCAATAACCATAAAACCAAGGAGAGTTCCCTTTCTCATGGAAGGGCCTGACACCTAAGCAAATGATGGGGGGCTGACCAAATGGATGAGGGGAGGGGCTGAAATGGGAATGCTTTATATAGGATTGAAATGTAACTTTGTTAGATTCCGTCTTGTATTGCCACAATCTAGTAAACATCCTAGTAAACATTTTCCTTTTGGACTAAACTTGCATCCAAGAGTTCTTATTTCCTAAGATGTCGATTGAGGTGGGTCCTCACAGTAGACGGAATCTGCTATAAGAGTCAACCTGGAAGGGAAAACCTTACCGAGGGACTTTGCAACAAATACAATGTCTGGCGACGAAGCAAGAGAGGAGGGAAGCCCCATGGAGGGCGAGTCTTCCCCCCAAATGGAATCCCAGAGACGATGGGAAGCTGAAGCGGCATATTCCCGTGGGGAAGAAGTGGTGGAGCAGTACGACCGAAAACCCCGGTGGTCGATGGGCGTTGGTAGGAAAAGTGAGTGGGAAAAGGCTTCGGGAGAAGTGACCCTGAGGCGGAGTAACCACCAACCGCAACGGAGGCAAGAGATGGAGAGTTCCCTGCACGCCAGTGAGGAGGAGCGGATCCTGGAAAAAGCCATTGATCTGATGAAAGCAACCCTGAGCTCACTAAGGGAGGAGAGAGCTGAAAATCGCAACCGAGGCAGCGCCTGGGGACGCAACTGGAAAGGTAATGGAGGGGATCCAACACCTGAAACCCCAGGGCTGTCCAATGGAACAGGAATTGCTGCCTCAGCAGTACCCCCCCAGAACCACAGACGGGGACCAGGATGAGGAGCGATACCGGCCACGGCGCAGACAATGCTCCAGCCAAAGACTCCCGCTCCTGGAAGTCAAATTCAAAGGGGAGCCATCACGACTGGGATTCTTCCTAACCCAAGTCCTCAGCTACATGGAAGAGTACGGCCGGGATATCCCTAGTGACAAAACACGCATCCGAATTGTGCAATCCGCCCTGGATGGATCGGCTGCAGACTGGGTGGTGAACTTGCATGACTCCAACGCCCCAGAACTCGACAACTTCAACCGATTCATGTCATCTTTGAGGCGGCGGTTCGAGGATCCTTTGGCTGACCGTAAGGCCCGGGAGAGAATCAAGACGGTGAGGCAGGGCAGGCGAGCAGTGGCTGATTATACCCAAGAATTCCGAGCCATTGCCAGCAAGCTGAACTGGCCAGAAGACATCCTCCTTAGCCACTTCAAAGACGGTCTAAACTACGACCTGTATGACGCTTGCCTGCCTCGAGGAGACCCACCCCATCTCGACGACTGGTACATCCTGGCGGAGGAAGTGGAAATAGACCTACTGAAGAGACACCGCAGAGGAAAACCATGGGGCTGCCTGCCACCCAAGCAAACACGCGAGGGGGAAAAGTCACCAGCCACAGCCAAAAAATCAACGGGTTGTTTCAACTGCGGGAGAGAGGGCCACCATGCTGCAGAATGTCGTTCAAAAGCCCCCCCACGAAAACCAGAGGCATCATCCTCCAAGAAGCCGGGGAAGCCCCAAGGCAACACAAAAGAATCTTCCATGAAGGGGACAGAGGCTGTAGAGTCCACAATTCCTGCCAGGAACTGGGATTGGACTCCAGCCTGCATCGCAGGGACGGTGGACAACTTGGAAGACAGCTCAGAGGGAGAACCATTGGTAAGTGGACCCCTTCCACCCATACTTAAGACAGTGACTATATTAGCTTCCCCTATGCCTGAAGCAGCCAAAATGAAAGCTCTGATAGACTCTGGGTGCATCCGCTGCCTTATTAGCCCAACGCTGGTGGAGAGATTGAGCATCCCAGTGAGGAGGCTAAAACAACCAATCTCTTTTAGTCAATTAGATGGGACTATAGCGGGGGGGGACCAGCTACCCTAGCCACTCTACCAATCCACATGTCCCTGGGGTCTCATGAGGAAGACATAACGTTTATAGTGGCCCCAAGCATGGAATGCCCAATGATTTTAGGACCGGAATGGCTGAAGAAATGGAACCCCGGGATAAACTGGAGGACAGCAGAACTCAACTTCCCAAAAGTGGAACAGGAAAATGTAAAACCCCCAAACACCCCCCCAACCCAGAGGGAGGAGACAGCAGCAGTGGGAAAAGAGAAGGGGTTAACAGAGATACCAGAGGAATACAGGGACCTGGCTGAGGTCTTCAGTGAGGAAAGAGCAGATGAACTTCCCCCCCACCACCCCACAGACTGCACCATAGAATTCAAACCTGGGGCAAAACTCCCAAAACCCAGGATGTATGCCATGAGCCCAAGGGAAATGGCAGAAATGGAAAGATTCATAAAGAAAAACTTAGAAAGAGGATTTATTGAGCCTGCCAAACCCAAAGTGGCTGTCCCGGTTCTGTTCAGGGAGAAGAAGGATGGGTCTTTTCGCTTGGTTGTGGATTATAGAAATTTGAACACAATTAGTGAATGTAATCTGTACCCCCTTCCCCTAATGAAGGATATGCTATCCCACCTATCGAAAGGAAAGATTTTTACCAAACTAGACCTGAGGGAAGCATACTACCGTATTAGGATTAAGGAAGGAGACGAATGGAAGACTGCATTCAACTGCCCAATGGGGTGCTATCAATTCAAAGTATTGCCATTCGGACTGCAAGGGGCCCCCGCAGTCTTTATGCAATTAATTAATGACATGCTGAGAGAGCACCTATATAAGGGGGTCCTGGTTTACCTCGATGACATCCTTATCTTCACAGAAACCAAAGAGGAACATATCAAACTAGTCAGAGCAGTCCTGAAGAAATTGCGAGCTGCCCATTTATATGCTAAATTATCGAAGTGTAAATTCCATCAGGAAAAAATCGACTACCTGGGATATCGCATATCTCCAGAGGGCATCGAAATGGACCCAGAGAAGGTCAGGGCAGTACTAGAGTGGGCACCCCCCCGCACATGGAAGCAATTGCAAAGTTTCCTGGGGTTTACAAATTTCTACCGCCAATTCATCCCCACATTTGGCCAAATAGCCATGCCCCTCACAAATTTGTTGAAAACGAAGGGGGGGTCACCCGTGAAACCCAGCCAGCCTTTAAAATGGTCAATGGAATGTCAAGCAGCATTTGAGAGGCTAAAGAGACTTTTTTTTGCTGAACCTGTCCTAAAACACCCAGATCCCGACAAACCTTTTGTAATACAGGCAGATGCGAGCGACGTAGCAGTCGGAGCCGTATTACTACAGGAAAATGATGAGGGGACGTTGCAACCATGTGCATACACATCCAGAAAACTCACAGAAACAGAACAACGCTGGCCAATATGGGAAAAAGAGGCATTCTCGTTGAGGTGGGCATTACTAACATGGCGCCAATTTTTAGAAGGAAATAAAATACCTTTCCAGGTCTAGACAGACCACAAGAATTTGGAAGCACTAAAAACGCCCAGGAAGCTCACTCCTAAGCAAGCCCACTGGTCCCAACATTTTCACCGATTCAATTTCACTCTCAAACACTTACCGGGGGGAAAGAAATTCCTGGCAGATGCATTATCCCGCATGCCCCAATATAACAGCACAAGAGTTACTGACTTTAAACCACTTGTACCGGAACAACAACTGGAAGCACCAGTCACCACCAGGGCACAAGAAAAAATGAAGCCGAAGGTAGATAGCCAAACTGGAATAGAATTCAGGAAATCTTTGGAAAGTGATGAATGGTTCCAGAAAAATAAACATGTGTGCACAATTAAAGATGGACTGCCATGGGTGGGGGAGAAGCTATATATACCTGCCACACAGAGAATCAATTTCATGCAACTGTGCCATGATACAAAATCAGCAGGACACTTTGGCTTTGTAAAAACCTTACACTTAACTAAAAGGCAATTTTGGTGGCCATCTATGAAAAAGGACATAGAAAGATATGTGGGTAGCTGTCAAATTTGCGCAATGGCCAAAAGACTGCAAGGGAAACCACCAGGTCTGTTACAACCGGTAGCAAACCCCTCAGCCCCATGGAAAGAAATAGTCATGGATTTTATCGTAGAACTGCCAGAAAGTAATGGAAACACCGTAGTCTGGACTGTCACAGATCTGTTCTCTAAGCAAGTACATTTCATACCTTGCCAAAAAATCCCGACCGCAAAAGCATTAGCAAAACTTTTTGTACAGCATATTTATAGATTGCACGGGGTACCACAACGTATCATATCTGATAGAGGGGTGCAATTTACGTCGGCATTTTGGAAAGAATTTTTATCCCTCTTAGGAACCACCCAAGGACTGTCATCTAGTCACCATCCTCAGACAGACAGAGCTTCTGAAAGACTTAATAATATACTTGAACAATATCTGAGATGCTTTATTAATTTTCAGGAGTCCGACTGGACGGACCTACTGCCTTTCACAGAAGTAGCATATAATAATGCAGTCCACTCAAGCACAGGTTACACCCCTTTTCAAGTAGCTACAGGCCAGAGTTTCAACCCAATACCAGAACTAACCCCAAAAGAACCGGTCATCCCTGATCTGAAGGAATGGATTGCTCAATTGCAAAATACATGGCCAATCGTTAGGAAAGCGTTGGAAGATGCCAGAAAAGCATACAAGACACAGGCAGACAAAAAAAGAACCTATCCCGCACCATTTAGGGTAGGAGAGATGGTATATTTATCCACAAAATACCTGAAATCACTCCAACCCTGTAAAAAACTAGGACCAAAATATATTGGACCCTTTCCAATTAAAAGAATCATAAACCCAGTAACAGTTGAATTAGAACTACCCAAAAATCATAGACGAATACACCCAACCTTTCACTGCAGTCTATTAAAGAGAGAACAACAATCACCACTACGAGCAAAAATCCCACCACCACCACCACCCATCATGGTGGAAGGAGAACAACATTTTGAAGTGAAAGAAATCTTAGATTCCAGAAAACACCATGGAACGATACAATATTTAGTGGCATGGAAACACCTCCCCTCCTCAGAAAATGAGTGGGTTAACAAACTCCATGTTAAAGCACCTAAGTTGCTTAAGAGGTTTCATACAGAATATCCGAACAAACCAGGCTAACATTTATATGTTTTCTTTTCCCCACAGAAGGACTCATCTTTTTTCTGAAAGGAGAGCTGAATGTCAGAATCCATTTATATCACATTTCATAAATGTATAGGTAGAACATTGGGCTTATTCTCGGGATTCTGCCATCTCTCTGAGGGGGGGGAGAGGATGGTTACTTAAGGCAATCTTCAAACAACAGGGAACGTTTGAACTGGGGGAGAGAGGGGGAGAGACAGATCTGGATCGCATCTTCATTTACAACTGAAAAGGAAAGCAATAACCATAAAACCAAGGAGAGTTCCCTTTCCCATGGAAGGGCCTGACACCTAAGCAAATGATGGGGGCCTGACCAAATGGATGAGGGGAGGGGCTGAAATGGGAATGCTTTATATAGGATTGAAATGTAACTTTGTTAGATTCCGTCTTGTATTGCCACAATCGATTCCATCCTAGTAAACATTTTCCTTTTGGACTAAACTTGCATCCAAGAGTTCTTATTTCCTAAGATGTCGATTGAGGTGGGTCCTGACAGTCCCTTATTTTCTTACCACCTGTTTGGCACTTGCTATTAAAAGTTTGATTTTGCTTGATAGCAAGGTTGATATTCTTGTCCATACACATATCTATGTTACAGGCACTGCTAACCCTGCGAGTTTTTGATTGCCGGGGACAGGGATGTTCTGTATCAATTAATTCACTGTCCCCATTGTTTAGCTTAAATATTCCTCCAGAAAATCTGTAAGTTTATTGCAGATTTGATGGATGCAAACCGTGTTGTTGTTGTTTCATTGGACCAGTTACAGACGTTGTGACTAATACAGTATAACTTAAGTCCTAACACGTTAAAAATGTTCAGTTCAGGAATGAGACTGTTGGGAGGAATTCTCCCGTTGAGACTCTTCCAGCTGGGATTCTCACAAGCAGCACAGAGGGGAACAAATAGAATGTGAAGCCAGGTACTGGAAAAATAGGTTTGATCACAGAGATTAAAGTTGAGTGACAGTTCAGCATAAAACCCCAGCTAGCGAGACAGAATGGTCCTAAGCACGAGTTCTTATACCTTTTCATGGTTTCCAAAATTGTCATTTCTTTTGGTGAGTTAAATTTGTCTTTTCAGATTTGTTGGTCAGTGTCTATTGTTGGGTTTGGGTTAATTTCTATCTCAAATCTGTCTAAAAGGTGTTAACATTTGCTTCAGGAGGGTTCCAGTGTTAATTATTTTATTGTTGTGTACCTTTTGTTGTTCCTATTCTAATTCTATCAGTTCTAATTGCTGTTAGCCAGTTCTACATTCCTTGTGGCCAGTGTGTGTGTTAAGTGTTTGTTTATTTAGCCTCAGGATGCCACTGAGTCAGACTAGTTATTGGGTTCTTGTATTTACCAAGATATTTTTTCTATGGGATGAGGAGGGGATGTCCTTTTATGTTCTCTTACCAGAATCTTTAAAAACTGCAGTATTAATGCCTTTTCAAAACTGCCTGCAAATTACCCCCCTCCCAATTCTTATCCTTTTGTTTCCCATGCCTTTGTCTGCCTCTCTTGGGAGAGTCCACCCAGAAAGGGGGGAGGAGTTCTTGTTCTCATGTCTTTCAGCTCTGCACAGATGACACCCCCCCCCCAAACCTTTCGAAGAAGAGCACACTGACACAGATGCCATGGAGTCATGGAAATGAGTTTTGAATCCAGCCATCTACAAAAAAGCCACCATACAACCTGAGGAAGTCCCAAGTTCTACCAGTCCCCCAGATACCTGTGAAAAGCTGAAGGAAGGTGCCATGGGACCCCACACGAAGCCTTAGAAGAAAAATTGGACTATGGGGGGAGGGTGGAAACTCATTGTAGTTTTCTTGCTTGCTTCATTTATATTGTAATAGCCAGTTAAATGTATTTATGGAGAGATGGCATTTGGGAATAGTTGGCACAGCAAGTCCTGAACACCTTGGGACTTCTGTATGGTGGGAGGAAAAATTTATCCAGAATGTTTGTATTGCCTGTTTGTATTAGTAGCTACAAACACACACACACACCATTTAGAATCACATTGAGTCTCCCTTCTACTTACCTTCAGTAAAGCTCCAACCTCCAGTAAAATTCCAAGGGGGAGGGAACCAGTACCCCTCAGGTGATTTGCAATTCATATGACATGAGGAGGTATCAGGAAAGAGATCTAAGCCCTGAATATCTTGCTCTGGTGGACTCAGATTGGGCTCACTATGTGCAATTTAAAGGATGGAATAGCCTTACTTGGATATTGGCTAACATTAATTGGACATTACAAATTACAAACCTGGATGCACTGAATTAAGAGCTAAGGCAGGAAACAACTCTTGAAAATGGGCAGCCAGTGGTTAGGTACTGAGGCAAACCATGGCTGTGAAGATTTTTTGGGAGCAATGTGCAAACCTGACTGGAAGCTAAAGGTGGCATCTAACATTTGAAAATAATTGGCACAGAATATTGGTAACTATAAATTTCTTTTCCACCTAATTTTCGCCCTGACTTTTTAGAACTTTATGGGCAGGAATCCTTTTCTGCTGCCTCCATTAGTGTTTTTCCTTTTGCATTAACAGTTTAAAGCTTGTTTACCAAGTATACCTGATCAGACCAATTTTAATCTTGTGCCAGTAAGTGTGTCATTCACACACTTAGGGCACAAAGGGGGGATTGTGGGAAGTCATCTCCCCAGAGAAGAAAATATTAAAAGGGCAGGAAAATACATTTCCTAAAAAGAAGTTAAAAGGCAGAAAAGCATGCCCAGGTTTTTTTAATAGCCCCAAGTCTCCCTCCCCCAAGCAGAAACCAACTCTATAGAAATGCAGATGTAAACCATTCAGGAAGGTTGAAGCTAAGAAGACTTCTGAAATCTACATACCCCAGCCCCAGGGAGGTGGGCTTTCTGTCTGCCTTTACTCTGCAATAAACTACAACCTTCTTCCCAAAGCAGTTGCCATGTTTATTCCCCGCTTGGAGGAACCATGATGGAGACTTTTCTTCCTACATCACCTTTTTGTTTTCCCAGTTCTTCCCTAAGATTTTTTGGGTCACTTCTTCTCTTCTTTTCTCCTCCATTCTCCTAGCAATTGTGCTTTCAACAACTCCAACTTCCCCACCCCACCCCGTCTCCTTTCCCCATTATTTCCATTTGCTACCAGGGACTCTCGGTTTAGGAAAACTGCTTTCTGAAGTCCAAGATAGGGAGGTATCAGACACAGTCACGCTTCTGTTGCAGTTACCCTTAAAGTCCCAAAATTGGGCTTATTTTGCTTCCATAAAGATCGTTCTTTCCCACGTGGGCTTTGGCTGCCTCAGAAGATGCGAGGGGCCTTGCTCCTTATCGGAGATGCGCAGACGGAGGCGTTGGGTGGGGGTGCAGCCTGGAGGAAACACTTCGGAGGGAACTAGTGGAAGCCTGGGAAAGGGCGGCCACAGAGGCACTCGACCGAGTTGTACCCATGCGGCCCTTGACCCGGCGCAGATCCCAATGGGCTCCTTGGTTCTCCATGGAGCTCCGGGAGATGAAGCGTCGGAGACGGGGCCTAGAGAGCTGTTGGAGGTCCAGCCGATCCGAATCCGACCGGTTACGACTAAGGTCGTTCACGAGAATTTATCTCGTGGCGATGAGGGTGGCAAGGTCTAACCACTTTGCCACCCTCATCGCGTCCGCAGATAATCGCCCGGCCGCCCTGTTTAGAGTAACTCGCTCCCTCCTTAATCAGGAGGTGAGGGAGGAGCCCTTGCAGGGTTGTGCCGAGGAGTTTAGTCGATATCTGTCGGACAAAATCGTTCGGATCCGGACCGGTCTGGACTCCGACTGGGCAGAGTCTGATGATGAGGATACAGGCAGTCTTGTTGATGTTATCTGGGAGGAGTTCGATCCTGTGACTCCTGAAGACGTGGACAAGATCATGGGGAAGCAGGACTTCCGGATGGCAAGGCGTCACCGGAGGCAGCCATTCTTAGGCTGTCAGCCCCGCAGCTCCGTAGAGCCGCCGAAAACAGCGCCGATCAGCTGTTTCGGCGACTCGGAAGCCCCCTCCTTGGGAGAAGAGGAGGGGGTGAGCGCCCAGGTAGGGGTAGAGCTCTCCGGGGCCGCCAGAACCTAAAGTTTTGACGGCTGAAGGATTGAGCCCCCCCGAAGCCTGGGTATGCTCCGGACTGCGAGGCGCTTCTGCTCCAGGCTTTTTGGAGCAGAACAGGGCGTCTGCAACCATCCCTGCCAGCAAGAAAGAACTTTGGAGAACTAGGATGCAGGCAGAGCGATACAGGAGATTCAGGTGAAAGTGGACTTTTGATCTTTAACTCAATGGATTTTGCCGAGTTTGAAAGTGAAAGTGCGTAGCAGACAATAGTGGGTGAAAATGGCTGCCAAATATTCTAAAGTTCTTAGAAGCGCGGGGGCTTCTCCGGTGCAGCAGTCTTTGTTACAAGCTTTATTGCCCCCTCCCCCTGCACCTGCACCTGTACCAACTTTTACAGTTAAAGACTTGCAGAATGTGATGCAAGAGGCTATGGAAAAGCAATTGCAACAATTAGCTGAGATAATGGATGAAAAGCTGGATGAGAAGTTAACAGAAAAGCTAGCTGAGGTTATGGATGAAAAGATCACAGAGAAACTAACAGAAATAAGGGCAGACATCTTATCTGCATTTCAAGGCATGGCTATATGTATTGAGCGTTTGGACGAAAGAGTGGAAGATCTCAGCCAAAATAATACTAGACTAGAAGTAAAAATGACAGAAACTGAAAATGTGGTGGAGAAAATTGATTGTGATTTGACCTTGGTACAGTATCATCAGATGGAGTTTGCCGTGAGAATCAGAGGCTTAAAAGAGGATCCTAAAGAAAATTTGAAGAAAATAGTTTCTGAGGCTCTGGAAGGGGTGCTGGGGCGATCAGCAGATGAAATAATGGAAGATATAGATAAAATTTTCCGTGTTAATTAGTGGATTGCAAGACAAAGGAAACTACCCAGAGATGTGGTGGTTTATTTTACAAAGAGAGCGATTAGAAATGAGGTTATTCAAGCCTCCTACAATACTGAATTTGCAATTGCTGAGCAAGAAGTCTTGATTTTAAAAGAGATCCCTCCAAGAATTTTAAGTAGAAGGAAGGAATTTGCTTTTTTGGCACAAGAATTAAGACGACGTGATATCAAGTTCAGATGGGAGATACCAGTGGGTATGGTAGTGACGTATGAAGGTATGAGACATCGTCTTACTACGGTGATTCAGGCATGTGATTTTTATTGTAATGTTTTAAAAGCAGCCCCCATACCACTTTTGGAATCTACAAAGAAGAAAAGTGAGGGAGAGTCTCAACGACACAGAGAGAATTTACAAGGTGCTGAAGGAACAATGCAGACAGATGAGAAAGTTACAGGAGTGGATCACATTTCAGTATCATTGGAGGAGGCCAGAAATTGGAGGAGGCGTGCTGTTTCTAGACGAATGAGACGAGCCTGAAGATTTAGTTGTAGAACTGAAGGAGATAATAATGCAATAAGGGAAAGTTTTTGGATTTAAGCTTAACATACAAAAATTAAAATGTTAAGAATATGATAGTATCATAAAAGGCGGTTTTAGAAGAGTAAACGGGAATTGAAATTGTTAAAAGGGTTAAATATTTGGGGATATATTTTTCACCCTCAAATGTAGAGTTATATAAAATAATTATGTTTTGTAATATTTTATGTTGTTTTAATTTTAAAATAATTATGAAAACTTAATTGGGAAGAATTGTAGTAGTGCTTACTGAAATTTTGAAGGTCATGATTTGTTATTTGGTTGGTATGTATATTTATTGTGTGATAAGAAGGTGGATAATGTGTTTAAGGTATATATTTTAAGACATGCTCTGTTGCGAGTTTGGGAAAAAGTATAGATGCAAGTTAACTTGTAAGCTACTTATATGGGCAATAATCAAACACGTAATAGAAAATATAAAAATGATGTGACTACATATAAGGAAATTTTAAGTTTGGAAAGAAATGTATGGTACTTGAAGCTGTATAATATCTTAAGAGAAGGAAAGATTGCATAAATTTGGTTTTAGTATGGAAAATTACAGGCCAGGTGGAAAGAAGATTAGAAAATTGGTTTTTTAATGATTGATGTAAATTTGTTTTGTCTGTAATTGTTCTTATTGGGTATTTTTATTGACACTACTGTTATGGATATCAAGCGGATGCTGAATTTAATTACGGCAGCAAGACATTTAGTAGGGCAATATTGGAAGAAGGAAGAACTGCCGATTATAGAAGAATGGACTGTAAAAGTTTCCAACTTGGAGGATATGGCAAAGATTTTAGTGTACTTGAAAGACTATTTGCAACAGAGAAATACTGTGGAGTAAATATGGGACTAAAAAGTATTATCCAGCATTTGAATAATTATTGATGTGATATTTATACTGCTTGGAGTTAATTCATAAGACTTAAAGTGCGATAGTTTTAATAGTTTATGATTGTTTGCATAAGGTAGATTATGATTGTTCGTATTCTTATACCCTGTACTTAGCTCTGGGAAGTCAGGGAAGGGGGAGGGGGAAGGGAGGGAGGGGTTGGGGAGGGTTGGGGAGTGGGAAGGGGGTGGGGAGGGGTTGTGTTTTGTTTGTTAAAAATAAAATGTATTGTAAAACTTTTTAATAAAAAAAAAGATCATGGGGAAGCTGAGCTCCACCACGTGTTTGTTGGACCCGTGTCCCTCCTGGCTGATTTATGCGGCCCGGGATGGGACACGAGGCTGGCTCCAGGCAGTGATAACTGATTCTTTGAGTGAGGGTAGCTTTCCTGCCGCCTTGAAGGAGGCGGTGGTGAGACCCCTCCTCAAGAAACCTGCCTTGGACCCAGCAATATTAAACAACTTTCGTCCGGTCTCCAACCTTCGCTTCCTTGCGAAGGTTGTTGAGAGCGTGGTGGCAAAGCAGCTCCCTTTGTTCTTGGATGAAGCTGATTATCTAGACCCGTACCAATTGGGCTTCAGGCCCAGATACAGCATGGAGACGGCATTGGTCGCGCTGGTGAATGATCTCTGGCGGGCTCGGGACAGGGGTTGCTCCTCTGTCCTAGTCCTTTTAGACCTCTCAGCGGCTTTTGATACCATCGGCCATGGTATCTTGCTGCGACGTCTCAGGGGGTTGGGAGTGGGAGGCAGTTTTTCAGTGGTTCTCCTCCTACCTTCTGGGACGTTTGCAGTTGGTGTTGGCAGGGGGGCAGAGGTCGACCTTGAGGCTTCTCATTTGGGGAGTTCCTCAGGGATCGGTGCTCTCACCTCTCCTGTTCAACATCTATATGAAGCCGCTGGGTGAGATCATTCGTGGTTTTGGAGTTGGGTATCATCAGTATGCTGATGATACCCAGCTTTTTATTTCGACCCCAAACCACCCCAGTGATGCCCTCGACATGATGTCCCGTTGCCTGGAGGCGGTCTGGGTCTCAATGGGGAGGAACATGCTTCGGCTCAACCCTGACAAGACTGAGTGGCTGTTCATGCCGGCATCCCGGGAAATTCAGATTACTCCATCTCTTGCCATGGGGGGTGAGCTATTACCCCCCGTAGATAGGGCGCGCAACTTGGGGGTCCTCCTAGACTCACAGCTCTCTTTAGAAGAGCATATTGGAGCTGTGACTAGGGGGGCCTTTGCCCAGGATGGCCCCCGACCTTCGCTCCTTCCGGCGGGGTCTAAAAACTTATTTATTTAAGCAATCCGGTCTGGTTTGATGGGTTAAGGGTTGGGTTTTTAACATGGTTTAAATTACTGTTTATATCGGGCATAATATTTAATTGTTTTTTAACTTTTGTACTTCGTTTTTAATATTTATTGCCCTGTACACTGCCCTGAATCCTTCGGGAGAAGGGCGGTATAAAAATTTAATAAATATAAATATAAATGTAACTTGCTACCCGGCCGGCCGGCCGCCTCCGCGGCTCTTTCCCCGGGCGCTTCACTTCCTGCAAAGGGCGATGGAAGAGGAGCGGGCGCAAGGCCAATCAGGAGCCTTGCTAGGGGGCAAGCCGGCATGAAGACAGAGAGAGAGAGCCTCTGTCTCTCTCGCTGGAAATGCTGGAGGACTGGGAGCCGTAGTTGAAGCCTGAAATGCCTTCAGCTGTAACTGCTTGTGTGTGTGTGTGTGTGTGTGTGTGTGTGTGTGTGTGTGAGCAGCGATCAATGCTGCTTTCCAGGTGATAAGTGCTTCTTTGGGGCTCAGCAGATGTGCTGGGATCAGTGCTGCTTTCCAGGTGATTGGTGCGCATTTGGGGCTCAGCAGCTCCAGCTGCAGCCTGCCACTGATCCTGGCACTTCCACTGAGCCCTGACTGCCCCGAAGAAGCGCCGAACAGCTGGAAAGTGGAGCTGAGCCTTGGCAGCCCCGAAAAACCACGGATCAGCTGCAAAGCGGCCAGATCCTGGCGCTTGAACCCTGGCAGCCCCGAAAAAGCCCTGATCAGCTGCAAAGCGGCTCTGATCCTTGCTGAGCCCTGGCAGCCCCGAAAAAGCCCCGATCAGCTGCAAAGCGGCTCTGACCCTTGCTGAGCCCTGGCAGCCCCGAAAAAGCCCCGATCAGCTGCAAAGCGGCACTGATCCATGCTGAGCCCTGGCAGCCCCGAAAAAACCCCGATCAGCTGCAAAGCGGCCTGATCCTGGTGCTTGAACCCTCGCAGTCCCGAAAAAGACCAGTTCAGCTGCAAAGTGGCACTGATCCTGGCGCTTGAACCCTGGCAGCCCCGAAAAGCACCGATCAGCTGCAAAGCGGCCTGATCCTGGCGCTTGAACCCTGGCAGTCCTGAAAAAGACCCGATCAGCTGCAAAGCGGCGTTGATCATTGCTGAGCCCTGGCAGCCCCAAAAAAGTGCCGATCAGCTGCAAAGTGGCACTGATCCTAGCGCTTGAGCCCTGGCAGCCCCGAAAAAGCCCCGATCAGCTGCAAAGCAGCACTGATCATTGCTGAGCCCTGGCAGTCCCGAAAAAGACCCGATAAGCTGCAAAGCGGCCTGATCCGGGCGCTTGAACCGTGGCAGCCCCAAAAAAGGACCGATCAGCTGCAAAGCAGCTCTGATCCTTGCTGAGCCCTGGTAGCCCCGAAAAAGCATCGATCAGCTGCAAAGTGGCGCTAATCCTTGCTGAGCCATGGGAGCCCCGAAAAAGCCCCGATCAGCTGCAAAGTGGCACTGATCCTTGCTGAGCCCTGGCAGCCCTGAAAAAGCCCCGATCAGCTGCAAAGCGGCGCTGATCCTTGCTGAGCCCTGGCAGCCCCCAAAAAGCCCCAATCAGCTGCAAAGCGGCACTGATCCTTGCTGCGCCCTGGCAGCCCCGAAAAAGTGCCGATCAGCTGCAAAGTGGCACTGATCCTAGCGCTTGAGCCCTGGCAGACCCGAAAAAGCCCCGATCAGCTGCAAAGCGGCAATGATCATTGCTGAGCCCTGGCAGTCCCGAAAAAGACCCGATCAGCAGCAAAGCGGCCTGATCCTGGCGCTTGAACCGTGGCAGCCCCGAATATGCACCGATCAACTGCAAAGCGGCTCTGATCCTTGCAGCTGATCCTTGCTGAGCCCTGGCAGCCCCCAAAAAGCCCCGATCAGCTGCAAAGCGGATCTGATCCTTGCTGAGCCCTGGCAGCCCTGAAAAAGCCCCGATCAGCTGCAAAGCGGCGCTGTTCCTTGCTGAGCCCTGGCAGCCCCGAAAAAGCCCCGATCAGCTGCAAAGCGGCCTGATCCTGGCGCTTGAACCCTGGCAGTCCCAAAAAAGACCCGATCAGCTGTAAAGTGGCACTGATCCTGGCGCTTGAACCCTGGCAGCCCCAAAAAAGCACCGATCAGCTGCAAAGCGGCCTGATCCTGGCGCTTGAACCCTGGCAGTCCCAAAAAAGACCCAATCAGCTGCAAAGCGGTGTTGATCCTTGCTGAGCCCTGGCAGCCCCGAAAAAGTACCGATCAGCTGCAAAGCGGCTCTGATCCTTGCTGAGCCCTGGTAGCCCTGAAAAAGCATCGATCAGCTGCAAAGTGGCGCTGATCCTTGCTGAGCCCTGGCAGCCCCGAAAAAGCCCCGATCAGCTGCAAAGCGGATCTGATCCTTGCTGAGCCCTGGCAGCCCCCAAAAAGCCCCAATCAGCTGCAAAGTGGCGCTGATCCTTGCTGAGCCCTGGTAGCCCTGAAAAAGCATCGATCAGCTGCAAAGTGGCGCTGATTCTTGCTGAGCCCTGGCAGCCCCGAAAAAGCCCCAATCAGCTGCAAAGCGACGCTGATCCTTGCTGAGCCCTGGCAGCCCCCCAAAAGCCCAGATCATCTGCAAAGCAGCGCTGATCCTTGCTGAGCCCTGGCAGCCCCGAAAAAGCCCCGATCAGCTGGAAAACAGCCTGATCCTGGCGCTTGAGCCCTGGCAGCCCCAAAAAAGCCCCGATCAGCTGCAAAGTGGCTCTGACCCTTGCTGAGCCCTGGCAGCCCTGAAAAAGCATCGATCAGCTGCAAAGTGGCGCTAATCCTTGCTGAGCCATGGGAGCCCCGAAAAAGCCCCGATCAGCTGCAAAGTGGCACTGATCCTTGCTGAGCCCTGGCAGCCCTGAAAAAGCCCCGATCAGCTGCAAAGTGGCACTGATCCTTGCTGAGCCCTGGCAGCCCCCAAAAAGCCCCAATCAGCTGCAAAGCGGCACTGATCCTTGCTGCGCCCTGGCAGCCCCGAAAAAGTGCCGATCAGCTGCAAAGTGGCACTGATCCTAGCGCTTGAGCCCTGGCAGACCCGAAAAAGCCCCGATCAGCTGCAAAGCGGCAATGATCATTGCTGAGCCCTGGCAGTCCCGAAAAAGACCCGATCAGCAGCAAAGCGGCCTGATCCTGGCGCTTGAACCGTGGCAGCCCCGAATATGCACCGATCAACTGCAAAGCGGCTCTGATCCTTGCAGCTGATCCTTGCTGAGCCCTGGCAGCCCCCAAAAAGCCCTGATCAGCTGCAAAGCGGATCTGATCCTTGCTGAGCCCTGGCAGCCCTGAAAAAGCCCCGATCAGCTGCAAAGCGGCGCTGTTCCTTGCTGAGCCCTGGCAGCCCCGAAAAAGCCCCGATCAGCTGCAAAGCGGCCTGATCCTGGCGCTTGAACCCTGGCAGTCCCAAAAAAGACCCGATCAGCTGTAAAGTGGCACTGATCCTGGCGCTTGAACCCTGGCAGCCCCAAAAAAGCACCGATCAGCTGCAAAGCGGCCTGATCCTGGCGCTTGAACCCTGGCAGTCCCAAAAAAGACCCAATCAGCTGCAAAGCGGTGTTGATCCTTGCTGAGCCCTGGCAGCCCCGAAAAAGTACCGATCAGCTGCAAAGCGGCTCTGATCCTTGCTGAGCCCTGGTAGCCCTGAAAAAGCATCGATCAGCTGCAAAGTGGCGCTGATCCTTGCTGAGCCCTGGCAGCCCCGAAAAAGCCCCGATCAGCTGCAAAGCGGATCTGATCCTTGCTGAGCCCTGGCAGCCCCCAAAAAGCCCCAATCAGCTGCAAAGTGGCGCTGATCCTTGCTGAGCCCTGGTAGCCCTGAAAAAGCATCGATCAGCTGCAAAGTGGCGCTGATTCTTGCTGAGCCCTGGCAGCCCCGAAAAAGCCCCAATCAGCTGCAAAGCGACGCTGATCCTTGCTGAGCCCTGGCAGCCCCCCAAAAGCCCAGATCATCTGCAAAGCAGCGCTGATCCTTGCTGAGCCCTGGCAGCCCCGAAAAAGCCCCGATCAGCTGGAAAACAGCCTGATCCTGGCGCTTGAGCCCTGGCAGCCCCAAAAAAGCCCCGATCAGCTGCAAAGTGGCTCTGATCCTTGCTGAGCCCTGGCAGCCCCAAAAAAGTGCCGATCAGCTGCAAAGTGGCACTGATCCTAGCGCTTGAGCCCTGGCAGCCCCGAAAAAGCCCCGATCAGCTGCAAAGCAGCACTGATCATTGCTGAGCCCTGGCAGTCCCGAAAAAGACCCGATAAGCTGCAAAGCGGCCTGATCCGGGCGCTTGAACCGTGGCAGCCCCAAAAAAGGACCGATCAGCTGCAAAGCAGCTCTGATCCTTGCTGAGCCCTGGTAGCCCCGAAAAAGCATCGATCAGCTGCAAAGTGGCGCTAATCCTTGCTGAGCCATGGGAGCCCCGAAAAAGCCCCGATCAGCTGCAAAGTGGCACTGATCCTTGCTGAGCCCTGGCAGCCCTGAAAAAGCCCCGATCAGCTGCAAAGCGGCGCTGATCCTTGCTGAGCCCTGGCAGCCCCCAAAAAGCCCCAATCAGCTGCAAAGCGGCACTGATCCTTGCTGCGCCCTGGCAGCCCCGAAAAAGTGCCGATCAGCTGCAAAGTGGCACTGATCCTAGCGCTTGAGCCCTGGCAGACCCGAAAAAGCCCCGATCAGCTGCAAAGCGGCAATGATCATTGCTGAGCCCTGGCAGTCCCGAAAAAGACCCGATCAGCAGCAAAGCGGCCTGATCCTGGCGCTTGAACCGTGGCAGCCCCGAATATGCACCGATCAACTGCAAAGCGGCTCTGATCCTTGCAGCTGATCCTTGCTGAGCCCTGGCAGCCCCCAAAAAGCCCCGATCAGCTGCAAAGCGGATCTGATCCTTGCTGAGCCCTGGCAGCCCTGAAAAAGCCCCGATCAGCTGCAAAGCGGCGCTGTTCCTTGCTGAGCCCTGGCAGCCCCGAAAAAGCCCCGATCAGCTGCAAAGCGGCCTGATCCTGGCGCTTGAACCCTGGCAGTCCCAAAAAAGACCCGATCAGCTGTAAAGTGGCACTGATCCTGGCGCTTGAACCCTGGCAGCCCCAAAAAAGCACCGATCAGCTGCAAAGCGGCCTGATCCTGGCGCTTGAACCCTGGCAGTCCCAAAAAAGACCCAATCAGCTGCAAAGCGGTGTTGATCCTTGCTGAGCCCTGGCAGCCCCGAAAAAGTACCGATCAGCTGCAAAGCGGCTCTGATCCTTGCTGAGCCCTGGTAGCCCTGAAAAAGCATCGATCAGCTGCAAAGTGGCGCTGATCCTTGCTGAGCCCTGGCAGCCCCGAAAAAGCCCCGATCAGCTGCAAAGCGGATCTGATCCTTGCTGAGCCCTGGCAGCCCCCAAAAAGCCCCAATCAGCTGCAAAGTGGCGCTGATCCTTGCTGAGCCCTGGTAGCCCTGAAAAAGCATCGATCAGCTGCAAAGTGGCGCTGATTCTTGCTGAGCCCTGGCAGCCCCGAAAAAGCCCCAATCAGCTGCAAAGCGACGCTGATCCTTGCTGAGCCCTGGCAGCCCCGAAAAAGCCCCGATCAGCTGCAAAGTGGCACTGATCCTTGCTGAGCCCTGGCAGCCCTGAAAAAGCCCCGATCAGCTGCAAAGCGGCGCTGATCCTTGCTGAGCCCTGGCAGCCCCCAAAAAGCCCCAATCAGCTGCAAAGCGGCACTGATCCTTGCTGCGCCCTGGCAGCCCCGAAAAAGTGCCGATCAGCTGCAAAGTGGCACTGATCCTAGCGCTTGAGCCCTGGCAGACCCGAAAAAGCCCCGATCAGCTGCAAAGCGGCAATGATCATTGCTGAGCCCTGGCAGTCCCGAAAAAGACCCGATCAGCAGCAAAGCGGCCTGATCCTGGCGCTTGAACCGTGGCAGCCCCGAATATGCACCGATCAACTGCAAAGCGGCTCTGATCCTTGCAGCTGATCCTTGCTGAGCCCTGGCAGCCCCCAAAAAGCCCCGATCAGCTGCAAAGCGGATCTGATCCTTGCTGAGCCCTGGCAGCCCTGAAAAAGCCCCGATCAGCTGCAAAGCGGCGCTGTTCCTTGCTGAGCCCTGGCAGCCCCGAAAAAGCCCCGATCAGCTGCAAAGCGGCCTGATCCTGGCGCTTGAACCCTGGCAGTCCCAAAAAAGACCCGATCAGCTGTAAAGTGGCACTGATCCTGGCGCTTGAACCCTGGCAGCCCCAAAAAAGCACCGATCAGCTGCAAAGCGGCCTGATCCTGGCGCTTGAACCCTGGCAGTCCCAAAAAAGACCCAATCAGCTGCAAAGCGGTGTTGATCCTTGCTGAGCCCTGGCAGCCCCGAAAAAGTACCGATCAGCTGCAAAGCGGCTCTGATCCTTGCTGAGCCCTGGTAGCCCTGAAAAAGCATCGATCAGCTGCAAAGTGGCGCTGATCCTTGCTGAGCCCTGGCAGCCCCGAAAAAGCCCCGATCAGCTGCAAAGCGGATCTGATCCTTGCTGAGCCCTGGCAGCCCCCAAAAAGCCCCAATCAGCTGCAAAGTGGCGCTGATCCTTGCTGAGCCCTGGTAGCCCTGAAAAAGCATCGATCAGCTGCAAAGTGGCGCTGATTCTTGCTGAGCCCTGGCAGCCCCGAAAAAGCCCCAATCAGCTGCAAAGCGACGCTGATCCTTGCTGAGCCCTGGCAGCCCCCCAAAAGCCCAGATCATCTGCAAAGCAGCGCTGATCCTTGCTGAGCCCTGGCAGCCCCGAAAAAGTACCGATCAGCTGCAAAGCGGCTCTGATCCTTGCTGAGCCCTGGTAGCCCTGAAAAAGCATCGATCAGCTGCAAAGTGGCGCTGATCCTTGCTGAGCCCTGGCAGCCCCGAAAAAGCCCCGATCAGCTGCAAAGCGGATCTGATCCTTGCTGAGCCCTGGCAGCCCCCAAAAAGCCCCAATCAGCTGCAAAGTGGCGCTGATCCTTGCTGAGCCCTGGTAGCCCTGAAAAAGCATCGATCAGCTGCAAAGTGGCGCTGATTCTTGCTGAGCCCTGGCAGCCCCGAAAAAGCCCCAATCAGCTGCAAAGCGACGCTGATCCTTGCTGAGCCCTGGCAGCCCCCCAAAAGCCCAGATCATCTGCAAAGCAGCGCTGATCCTTGCTGAGCCCTGGCAGCCCCGAAAAAGCCCCGATCAGCTGGAAAACAGCCTGATCCTGGCGCTTGAGCCCTGGCAGCCCCAAAAAAGCCCAGATCAGCTGCAAAGTGGCTCTGATCCTTGCTGAGCCCTGGCAGCCCCGAAAAAGCCCCGATCAGCTGCAAAGCGGCACTGATCCATGCTGAGCCCTGGCAGCCCCGAAAAAACCCCGATCAGCTGCAAAGCGGCCTGATCCTGGTGCTTGAACCCTCGCAGTCCCGAAAAAGACCAGTTCAGCTGCAAAGTGGCACTGATCCTGGCGCTTGAACCCTGGCAGCCCCGAAAAAGCCCCGATCAGCTGCAAAGCGGCAATGATCATTGCTGAGCCCTGGCAGTCCCGAAAAAGACCCGATCAGCAGCAAAGCGGCCTGATCCTGGCGCTTGAACCGTGGCAGCCCCGAATATGCACCGATCAACTGCAAAGCGGCTCTGATCCTTGCAGCTGATCCTTGCTGAGCCCTGGCAGCCCCCAAAAAGCCCCGATCAGCTGCAAAGCGGATCTGATCCTTGCTGAGCCCTGGCAGCCCTGAAAAAGCCCCGATCAGCTGCAAAGCGGCGCTGTTCCTTGCTGAGCCCTGGCAGCCCCGAAAAAGCCCCGATCAGCTGCAAAGCGGCCTGATCCTGGCGCTTGAACCCTGGCAGTCCCAAAAAAGACCCGATCAGCTGTAAAGTGGCACTGATCCTGGCGCTTGAACCCTGGCAGCCCCAAAAAAGCACCGATCAGCTGCAAAGCGGCCTGATCCTGGCGCTTGAACCCTGGCAGTCCCAAAAAAGACCCAATCAGCTGCAAAGCGGTGTTGATCCTTGCTGAGCCCTGGCAGCCCCGAAAAAGTACCGATCAGCTGCAAAGCGGCTCTGATCCTTGCTGAGCCCTGGTAGCCCTGAAAAAGCATCGATCAGCTGCAAAGTGGCGCTGATCCTTGCTGAGCCCTGGCAGCCCCGAAAAAGCCCCGATCAGCTGCAAAGCGGATCTGATCCTTGCTGAGCCCTGGCAGCCCCCAAAAAGCCCCAATCAGCTGCAAAGTGGCGCTGATCCTTGCTGAGCCCTGGTAGCCCTGAAAAAGCATCGATCAGCTGCAAAGTGGCGCTGATTCTTGCTGAGCCCTGGCAGCCCCGAAAAAGCCCCAATCAGCTGCAAAGCGACGCTGATCCTTGCTGAGCCCTGGCAGCCCCCCAAAAGCCCAGATCATCTGCAAAGCAGCGCTGATCCTTGCTGAGCCCTGGCAGCCCCGAAAAAGCCCCGATCAGCTGGAAAACAGCCTGATCCTGGCGCTTGAGCCCTGGCAGCCCCAAAAAAGCCCCGATCAGCTGCAAAGTGGCTCTGATCCTTGCTGAGCCCTGGCAGCCCCGAAAAAGCCCCGATCAGCTGCAAAGCGGCACTGATCCATGCTGAGCCCTGGCAGCCCCGAAAAAACCCCGATCAGCTGCAAAGCGGCCTGATCCTGGTGCTTGAACCCTCGCAGTCCCGAAAAAGACCAGTTCAGCTGCAAAGTGGCACTGATCCTGGCGCTTGAACCCTGGCAGCCCCGAAAAGCACCGATCAGCTGCAAAGCGGCCTGATCCTGGCGCTTGAACCCTGGCAGTCCTGAAAAAGACCCGATCAGCTGCAAAGCGGCGTTGATCATTGCTGAGCCCTGGCAGCCCCAAAAAAGTGCCGATCAGCTGCAAAGTGGCACTGATCCTAGCGCTTGAGCCCTGGCAGCCCCGAAAAAGCCCCGATCAGCTGCAAAGCGGCACTGATCATTGCTGAGCCCTGGCAGTCCCGAAAAAGACCCGATAAGCTGCAAAGCGGCCTGATCCGGGCGCTTGAACCGTGGCAGCCCCAAAAAAGGACCGATCAGGTGCAAAGCAGCTCTGATCCTTGCTGAGCCCTGGTAGCCCCGAAAAAGCATCGATCAGCTGCAAAGTGGCGCTAATCCTTGCTGAGCCATGGGAGCCCCGAAAAAGCACCGATCAGCTGCAAAGTGGCACTGATCCTTGCTGAGCCCTGGCAGCCCTGAAAAAGCCCCTATCAGCTGCAAAGCGGCGCTGATCCTTGCTGAGCCCTGGCAGCCCCCAAAAAGCCCCAATCAGCTGCAAAGCGGCACTGATCCTTGCTGAGCCCTGGCAGCCCCGGAAAAGCCCCGAACAGCTGCAAAGCGCCCTGATCCTGGTGCTTGAACCCTGGCAGTCCCGAAAAAGACCCGATCAGCTGCAAAGCGGCACTGATCCTGGCGCTTGAACCCTGGCAGCCCCGAAAAAGACCCGATCAGCCGCAAAGCGGCGTTGATCCTTGCTGCGCCCTGGCAGCCCCGAAAAAGTGCCGATCAGCTGCAAAGTGGCACTGATCCTAGCGCTTGAGCCCTGGCAGACCCGAAAAAGCCCCGATCAGCTGCAAAGCGGCAATGATCATTGCTGAGCCCTGGCAGTCCCGAAAAAGACCCGATCAGCTGCAAAGCGGCCTGATCCTGGCGCTTGAACCGTGGCAGCCCCGAATATGCACCGATCAACTGCAAAGCGGCTCTGATCCTTGCAGCTGATCCTTGCTGAGCCCTGGCAGCCCCCAAAAAGCCCCGATCAGCTGCAAAGCGGATCTGATCCTTGCTGAGCCCTGGCAGCCCTGAAAAAGCCCCGATCAGCTGCAAAGCGGCGCTGTTCCTTGCTGAGCCCTGGCAGCCCCGAAAAAGCACCGATCAGCTGCAAAGCGGCCTGATCCTGGCGCTTGAACCCTGGCAGTCCCGAAAAAGACCCGATCAGCTGCAAAGTGGCACTGATCCTGGCGCTTGAGCCCTGGCAGCCCCGAAAAAGCACCGATCAGCTGCAAATCGGCGCTGATCCTTGCTGTGCCCTGGCAGCCCCGAAAAAGCACCGATCAGCTGCAAAGCGGCGCTAATCCTTGCTGAGCCCTGGGACCCCCGAAAAAGCACCGATCAGCTGCAAAGAGGCGCTGATCCTTGCAGAGCCCTGGCAGCCCCGAAAAAGCCCCGATCAGCTGCAAAGTGGCCTAATCCTGGTGCTTGAACCCTGGCAGTCCTGAAAAAGACCCGATCAGCTGCAAAGCGGCACTAATCCTGGCACTTGAACCCTGGCAGCCCCGAAAAGCACCGATCAGCTGCAAAGCGGCCTGATCCTGGCGCTTGAGCCCTGGCAGCCCCAAAAAAGCCCCGATCAGCTGCAAAGCGGCGCTGATCCTTGCTGAGCCCTGGCAGCCCCGAAATAGTGCCGATCGGCTGCAAAGCGGCGCTGATTCTTGCTGAGCCCTGGCAGCCCCGAAAAAGCACCGATCAGCTGCAAAGCGGCGCTAATCCTTGCTGAGCCCTGGGACCCCCGAAAAAGCACCGATCAGCTGCAAAGAGGCGCTGATCCTTGCAGAGCCCTGGCAGCCCCGAAAAAGCCCCGATCAGCTGCAAAGTGGCCTAATCCTGGTGCTTGAACCCTGGCAGTCCTGAAAAAGACCCAATGAGCTGCAAAGCGGCCTGATCCTGGCACTTGAACCCTGGCAGCCCCGAAAAGCACCGATCAGCTGCAAAGCAGCCTGATCCTGGCGCTTGAGCCCTGGCAGCCCCAAAAAAGCCCCGGTCAGGTGCAAAGCGGCGCTGATCCTTGCTGAGCCCTGGCAGCCCCGAAATAGCGCCGATCAGCTGCAAAGCGGCGCTGATTCTTGCTGAGCCCTGGCAGCCCCGAAAAAGCACCGATCAGCTGCAAAGCGGCCTGATCCTGGCGCTTGAACCCTGGCAGTCCCGAAAAAGACCCGATCAGCTGCAAAGCGGCGTTGATCCTTGCTGAGCCCTGGCAGCAACAAAAAAGTGCCGATCAGCTGCAAAGTGGCACTGATCCTAGCGCTTGAGCCCTGGCAGCCCCGAAAAAGCCCCGATCAGCTGCAAAGCGGCACTGGTCATTGCTGAGTCCTGGCAGTCCCGAAAAAGCACCGATCAGCTGTAAAGCGGCCTGATCCTGGCGCTTGAGCCCTGGCAGCCCCAAAAAAGCCCCGATCAGCTGCAAAGCGGCGCTGATCCTTGCTGAGCCCTGGCAGCCCCGAAATAGCGCCGATCAGCTGCAAAGCGGCCTGATCCTGGCGCTTGAACCCTGGCAGCCCCGAAAAAGCCCCGATCAGCTGCAAAGCGGCGCTGATCCTTGCTGAGCCCTGGCAGCCCTGAAAAAGCACCGATCAGCTGCAAAGCGGCCTGATCCTTGCTGAGCCCTGGCAGCCCTGAAAAAGCACCGATCAGCTGCAAAGTGGCGCTGATCCTTGCTGAGCCCTGGCAGCCCCGAAAAAGCACCGATCAGCTGCAAAGCGGCGCTAATCCTTGCTGAGCCCTGGGACCCCCGAAAAAGCACCGATCAGCTGCAAAGTGGCGCTGATCCTTGCAGAGCCCTGGCAGCCCCGAAAAAGCCCCGATCAGCTGCAAAGCGGCCTAATCCTGGTGCTTGAACCCTGGCAGTCCCGAAAAAGACCCGATCAGCTGCAAAGCGGCACTAATCCTGGCACTTGAACCCTGGCAGCCCCGAAAAGCACCGATCAGCTGCAAAGCGGCCTGATCCTGGTGCTTGAGCCCTGGCAGCCCCAAAAAAGCCCCGATCAGCTGCAAAGCGGCCTGATCCTGGCGCTTGAACCCTGGCAGTCCCGAAAAAGACCCGATCAGCTGTAAAGTGGCACTGATCCTGGCGCTTGAACCCTGGCAGCCCCAAAAAAGCACCGATCAGCTGCAAAGTGGCCTGATCCTGGTGCTTGAACCCTGGCAGCCCCGAAAAAGACCCGATCAGCTGCAAAGCGGCCTAATCCTGGTGCTTGAACCCTGGCAGTCCCGAAAAAGACCCGATCAGCTGCAAAGCGGCACTAATCCTGGCACTTGAACCCTGGCAGCCCCGAAAAGCACCGATCAGCTGCAAAGCGGCCTGATCCTGGTGCTTGAGCCCTGGCAGCCCCAAAAAAGCCCCGATCAGCTGCAAAGCGGCCTGATCCTGGCGCTTGAACCCTGGCAGTCCCGAAAAAGACCCGATCAGCTGTAAAGTGGCACTGATCCTGGCGCTTGAACCCTGGCAGCCCCAAAAAAGCACCGATCAGCTGCAAAGTGGCCTGATCCTGGCGCTTGAACTCTGGCAGCCCCAAAAAAATCACCGATCAGCTGCAAAGCGGCCTGATCCTGGCGCTTGAACCCTGGCAGTCCCGAAAAAGACCCGATCAGCTGCAAAGCGGCGTTGATCCTTGCTGAGCCCTGGCAGCCCCAAAAAAGTGCCGATAAGCTGCAAAGTGGCACTGATCCTAGCGCTTGAGCCCTGGCAGCCCCGAAAAAGCCCCGATCAGCTGCAAAGCGGCACTGATCATTGCTGAGCCCTGGCAGTCCCGAAAAAGACCCAATGAGCTGCAAAGTGGCCTGATCCTGGCACTTGAACCCTGGCAGCCCCGAAAAGCACCGATCAGCTGCAAAGCAGCCTGATCCTGGCGCTTGAGCCCTGGCAGCCCCAAAAAAGCCCCGGTCAGGTGCAAAGCGGCGCTGATCCTTGCTGAGCCCTGGCAGCCCCGAAATAGCGCCGATCAGCTGCAAAGCGGCGCTGATTCTTGCTGAGCCCTGGCAGCCCCGAAAAAGCACCGATCAGCTGCAAAGCGGCCTGATCCTGGCGCTTGAGCCCTGGCAGCCCCCCAAAAAATCACCGATCAGCCGCAAAGCGGCCTGATCCTGGCGCTTGAACCCTGGCAGTCCCGAAAAAGACCCGATCAGCTGCAAAGCGGCGTTGATCCTTGCTGAGCCCTGGCAGCCCCAAAAAAGTGCCGATCAGCTGCAAAGTGGCACTGATCCTAGCGCTTGAGCCCTGGCAGCCCCGAAAAAGCCCCGATCAGCTGCAAAGCGGCACTGATCATTGCTGAGCCCTGGCAGTCCCGAAAAAGACCCAATCAGCTGCAAAGCGGCCTGATCCTGGCGCTTGAACTCTGGCAGCCCCAAAAAAGCACCGATCAGCTGCAAAGCGGCGCTAATCCTTGCTGAGCCCTGGGACCCCCGAAAAAGCACCGATCAGCTGCAAAGAGGCGCTGATCCTTGCAGAGCCCTGGCAGCCCCGAAAAAGCCCCGATCAGCTGCAAAGTGGCCTAATCCTGGTGCTTGAACCCTGGCAGTCCTGAAAAAGACCCAATGAGCTGCAAAGCGGCCTGATCCTGGCACTTGAACCCTGGCAGCCCCGAAAAGCACCGATCAGCTGCAAAGCAGCCTGATCCTGGCGCTTGAGCCCTGGCAGCCCCAAAAAAGCCCCGGTCAGGTGCAAAGCGGCGCTGATCCTTGCTGAGCCCTGGCAGCCCCGAAATAGCGCCGATCAGCTGCAAAGCGGCGCTGATTCTTGCTGAGCCCTGGCAGCCCCGAAAAAGCACCGATCAGCTGCAAAGCGGCCTGATCCTGGCGCTTGAACCCTGGCAGTCCCGAAAAAGACCCGATCAGCTGCAAAGCGGCGTTGATCCTTGCTGAGCCCTGGCAGCAACAAAAAAGTGCCGATCAGCTGCAAAGTGGCACTGATCCTAGCGCTTGAGCCCTGGCAGCCCCGAAAAAGCCCCGATCAGCTGCAAAGCGGCACTGGTCATTGCTGAGTCCTGGCAGTCCCGAAAAAGCACCGATCAGCTGTAAAGCGGCCTGATCCTGGCGCTTGAGCCCTGGCAGCCCCAAAAAAGCCCCGATCAGCTGCAAAGCGGCGCTGATCCTTGCTGAGCCCTGGCAGCCCCGAAATAGCGCCGATCAGCTGCAAAGCGGCCTGATCCTGGCGCTTGAACCCTGGCAGCCCCGAAAAAGCCCCGATCAGCTGCAAAGCGGCGCTGATCCTTGCTGAGCCCTGGCAGCCCTGAAAAAGCACCGATCAGCTGCAAAGCGGCCTGATCCTTGCTGAGCCCTGGCAGCCCTGAAAAAGCACCGATCAGCTGCAAAGTGGCGCTGATCCTTGCTGAGCCCTGGCAGCCCCGAAAAAGCACCGATCAGCTGCAAAGCGGCGCTAATCCTTGCTGAGCCCTGGGACCCCCGAAAAAGCACCGATCAGCTGCAAAGTGGCGCTGATCCTTGCAGAGCCCTGGCAGCCCCGAAAAAGCCCCGATCAGCTGCAAAGCGGCCTAATCCTGGTGCTTGAACCCTGGCAGTCCCGAAAAAGACCCGATCAGCTGCAAAGCGGCACTAATCCTGGCACTTGAACCCTGGCAGCCCCGAAAAGCACCGATCAGCTGCAAAGCGGCCTGATCCTGGTGCTTGAGCCCTGGCAGCCCCAAAAAAGCCCCGATCAGCTGCAAAGCGGCCTGATCCTGGCGCTTGAACCCTGGCAGTCCCGAAAAAGACCCGATCAGCTGTAAAGTGGCACTGATCCTGGCGCTTGAACCCTGGCAGCCCCGAAAAAGACCCGATCAGCTGCAAAGCGGCCTAATCCTGGTGCTTGAACCCTGGCAGTCCCGAAAAAGACCCGATCAGCTGCAAAGCGGCACTAATCCTGGCACTTGAACCCTGGCAGCCCCGAAAAGCACCGATCAGCTGCAAAGCGGCCTGATCCTGGTGCTTGAGCCCTGGCAGCCCCAAAAAAGCCCCGATCAGCTGCAAAGCGGCCTGATCCTGGCGCTTGAACCCTGGCAGTCCCGAAAAAGACCCGATCAGCTGTAAAGTGGCACTGATCCTGGCGCTTGAACCCTGGCAGCCCCAAAAAAGCACCGATCAGCTGCAAAGTGGCCTGATCCTGGCGCTTGAACTCTGGCAGCCCCAAAAAAATCACCGATCAGCTGCAAAGCGGCCTGATCCTGGCGCTTGAACCCTGGCAGTCCCGAAAAAGACCCGATCAGCTGCAAAGCGGCGTTGATCCTTGCTGAGCCTTGGCAGCCCCAAAAAAGTGCCGATCAGCTGCAAAGTGGCACTGATCCTAGCGCTTGAGCCCTGGCAGCCCCGAAAAAGCCCCGATCAGCTGCAAAGCGGCACTGATCATTGCTGAGCCCTGGCAGTCCCGAAAAAGACCCAATGAGCTGCAAAGTGGCCTGATCCTGGCACTTGAACCCTGGCAGCCCCGAAAAGCACCGATCAGCTGCAAAGCAGCCTGATCCTGGCGCTTGAGCCCTGGCAGCCCCAAAAAAGCCCCGGTCAGGTGCAAAGCGGCGCTGATCCTTGCTGAGCCCTGGCAGCCCCGAAATAGCGCCGATCAGCTGCAAAGCGGCGCTGATTCTTGCTGAGCCCTGGCAGCCCCGAAAAAGCACCGATCAGCTGCAAAGCGGCCTGATCCTGGCGCTTGAGCCCTGGCAGCCCCCAAAAAAATCACCGATCAGCCGCAAAGCGGCCTGATCCTGGCGCTTGAACCCTGGCAGTCCCGAAAAAGACCCGATCAGCTGCAAAGCGGCGTTGATCCTTGCTGAGCCCTGGCAGCCCCAAAAAAGTGCCGATCAGCTGCAAAGTGGCACTGATCCTAGCGCTTGAGCCCTGGCAGCCCCGAAAAAGCCCCGATCAGCTGCAAAGCGGCACTGATCATTGCTGAGCCCTGGCAGTCCCGAAAAAGACCCAATGAGCTGCAAAGCGGCCTGATCCTGGCACTTGAACCGTGGCAGCCCCGAAAAAGCACCGATCAGCTGCAAAGCGGCCTGATCCTTGCTGAGCCCTGGCAGCCCCGAAATAGCGCCGATCAGCTGCAAAGCGGCACTGATTCTTGCTGAGCCCTGGCAGCCCCGAAAAAGCACCGATCAGCTGCAACGCGGCCTGATCCTGGCGCTTGAGCCCTGGCAGCCCCAAAAAAGCCCCGATCAGCTGCAAAGCGGCGCTGATCCTTGCTGAGCCCTGGTAGCCCTGAAAAAGCATTGATCAGCTTCAAAGTGGCGCTAATCCTTGCTGAGCCCTGGGAGCCCCGAAAAACCACCGATCAGCTGCAAAGTTGCGATGATCCTTGCTGAGCCCTGGCAGCCCTGAAAAAGCTCCGATCAGCTGCAAAATGGCCTGATCCTGGCACTTGAGCCCTGGCAGCCCCGAAAAAGCCCCGATCAGCTGCAAAGCGACGCTGATCCTTGCTGAGCCCTGGCAGCCCCGAAAAACCGCCGATCATCTGCAAAGTGGCGCTGATCCTTGCTGAGCCCTGGCAGCCCCGAAAAAGCCCCGATCAGCTGCAAAGCGGCCTAATCCTGGTGCTTGAACCCTGGCAATCCCGAAAAAGACCCGATCAGCTGCAAAGCGGCACTAATCCTGGCACTTGAACCCTGGCAGCTCCGAAAAGCACCGGTCAGCTGCAAAGCACCCTGATCCTGGCGCTTGAGCCCTGGCAGCCCCAAAAAAGCCCCGGCCAGCTGCAAAGCGGCGCTGATTCTTGCTGAGCCCTGGCAGCCCCGAAAAAGCACCGATCAGCTGCAAAGCGGCCTGATCCTGGCGCTTGAGCCCTGGCAGCCCCCAAAAAAATCACCGATCAGCCGCAAAGCGGCCTGATCCTGGCGCTTGAACCCTGGCAGTCCCGAAAAAGACCCGATCAGCTGCAAAGCGGCGTTGATCCTTGCTGAGCCCTGGCAGCCCCAAAAAAGTGCCGATCAGCTGCAAAGTGGCACTGATCCTAGCGCTTGAGCCCTGGCAGCCCCGAAAAAGCCCCGATCAGCTGCAAAGCGGCACTGATCATTGCTGAGCCCTGGCAGTCCCGAAAAAGACCCAATGAGCTGCAAAGCGGCCTGATCCTGGCACTTGAACCGTGGCAGCCCCGAAAAAGCACCGATCAGCTGCAAAGCGGCGCTAATCCTTGCTGAGCCCTGGGACCCCCGAAAAAGCACCGATCAGCTGCAAAGAGGCGCTGATCCTTGCAGAGCCCTGGCAGCCCCGAAAAAGCCCCGATCAGCTGCAAAGTGGCCTAATCCTGGTGCTTGAACCCTGGCAGTCCTGAAAAAGACCCAATGAGCTGCAAAGCGGCCTGATCCTGGCACTTGAACCCTGGCAGCCCCGAAAAGCACCGATCAGCTGCAAAGCAGCCTGATCCTGGCGCTTGAGCCCTGGCAGCCCCAAAAAAGCCCCGGTCAGGTGCAAAGCGGCGCTGATCCTTGCTGAGCCCTGGCAGCCCCGAAATAGCGCCGATCAGCTGCAAAGCGGCGCTGATTCTTGCTGAGCCCTGGCAGCCCCGAAAAAGCACCGATCAGCTGCAAAGCGGCCTGATCCTGGCGCTTGAACCCTGGCAGTCCCGAAAAAGACCCGATCAGCTGCAAAGCGGCGTTGATCCTTGCTGAGCCCTGGCAGCAACAAAAAAGTGCCGATCAGCTGCAAAGTGGCACTGATCCTAGCGCTTGAGCCCTGGCAGCCCCGAAAAAGCCCCGATCAGCTGCAAAGCGGCACTGGTCATTGCTGAGTCCTGGCAGTCCCGAAAAAGCACCGATCAGCTGTAAAGCGGCCTGATCCTGGCGCTTGAGCCCTGGCAGCCCCAAAAAAGCCCCGATCAGCTGCAAAGCGGCGCTGATCCTTGCTGAGCCCTGGCAGCCCCGAAATAGCGCCGATCAGCTGCAAAGCGGCCTGATCCTGGCGCTTGAACCCTGGCAGCCCCGAAAAAGCCCCGATCAGCTGCAAAGCGGCGCTGATCCTTGCTGAGCCCTGGCAGCCCTGAAAAAGCACCGATCAGCTGCAAAGCGGCCTGATCCTTGCTGAGCCCTGGCAGCCCTGAAAAAGCACCGATCAGCTGCAAAGTGGCGCTGATCCTTGCTGAGCCCTGGCAGCCCCGAAAAAGCACCGATCAGCTGCAAAGCGGCGCTAATCCTTGCTGAGCCCTGGGACCCCCGAAAAAGCACCGATCAGCTGCAAAGTGGCGCTGATCCTTGCAGAGCCCTGGCAGCCCCGAAAAAGCCCCGATCAGCTGCAAAGCGGCCTAATCCTGGTGCTTGAACCCTGGCAGTCCCGAAAAAGACCCGATCAGCTGCAAAGCGGCACTAATCCTGGCACTTGAACCCTGGCAGCCCCGAAAAGCACCGATCAGCTGCAAAGCGGCCTGATCCTGGTGCTTGAGCCCTGGCAGCCCCAAAAAAGCCCCGATCAGCTGCAAAGCGGCCTGATCCTGGCGCTTGAACCCTGGCAGTCCCGAAAAAGACCCGATCAGCTGTAAAGTGGCACTGATCCTGGCGCTTGAACCCTGGCAGCCCCGAAAAAGACCCGATCAGCTGCAAAGCGGCCTAATCCTGGTGCTTGAACCCTGGCAGTCCCGAAAAAGACCCGATCAGCTGCAAAGCGGCACTAATCCTGGCACTTGAACCCTGGCAGCCCCGAAAAGCACCGATCAGCTGCAAAGCGGCCTGATCCTGGTGCTTGAGCCCTGGCAGCCCCAAAAAAGCCCCGATCAGCTGCAAAGCGGCCTGATCCTGGCGCTTGAACCCTGGCAGTCCCGAAAAAGACCCGATCAGCTGTAAAGTGGCACTGATCCTGGCGCTTGAACCCTGGCAGCCCCAAAAAAGCACCGATCAGCTGCAAAGTGGCCTGATCCTGGCGCTTGAACTCTGGCAGCCCCAAAAAAATCACCGATCAGCTGCAAAGCGGCCTGATCCTGGCGCTTGAACCCTGGCAGTCCCGAAAAAGACCCGATCAGCTGCAAAGCGGCGTTGATCCTTGCTGAGCCTTGGCAGCCCCAAAAAAGTGCCGATCAGCTGCAAAGTGGCACTGATCCTAGCGCTTGAGCCCTGGCAGCCCCGAAAAAGCCCCGATCAGCTGCAAAGCGGCACTGATCATTGCTGAGCCCTGGCAGTCCCGAAAAAGACCCAATGAGCTGCAAAGTGGCCTGATCCTGGCACTTGAACCCTGGCAGCCCCGAAAAGCACCGATCAGCTGCAAAGCAGCCTGATCCTGGCGCTTGAGCCCTGGCAGCCCCAAAAAAGCCCCGGTCAGGTGCAAAGCGGCGCTGATCCTTGCTGAGCCCTGGCAGCCCCGAAATAGCGCCGATCAGCTGCAAAGCGGCGCTGATTCTTGCTGAGCCCTGGCAGCCCCGAAAAAGCACCGATCAGCTGCAAAGCGGCCTGATCCTGGCGCTTGAGCCCTGGCAGCCCCCAAAAAAATCACCGATCAGCCGCAAAGCGGCCTGATCCTGGCGCTTGAACCCTGGCAGTCCCGAAAAAGACCCGATCAGCTGCAAAGCGGCGTTGATCCTTGCTGAGCCCTGGCAGCCCCAAAAAAGTGCCGATCAGCTGCAAAGTGGCACTGATCCTAGCGCTTGAGCCCTGGCAGCCCCGAAAAAGCCCCGATCAGCTGCAAAGCGGCACTGATCATTGCTGAGCCCTGGCAGTCCCGAAAAAGACCCAATGAGCTGCAAAGCGGCCTGATCCTGGCACTTGAACCGTGGCAGCCCCGAAAAAGCACCGATCAGCTGCAAAGCGGCCTGATCCTTGCTGAGCCCTGGCAGCCCCGAAATAGCGCCGATCAGCTGCAAAGCGGCACTGATTCTTGCTGAGCCCTGGCAGCCCCGAAAAAGCACCGATCAGCTGCAACGCGGCCTGATCCTGGCGCTTGAGCCCTGGCAGCCCCAAAAAAGCCCCGATCAGCTGCAAAGCGGCGCTGATCCTTGCTGAGCCCTGGTAGCCCTGAAAAAGCATTGATCAGCTTCAAAGTGGCGCTAATCCTTGCTGAGCCCTGGGAGCCCCGAAAAACCACCGATCAGCTGCAAAGTTGCGATGATCCTTGCTGAGCCCTGGCAGCCCTGAAAAAGCTCCGATCAGCTGCAAAATGGCCTGATCCTGGCACTTGAGCCCTGGCAGCCCCGAAAAAGCCCCGATCAGCTGCAAAGCGACGCTGATCCTTGCTGAGCCCTGGCAGCCCCGAAAAACGGCCGATCATCTGCAAAGCGGCGCTGATCCTTGCTGAGCCCTGGCAGCCCCGAAAAAGCCCCGATCAGCTGCAAAGCGGCCTAATCCTGGTGCTTGAACCCTGGCAATCCCGAAAAAGACCCGATCAGCTGCAAAGCGGCACTAATCCTGGCACTTGAACCCTGGCAGCTCCGAAAAGCACCGGTCAGCTGCAAAGCACCCTGATCCTGGCGCTTGAGCCCTGGCAGCCCCAAAAAAGCCCCGGCCAGCTGCAAAGCGGCGCTGATCCTTGCTGAGCCCTGGCAGCCCCGAAATAGCGCCGATCAGCTGCAAAGCGGCACTGATTCTTGCTGAGCCCTGGCAGCCCCGAAAAAGCACCGATCAGCTGCAACGCGGCCTGATCCTGGCGCTTGAGCCCTGACAGCCCCAAAAAAGCCCCGATCAGCTGCAAAGCGGCGCTGATCCTTGCTGAGCCCTGGCAGCCCCGAAATAGCGCCGATCAGCTGCAAAGCGGCCTGATCCTGGCGCTTGAACCCTGGCAGCCCCGAAAAAGCCCCAATCAGCTGCAAAGCGGCTCTGATCCTTGCTGAGCCCTGGCAGCCCTGAAAAAGCACCGATCAGCTGCAAAGCGGCCTGATCCTTGCTGAGCCCTGGAAGCCCCGAAAAAGCACCGATCAGCTGCAAAGCGGCCTGATCCTTGCTGAGCCCTGGCAGCCCTGAAAAAGCACCGATCAGCTGCAAAGTGGCGCTGATCCTTGCTGAGCCCTGGCAGCCCCGAAAAAGCACCGATCAGCTGCAAAGCGGCGCTAATCCTTGCTGAGCCCTGGGACCCCCGAAAAACCACCGATCAGCTGCAAAGCGGCGCTGATCCTTGCTGAGCCCTGGCAGCCCCCAAAAAGCCCCGATCAGCTGCAAAGCGGATCTGATCCTTGCTGAGCCCTGGCAGCCCCAAAAAAGCCCCGATCAGCTGCAAAGCGGCGCTGTTCCTTGCTGAGCCCTGGTAGCCCTGAAAAAGCATCGATCAGCTGCAAAGTGGCGCTGATCCTTGCAGAGCCCTGGCAGCCCCGAAAAAGCCCCGATCAGCTGCAAAGCGGCCTAATCCTGGTGCTTGAACCCTGGCAGTCCCGAAAAAGACCCAATCAGCTGCAAAGCGGCACTAATCCTGCCACTTGAACCCTGGCAGCCCCGAAAAGCACCGATCAGCTGCAAAGCGGCCTGATCCTGGCGCTTGAGCCCTGGCAGCCCCAAAAAAGCCCCGGTCAGGTGCAAAGCGGCGCTGATCCTTGCTGAGCCCTGGCAGCCCCGAAATAGCGCCGATCAGCTGCAAAGCGGCGCTGATTCTTGCTGAGCCCTGGCAGCCCCGAAAAAGCACCGATCAGCTGCAAAGCGGCCTGATCCTGGCGCTTGAGCCCTGGCAGCCCCAAAAAAGCCCCGATCAGCTGCAAAGCGGCGCTGATCCTTGCTGAGCCCTGGCAGCCCCGAAATAGCACCGATCAGCTGCAAAGCGGCCTGATCCTGGCGCTTGAACCCTGGCAGCCCCGAAAAAGCCCCGATCAGCTGCAAAGCGGCGCTGATCCTTGCTGAGCCCTGGCAGCCCTGAAAAAGCACCAATCAGCTGCAAAGCGGCCTGATCCTTGCTTAGCTCTGGAAGCCCCGAAAAAGCCCCGATCAGCTGCAAAGTGGCCTGATCCTTGCTGAGCCCTGGCAGCCCTGAAAAAGCACCGATCAGCTGCAAAGTGGCGCTGATCCTTGCTGAGCCCTGGCAGCCCCAAAAAAGCACCGATCAGCTGCAAAGTGGCCTGATACTGGCGCTTGAGCCCTGGCAGCCCGGAAAAAGCCCCGATCAGCTGCAAAGCGGCGTTGATCCTTGCTGAGCCCTGGCAGCCCCAAAAAAGTGCCGATCAGCTGCAAAGTGGCACTGATCCTAGCGCTTGAGCCCTGGCAGCCCCGAAAAAGCCCCGATCAGCTGCAAAGCGGCACTGATCATTGCTGAGCCCTGGCAGTCCCGAAAAAGACCCAATGAGCTGCAAAGCGGCCTGATCCTGGCGCTTGAACCGTGGCAGCCCCGAAAAAGCACCGATCAGCTGCAAAGCGGCTCTGATCCTTGCTGAGCCCTGGTAGCCCTGAAAAAGCATCGATCAGCTGCAAAGTGGCGCTAATCCTTGCTGAGCCCTAGGAGTCCCGAAGAAGCCCCGATCAGCTGCAAAGCGACGCTGATCCTTGCTGAGCCCTGGCAGCCCCGAAAAAGGGCCGATCAGCTGGAAAACAGCCTGATCCTGGCGCTTGAGCCCTGGCAGCCTCCCAAAAGCCCCGATCAGCTGCAAAGTGGCGCTGATCCTGGCGCTTGAGTCCTGGCAGCCCCGAAAAAGCACCGATCAGCTGCAAAGCGGCTCTGATCCTTGCTGAGCCCTGACAGCAGCGAAAAAGCACCGATCAGCTGCAAAGTGGCGCTAATCCTTGCTGAGCCCTGGGAGCCCCGAATAAGCACCGATCAGCTGCAAAGTGGCGCTGATCCTTGCTGAGCCCTGGCAGCCCCAAAAAAGCACCGATCAGCTGCAAAGTGGCCTGATACTGGCGCTTGAGCCCTGGCAGCCCGGAAAAAGCCCCGATCAGCTGCAAAGCGGCGTTGATCCTTGCTGAGCCCTGGCAGTCCCGAAAAAGACCTGATCAGCTGCAAAACGGCCTGATCCTGGCGCTTGAACCATGGCAGCCCCGAAAAGGCACCGATCAGCTGCAAAGCGGCGCTGATCCTTGCTGAGCCCTGGCAGCCCCGAAAAAGCACCGATCAGCTGCAAAGGGGCGCTGATCCTTGCTGAGCCCTGGCAGCCCTGAAAAAGCTGCGATCAGCTGCAAAGTGGCACTGATCCTTGCTGAGCCCTGGGACCCCCGAAAAAGCACCGATCAGCTGCAAAGTGGCGCTGATCCTTGCAGAGCCCTGGCAGCCCCGAAAAACCGCTGATCATCTGCAAAGCGGCGCTGATCCTTGCTGAGCCCTGGCAGCCCCGAAAAAGCGCCGATCAGCTGGAAAACAGCCTGATCCTGGCGCTTGAGCCCTGGCAGCCTCCCAAAAGCCCCGATCAGCTGCAAAGTGGCGCTGATCCTGGCGCTTGAGTCCTGGCAGCCCCGAAAAAGCACCGATCAGCTGCAAAGCGGCTCTGATCCTTGCTGAGCCCTGACAGCAGCGAAAAAGCACCGATCAGCTGCAAAGTGCCGCTAATCCTTGCTGAGCCCTGGGAGCCCCGAATAAGCACCGATCAGCTGCAAAGTGGCGCTGATCCTTGCTGAGCCCTGGCAGCCCCAAAAAAGCACCGATCAGCTGCAAAGTGGCCTGATACTGGCGCTTGAGCCCTGGCAGCCCGGAAAAAGCCCCGATCAGCTGCAAAGCGGCGTTGATCCTTGCTGAGCCCTGGCAGCCCTGAAAAAGCTGCGATCAGCTGCAAAGTGGCACTGATCCTTGCTGAGCCCTGGGACCCCCGAAAAAGCACCGATCAGCTGCAAAGCGGCACTGATCATTGCTGAGCCCTGGCAGTCCCGAAAAAGACCCAATGAGCTGCAAAGTGGCGCTGATCCTTGCTGAGCCCTGACAGCAGCGAAAAAGCACCGATCAGCTGCAAAGTGGCGCTAATCCTTGCTGAGCCCTGGGAGCCCCGAATAAGCACCGATCAGCTGCAAAGTGGCGCTGATCCTTGCTGAGCCCTGGCAGCCCCTAAAAAGCACCGATCAGCTGCAAAGTGGCGCTGATCCTTGCTGAGCCCTGGCAGTCCCGAAAAAGACCTGATCAGCTGCAAAACGGCCTGATCCTGGCGCTTGAACCATGGCAGCCCCGAAAAGGCACCGATCAGCTGCAAATCGGCGCTGATCCTTGCTGAGCCCTGGCAGCCCCGAAAAAGCACCGATCAGCTGCAAAGGGGCGCTGATCCTTGCTGAGCCCTGGCAGCCCTGAAAAAGCTGCGATCAGCTGCAAAGTGGCGCTGATCCTTGCTGAGCCCTGGGACCCCCGAAAAAGCACCGATCAGCTGCAAAGTAGCGCTGATACTTGCAGAGCCCTGGCAGCCCCGAAAAAGCCCCGATCAGGTGCAAAGCGGCCTGATCCTGGCGCTTGAACCGTGGCAGTCCTGAAAAAGCACCGATCAGCTGCAAAGCGGCTCTGATCCTTGCTGAGCCCTGGCAGCCCCCAAAAAGCGCCAATCAGCTACAAAGCGGCCTAATCCTGGCGCTTGAGCCCTGGCAGTCCCGAAAAAGACCCGATCAGCTGCAAAGTGGCACTGATCCTGGCGCTTGAGCCCTGGCAGCCCCGAAAAAGCACCGATCAGCTGCAAATCGGCGCTGATCCTTGCTGAGCCCTGGCAGCCCCGAAAAAGCCCCGATCAGCTGCAAAGCGGCGCTGATCCTTGCTGAGCCCTGGCAGCCCCGAAAAAGCCCCGATCAGCTGCAAAGTGGCACTGATCCTGGCGCTTGAACCCTGGCAGCCCCGAAAAGCACCGATCAGCTGCAAAGCGGCCTGATCCTGGCGCTTGAACCCTGGCAGTCCCGAAAAAGACCCGATCAGCTGCAAAGCGGCGTTGATCCTTGCTGAGCCCTGGCAGCCCCCAACAAGTGCCGATCAGCTGCAAAGCGGCACTGATCCTAGCGCTTGAGCCCTGGCAGCCCCGAAAAAGCCCCGATCAGCTGCAAAGCAGCACTGATCATTGCTGAGCCCTGGCAGTCCCGAAAAAGACCCGATCAGCTGCAAAGCGGCCTGATCCTGGCGCTTGAACCTTGGCAGCCCCGAAAAAGCACCGATCAGCTGCAAAGCGGCTCTGATCCTTGCTGAGCCCTGGTAGCCCCGAAAAAGCATCGATCAGCTGCAAAGTGGCGCTAATCCTTGCTGAGCCATGGGAGCCCCGAAAAAGCACCGATCAGCTGCAAAGTGTCGCTGATCCTTGCTAAGCCCTGGCAGCCCTGAAAAAGCACCGATCAGCTGCAAAGCGGCCTGATCCTGGCGCTTGAACCCTGGCAGCCCCAAAAAAGCCCCGATCAGCTGCAAAGCGGCGCTGATCCTTGCTGAGCCCTGGCAGCCCCGAAATAGCGCCGATCAGCTGCAAAGCGGCTCTGATCCTTGCTAAGCCCTGGCAGCTCCAAAAAAGCTCCGATCAGCTGCAAAGTGGCGCTGATCCTTGCTGAGCCCTGGCAGCCCTGAAAAAGCACCGATCAGCTGCAAAGCGGCCTGATCCTGGCACTTGAGCCCTGGCAGCCCCGAAAAAGCCCCGATCAGCTGCAAAGCGGCCTGATCCTGGCGCTTGAATCCTGGCAGCCCCGGAAAAGCCCCGATCAGCTGCAAAGCGGCGCTGATCCTTGCTGAGCCCTGGTAGCCCCGAAAAAGCATCGATCAGCTGCAAAGTGGCGCTAATCCTTGCTGAGCCATGGGAGCCCCGAAAAAGCCCCGATCAGCTGCAAAGTGGCGCTGATCCTTGCTGATCCCTGGCAGCCCTGAAAAAGCACCGATCAGCTGCAAAGCGGCCTGATCCTGGCGCTTGAGCCCTGGCAGCCCCAAAAAAGCCCCGATCAGCTGCAAAGTGGCGCTGATCCTTGCTGAGCCCTGGCAGCCCCGAAAAAACCCCGATCAGCTGCAAAGCGGCCTGATCCTGGCGCTTGAACCCTGGCAGCCCCGGAAAAGCCCCGATCAGCTGCAAAGCGGCGCTGAGCCTTGATAAGCCCTGGAAGCCCTGAAAAAGCACAGATCAGCTGCAAAGCAGCCTGATCCTTGCTGAGCCCTGGCAGCCCCGAAAAAGCCCTGATCAGCTGCAAAGCGTCGCTGATCCTTGCTGAGCCCTGGCAGCCCCGAAAAAGCCCCAATCAGCTGCTAAGCGGCACTGATCCTTGCTGAGCCCTGGCAGCTCCAAAAAAGCTCCGATCAGCTGCAAAGTGGCGCTGATCCTTGCTGAGCCCTGGCAGCCCTGAAAAAGCACCGATCAGCTGCAAAGCGGCCTGATCCTGGCACTTGAGCCCTGGTAGCCCCGAAAAAGCCCCGATCAGCTGCAAAGCGGCCTGATCCTGGCGCTTGAACCCTGGTAGCCCCGGAAAAGCCCCGATCAGCTGCAAAGTGGCGCTGATCCTTGCTGAGCCCTGGCAGCCCTGAAAAAGCACCGATCAGCTGCAAAGTGGCCTGATCCTGGCACTTGAGCCCTGGCAGCCCCGAAAAAACCCCGATCAGCTGCAAAGCGGCCTGATCCTGGCGCTTGAACCCTGGCAGCCCCGGAAAAGCCCCGATCAGCTGCAAAGCGGCCTAATCCTGGCGCTTGAGCCCTGGCAGTCCCGAAAAAGACCCGATCAGCTGCAAAGTGGCACTGATCCTGGCGCTTGAACCCTGGCAGCCCCGAAAAGCACCGATCAGCTGCAAAGCGGCCTGATCCTGGCACTTGAACCCTGGCAGTCCCGAAAAAGACCCGATCAGCTGCAAAGCGGCGTTGATCCTTGCTGAGCCCTGGCAGCCCCCAAAAAGTGCCGATCAGCTGCAAAGCGGCACTGATCCTAGCGCTTGAGCCCTGGCAGCCCCGAAAAAGCCCCGATCAGCTGCAAAGCAGCACTGATCATTGCTGAGCCCTGGCAGCCCCGAAAAAGCCCCGATCAGCTGCAAAGCGGCCTGATCCTGGCGCTTGAATCCTGGCAGCCCCGGAAAAGCCCCGATCAGCTGCAAAGCGGCGCTGATCCTTGCTGAGCCCTGGTAGCCCCGAAAAAGCATCGATCAGCTGCAAAGTGGCGCTAATCCTTGCTGAGCCATGGGAGCCCCGAAAAAGCCCCGATCAGCTGCAAAGTGGCGCTGATCCTTGCTGATCCCTGGAAGCCCTGAAAAAGCACCGATCAGCTGCAAAGCGGCCTGATCCTGGCGCTTGAGCCCTGGCAGCCCCAAAAAAGCCCCGATCAGCTGCAAAGTGGCGCTGATCCTTGCTGAGCCCTGGCAGCCCCGAAAAAACCCCGATCAGCTGCAAAGCGGCCTGATCCTGGCGCTTGAACCCTGGCAGCCCCGGAAAAGCCCCGATCAGCTGCAAAGCGGCGCTGAGCCTTGATGAGCCCTGGAAGCCCTGAAAAAGCACAGATCAGCTGCAAAGCAGCCTGATCCTTGCTGAGCCCTGGCAGCCCCGAAAAAGCCCTGATCAGCTGCAAAGCGTCGCTGATCCTTGCTGAGCCCTGGCAGCCCCGAAAAAGCCCCAATCAGCTGCTAAGCGGCACTGATCCTTGCTGAGCCCTGGCAGCTCCAAAAAAGCTCCGATCAGCTGCAAAGTGGCGCTGATCCTTGCTGAGCCCTGGCAGCCCTGAAAAAGCACCGATCAGCTGCAAAGCGGCCTGATCCTGGCACTTGAGCCCTGGTAGCCCCGAAAAAGCCCCGATCAGCTGCAAAGCGGCCTGATCCTGGCGCTTGAACCCTGGTAGCCCCGGAAAAGCCCCGATCAGCTGCAAAGTGGCGCTGATCCTTGCTGAGCCCTGGCAGCCCTGAAAAAGCACCGATCAGCTGCAAAGTGGCCTGATCCTGGCACTTGAGCCCTGGCAGCCCCGAAAAAACCCCGATCAGCTGCAAAGCGGCCTGATCCTGGCGCTTGAACCCTGGCAGCCCCGGAAAAGCCCCGATCAGCTGCAAAGCGGCCTAATCCTGGCGCTTGAGCCCTGGCAGTCCCGAAAAAGACCCGATCAGCTGCAAAGTGGCACTGATCCTGGCGCTTGAACCCTGGCAGCCCCGAAAAGCACCGATCAGCTGCAAAGCGGCCTGATCCTGGCACTTGAACCCTGGCAGTCCCGAAAAAGACCCGATCAGCTGCAAAGCGGCGTTGATCCTTGCTGAGCCCTGGCAGCCCCCAAAAAGTGCCGATCAGCTGCAAAGCGGCACTGATCCTAGCGCTTGAGCCCTGGCAGCCCCGAAAAAGCCCCGATCAGCTGCAAAGCAGCACTGATCATTGCTGAGCCCTGGCAGTCCCGAAAAAGACCCGATCAGCTGCAAAGCGGCCTGATCCTGGCGCTTGAACCTTGGCAGCCCCGAAAAAGCACCGATCAGCTGCAAAGCGGCTCTGATCCTTGCTGAGCCCTGGTAGCCCCGAAAAAGCATCGATCAGCTGCAAAGTGGCGCTAATCCTTGCTGAGCCATGGGAGCCCCGAAAAAGCACCGATCAGCTGCAAAGTGTCGCTGATCCTTGCTAAGCCCTGGCAGCCCTGAAAAAGCACCGATCAGCTGCAAAGCGGCCTGATCCTGGCGCTTGAATCCTGGCAGCCCCGGAAAAGCCCCGATCAGCTGCAAAGCGGCGCTGATCCTTGCTGAGCCCTGGTAGCCCCGAAAAAGCATCGATCAGCTGCAAAGTGGCGCTAATCCTTGCTGAGCCATGGGAGCCCCGAAAAAGCCCCGATCAGCTGCAAAGTGGCGCTGATCCTTGCTGATCCCTGGCAGCCCTGAAAAAGCACCGATCAGCTGCAAAGCGGCCTGATCCTGGCGCTTGAGCCCTGGCAGCCCCAAAAAAGCCCCGATCAGCTGCAAAGCGGCGCTGATCCTTGCTGAGCCCTGGCAGCCCCGAAATAGCGCCGATCAGCTGCAAAGCGGCGCTGATCCTTGCTGAGCCCTGGCAGCCCTGAAAAAGCACCGATCAGCTGCAAAGCGGCCTGATCCTTGATGAGCCCTGGAAGCCCTGAAAAAGCACAGATCAGCTGCAAAGCAGCCTGATCCTTGCTGAGCCCTGGCAGCCCCGAAAAAGCCCTGATCAGCTGCAAAGCGTCGCTGATCCTTGCTGAGCCCTGGCAGCCCCGAAAAAGCCCCAATCAGCTGCTAAGCGGCACTGATCCTTGCTGAGCCCTGGCAGCTCCAAAAAAGCTCCGATCAGCTGCAAAGTGGCGCTGATCCTTGCTGAGCCCTGGCAGCCCTGGAAAAGCACCGATCAGCTGCAAAGCGGCCTGATCCTGGCACTTGAGCCCTGGTAGCCCCGAAAAAGCCCCGATCAGCTGCAAAGCGGCCTGATCCTGGCGCTTGAACCCTGGTAGCCCCGGAAAAGCCCCGATCAGCTGCAAAGTGGCGCTGATCCTTGCTGAGCCCTGGCAGCCCTGAAAAAGCACCGATCAGCTGCAAAGCGGCCTGATCCTGGCGCTTGAGCCCTGGCAGCCCCAAAAAAGTCCCGATCAGCTGCAAAGCGGCGCTGATCCTTGCTGAGCCCTGGCAGCCCTGAAAAAGCACCGATCAGCTGCAAAGCGGCCTGATCCTTGTTGAGCCCTGGAAGCCCTGAAAAAGCACCGATCAGCTGCAAAGCAGCCTGATCCTTGCTGAGCCCTGGCAGCCCCGAAAAAGCCCTGATCAGCTGCAAAGCGGCGCTGATCCTTGCTGAGCCCTGGCAGCCCCCAAAAAGCCCAGATCAGCTGCAAAGCGGCTCTGATCCTTGCTGAGCCCTGGCAGCCCCGAAAAAGCCCCAATCAGCTGCAAAGTGGCACTGATCCTTGCTGAGCCCTGGCAGCCACGGAAAAGCCCCGATCAGCTGCAAAGCGGCATGATCCTGGTGCTTGAACCCTGGCAGTCCCCAAAAAGACCCGATCAGCTGCAAAGCGGCACTGATCCTGGCGCTTGAACCCTGGCAGCCCCGAAAAAGACCTGATCAGCTGCATTGCGGCGTTGATCCTTGCTGCGCCCTGGCAGCCCCGGAAAAGTGCCGAACAGCTGCAAAGCGGCCTGATCCTGGCGCTTGAACTGTGGCAGCCCCAAAAAAGCACCGATCAACTGTAAAGCGGCTCTGATCCTTGCTGAGCCCTGGCAGCCCCGAAAAAGCCCCAATCAGCTGCTAAGCGGCACTGATCCTTGCTGAGCCCTGGCAGCTCCAAAAAAGCTCCGATCAGCTGCAAAGTGGCGCTGATCCTTGCTGAGCCCTGGCAGCCCTGAAAAAGCACCGATCAGCTGCAAAGCGGCCTGATCCTGGCACTTGAGCCCTGGTAGCCCCGAAAAAGCCCCGATCAGCTGCAAAGCGGCCTGATCCTGGCGCTTGAACCCTGGTAGCCCCGGAAAAGCCCCGATCAGCTGCAAAGTGGCGCTGATCCTTGCTGAGCCCTGGCAGCCCTGAAAAAGCACCGATCAGCTGCAAAGTGGCCTGATCCTGGCACTTGAGCCCTGGCAGCCCCGAAAAAACCCCGATCAGCTGCAAAGCGGCCTGATCCTGGCGCTTGAACCCTGGCAGCCCCGGAAAAGCCCCGATCAGCTGCAAAGCGGCCTAATCCTGGCGCTTGAGCCCTGGCAGTCCCGAAAAAGACCCGATCAGCTGCAAAGTGGCACTGATCCTGGCGCTTGAACCCTGGCAGCCCCGAAAAGCACCGATCAGCTGCAAAGCGGCCTGATCCTGGCGCTTGAACCCTGGCAGTCCCGAAAAAGACCCGATCAGCTGCAAAGCAGCACTGATCATTGCTGAGCCCTGGCAGTCCCGAAAAAGACCCGATCAGCTGCAAAGCGGCCTGATCCTGGCGCTTGAACCTTGGCAGCCCCGAAAAAGCACCGATCAGCTGCAAAGCGGCTCTGATCCTTGCTGAGCCCTGGTAGCCCCGAAAAAGCATCGATCAGCTGCAAAGTGGCGCTAATCCTTGCTGAGCCATGGGAGCCCCGAAAAAGCCCCGATCAGCTGCAAAGCGGCGCTGATCCTTGCTGAGCCCTGGCAGCCCCGAAATAGCGCCGATCAGCTGCAAAGCGGCTCTGATCCTTGCTAAGCCCTGGCAGCTCCAAAAAAGCTCCGATCAGCTGCAAAGTGGCGCTGATCCTTGCTGAGCCCTGGCAGCCCTGAAAAAGCACCGATCAGCTGCAAAGCGGCCTGATCCTGGCACTTGAGTCCTGGCAGCCCCGAAAAAGCCCCGATCAGCTGCAAAGCGGCCTGATCCTGGCGCTTGAATCCTGGCAGCCCCGGAAAAGCCCCGATCAGCTGCAAAGCGGCGCTGATCCTTGCTGAGCCATGGGAGCCCCGAAAAAGCCCCGATCAGCTGCAAAGTGGCGCTGATCCTTGCTGAGCCCTGGCAGCCCTGAAAAAGCACCGATCAGCTGCAAAGCGGCCTGATCCTGGCGCTTGAGCCCTGGCAGCCCCAAAAAAGCCCCGATCAGCTGCAAAGCGGCGCTGATCCTTGCTGAGCCCTGGCAGCCCCGAAATAGCGCCGATCAGCTGCAAAGCGGCGCTGATCCTTGCTGAGCCCTGGCAGCCCTGAAAAAGCACCGATCAGCTGCAAAGCGGCCTGATCCTTGATGAGCCCTGGAAGCCCTGAAAAAGCACAGATCAGCTGCAAAGCAGCCTGATCCTTGCTGAGCCCTGGCAGCCCTGAAAAAGCACCGATCAGCTGCAAAGCGGCCTGATCCTGGCACTTGAGCCCTGGTAGCCCCGAAAAAGCCCCGATCAGCTGCAAAGCGGCCTGATCCTGGCGCTTGAACCCTGGTAGCCCCGGAAAAGCCCCGATCAGCTGCAAAGTGGCGCTGATCCTTGCTGAGCCCTGGCAGCCCTGAAAAAGCACCGATCAGCTGCAAAGTGGCCTGATCCTGGCACTTGAGCCCTGGCAGCCCCGAAAAAACCCCGATCAGCTGCAAAGCGGCCTGATCCTGGCGCTTGAACCCTGGCAGCCCCGGAAAAGCCCCGATCAGCTGCAAAGCGGCCTAATCCTGGCGCTTGAGCCCTGGCAGTCCCGAAAAAGACCCGATCAGCTGCAAAGTGGCACTGATCCTGGCGCTTGAACCCTGGCAGCCCCGAAAAGCACCGATCAGCTGCAAAGCGGCCTGATCCTGGCACTTGAACCCTGGCAGTCCCGAAAAAGACCCGATCAGCTGCAAAGCGGCGTTGATCCTTGCTGAGCCCTGGCAGCCCCCAAAAAGTGCCGATCAGCTGCAAAGCGGCACTGATCCTAGCGCTTGAGCCCTGGCAGCCCCGAAAAAGCCCCGATCAGCTGCAAAGCAGCACTGATCATTGCTGAGCCCTGGCAGTCCCGAAAAAGACCCGATCAGCTGCAAAGCGGCCTGATCCTGGCGCTTGAACCTTGGCAGCCCCGAAAAAGCACCGATCAGCTGCAAAGCGGCTCTGATCCTTGCTGAGCCCTGGTAGCCCCGAAAAAGCATCGATCAGCTGCAAAGTGGCGCTAATCCTTGCTGAGCCATGGGAGCCCCGAAAAAGCACCGATCAGCTGCAAAGTGTCGCTGATCCTTGCTAAGCCCTGGCAGCCCTGAAAAAGCACCGATCAGCTGCAAAGCGGCCTGATCCTGGCGCTTGAATCCTGGCAGCCCCGGAAAAGCCCCGATCAGCTGCAAAGCGGCGCTGATCCTTGCTGAGCCCTGGTAGCCCCGAAAAAGCATCGATCAGCTGCAAAGTGGCGCTAATCCTTGCTGAGCCATGGGAGCCCCGAAAAAGCCCCGATCAGCTGCAAAGTGGCGCTGATCCTTGCTGATCCCTGGCAGCCCTGAAAAAGCACCGATCAGCTGCAAAGCGGCCTGATCCTGGCGCTTGAGCCCTGGCAGCCCCAAAAAAGCCCCGATCAGCTGCAAAGCGGCGCTGATCCTTGCTGAGCCCTGGCAGCCCCGAAATAGCGCCGATCAGCTGCAAAGCGGCGCTGATCCTTGCTGAGCCCTGGCAGCCCTGAAAAAGCACCGATCAGCTGCAAAGCGGCCTGATCCTTGATGAGCCCTGGAAGCCCTGAAAAAGCACAGATCAGCTGCAAAGCAGCCTGATCCTTGCTGAGCCCTGGCAGCCCCGAAAAAGCCCTGATCAGCTGCAAAGCGTCGCTGATCCTTGCTGAGCCCTGGCAGCCCCGAAAAAGCCCCAATCAGCTGCTAAGCGGCACTGATCCTTGCTGAGCCCTGGCAGCTCCAAAAAAGCTCCGATCAGCTGCAAAGTGGCGCTGATCCTTGCTGAGCCCTGGCAGCCCTGGAAAAGCACCGATCAGCTGCAAAGCGGCCTGATCCTGGCACTTGAGCCCTGGTAGCCCCGAAAAAGCCCCGATCAGCTGCAAAGCGGCCTGATCCTGGCGCTTGAACCCTGGTAGCCCCGGAAAAGCCCCGATCAGCTGCAAAGTGGCGCTGATCCTTGCTGAGCCCTGGCAGCCCTGAAAAAGCACCGATCAGCTGCAAAGCGGCCTGATCCTGGCGCTTGAGCCCTGGCAGCCCCAAAAAAGCCCCGATCAGCTGCAAAGCGGCGCTGATCCTTGCTGAGCCCTGGCAGCCCTGAAAAAGCACCGATCAGCTGCAAAGCGGCCTGATCCTTGTTGAGCCCTGGAAGTCCTGAAAAAGCACCGATCAGCTGCAAAGCAGCCTGATCCTTGCTGAGCCCTGGCAGCCCCGAAAAAGCCCTGATCAGCTGCAAAGCGGCGCTGATCCTTGCTGAGCCCTGGCAGCCCCCAAAAAGCCCAGATCAGCTGCAAAGCGGCGCTGATCCTTGCTGAGCCCTGGCAGCCCCCAAAAAGCCCAGATCAGCTGCAAAGCGGCTCTGATCCTTGCTGAGCCCTGGCAGCCCCCAAAAAGCCCAGATCAGCTGCAAAGCGGCTCTGATCCTTGCTGAGCCCTGGCAGCCCCGAAAAAGCCCCAATCAGCTGCAAAGCGGCGCTGATCCTTGCTGAGCCCTGGCAGCCCTGAAAAAGCACCGATCAGCTGCAAAGCGGCCTGATCCTTGTTGAGCCCTGGAAGCCCTGAAAAAGCACCGATCAGCTGCAAAGCAGCCTGATCCTTGCTGAGCCCTGGCAGCCCCGAAAAAGCCCTGATCAGCTGCAAAGCGGCGCTGATCCTTGCTGAGCCCTGGCAGCCCCCAAAAAGCCCAGATCAGCTGCAAAGCGGCTCTGATCCTTGCTGAGCCCTGGCAGCCCCGAAAAAGCCCCAATCAGCTGCAAAGTGGCACTGATCCTTGCTGAGCCCTGGCAGCCACGGAAAAGCCCCGATCAGCTGCAAAGCGGCATGATCCTGGTGCTTGAACCCTGGCAGTCCCCAAAAAGACCCGATCAGCTGCAAAGCGGCACTGATCCTGGCGCTTGAACCCTGGCAGCCCCGAAAAAGACCTGATCAGCTGCATTGCGGCGTTGATCCTTGCTGCGCCCTGGCAGCCCCGGAAAAGTGCCGAACAGCTGCAAAGTGGCACTGATCCTAGCGCTTGAGCCCTGGCAGCCCCGAAAAAGACCCGATCAGCTGCAAAGCGGCCTGATCCTGGCGCTTGAACTGTGGCAGCCCCAAAAAAGCACCGATCAACTGTAAAGCGGCTCTGATCCTTGCTGAGCCCTGGCAGCCCCGAAAAAGCCCCAATCAGCTGCTAAGCGGCACTGATCCTTGCTGAGCCCTGGCAGCTCCAAAAAAGCTCCGATCAGCTGCAAAGTGGCGCTGATCCTTGCTGAGCCCTGGCAGCCCTGAAAAAGCACCGATCAGCTGCAAAGCGGCCTGATCCTGGCACTTGAGCCCTGGTAGCCCCGAAAAAGCCCCGATCAGCTGCAAAGCGGCCTGATCCTGGCGCTTGAACCCTGGTAGCCCCGGAAAAGCCCCGATCAGCTGCAAAGTGGCGCTGATCCTTGCTGAGCCCTGGCAGCCCTGAAAAAGCACCGATCAGCTGCAAAGTGGCCTGATCCTGGCACTTGAGCCCTGGCAGCCCCGAAAAAACCCCGATCAGCTGCAAAGCGGCCTGATCCTGGCGCTTGAACCCTGGCAGCCCCGGAAAAGCCCCGATCAGCTGCAAAGCGGCCTAATCCTGGCGCTTGAGCCCTGGCAGTCCCGAAAAAGACCCGATCAGCTGCAAAGTGGCACTGATCCTGGCGCTTGAACCCTGGCAGCCCCGAAAAGCACCGATCAGCTGCAAAGCGGCCTGATCCTGGCGCTTGAACCCTGGCAGTCCCGAAAAAGACCCGATCAGCTGCAAAGCAGCACTGATCATTGCTGAGCCCTGGCAGTCCCGAAAAAGACCCGATCAGCTGCAAAGCGGCCTGATCCTGGCGCTTGAACCTTGGCAGCCCCGAAAAAGCACCGATCAGCTGCAAAGCGGCTCTGATCCTTGCTGAGCCCTGGTAGCCCCGAAAAAGCATCGATCAGCTGCAAAGTGGCGCTAATCCTTGCTGAGCCATGGGAGCCCCGAAAAAGCACCGATCAGCTGCAAAGTGTCGCTGATCCTTGCTAAGCCCTGGCAGCCCTGAAAAAGCACCGATCAGCTGCAAAGCGGCCTGATCCTGGCGCTTGAACCCTGGCAGCCCCAAAAAAGCCCCGATCAGCTGCAAAGCGGCGCTGATCCTTGCTGAGCCCTGGCAGCCCCGAAATAGCGCCGATCAGCTGCAAAGCGGCTCTGATCCTTGCTAAGCCCTGGCAGCTCCAAAAAAGCTCCGATCAGCTGCAAAGTGGCGCTGATCCTTGCTGAGCCCTGGCAGCCCTGAAAAAGCACCGATCAGCTGCAAAGCGGCCTGATCCTGGCACTTGAGCCCTGGCAGCCCCGAAAAAGCCCCGATCAGCTGCAAAGCGGCCTGATCCTGGCGCTTGAATCCTGGCAGCCCCGGAAAAGCCCCGATCAGCTGCAAAGCGGCGCTGATCCTTGCTGAGCCATGGGAGCCCCGAAAAAGCCCCGATCAGCTGCAAAGTGGCGCTGATCCTTGCTGAGCCCTGGCAGCCCTGAAAAAGCACCGATCAGCTGCAAAGCGGCCTGATCCTGGCGCTTGAGCCCTGGCAGCCCCAAAAAAGCCCCGATCAGCTGCAAAGCGGCGCTGATCCTTGCTGAGCCCTGGCAGCCCCGAAATAGCGCCGATCAGCTGCAAAGCGGCGCTGATCCTTGCTGAGCCCTGGCAGCCCTGAAAAAGCACCGATCAGCTGCAAAGCGGCCTGATCCTTGATGAGCCCTGGAAGCCCTGAAAAAGCACAGATCAGCTGCAAAGCAGCCTGATCCTTGCTGAGCCCTGGCAGCCCCGAAAAAGCCCTGATCAGCTGCAAAGCGTCGCTGATCCTTGCTGAGCCCTGGCAGCCCCGAAAAAGCCCCAATCAGCTGCTAAGCGGCACTGATCCTTGCTGAGCCCTGGCAGCTCCAAAAAAGCTCCGATCAGCTGCAAAGTGGCGCTGATCCTTGCTGAGCCCTGGCAGCCCTGAAAAAGCACCGATCAGCTGCAAAGCGGCCTGATCCTGGCACTTGAGCCCTGGTAGCTCCGAAAAAGCCCCGATCAGCTGCAAAGCGGCCTGATCCTGGCGCTTGAACCCTGGTAGCCCCGGAAAAGCCCCGATCAGCTGCAAAGTGGCACTGATCCTTGCTGAGCCCTGGCAGCCCTGAAAAAGCACCGATCAGCTGCAAAGTGGCCTGATCCTGGCACTTGAGCCCTGGCAGCCCCGAAAAAACCCCGATCAGCTGCAAAGCGGCCTGATCCTGGCGCTTGAACCCTGGCAGCCCCGGAAAAGCCCCGATCAGCTGCAAAGCGGCGCTGATCCTTGCTGAGCCCTGGCAGCCCTGAAAAAGCACCGATCAGCTGCAAAGCTGCCCGATCCTTGCTGAGCCCTGGCAGCCCCGAAAAAGCACCGATCAGCTGCAAAGCGGCGCTGATCCTTGCTGAGCCCTGGCAGCCCCGAAAAAACCCTGATCAGCTGCAAAGTGGCCTGATCCTGGTGCTTGAACCCTCGCAGTCCCGAAAAAGACCAGTTCAGCTGCAAAGTGGCACTGATCCTGGCTCTTGAACCCTGGCAGCCCCGAAAAGCACCGATCAGCTGCAAAGCGGCCTGATCCTGGCGCTTGAACCCTGGCAGTCCTGAAAAAGACCCGATCAGCTGCAAAGCGGCGTTGATAATTGCTGAGCCCTGGCAGCCGCAAAAAAGTGCCGATCAGCTGCAAAGTGGCACTGATCCTAGCGCTTGAGCCCTGGCAGCCCCGAAAAAGCCCCGATCAGCTGCAAAGCGGCACTGATCCTTGCTGAGCCTTGGCAGCCCTGAAAAAGCACCGATCAGCTGCAAAGCGGCCTGATCCTGGCGCTTGAGCCCTGGCAGCCCCAAAAAAGCCCCGATCAGCTGCAAAGCGGCGCTGATCCTTGCTGAGCCCTGGCAGCCCTGAAAAAGCACCGATCAGCTGCAAAGCGGCCTGATCCTTGCTGAGCCCTGGAAGCCCTGAAAAAGCACCGATCAGCTGCAAAGCAGCCTGATCCTTGCTGAGCCCTGGCAGCCCCGAAAAAGCCCTGATCAGCTGCAAAGCGGCGCTGATCCTTGCTGAGCCCTGGCAGCCCTCAAAAAGCCCAGATCAGCTGCAAAGCGGCTCTGATCCTTGCTGAGCCCTGGCAGCCCCGAAAAAGCCCCAATCAGCTGCAAAGCGGCACTGATCCTTGCTGAGCCCTGGCAGCCACGGAAAAGCCCCGATCAGCTGCAAAGCGGCCTGATCCTGGGGCTTGAACCGTGGCAGTCCTGAAAAAGCACCGATCAGCTGCAAAGCGGCTCTGATTCTTTCTGAGCCCTGGCAGCCCCAAAAAGCGCCAATCAGCTGCAAAGCGGCACTGATCCTTGCTAAGCCCTGGCAGTCCCAAAAAAGACCCGATCAGCTGCAAAGTGGCACTGATCCTGGCGCTTGAGCCCTGGCAGCCCCGAAAAAGCACCGATCACCTGCAAATCGGCGCTGATCCTTGCTGAGCCCTGGCAGCCCCGAAAAAGCACCGATCAGCTGCAAAGTGGCGCTGATCCTTGCTGAGCCCTGGCAGCCCCGAAAAAGCCCCGATCAGCTGCAAAGCGGCCTAATCCTGGCGCTTGAGCCCTGGCAGTCCCAAAAAAGACCCGATCAGCTGCAAAGTGGCACTGATCCTGGCGCTTGAGCCCTGGCAGCCCCGAAAAAGCACCGATCAGCTGCAAATCGGCGCTGATCCTTGCTGAGCCCTGGCAGCCCCGAAAAAGCACCGATCAGCTGCAAAGCGGCCTGATCCTGGCACTTGAACCCTGGCAGCCCCGGAAAAGCCCCGATCAGCTGCAAAGCGGCGCTGATCCTTGCTGAGCCCTGGCAGCCCTGAAAAAGCACCGATCAGCTGCAAAGCTGCCCGATCCTTGCTGAGCCCTGGCAGCCCCGAAAAAGCACCGATCAGCTGCAAAGCGGCGCTGATCCTTGCTGAGCCCTGGCAGCCCCGAAAAAACCCGGATCAGCTGCAAAGTGGCCTGATCCTGGTGCTTGAACCCTCGCAGTCCCGAAAAAGACCAGTTCAGCTGCAAAGTGGCACTGATCCTGGCTCTTGAACCCTGGCAGCCCCGAAAAGCACCGATCAGCTGCAAAGCGGCCTGATCCTGGCGCTTGAACCCTGGCAGTCCTGAAAAAGACCCGATCAGCTGCAAAGCGGCGTTGATCATTGCTGAGCCCTGGCAGCCGCAAAAAAGTGCCGATCAGCTGCAAAGTGGCACTGATCCTAGCGCTTGAGCCCTGGCAGCCCCGAAAAAGCCCCGATCAGCTGCAAAGCGGCACTGATCCTTGCTGAGCCTTGGCAGCCCTGAAAAAGCACCGATCAGCTGCAAAGCGGCCTGATCCTGGCGCTTGAGCCCTGGCAGCCCCAAAAAAGCCCCGATCAGCTGCAAAGCGGCGCTGATCCTTGCTGAGCCCTGGCAGCCCTGAAAAAGCACCGATCAGCTGCAAAGCGGCCTGATCCTTGTTGAGCCCTGGAAGCCCTGAAAAAGCACCGATCAGCTGCAAAGCAGCCTGATCCTTGCTGAGCCCTGGCAGCCCCGAAAAAGCCCTGATCAGCTGCAAAGCGGCGCTGATCCTTGCTGAGCCCTGGCAGCCCCCAAAAAGCCCAGATCAGCTGCAAAGCGGCTCTGATCCTTGCTGAGCCCTGGCAGCCCCGAAAAAGCCCCAATCAGCTGCAAAGTGGCACTGATCCTTGCTGAGCCCTGGCAGCCACGGAAAAGCCCCGATCAGCTGCAAAGCGGCATGATCCTGGTGCTTGAACCCTGGCAGTCCCCAAAAAGACCCGATCAGCTGCAAAGCGGCACTGATCCTGGCGCTTGAACCCTGGCAGCCCCGAAAAAGACCTGATCAGCTGCATTGCGGCGTTGATCCTTGCTGCGCCCTGGCAGCCCCGGAAAAGTGCCGAACAGCTGCAAAGTGGCACTGATCCTAGCGCTTGAGCCCTGGCAGCCCCGAAAAAGACCCGATCAGCTGCAAAGCGGCCTGATCCTGGCGCTTGAACTGTGGCAGCCCCAAAAAAGCACCGATCAACTGTAAAGCGGCTCTGATCCTTGCAGCTGATCCTTGCTGAGCCCTGGCAGCCCCCAAAAAGCCCCGATCAGCTGCAAAGCGGATCTGATCCTTGCTGAGCCCTGTCAGCCCCGAAAAAGCCCCGATCAGCTGCAAAGCGGCGCTGTTCCTTGCTGAGCCCTGGCAGCTCCGAAAAAGCCCCGATCAGCTGCAAAGCGACGCTGATCCTTGCTGAGCCCTGGCAGCCCCCCAAAAGCCCAGATCATCTACAAAGCGGAGCTGATCCTTGCTGAGCCCTGGCAGTCCCGAAAAAGCGCCGATCAGCTGGAAAACAGCCTGATCCTGGCGCTTGAGCCCTGGCAGCCCCAAAAAAGCCCCGATCAGCTGCAAAGTGGCGCTGATCCTGGCGCTTGAGTCCTGGCAGCCCCGAAAAAGCACCGATCAGCTGCAAAGCGGCTCTGATCCTTGCTGAACCCTGGCAGCCCTGAAAACCACCGATCAGCTGCAAAGCTGCCCGATCCTTGCTGAGCCCTGGCAGCCCCGAAAAAGCCCTGATCAGCTGCAAAGCGGCGCTGATCCTTGCTGAGCCCTGGCAGCCCCCAAAAAGCCCAGATCAGCTGCAAAGCGGCTCTGATCCTTGCTGAGCCCTGGCAGCCCTGAAAAAGCACCGATCAGCTGCAAAGCGGCCTGATCCTTGCTGAGCCCTGGCAGCCCTGAAAAAGCACAGATCAGCTGCAAAGTGGCGCTGATCCTTGCTGATCCCTGGCAGCCTCGAAAAAGCACCGATCAGCTGCAAAGCGGCGCTGTTCCTTGCTGAGCCCTGGCAGCCCCGAAAAAGCCCCGATCAGCTGCAAAGCGGCCTGATCCTGGCGCTTGAACCCTGGCAGTCCCGAAGAAGACCCGATCAGCTGTAAAGTGGCACTGATCAGCTGGAAAACAGCCTGATCCTGGCGCTTGAGCCCTGGCAGCCCCAAAAAAGCACCGATCAGCTGCAAAGCGGCTCTGATCCTTGCTGAACCCTGGCAGCAGCGAAAAAGCACCGATCAGCTGCAAAGTGGCGCTAATCCTTGCTGAGCCCTGGCAGCCCCTAAAAAGCACCGATCAGCTGTAAAGCGGCACTGATCCTGGCGCTTGAACCCTGGCAGCCCCGAAAAAGACCCGATCAGCTGCAAAGCGGCGTTGATCCTTGCTGCACCCTGGCAGCCCCGGAAAAGCCCCGATCAGCTGCAAAGCGGCCTGATCCTGGCGCTTGAACCCTGGTAGCCCCGGAAAAGCCCCGATCAGCTGCAAAGTGGCGCTGATCCTTGCTGAGCCCTGGCAGCCCTGAAAAAGCACCGATCAGCTGCAAAGTGGCCTGATCCTGGCACTTGAGCCCTGGCAGCCCCGAAAAAACCCCGATCAGCTGCAAAGCGGCCTGATCCTGGCGCTTGAACCCTGGCAGCCCCGGAAAAGCCCCGATCAGCTGCAAAGCGGCCTAATCCTGGCGCTTGAGCCCTGGCAGTCCCGAAAAAGACCCGATCAGCTGCAAAGTGGCACTGATCCTGGCGCTTGAACCCTGGCAGCCCCGAAAAGCACCGATCAGCTGCAAAGCGGCCTGATCCTGGCGCTTGAACCCTGGCAGTCCCGAAAAAGACCCGATCAGCTGCAAAGCAGCACTGATCATTGCTGAGCCCTGGCAGTCCCGAAAAAGACCCGATCAGCTGCAAAGCGGCCTGATCCTGGCGCTTGAACCTTGGCAGCCCCGAAAAAGCACCGATCAGCTGCAAAGCGGCTCTGATCCTTGCTGAGCCCTGGTAGCCCCGAAAAAGCATCGATCAGCTGCAAAGTGGCGCTAATCCTTGCTGAGCCATGGGAGCCCCGAAAAAGCACCGATCAGCTGCAAAGTGTCGCTGATCCTTGCTAAGCCCTGGCAGCCCTGAAAAAGCACCGATCAGCTGCAAAGCGGCCTGATCCTGGCGCTTGAACCCTGGCAGCCCCAAAAAAGCCCCGATCAGCTGCAAAGCGGCGCTGATCCTTGCTGAGCCCTGGCAGCCCCGAAATAGCGCCGATCAGCTGCAAAGCGGCCTGATCCTTGATGAGCCCTGGAAGCCCTGAAAAAGCACAGATCAGCTGCAAAGCAGCCTGATCCTTGCTGAGCCCTGGCAGCCCCGAAAAAGCCCTGATCAGCTGCAAAGCGTCGCTGATCCTTGCTGAGCCCTGGCAGCCCCGAAAAAGCCCCAATCAGCTGCTAAGCGGCACTGATCCTTGCTGAGCCCTGGCAGCTCCAAAAAAGCTCCGATCAGCTGCAAAGTGGCGCTGATCCTTGCTGAGCCCTGGCAGCCCTGAAAAAGCACCGATCAGCTGCAAAGCGGCCTGATCCTGGCACTTGAGCCCTGGTAGCTCCGAAAAAGCCCCGATCAGCTGCAAAGCGGCCTGATCCTGGCGCTTGAACCCTGGTAGCCCCGGAAAAGCCCCGATCAGCTGCAAAGTGGCACTGATCCTTGCTGAGCCCTGGCAGCCCTGAAAAAGCACCGATCAGCTGCAAAGTGGCCTGATCCTGGCACTTGAGCCCTGGCAGCCCCGAAAAAACCCCGATCAGCTGCAAAGCGGCCTGATCCTGGCGCTTGAACCCTGGCAGCCCCGGAAAAGCCCCGATCAGCTGCAAAGCGGCGCTGATCCTTGCTGAGCCCTGGCAGCCCTGAAAAAGCACCGATCAGCTGCAAAGCTGCCCGATCCTTGCTGAGCCCTGGCAGCCCCGAAAAAGCACCGATCAGCTGCAAAGCGGCGCTGATCCTTGCTGAGCCCTGGCAGCCCCGAAAAAACCCTGATCAGCTGCAAAGTGGCCTGATCCTGGTGCTTGAACCCTCGCAGTCCCGAAAAAGACCAGTTCAGCTGCAAAGTGGCACTGATCCTGGCTCTTGAACCCTGGCAGCCCCGAAAAGCACCGATCAGCTGCAAAGCGGCCTGATCCTGGCGCTTGAACCCTGGCAGTCCTGAAAAAGACCCGATCAGCTGCAAAGCGGCGTTGATAATTGCTGAGCCCTGGCAGCCGCAAAAAAGTGCCGATCAGCTGCAAAGTGGCACTGATCCTAGCGCTTGAGCCCTGGCAGCCCCGAAAAAGCCCCGATCAGCTGCAAAGCGGCACTGATCCTTGCTGAGCCTTGGCAGCCCTGAAAAAGCACCGATCAGCTGCAAAGCGGCCTGATCCTGGCGCTTGAGCCCTGGCAGCCCCAAAAAAGCCCCGATCAGCTGCAAAGCGGCGCTGATCCTTGCTGAGCCCTGGCAGCCCTGAAAAAGCACCGATCAGCTGCAAAGCGGCCTGATCCTTGCTGAGCCCTGGAAGCCCTGAAAAAGCACCGATCAGCTGCAAAGCAGCCTGATCCTTGCTGAGCCCTGGCAGCCCCGAAAAAGCCCTGATCAGCTGCAAAGCGGCGCTGATCCTTGCTGAGCCCTGGCAGCCCTCAAAAAGCCCAGATCAGCTGCAAAGCGGCTCTGATCCTTGCTGAGCCCTGGCAGCCCCGAAAAAGCCCCAATCAGCTGCAAAGCGGCACTGATCCTTGCTGAGCCCTGGCAGCCACGGAAAAGCCCCGATCAGCTGCAAAGCGGCCTGATCCTGGCGCTTGAACCGTGGCAGTCCTGAAAAAGCACCGATCAGCTGCAAAGCGGCTCTGATTCTTTCTGAGCCCTGGCAGCCCCAAAAAGCGCCAATCAGCTGCAAAGCGGCACTGATCCTTGCTAAGCCCTGGCAGTCCCAAAAAAGACCCGATCAGCTGCAAAGTGGCACTGATCCTGGCGCTTGAGCCCTGGCAGCCCCGAAAAAGCACCGATCACCTGCAAATCGGCGCTGATCCTTGCTGAGCCCTGGCAGCCCCGAAAAAGCACCGATCAGCTGCAAAGTGGCGCTGATCCTTGCTGAGCCCTGGCAGCCCCGAAAAAGCCCCGATCAGCTGCAAAGCGGCCTAATCCTGGCGCTTGAGCCCTGGCAGTCCCAAAAAAGACCCGATCAGCTGCAAAGTGGCACTGATCCTGGCGCTTGAGCCCTGGCAGCCCCGAAAAAGCACCGATCAGCTGCAAATCGGCGCTGATCCTTGCTGAGCCCTGGCAGCCCCGAAAAAGCACCGATCAGCTGCAAAGCGGCCTGATCCTGGCACTTGAACCCTGGCAGCCCCGGAAAAGCCCCGATCAGCTGCAAAGCGGCGCTGATCCTTGCTGAGCCCTGGCAGCCCTGAAAAAGCACCGATCAGCTGCAAAGCTGCCCGATCCTTGCTGAGCCCTGGCAGCCCCGAAAAAGCACCGATCAGCTGCAAAGCGGCGCTGATCCTTGCTGAGCCCTGGCAGCCCCGAAAAAACCCGGATCAGCTGCAAAGTGGCCTGATCCTGGTGCTTGAACCCTCGCAGTCCCGAAAAAGACCAGTTCAGCTGCAAAGTGGCACTGATCCTGGCTCTTGAACCCTGGCAGCCCCGAAAAGCACCGATCAGCTGCAAAGCGGCCTGATCCTGGCGCTTGAACCCTGGCAGTCCTGAAAAAGACCCGATCAGCTGCAAAGCGGCGTTGATCATTGCTGAGCCCTGGCAGCCGCAAAAAAGTGCCGATCAGCTGCAAAGTGGCACTGATCCTAGCGCTTGAGCCCTGGCAGCCCCGAAAAAGCCCCGATCAGCTGCAAAGCGGCACTGATCCTTGCTGAGCCTTGGCAGCCCTGAAAAAGCACCGATCAGCTGCAAAGCGGCCTGATCCTGGCGCTTGAGCCCTGGCAGCCCCAAAAAAGCCCCGATCAGCTGCAAAGCGGCGCTGATCCTTGCTGAGCCCTGGCAGCCCTGAAAAAGCACCGATCAGCTGCAAAGCGGCCTGATCCTTGTTGAGCCCTGGAAGCCCTGAAAAAGCACCGATCAGCTGCAAAGCAGCCTGATCCTTGCTGAGCCCTGGCAGCCCCGAAAAAGCCCTGATCAGCTGCAAAGCGGCGCTGATCCTTGCTGAGCCCTGGCAGCCCCCAAAAAGCCCAGATCAGCTGCAAAGCGGCTCTGATCCTTGCTGAGCCCTGGCAGCCCCGAAAAAGCCCCAATCAGCTGCAAAGTGGCACTGATCCTTGCTGAGCCCTGGCAGCCACGGAAAAGCCCCGATCAGCTGCAAAGCGGCATGATCCTGGTGCTTGAACCCTGGCAGTCCCCAAAAAGACCCGATCAGCTGCAAAGCGGCACTGATCCTGGCGCTTGAACCCTGGCAGCCCCGAAAAAGACCTGATCAGCTGCATTGCGGCGTTGATCCTTGCTGCGCCCTGGCAGCCCCGGAAAAGTGCCGAACAGCTGCAAAGTGGCACTGATCCTAGCGCTTGAGCCCTGGCAGCCCCGAAAAAGACCCGATCAGCTGCAAAGCGGCCTGATCCTGGCGCTTGAACTGTGGCAGCCCCAAAAAAGCACCGATCAACTGTAAAGCGGCTCTGATCCTTGCAGCTGATCCTTGCTGAGCCCTGGCAGCCCCCAAAAAGCCCCGATCAGCTGCAAAGCGGATCTGATCCTTGCTGAGCCCTGTCAGCCCCGAAAAAGCCCCGATCAGCTGCAAAGCGGCGCTGTTCCTTGCTGAGCCCTGGCAGCTCCGAAAAAGCCCCGATCAGCTGCAAAGCGACGCTGATCCTTGCTGAGCCCTGGCAGCCCCCCAAAAGCCCAGATCATCTACAAAGCGGAGCTGATCCTTGCTGAGCCCTGGCAGTCCCGAAAAAGCGCCGATCAGCTGGAAAACAGCCTGATCCTGGCGCTTGAGCCCTGGCAGCCCCAAAAAAGCCCCGATCAGCTGCAAAGTGGCGCTGATCCTGGCGCTTGAGTCCTGGCAGCCCCGAAAAAGCACCGATCAGCTGCAAAGCGGCTCTGATCCTTGCTGAACCCTGGCAGCCCTGAAAACCACCGATCAGCTGCAAAGCTGCCCGATCCTTGCTGAGCCCTGGCAGCCCCGAAAAAGCCCTGATCAGCTGCAAAGCGGCGCTGATCCTTGCTGAGCCCTGGCAGCCCCCAAAAAGCCCAGATCAGCTGCAAAGCGGCTCTGATCCTTGCTGAGCCCTGGCAGCCCTGAAAAAGCACCGATCAGCTGCAAAGCGGCCTGATCCTTGCTGAGCCCTGGCAGCCCTGAAAAAGCACAGATCAGCTGCAAAGTGGCGCTGATCCTTGCTGATCCCTGGCAGCCTCGAAAAAGCACCGATCAGCTGCAAAGCGGCGCTGTTCCTTGCTGAGCCCTGGCAGCCCCGAAAAAGCCCCGATCAGCTGCAAAGCGGCCTGATCCTGGCGCTTGAACCCTGGCAGTCCCGAAGAAGACCCGATCAGCTGTAAAGTGGCACTGATCAGCTGGAAAACAGCCTGATCCTGGCGCTTGAGCCCTGGCAGCCCCAAAAAAGCACCGATCAGCTGCAAAGCGGCTCTGATCCTTGCTGAACCCTGGCAGCAGCGAAAAAGCACCGATCAGCTGCAAAGTGGCGCTAATCCTTGCTGAGCCCTGGCAGCCCCTAAAAAGCACCGATCAGCTGTAAAGCGGCACTGATCCTGGCGCTTGAACCCTGGCAGCCCCGAAAAAGACCCGATCAGCTGCAAAGCGGCGTTGATCCTTGCTGCACCCTGGCAGCCCCGGAAAAGTGCCGATCAGCTGCAAAGTGGCACTGATCCTAGCGCTTGAGCCCTGGCAGCCCCGAAAAAGCCCCGATCAGCTGCAAAGCGGCACTGATCATTGCTGAGCCCTGGCAGTCCCGAAAAAGACCCGATCAGCTGCAAGGTGGCCTGATCCTGGCGCTTGAACCGTGGCAGCCCCGAAAAAGCACCGATCAACTGCAAAGCTGCTCTGAATCTTGCAGCTGATCCTTGCTGAGCCCTGGCAGCCCCCAAAAAGCCCCGATCAGCTGCAAAGCGGATCTGATCCTTGCTGAGCCCTGTCAGCCCCGAAAAAGCCCCGATCAGCTGCAAAGCGGCGCTGTTCCTTGCTGAGCCCTGGCAGCTCCGAAAAAGCCCCGATCAGCTGCAAAGCGACGCTGATCCTTGCTGAGCCCTGGCAGCCCCCCAAATGCCCAGATCATCTGCAAAGCGGCGCTGATCCTTGCTGAGCCCTGGCAGTCCCGAAAAAGCGCCGATCAGCTGGACAACAGCCTGATCCTGGCGCTTGAGCCCTGGCAGCCCCAAAAAAGCCCCGATCAGCTGCAAAGTGGCGCTGATCCTGGCGCTTGAGTCCTGGCAGCCCCGAAAAAGCACCGATCAGCTGCAAAGCGGCTCTGATCCTTGCTGAATCCTGGCAGCAGCGAAAAAGCACTGATCAGCTGCAAAGTGGCGCTAATCCTTGCTGAGCCCTGGGAGCCCCGAAAAAGCACCGATCAGCTGCAAAGTGGCGCTGATCCTTGCTGAGCCCTGGCAGCCCCTAAAAAGCACCGATCATCTGCTAAGCGGATCTGATCCTTGCTGAGCCCTGTCAGCCCCGAAAAAGCCCCGATCAGCTGCAAAGCGGCGCTGTTCCTTGCTGAGCCCTGGCAGCTCCGAAAAAGCCCCGATCAGCTGCAAAGCGACGCTGATCCTTGCTGAGCCCTGGCAGCCCCCCCAAAGCCCAGATCATCTGCAAAGCGGCGCTGATCCTTGCTGAGCCCTGGCAGCCCCGAAAAAGCGCCGATCAGCTGGACAACAGCCTGATCCTGGCGCTTGAGCCCTGGCAGCCCCAAAAAAGCCCCGATCAGCTGCAAAGTGGCGCTGATCCTGGCGCTTGAGTCCTGGCAGCCCCGAAAAAGCACCGATCAGCTGCAAAGCGGCTCTGATCCTTGCTGAACCCTGGCAGCAGCGAAAAAGCACCGATCAGCTGCAAAGTGGTGCTAATCCTTGCTGAGCCCTGGGAGCCCCGAAAAAGCACCGATCAGCTGCAAAGTGGCGCTGATCCTTGCTGAGCCCTGGCAGCCCCTAAAAAGCACCGATCAGCTGTAAAGCGGCGCTGATCCTTGCTGAGCCCTGGCAGTCCCGAAAAAGACCTGATCAGCTGCAAAACGGCCTGATCCTGGCGCTTGAGCCCTGGCAGCCCCAAAAAAGCCCCGATCAGCTGCAAAGTGGCGCTGATCCTGGCGCTTGAGTCCTGGCAGCCCCGAAAAAGCACCGATCAGCTGCAAAGCAGCTCTGATCCTTGCTGAGCCCTGGCAGCCCTGAAAAAGCCCCGATCAGCTGCAAAGCGGCGCTGATCCTTGCTGAGCCCTGGCAGCCCCGAAATAGCGCCGATCAGCTGCAAAGCGGCCTGATCCTGGCGCTTGAACCCTGGCAGCCCCGAAAAAGCCCCGATCAGCTGCAAAGCGGCGCTGATCCTTGCTGAGCCCTGGCAGCCCTGAAAAAGCACCGATCAGCTGCAAAGCGGCCTGCTCCTTGCTGAGCCCTGGAAGCCCCGAAAAAGCACCGATCAGCTGCAAAGTGGCCTGATCCTTGCTGAGCCCTGGCAGCCCTGAAAAAGCACCGATCAGCTGCAAAGTGGCGATGAACCTTCCTGAGCCCTGGCAGCCCCAAAAAAGCACCGATCAGCTGCAAAGTGGCCTGATCCTGACGCTTGAGCCCTGGCAGCCCCGAAAAAGCCCCGATCAGTTGCAAAGCGGCGCTGATCCTTGCTGAGCCCTGGCAGCCCCCAAAAAGCCCCGATCAGCTGCAAAGCGGATCTGATCCTTGCTGAACCCTGGCAGCCCCAAAAAAGCCCCGATCAGCTGCAAAGCGGCGCTGTTCCTTGCTGAGCCCTGGTAGCCCTGAAAAAGCATCGATCAGCTGCAAAGTGGCGCTGATCCTTGCAGAGCCCTGGCAGCCCCGAAAAAGCCCCGATCAGCTGCAAAGCGGCCTAATCCTGGTGCTTGAACCCTGGCAGTCCCGAAAAAGACCCGATCAGCTGCAAAGCGGCACTAATCCTGGCACTTGAACCCTGGCAGCCCCGAAAAGCACCGATCAGCTGCAAAGCGGCCTGATCCTGGCGCTTGAGCCCTGGCAGCCCCAAAAAAGCCCCGGTCAGCTGCAAAGCAGCGCTGACCCTTGCTGAGCCCTGGCAGCCCCGAAATAGCGCCGATCAGCTGCAAAGCGGCGCTGATTCTTGCTGAGCCCTGGCAGCCCCGAAAAAGCACCGATCAGCTGCAAAGTGGCCTGATCCTGGCGCTTGAGCCCTGGCAGCCCCAAAAAAGCACCGATCAGCTGCAAAGCGGCCTGATCCTTGCTGAGCCCTGGAAGCCCCGAAAAAGCACCGATCAGCTGCAAAGTGGCATGATCCTTGCTGAGCCCTGGCAGCCCTGAAAAAGCACCGATCAGCTGCAAAGTGGCGCTGATCCTTGCTGAGCCCTAGCAGCCCCAAAAAAGCACCGATCAGCTGCAAAGTGGCCTGATCCTGGCGCTTGAGCCCTGGCAGCCCCGAAAAAGCCCCGATCAGTTGCAAAGCGGCGCTGATCCTTGCTGAGCCCTGGCAGCCCCCAAAAAGCCCCGATCAGCTGCAAAGCGGATCTGATCCTTGCTGAGCCCTGGCAGCCCCAAAAAAGCCCCGATCAGCTGCAAACCGGCGCTGTTCCTTGCTGAGCCCTGGCAGCCCCGAAAAAGCCCCGATCAGCTGCAAAGCGGCCTGATCCTGGCGCTTGAGCCCTGGCAGCCCCAAAAAAGCCCCGATCAGCTGCAAAGCGGCGCTGATCCTTGCTGAGCCCTGGCAGCCCCGAAATAGCGCCGATCAGCTGCAAAGCGGCCTGATCCTGGCGCTTGAACCCTGGCAGCCCCGAAAAAGCCCCGATCAGCTGCAAAGCGGCGCTGATCCTTGCTGAGCCCTGGCAGCCCTGAAAAAGCACCGATCAGCTGCAAAGCGGCCTGATCCTTGCTGAGCCCTGGAAGCCCCGAAAAAGCACCGATCAGCTGCAAAGTGGCGCTGATCCTTGCTGAGCCCTGGCAGCCCCCAAAAAGCCCCGATCAGCTGCAAAGCGGATCTGATCCTTGCTGAGCCCTGGCAGCCCCAAAAAAGCCCCGATCAGCTGCAAACCGGCGCTGTTCCTTGCTGAGCCCTGGCAGCCCCGAAAAAGCCCCGATCAGCTGCAAAGCGGCCTGATCCTGGCGCTTGAGCCCTGGCAGCCCCAAAAAAGCCCCGATCAGCTGCAAAGCGGCGCTGATCCTTGCTGAGCCCTGGCAGCCCCGAAATAGCGCCGATCAGCTGCAAAGCGGCCTGATCCTGGCGCTTGAACCCTGGCAGCCCCGAAAAAGCCCCGATCAGCTGCAAAGCGGCGCTGATCCTTGCTGAGCCCTGGCAGCCCTGAAAAAGCACCGATCAGCTGCAAAGCGGCCTGATCCTTGCTGAGCCCTGGAAGCCCCGAAAAAGCACCGATCAGCTGCAAAGTGGCGCTGATCCTTCCTGAGCCCTGGCAGCCCCGAAAAAGCCCCGATCAGTTGCAAAGCGGCGCAGATCCTTGCTGAGCCCTGGCAGCCCCCAAAAATCCCCGATCAGCTGCAAAGCGGATCTGATCCTTGCTGAACCCTGGCAGCCCCAAAAAAGCCCCGATCAGCTGCAAAGCGGCGCTGTTCCTTGCTGAGCCCTGGTAGCCCTGAAAAAGCATCGATCAGCTGCAAAGTGGCGCTGATCCTTGCAGAGCCCTGGCAGCCCCGAAAAAGCCCCGATCAGCTGCAAAGCGGCCTAATCCTGGTGCTTGAACCCTGGCAGTCCCGAAAAAGACCCGATCAGCTGCAAAGCGGCACTAATCCTGGCACTTGAACCCTGGCAGCCCCGAAAAGCACCGATCAGCTGCAAAGCGGCCTGATCCTGGCGCTTGAGCCCTGGCAGCCCCAAAAAAGCCCCGGTCAGCTGCAAAGCGGCGCTGACCCTTGCTGAGCCCTGGCAGCCCCGAAATAGCGCCGATCAGCTGCAAAGCGGCGCTGATTCTTGCTGAGCCCTGGCAGCCCCGAAAAAGCACCGATCAGCTGCAAAGCGGCCTGATCCTGGCGCTTGAGCCCTGGCAGCCCCAAAAAAGCACCGATCAGCTGCAAAGCGGCCTGATCCTTGCTGAGCCCTGGAAGCCCCGAAAAAGCACCGATCAGCTGCAAAGTGGCATGATCCTTGCTGAGCCCTGGCAGCCCTGAAAAAGCACCAATCAGCTGCAAAGTGGCGCTGATCCTTGCTGAGCCCTAGCAGCCCCAAAAAAGCACCGATCAGCTGCAAAGTGGCCTGATCCTGGCGCTTGAGCCCTGGCAGCCCCGAAAAAGCCCCGATCAGTTGCAAAGCGGCGCTGATCCTTGCTGAGCCCTGGCAGCCCCCAAAAAGTCCCGATCAGCTGCAAAGCGGCGCTGTTCCTTGCTGAGCCCTGGCAGCCCCGAAAAAGCCCCGATCAGCTGCAAAGCGGCCTGATCCTGGCGCTTGAACCCTGGCAGTCCCGAAAAAGACCCGATCAGCTGTAAAGTGGCACTGATCCTGGCGCTTGAACCCTGGCAGCCCCAAAAAAGCACCGATCAGCTGCAAAGCGGCCTGATCCTGGCGCTTGAACCCTGGCAGTCCAGAAAAAGACCCGATCAGCTGCAAAGCGGCGTTGATCCTTGCTGAGCCCTAGCAGCCCCAAAAAAGCCCCGATCAGCTGCAAAGTGGCCTGATCCTGGCGCTTGAGCCCTGGCAGCCCCGAAAAAGCCCCGATCAGTTGCAAAGCGGCGCTGATCCTTGCTGAGCCCTGGCAGCCCCCAAAATGCCCCGATCAGCTGCAAAGCGGATCTGATCCTTGCTGAGCCCTGGCAGCCCCAAAAAAGCCCCGATCAGCTGCAAAGCGGCACTAATCCTGGCACTTGAACCCTGGCAGCCCCGAAAAGCACCGATCAGCTGCAAAGCGGCCTGATCCTGGCGCTTGAGCCCTGGCAGTCCCGAAAAAGACCCGATCAGCTGCAAAGCGGCGTTGATCCTTGCTGAGTCCTGGCAGCCCCAAAAAAGTGCCGATCAGCTGCAAAGTGGCACTGATCCTAGCGCTTGAGCCCTGGCAGCCCCGAAAAAGCCCTGATCAGCTGCAAAGCGGCACTGATCATTGCTGAGCCCTGGCAGTCCCGAAAAAGAACCAATGAGCTGCAAAGCGGCCTGATCCTGGCGCTTGAACCGTGGCAGCCCCGAAAAAGCACCGATCAGCTGCAAAGCGGCCTAATACTGGTGCTTGAACCCTGGCAGTCCCGAAAAAGACCCGATCAGCTGCAAAGCGGCACTAATCCTGGCACTTGAACCCTGGCAGCCCCGAAAAGCACCGATCAGCTGCAAAGCGGCCTGATCCTTGCTGAGCCCTGGCAGCCCCGAAATAGCGCCGATCAGCTGCAAAGCGGCGTTGATTCTTGCTGAGCCCTGGCAGCCCGGAAAAAGCACCGATCAGCTGCAAAGCCTCCTGATCCTGGCGCTTGAGCCCTGGCGGCCCCAAAAAAGGCCCGATCAGCTGCAAAGCGGCGCTGATCCTTGCTGAGCCCTGGCAGCCCCGAAATAGTGCCGATCAGCTGCAAAGCAGCCTGATCCTGGCGCTTGAACCCTGGCAGCCCCAAAAAAGCCCCGATCAGCTGCAAAGCGGCGCTGATCCTTGCTGAGCCCTGGCAGCCCTGAAAAAGCACCGATCAGCTGCAAAGCGGCCTGATCCTTGCTGAGCCCTGGCAGGCCTGAAAAAGCACAGATCAGCTGCAAAGTGGCGCTGATCCTTGCTGAGCCCTGGCAGCCTCGAATAAGCACCGATCAGCTGCAAAGTGGCCTGATCCTGGCGCTTGAGCCCTGGCAGCCCCGAAAAAGCCCCGATCAGCTGCAAAGCGGCGCTGATCCTTGCTGAGCCCTGGCAGTCCCCAAAAAGCCCCGATCAGCTGCAAAGCGGATCTGATCCTTGCTGAGCCCTGGCAGCCCCCAAAAAGTCCCGATCAGCTGCAAAGCGGCGCTGTTCCTTGCTGAGCCCTGGCAGCCCCGAAAAAGCCCCGATCAGCTGCAAAGCGGCCTGATCCTGGCGCTTGAACCCTGGCAGTCCCGAAAAAGACCCGATCAGCTGTAAAGTGGCACTGATCCTGGCGCTTGAACCCTGGCAGCCCCAAAAAAGCACCGATCAGCTGCAAAGCGGCCTGATCCTGGCGCTTGAACCCTGGCAGTCCAGAAAAAGACCCGATCAGCTGCAAAGCGGCGTTGATCCTTGCTGAGCCCTGGCAGCCCCAAAAAAGTGCCGATCAGCTGCAAAGTGGCACTGATCCTAGCGCTTGAGCCCTGGCAGCCCCGAAAAAGCCCCGATCAGCTGCAAAGCGGCACTGATCATTGCTGAGCCCTGGCAGTCCCGAAAAAGACCCAATGAGCTGCAAAGCGGCCTGATCCTGGCGCTTGAACCGTGGCAGCCCCGAAAAAGCACCGATCAGCTTGAAAGCGGTTCTGATCCTTGCTGAGTCCTGGTAGCCCTGAAAAAGCATCGATAAGCTGCAAAGTGGCGCTAATCCTTGCTGAGCCCTGGGAGCCCCGAAAAAGCACCGATCAGCTGCAAAGTGGCGCTGATCCTTGCTGAGCCCTGGCAGCCCTGAAAAAGCTCCGATCAGCTGCAAAACGGCCTGATCCTCGCGCTTGAGCCCTGGCAGCCCCGAAAAAGCACCGATCAGCTGCAAAGCGGCCTGATCCTGGCGCTTGAGCCCTGGCAGCCCCAAAAAAGCCCCGATCAGCTGCAAAGCGGCGCTGATCCTTGCTGAGCCCTGGCAGCCCCGAAATAGCACCGATCAGCTGCAAAGCGGCCTGATCCTGGTGCTTGAACCCTGACAGCCCTGAAAAAGCCCCGATCAGCTGCAAAGCGGCGCTGATCCTTGCTGAGCCCTGGTAGCCCTGAAAAAGCACCGATCAGCTGCAAAGCGGCCTGATCCTTGCTGAGCCCTGGAAGCCCCGAAAAAGCACCGATCAGCTGCAAAGTGGCCTGATCCTTGCTGAGTCCTGGCAGCCCTGAAAAAGCACCGATCAGCTGCAAAGTGGCGCTGATCCTTGCTGAGCCCTGGCAGCCCCGAAAAAGCACCGATCAGCTGCAAAGTGGCCTGATCCTGGCGCTTGAGCCCTGGCAGCCCCGAAAAAGCCCCGATCAGCTGCAAAGCGGCGCTGTTCCTTGCTGAGCCCTGGCAGCCCCGAAAAAGCACCGATCAGCTGCAAAGTGGCCTGATCCTGGCGCTTGAGCCCTGGCAGCCCCAAAAAAGCCCCGATCAGCTGCAAAGTGGCGCTGATCCTGGCGCTTGAGTCCTGGCAGCCCCGAAAAAGCACCGATCAGCTGCAAAGCGGCTCTGATCCTTGCTGAACCCTGGCAGCAGCGAAAAAGCACCGATCAGCTGCAAAGTGGCGCTAATCCTTGCTGAGCCCTGGGAGCCCCGAAAAAGCACCGATCAGCTGCAAAGTGGCGCTGATCCTTGCTGAGCCCTGGCAGCCCCTAAAAACCACCGATCAGCTGTAAAGCGGCGCTGATCCTTGCTGAGCCCTGGCAGTCCCGAAAAAGACCTGATCAGCTGCAAAACGGCCTGATCCTGGCGCTTGAGCCCTGGCAGCCCCAAAAAAGCCCCGATCAGCTGCAAAGTGGCGCTGATCCTGGCGCTTGAGTCCTGGCAGCCCCGAAAAAGCACCGATCAGCTGCAAAGCAGCTCTGATCCTTGCTGAGCCCTGGCAGCCCTGAAAAAGCCCCGATCAGCTGCAAAGCGGCGCTGATCCTTGCTGAGCCCTGGCAGCCCCGAAATAGCGCCGATCAGCTGCAAAGCGGCCTGATCCTGGCGCTTGAACCCTGGCAGCCCCGAAAAAGCCCCGATCAGCTGCAAAGCGGCGCTGATCCTTGCTGAGCCCTGGCAGCCCTGAAAAAGCACCGATCAGCTGCAAAGCGGCCTGATCCTTGCTGAGCCCTGGCAGCCCTGAAAAAGCACCGATCAGCTGCAAAGTGGCGATGAACCTTCCTGAGCCCTGGCAGCCCCAAAAAAGCACCGATCAGCTGCAAAGTGGCCTGATCCTGACGCTTGAGCCCTGGCAGCCCCGAAAAAGCCCCGATCAGTTGCAAAGCGGCGCTGATCCTTGCTGAGCCCTGGCAGCCCCCAAAAAGCCCCGATCAGCTGCAAAGCGGATCTGATCCTTGCTGAACCCTGGCAGCCCCAAAAAAGCCCCGATCAGCTGCAAAGCGGCGCTGTTCCTTGCTGAGCCCTGGTAGCCCTGAAAAAGCATCGATCAGCTGCAAAGTGGCGCTGATCCTTGCAGAGCCCTGGCAGCCCCGAAAAAGCCCCGATCAGCTGCAAAGCGGCCTAATCCTGGTGCTTGAACCCTGGCAGTCCCGAAAAAGACCCGATCAGCTGCAAAGCGGCACTAATCCTGGCACTTGAACCCTGGCAGCCCCGAAAAGCACCGATCAGCTGCAAAGCGGCCTGATCCTGGCGCTTGAGCCCTGGCAGCCCCAAAAAAGCCCCGGTCAGCTGCAAAGCAGCGCTGACCCTTGCTGAGCCCTGGCAGCCCCGAAATAGCGCCGATCAGCTGCAAAGCGGCGCTGATTCTTGCTGAGCCCTGGCAGCCCCGAAAAAGCACCGATCAGCTGCAAAGTGGCCTGATCCTGGCGCTTGAGCCCTGGCAGCCCCAAAAAAGCACCGATCAGCTGCAAAGCGGCCTGATCCTTGCTGAGCCCTGGAAGCCCCGAAAAAGCACCGATCAGCTGCAAAGTGGCATGATCCTTGCTGAGCCCTGGCAGCCCTGAAAAAGCACCGATCAGCTGCAAAGTGGCGCTGATCCTTGCTGAGCCCTAGCAGCCCCAAAAAAGCACCGATCAGCTGCAAAGTGGCCTGATCCTGGCGCTTGAGCCCTGGCAGCCCCGAAAAAGCCCCGATCAGTTGCAAAGCGGCGCTGATCCTTGCTGAGCCCTGGCAGCCCCCAAAAAGCCCCGATCAGCTGCAAAGCGGATCTGATCCTTGCTGAGCCCTGGCAGCCCCAAAAAAGCCCCGATCAGCTGCAAACCGGCGCTGTTCCTTGCTGAGCCCTGGCAGCCCCGAAAAAGCCCCGATCAGCTGCAAAGCGGCCTGATCCTGGCGCTTGAGCCCTGGCAGCCCCAAAAAAGCCCCGATCAGCTGCAAAGCGGCGCTGATCCTTGCTGAGCCCTGGCAGCCCCGAAATAGCGCCGATCAGCTGCAAAGCGGCCTGATCCTGGCGCTTGAACCCTGGCAGCCCCGAAAAAGCCCCGATCAGCTGCAAAGCGGCGCTGATCCTTGCTGAGCCCTGGCAGCCCTGAAAAAGCACCGATCAGCTGCAAAGCGGCCTGATCCTTGCTGAGCCCTGGAAGCCCCGAAAAAGCACCGATCAGCTGCAAAGTGGCGCTGATCCTTGCTGAGCCCTGGCAGCCCCCAAAAAGCCCCGATCAGCTGCAAACCGGCGCTGTTCCTTGCTGAGCCCTGGCAGCCCCGAAAAAGCCCCGATCAGCTGCAAAGCGGCCTGATCCTGGCGCTTGAGCCCTGGCAGCCCCAAAAAAGCCCCGATCAGCTGCAAAGCGGCGCTGATCCTTGCTGAGCCCTGGCAGCCCCGAAATAGCGCCGATCAGCTGCAAAGCGGCCTGATCCTTGCTGAGCCCTGGCAGCCCCGAAATAGCGCCGATCAGCTGCAAAGCGGCCTGATCCTGGCGCTTGAACCCTGGCAGCCCCGAAAAAGCCCCGATCAGCTGCAAAGCGGCGCTGATCCTTGCTGAGCCCTGGCAGCCCTGAAAAAGCACCGATCAGCTGCAAAGCGGCCTGATCCTTGCTGAGCCCTGGAAGCCCCGAAAAAGCACCGATCAGCTGCAAAGCGGCCTGATCCTGGCGCTTGAACCCTGGCAGCCCCGAAAAAGCCCCGATCAGCTGCAAAGCGGCGCTGATCCTTGCTGAGCCCTGGCAGCCCTGAAAAAGCACCGATCAGCTGCAAAGCGGCCTGATCCTCGCTTGAGCTCTGGCAGCCCCAAAAAAGCCCCGATCAGCTGCAAAGCGGCGCTGATCCTTGCTGAGCCCTGGCAGCCCCGAAATAGCGCCGATCAGCTGCAAAGCGGCCTGATCCTGGCGCTTGAACCCTGGCAGCCCCGAAAAAGCCCCGATCAGCTGCAAAGCGGCGCTGATCCTTGCTGAGCCCTGGCAGCCCTGAAAAAGCACCGATCAGCTGCAAAGCGGCCTGATCCTTGCTGAGCCCTGGAAGCCCCGAAAAAGCACCGATCAGCTGCAAAGTGGCGCTGATCCTTGCTGAGCCCTGGCAGCCCCCAAAAAGCCCCGATCAGCTGCAAACCGGCGCTGTTCCTTGCTGAGCCCTGGCAGCCCCGAAAAAGCCCCGATCAGCTGCAAAGCGGCCTGATCCTGGCGCTTGAGCCCTGGCAGCCCCAAAAAAGCCCCGATCAGCTGCAAAGCGGCGCTGATCCTTGCTGAGCCCTGGCAGCCCCGAAATAGCGCCGATCAGCTGCAAAGCGGCCTGATCCTGGCGCTTGAACCCTGGCAGCCCCGAAAAAGCCCCGATCAGCTGCAAAGCGGCGCTGATCCTTGCTGAGCCCTGGCAGCCCTGAAAAAGCACCGATCAGCTGCAAAGCGGCCTGATCCTTGCTGAGCCCTGGAAGCCCCAAAAAAGCACCGATCAGCTGCAAAGTGGCGCTGATCCTTCCTGAGCCCTGGCAGCCCCGAAAAAGCCCCGATCAGTTGCAAAGCGGCGCAGATCCTTGCTGAGCCCTGGCAGCCCCCAAAAATCCCCGATCAGCTGCAAAGCGGATCTGATCCTTGCTGAACCCTGGCAGCCCCAAAAAAGCCCCGATCAGCTGCAAAGCGGCGCTGTTCCTTGCTGAGCCCTGGTAGCCCTGAAAAAGCATCGATCAGCTGCAAAGTGGCGCTGATCCTTGCAGAGCCCTGGCAGCCCCGAAAAAGCCCCGATCAGCTGCAAAGCGGCCTAATCCTGGTGCTTGAACCCTGGCAGTCCCGAAAAAGACCCGATCAGCTGCAAAGCGGCACTAATCCTGGCACTTGAACCCTGGCAGCCCCGAAAAGCACCGATCAGCTGCAAAGCGGCCTGATCCTGGCGCTTGAGCCCTGGCAGCCCCGAAATAGCGCCGATCAGCTGCAAAGCGGCGCTGATTCTTGCTGAGCCCTGGCAGCCCCGAAAAAGCACCGATCAGCTGCAAAGCGGCCTGATCCTGGCGCTTGAGCCCTGGCAGCCCCAAAAAAGCACCGATCAGCTGCAAAGCGGCCTGATCCTTGCTGAGCCCTGGAAGCCCCGAAAAAGCACCGATCAGCTGCAAAGTGGCATGATCCTTGCTGAGCCCTGGCAGCCCTGAAAAAGCACCAATCAGCTGCAAAGTGGCGCTGATCCTTGCTGAGCCCTAGCAGCCCCAAAAAAGCACCGATCAGCTGCAAAGTGGCCTGATCCTGGCGCTTGAGCCCTGGCAGCCCCGAAAAAGCCCCGATCAGTTGCAAAGCGGCGCTGATCCTTGCTGAGCCCTGGCAGCCCCCAAAAAGCCCCGATCAGCTGCAAAGCGGATCTGATCCTTGCTGAGCCCTGGCAGCCCCAAAAAAGCCCCGATCAGCTGCAAAGCGGATCTGATCCTTGCTGAGCCCTGGCAGCCCCCAAAAAGTCCCGATCAGCTGCAAAGCGGCGCTGTTCCTTGCTGAGCCCTGGCAGCCCCGAAAAAGCCCCGATCAGCTGCAAAGCGGCCTGATCCTGGCGCTTGAACCCTGGCAGTCCCGAAAAAGACCCGATCAGCTGTAAAGTGGCACTGATCCTGGCGCTTGAACCCTGGCAGCCCCAAAAAAGCACCGATCAGCTGCAAAGCGGCCTGATCCTGGCGCTTGAACCCTGGCAGTCCAGAAAAAGACCCGATCAGCTGCAAAGCGGCGTTGATCCTTGCTGAGCCCTAGCAGCCCCAAAAAAGCCCCGATCAGCTGCAAAGTGGCCTGATCCTGGCGCTTGAGCCCTGGCAGCCCCGAAAAAGCCCCGATCAGTTGCAAAGCGGCGCTGATCCTTGCTGAGCCCTGGCAGCCCCCAAAATGCCCCGATCAGCTGCAAAGCGGATCTGATCCTTGCTGAGCCCTGGCAGCCCCAAAAAAGCCCCGATCAGCTGCAAAGCGGCGATGTTCCTTGCTGAGCCCTGGCAGCCCCGAAAAAGCCCCGATCAGCTGCAAAGCGGCACTAATCCTGGCACTTGAACCCTGGCAGCCCCGAAAAGCACCGATCAGCTGCAAAGCGGCCTGATCCTGGCGCTTGAGCCCTGGCAGTCCCGAAAAAGACCCGATCAGCTGCAAAGCGGCGTTGATCCTTGCTGAGTCCTGGCAGCCCCAAAAAAGTGCCGATCAGCTGCAAAGTGGCACTGATCCTAGCGCTTGAGCCCTGGCAGCCCCGAAAAAGCCCCGATCAGCTGCAAAGCGGCACTGATCATTGCTGAGCCCTGGCAGTCCCGAAAAAGAACCAATGAGCTGCAAAGCGGCCTGATCCTGGCGCTTGAACCGTGGCAGCCCCGAAAAAGCACCGATCAGCTGCAAAGCGGCCTAATACTGGTGCTTGAACCCTGGCAGTCCCGAAAAAGACCCGATCAGCTGCAAAGCGGCACTAATCCTGGCACTTGAACCCTGGCAGCCCCGAAAAGCACCGATCAGCTGCAAAGCGGCCTGATCCTGGCGCTTGAGCCCTGGCAGCCCCAAAAAAGCCCCGATCTGCTGCAAAGCGGCGCTGATCCTTGCTGAGCCCTGGCAGCCCCGAAATAGCGCCGATCAGCTGCAAAGCGGCGTTGATTCTTGCTGAGCCCTGGCAGCCCGGAAAAAGCACCGATCAGCTGCAAAGCTTCCTGATCCTGGCGCTTGAGCCCTGGCGGCCCCAAAAAAGGCCCGATCAGCTGCAAAGCGGCGCTGATCCTTGCTGAGCCCTGGCAGCCCCGAAATAGTGCCGATCAGCTGCAAAGCGGCCTGATCCTGGCGCTTGAACCCTGGCAGCCCCAAAAAAGCCCCGATCAGCTGCAAAGCGGCGCTGATCCTTGCTGAGCCCTGGCAGCCCTGAAAAAGCACCGATCAGCTGCAAAGCGGCCTGATCCTTGCTGAGCCCTGGCAGGCCTGAAAAAGCACAGATCAGCTGCAAAGTGGCGCTGATCCTTGCTGAGCCCTGGCAGCCCCGAAAAAGCCCCGATCAGCTGCAAAGCGGCGCTGATCCTTGCTGAGCCCTGGCAGTCCCCAAAAAGCCCCGATCAGCTGCAAAGCGGATCTGATCCTTGCTGAGCCCTGGCAGCCCCCAAAAAGTCCCGATCAGCTGCAAAGCGGCCTGATCCTGGCGCTTGAACCCTGGCAGCCCCAAAAAAGCACCGATCAGCTGCAAAGCGGCCTGATCCTGGCGCTTGAACCCTGGCAGTCCAGAAAAAGACCCGATCAGCTGCAAAGCGGCGTTGATCCTTGCTGAGCCCTGGCAGCCCCAAAAAAGTGCCGATCAGCTGCAAAGTGGCACTGATCCTAGCGCTTGAGCCCTGGCAGCCCCGAAAAAGCCCCGATCAGCTGCAAAGCGGCACTGATCATTGCTGAGCCCTGGCAGTCCCGAAAAAGACCCAATGAGCTGCAAAGCGGCCTGATCCTGGCGCTTGAACCGTGGCAGCCCCGAAAAAGCACCGATCAGCTTGAAAGCGGTTCTGATCCTTGCTGAGTCCTGGTAGCCCTGAAAAAGCATCGATAAGCTGCAAAGTGGCGCTAATCCTTGCTGAGCCCTGGGAGCCCCGAAAAAGCACCGATCAGCTGCAAAGTGGCGCTGATCCTTGCTGAGCCCTGGCAGCCCTGAAAAAGCTCCGATCAGCTGCAAAATGGCCTGATCCTCGCGCTTGAGCCCTGGCAGCCCCGAAAAAGCACCGATCAGCTGCAAAGCGGCCTGATCCTGGCGCTTGAGCCCTGGCAGCCCCAAAAAAGCCCCGATCAGCTGCAAAGCGGCGCTGATCCTTGCTGAGCCCTGGCAGCCCCGAAATAGCACCGATCAGCTGCAAAGCGGCCTGATCCTGGTGCTTGAACCCTGACAGCCCCGAAAAAGCCCCGATCAGCTGCAAAGCGGCGCTGATCCTTGCTGAGCCCTGGTAGCCCTGAAAAAGCACCGATCAGCTGCAAAGCGGCCTGATCCTTGCTGAGCCCTGGAAGCCCCGAAAAAGCACCGATCAGCTGCAAAGTGGCCTGATCCTTGCTGAGTCCTGGCAGCCCTGAAAAAGCACCGATCAGCTGCAAAGTGGCGCTGATCCTTGCTGAGCCCTGGCAGCCCCGAAAAAGCACCGATCAGCTGCAAAGTGGCCTGATCCTGGCGCTTGAGCCCTGGCAGCCCCGAAAAAGCCCCGATCAGCTGCAAAGCGGCGCTGTTCCTTGCTGAGCCCTGGCAGCCCCGAAAAAGCCCCGATCAGCTGCAAAGCGGCCTGATCCTGGCGCTTGAACCCTGGCAGTCCCGAAAAAGACCCGATCAGCTGTAAAGTGGCACTGATCCTGGCGCTTGAACCCTGGCAGCCCCAAAAAAGCACCGATCAGCTGCAAACGGCCTGATCCTGGCGCTTGAACCCTGGCAGTCCAGAAAAAGACCCGATCAGCTGTAAAGTGGCACTGATCCTGGCGCTTGAACCCTGGCAGCCCCAAAAAAGCACCGATCAGCTGCAAAGCGGCCTGATCCTGGCGCTTGAACCCTGGCAGTCCCGAAAAAGACCCGATCAGCTGCAAAGCGGCGTTGATCCTTGCTGAGCACTGGCAGCCCCAAAAAAGTGCCGATCAGCTGCAAAGTGGCACTGATCCTAGCGCTTGAGCCCTGGCAGCCCCGAAAAAGCCCCGATCAGCTGCAAAGCGGCACTGATCATTGCTGAGCCCTGGCAGTCCCGAAAAAGACCCAATGAGCTGCAAAGCGGCCTGATCCTGGCGCTTGAACCGTGGCAGCCCCGAAAAAGCACCGATCAGCTGCAAAGCGGCTCTGATCCTTGCTGAGCCCTGGCAGCCCCGAAAAACCGCCGATCATCTGCAAAGCGGCGCTGATCCTTGCTGAGCCCTGGTAGCCCCGAAAAAGCATCGATAAGCTGCAAAGTGGCGCTAATCCTTGCTGAGCCCTGGGAGCCCCGAAAAAGCACCGATCAGCTGCAAAGTGGCGCTGATCCTTGCTGAGCCCTGGCAGCCCTGAAAAAGCTCCGATCAGCTGCAAAACGGCCTGATCCTCGCGCTTGAGCCCTGGCAGCCCCGAAAAAGCACCGATCAGCTGCAAAGCGGCCTGATCCTGGCGCTTGAGCCCTGGCAGCCCCAAAAAAGCCCCGATCAGCTGCAAAGCGGTACTGATCCTTGCTGAGCCCTGGCAGCCCCGAAATAGCACCGATCAGCTGCAAAGCGGCCTGATCCTGGTGCTTGAACCCTGACAGCCCCGAAAAAGCCCCGATCAGCTGCAAAGCGGCGCTGATCCTTGCTGAGCCCTGGTAGCCCTGAAAAAGCACCGATCAGCTGCAAAGCGGCCTGATCCTTGCTGAGCCCTGGAAGCCCCGAAAAAGCACCGATCAGCTGCAAAGTGGCCTGATCCTTGCTGAGTCCTGGCAGCCCTGAAAAAGCACCGATCAGCTGCAAAGTGGCGCTGATCCTTGCTGAGCCCTGGCAGCCCCGAAAAAGCACCGATCAGCTGCAAAGTGGCCTGATCCTGGCGCTTGAGCCCTGGCAGCCCCGAAAAAGCCCCGATCAGCTGCAAAGCGGCGCTGTTCCTTGCTGAGCCCTGGCAGCCCCGAAAAAGCCCCGATCAGCTGCAAAGCGGCCTGATCCTGGCGCTTGAACCCTGGCAGTCCCGAAAAAGACCCGATCAGCTGTAAAGTGGCACTGATCCTGGCGCTTGAACCCTGGCAGCCCCAAAAAAGCACCGATCAGCTGCAAACGGCCTGATCCTGGCGCTTGAACCCTGGCAGTCCAGAAAAAGACCCGATCAGCTGTAAAGTGGCACTGATCCTGGCGCTTGAACCCTGGCAGCCCCAAAAAAGCACCGATCAGCTGCAAAGCGGCCTGATCCTGGCGCTTGAACCCTGGCAGTCCCGAAAAAGACCCGATCAGCTGCAAAGCGGCGTTGATCCTTGCTGAGCACTGGCAGCCCCAAAAAAGTGCCGATCAGCTGCAAAGTGGCACTGATCCTAGCGCTTGAGCCCTGGCAGCCCCGAAAAAGCCCCGATCAGCTGCAAAGCGGCACTGATCATTGCTGAGCCCTGGCAGTCCCGAAAAAGACCCAATGAGCTGCAAAGCGGCCTGATCCTGGCGCTTGAACCGTGGCAGCCCCGAAAAAGCACCGATCAGCTGCAAAGCGGCTCTGATCCTTGCTGAGCCCTGGCAGCCCCGAAAAACCGCCGATCATCTGCAAAGCGGCGCTGATCCTTGCTGAGCCCTGGTAGCCCCGAAAAAGCACCGATCAGCTGCAAAGCGGCGCTAATCCTTGCTGAGCCCTGGGACCCCCGAAAAAGCACCGATCAGCTGCAAAGTGGCGCTGATCCTTGCAGAGCCCTGGCAGCCCCGAAAAAGCCCCGATCAGCTGCAAAGCGGCCTAATCCTGGTGCTTGAACCCTGGCAGTCCCGAAAAAGACCCGATCAGCTGCAAAGTGGCACTAATCCTGGCACTTGAACCCTGGCAGCCCCGAAAAGCACCGATCAGCTGCAAAGCGGCCTGATCCTGGCGCTTGAGCCCTGGCAGCCCTAAAAAAGCCCCGGTCAGCTGCAAAGCGGCGCTGATCCTTGCTGAGCCCTGGCAGCCCCGAAATAGCGCCGATCAGCTGCAAAGCGGCGCTGATTCTTGCTGAGCCCTGGCAGCCCCGAAAAAGCACCGATCAGCTGCAAAGCGGCCTGATCCTGGCGCTTGAGCCCTGGCAGCCCCAAAAAAGCCCCGATCAGCTGCAAAGCGGCGCTGATCCTTGCTGAGCCCTGGCAGCCCCGAAATAGCGCCAATCAGCTGCAAAGCGGCCTGATCCTGGCTCTTGAACCCTGGCAGCCCCGAAAAAGCCCCGATCAGCTGCAAAGCGGCGCTGATCCTTGCTGAGCCCTGGCAGCCCTGAAAAAGCACCGATCAGCTGCAAAGCGGCCTGATCCTTGCTGAGCCCTGGAAGCCCCGAAAAAGCACCGATCAGCTGCAAAGTGGTCTGATCCTTGCTGAGCCCTGGCAGCCCTGAAAAAGCACCGATCAGCTGCAAAGTGGCGCTGATCCTTCCTGAGCCCTGGCAGCCCCCAAAAAGCCCCGATCAGCTGCAAAGCGGATCTGATCCTTGCTGAACCCTGGCAGCCCCAAAAAAGCCCCGATCAGCTGCAAAGCGGCGCTGTTCCTTGCTGAGCCCTGGTAGCCCTGAAAAAGCATCGATCAGCTGCAAAGTGACGCTGATCCTTGCAGAG